>NC_079503.1:50069734-50694734 GCF_030052815.1 Hevea brasiliensis | reverse complement strand
GGTTAAATTGTGGACTTAAATTGAATTGTATTGACTTGAGTCCTTTTGGTGGTTGGGAGTTGTGAAAACAATTATTGGAAGTGTTTTTACAGGTTTTTGAAGAACTGTTTTCTCAAAATACAAATGGCACTCTGCCGAAATTTTTCCAAAATTTGCGGAAAAATAAAAATGGACAAAAATTTTTACTAGTTTTGAAACGTCAATTAAATGTTTTTAATTCCTACTAAAATGCTCACCACTTCCAAAAAGTAAGAAATGGTTTTAAAATCTCTTGTAGGGTACTTAATGAGTTATCGGTATATGAAGTTTGGTAGTTCATTAGGTATTCTACGGGATCATATTATGCCTTACAGAGGGATAAGGTGTGACACATTTGGCTGAGAGACCTTAGGGGGAGATTATTCTTAATCAGGATGAGGAAACAATCGTCATGGAGCTGAAAAGCTAGGCAAACACTCATCGGTAACTGGGTGCTGATGTTGTTGGAGCTATACTGAAATGGTGGTTAATGAATGTGGTGGCCAATAAGAGTGTTCTTCTTCTACTTTTTGACCTCAGACTTGGAAAGGGTAAAATTCCTATCTTACTTTTTTAAACAATATGAACTCACTAACTTCTTTGTATGTGATGACATGATGAGAACCGAGGCCAAGCGAGCTGCTAAGAAAAAAAAAAAAAGAGAGCTTGACTAGAGAGTTCTTGAGAAAAAGGAAGCTACTGCTGCCTAAGCCGAAGAATTAGAAGTACGAAAAAGGGCCTGGGTCAAAGAGATGAGTTCCCCAACTCGAGCTCAAAATGAGTCCACCAATGTTGGATTGCCTCTCCCTCCAAATCAGCCTTCAAATCAACCGCTAGTCTCTTCTACTTCTAAGGGTGGTTCATCTAGGCAATTGGTATCCAGGGGTGCTCAAGTGTTGGCAAGGTCTTTAGAGTGGAACTGGTCTATCAAGGGCAATATTGACCTGGCTAGAGTTACTACTGCGATGATCTTTTTCCTGAAAGACCAAGCTTGGATGGGCCTAGAAAGCATTGATGATCTCCTCCTCAACCATTTTATGAGCCTAAGCCTAGAGGCTATTGCCACCCAACATAGGGTGAAGAAGAAGGTGAACTTCCTCCAGTGGGAGATGTTGAAGGCAGTCAATGAGGCCGTAACTTGTAAGAATAACCTCTTTGCTATTAGTGCCCGGGTGCAAGAGCTTGAGCATCAGGTGCAATCTTTTGAGGAGCTTGTAGCTCTGCTACAAAAGGAATTGGAGGATGCCAAGGTGAGCCAAGCTGTTGACTTGGCCAAGTTTTCTATGGAGCTAAAGGCAAAGGAGAAAAAGGCCATTGAGAAAGAAGCCAGTGCCTTCGTGCAAGCCCACAACGACCTACTTGCTGAGCTGCTGAAGCGATACCCTAATAAGGACTTCTCCTGGCTCGAAAAGCTAACCCCGGGTATTGGAGCTGAGAGTGAAAGTAAAGGGGAGGGGGATAGTGTAAATAATGTTCGGGCCAGAGGGGATCCGCCCACTGAATGGTTATAATTACTTGAAATAATAAAATTTTGTCTTTTTGCTAAGTACTACTTCTACCAAATTTCTAGAATGAAATAAGATCTTCATAAAATTAACGGTCAAAATCAGATAACTAATTGAAATTCAATTAAAACTTAAATGAACATAAAAATTACAAATATGAAATTGAAACTTAAATAAGCATAAAAGAATGAAATTGAAGTTAAATTAAAACTTAAATGATCATAAAAATTAAAAAATGAAATTGAAATTTAATAAAAACATAACATAAAAAAGTAAAGTAAAAAGAAAACAACAGCTTGATTGCTTTACATATGTCTTATATTTATTACTACTTTTATATAGGGTCAAACAAAGTATAATGTTTAAAAAATTTGTTGTCTCGGACAAAATATGGTATCTACACCAATTACTACCTGGAAAGTTATTCTACTCTATTCAGATCATCTTTGAATATAATATTTTAATTATCTATGTTTGTATTTTGTTCTCTTATGAGTATATTATGCTATAATCATCTTATTATTAATAAGCTGCTAAATTTTATCTAAAAAGAAAATATATGGGCCCATTCACTCTAAATTAAGCCCAATCTTATATCTAAAATTAAAAATTGATATTCATCTAAAAAGACCTTTAAGCTTTCAATAAAATTTAGATTATAACAAAAAGGTTAAAACTAATTTTTAACAATTTAATAGAACTAATTTTGCTTTATTAATTATGAGTAAAAAAAATCACCATTGTATATTATTATAATCATACCTAATCTTTTAAAATTTATTTTCAAAATTATAATTGGCCCAATAAAATTTCTAATTTAATTTTTAATTAAAAGTACTTCAAATGTGGTTATGTTCTTAATATACTTTCACACTTAGTTTCAAAAAAATTTTAACAAAATTTTAAAAGGTTGATTTTTTTTATTAGTCCAATTAAATAAAAAATTTAATAAGACTATCTAATAGTTTGAAGCTTACTTTTTTTATTTGCCTAACTTAGTTGTGGATTTAAGATTGAAGCTATTAAATTTAAATGTGTCCAATTAAATACTATTAATTAAATGTCAAAACCATTCAAGGTCAATTTCTTGTACAAGTATGTGGGATTTTTTATTATCCACATTTGAAGTTACTAATAAAATTTAATTTTATTAATTGTTTAGCTCATTAAATGGCTCTACCCATCTAACATCAAATTCAAAGGTTAAAATAGAGTCATTGCCCTTCTTAAAATTTTAATTTTTAATTAAGAGTATTTTAAATGTGGTTATGTTCTTAATAGACTCTCACATTTAGCCTCAAAATAATTTTAATCACATTTAAATCATGTACATATAATGGTTATTCCCTATTATTAATCCATATATCTAAATATTATAATAATCGTTAATTAATATTTTTTATTGACCCAATAAAACATAAATTTTGAGCTCATTATATTTTTTTTAAATTGACTCTTTTAAAATTAGCTCAATTAAATGTTAAATAACATTTTTTTATTGGCCCATTTAATGCGCTAAATGTTTGGACCAATTTTACGTTATCGGCTAAATTAGAATATAACACAATTCCACACAAATTTATTGACCAATTTTTGAACCCATTACTAGATTAATGGGCCAGTAACATAAAATTGTAATGGCTAAATTAATGGCCCAATAAATGTACTGTAATTGATATTTTAAAATTAATAGGATTTTAATGGTATTGCCTCTGACATCCAATCAATAGCACGTTACCAATTAACTGCATTTGGTGTATTATAGTTAAATTAGACATAGGTAAAATTAATTTTAAAATTTCAATTAATGAAATATCAATTAAGGATGGTTATAACAATTATGTGGTAAATATTTAATTTTTTAAATAAATTTGTATATTCTTATGATTAATCAATAGCTTGCTTTTAAAATTTTAATAAAATTTTAAAATGTTATTATATTCTAATAATTTAAATTTTTTTTTTTGTTATTGGCTTTACTTAGTTGAAAAATTAACCAATTATATTTTTTAAATTTATTTGTAAGTAATAAAAAAATTAAAAAGAATTAAATTATTAGTGAAGTACATAAGACACTTAAGTCTAATTGTATTAGCCCCACTAAATAATTGAACATACAAGCCATTTATTAATATTTCAAATGTTTTTAGACCCATATTATACCCATATTGCTAATAAAAGAAAATTTCACACCTAGGTCTATTTAGAGAAGCATAAAAATTAAATTTTTAAAAATTAAAATATGGACTCATTAATTTTTATTGAACCAATAAAAAAACTTTAAAATTATTAGAATATTGACCCACTAAATTTTTTTCTTTATTGGGCTCATTAATTTTATCTTAATCTGGTAAATTAAATTAAATTAAATAATTATTTGAATTTTATATTTAAAATTATTTTTTATTACTTAAAAGTAAATTTTAAAAATTAAGCAATTCTTAATTGTGGGGCCAATATTCTGATAATTTCATAAATACACCTTTAATATAATGGCATTTTAACAATTAAAATATTTTTAAAAATTGAGTAAAAATGTGGTCTAATACTATAAACCCATGGGAAGTTAGACATCTTAAAGTATAAATTACTAAAATTTTGTTCCTCCAACTAAAATTATAGCCAGCGCAATAACAATAAATTAAAACTTATAATGTTACTTATATAAACTAATAAATTCGATGGCTATATTTCAATGATAAGCTTATCAATTTATTAATATATTTAAAACACGATATAAACATAAAATACTTAAGTACAATCAATTAAAATTTATAATGTTACTTCTATAAAATAATAAATTCAGTGGCTCTGTTTCTGCAATATTACATTAATTGGGCTTTTACACCATTTTCATTAAAATTAATTGAATATTTTAATGAGAGTAATTTTTATATTGGTCTAATAATACCTTATGTCTCTCAAGATAAGTTTTTAATTAAATTAAAATATTTTATTGATATGACCTCCTAGATCCAATAATACGCCTAGGCAGTATTTTATAATTTTAGAATAGAGCAAATTGTCATTTAATTTGTTTTATTTATATTTTTATAAAAAACACCTAGGTCATCGGCAACTTATCCTTTAAAATTTAATTTTGTATTTAATTAAAAATATCAATTTTGTGAGTTAATTATTTTGTTTAAACTTTGGCCTATTTAGATTATATTTTTTTTATTAGTAATAAAATAGAATTAAAATACTAGTTATATTTAAGAATGATTAGTGAATATTTTTTAGGATATGTTTATATTAGCTAATAATCTACTTTTAAGAGACGTATAAATTGAAATTAGATTATGGTAAAATAACCATAATCTAATTGGGTATGTTAACTTTAAATGGACCATTTTAACTGGGGATTATGGTTTGAAAATATACCAATTTAATTTATGTTATTAAAATATTTTTAATTGCTAATTTAGTTCATTATTTTTAATTATGGGTCTTTTAAAGTTATTTAGAATTAACCCATAAATTTTAATAATTTTTACATTTTTATAATTTGCTCATTTAATTATTTTAATAAAAAATTTTTGTTTAATTGAATTAATAATTATTTTAATTTTATATTCGTCATTGTCCACATTTTATCAGTCATTGGTAATTTTAATTAGTAAAAATAAAAAATTTATTCAAATATTTATAGCAATTAGTGGTCATTAATATTGACCTTCAATGTTGTTATTGGCCCAATTAAACATTTTTTAAATTTTATACATTTATTATTAAACAAAATCTGTTATATATAGGCTAATTCCCTTAGAATATTGGAGGTCTAATCGATGACGATTATAATATTTAGATATATGAGACGAATAATTTATTAAAAAGAGTTTTAATTAAAATTTAATAGTAATTAGCCAATATCAAGTTAAATTAATATATAATTAGATTATTATTATTATTTTTAGCTGTTATAACCATCATTGAACTTATATATCTAAATGTTATAATTATCATTAATTTAAAATTTTTTTATTATTTAAAGTAAATTTAAAAAATATAG
Source organism: Hevea brasiliensis (assembly GCF_030052815.1). Lineage (NCBI taxonomy): Eukaryota > Viridiplantae > Streptophyta > Magnoliopsida > Malpighiales > Euphorbiaceae > Hevea > Hevea brasiliensis. The sequence goes on along the minus strand of NC_079503.1, from coordinate 50,689,199 downwards.
ACAATCAATTTTTTAATTAAGTTGGCCAAAAATATGTATTGTATTCCATATTTATCAAACTAAGTCCAATATTGACCCGTTCGTAATCTTTTAAATTATTTTTTTGTTATTATTTAAAAGCAAAATTGGTCCATACTGGATGTGACCATATATTTTCACAAAAACACGATTTTGTGGACTAAGTATAAAAAATATAATGAGTCCAATATTAGATTTATGAGTCCATAGTAAAAGTTTGAATTTAGTTTAAGAATTAGCTATGTAGATAAACTTATTAGCCATTAAATTTTTCTTTTTAAATTCTTTTTAATATGGGTTTATGGCCTATTTGAATTAATGTTTGTCTTAATATTTTGGACCAACTAATTTTTAATTTAAGTTATATCAATTATAATTTAAATATTTAATTATTTAATTTAATGGCCACATATTTTAAATAATTAGTTCAATTAATAAAGATAATCATTATTAATTTAGAATACATGGGCCAATTTTGTAATTTAATTGTTAGCCTCAGATTTGCTAAGTTAATGGACCAATATTTCAGTAATAAGTATTTTAACATCCAAGTTATTAAGAATATATTGTAAATAGATATTATGGACATATAAAGTTATTTTTTTTTATTGGCCCATCTTATTTTTTAAAAAATATTATTTAAGACCAACTAGACAAATTTGATTTTAATTTAATGAGTCTACATATCTAAGTGGACTCTATAATATATATCTATATTATATATAAATGTATGAATGAGTGGGGGGAGGGCGTTCATTCTTAAAATTAATTAAAATTATATTTTTATTATTTAAATTACTTTTAACATTTGTATAAATTTAAAATTCTTAATTTTAGAAATAATATAAATTTAAAATTTTTAGTCCTATATATACTTAACTTTAATTAAATATAAAATTTTATAAAAAGTAATTAACTAAAATAAGAAATTAATAAATAAAAAATAAAAAAATATAATTTGATTGTATTATAATATCAAATAAAATACTTTATTAGTATCTAATTTTTCAAATTGATATTTACGATTAGTTATTTATTATATATATTAAAAAATATTTTATTAGTTACATATTATTTTCTAAGATTTTTTTTTTTTCAATGAAATAATATATTAATATTTATAAATTTATGAATATTAATTAAAATTAAATATTTTAATGACTATAATTTTGTAAAATGAAAATAAAAATAATCTAAATCATCCAAAGATTATTATTAATTTTAAAATTTGTTAAATTAACAACATAAAAGGAATTTTATTTATTTAATTAAAGATCAAAACTAACAGAAAAAAATCATCAAAAACAATTAAATTTAAATCTAATTAATTTATTCCTATGTATATCTATATTATTGCAAGTATGATTTCTTAAAAATTGTTATTATAAAGCTAGCAGTATACCAAATATAAAATATTACTCTTGCATTAATAATAAATAAAGGAGTAATATTAGTAAATATTAATTAATTAGATTTATATCTATATTATTACGCTATTAATATTTTTCTATTTTTATTCTTTTTAGAATAGAAAATAGTAGGGTTTATGATTCTTATTCTTTTGAATAAAAAAAATTGATAAGATTTGAAATAAAAAAGATATTATAAGAACCAAATGTTATTGGATTAAATTTATTTTATTGTGTTAATATAATTTTAATTTTTTATTGATAAGTAAATCGAAAATCATATTACATGCAGTCATACTAAATATCAAATAAATAAATATTTAAAGCTAAAATCAATTTTATAAAAATACTTTTTTATGATTATTTTAGATACTTAATATAATTTTAATATAATTAAAATTCACGTATGTATTACGGCGTACTTATAATGATAGATTATATACAATACAATATATATACAAGTACGAATGAGGACCAATTTTTTGAAATAACAAAAATATTCTTATAAATATTAATAATATGAATTTATATTTTTTCTTTTATGAATTTTTTTTTAAAATTATTTTACAGAAATTTTGTTATAATGTTTAATTTAGATATATATATATATATATATATATATATATATATATATATATATAATTAAAATTTATAAATTTAATTTTAATTCAATTTATAATTTAAAAAAATAAAAATTCTTATTAAATATATTAAATAATTAATATATCAAATAGATTTTAAAATTTTTTGTATTAAACAATATGAAAATATAAAATTTCAAGATATCAATATAATAAAAATAAGAATTTTATAATAATAATGCACTAAACTAATAAAAAATTTATTTAAAAAATTATTCTATTTTTCATTTTTTAAATAATTTTCTTTCAAATTAACCTAGATATATATTTCATTATGCAAGTTAACATTATTTTAAATTATAAAAAATTAAAATAAAATATATGCAAATTAAATTTTTTAAAAAAAATAAAATAATAGAGTTAAAATGAATTAAATTCAATGAGTTAATTCACATTTATTATTAATTTATTTTAATTTTTAAACATTTTCACCTATTTATATTTTAAAACTTATTATTATATTTTTTTATAATATTACATTTAAGTTTATAATTAAGTTAATATTATATGTTAATAATATAACACATAAATTTTATAAAAATATGATCAAATAAAAAAATAATTTTTAAATTGATAAATATTTTATTTATATAATTAATTAAAATAACATTAAAATTAATATTTTAATTTAAATAATTAAATATAATATTTATAATAATACAATAATATTATATAATATATAAAAAATTAAAAAAAATTAAATAATAAGTTTTTATAACAAGTATAATAATGTGCAATACACGTTTTGCAAAAACTAGAATATATAAAAGTGGGAAAGTGGGGGAATAATGGGATAGACCAAAAATATGACATAGTTATTTTGTAATAGACATAGTTATTTTGTGTTATAACAATATGGATTACTAATTTAATTGGCTATTGAAAATAAATATATTTTAAGTAAAATAAGAATATTATAAATTTAATAAAATATAAAATATTATATAAAGAATAATGCTAACAGAGTTTTTAAGAATATACTCAATCGATAAAGATACAAGATGACTATTGTACAAGGAATTTGTAAAACATTATGAATTAAACAAGCATGATTGATTATGATCCGGCCTCCCCTCTTTCGTTTGCTTCCAGTTCATGGAAGCTATTCCTCTTTCTGAGTGAGGTCTTTCATTCATCATAGTAAGAGAAGGGACGAAGGCTTGCGTATATGTCTTTGCTAACATAGTGACATAATAGCTTTGAATATTATTGATGTTCAATCAAAGGAGTAAAAGGGGGAAACATAGATCCAAAGAGTTTCCCGGCTTGATCCCACAAAATAGCATGTAGTTTCTCCCGTATGAGGGAGAACTTTTACATTACACATAAAGTCCAAGCCAGCAAAGATGGAATTCAAAAGATGCAATGAATTCGATAGAGGGTGATAGATACTACTTAAGATTGCTCTTAAGCTATTTAAAAGGCTCAAAATCATTTGACTACCTATTAGCAATGGAAGGTATCTAGTGTTCAATATTCAAAGAAAATTTGAAAGAAATGTATTCAAGCCAAAATAACGGGTAGAATAACATACTTAGAAGCAATTAATTTTCATCCATCATATCATTATTACACACAAAAAATGTTGGATACACATTCCATATTAAAAAAAAAAAATTTCCAATTCATTTATACTTTACAATGATAATAAACAAAACTGAAGGGTAAATAATATCAAATGTTAATATATTTGTCATCTGATATTTTCTCTTGTCAACAACTAGAAGTATTGATAACAACTATAAAAGTCATTATCAAGTCAAATAAGATTAAAAAAAATGAAGGAAACAAATACGAAGAATATCATCTACGAGGAAGTTTTACTCCACAAAGATAATAGAAGAACAAATCTTATATTCAAATATATTTAAAATATTCAGCACTTACATTAAAATAATGATATCTAATATAATGATTTGAACACTGCAATAAATATGTATTCTAAAGCCAATTGATCTACTATAACAATGTCATAAAAGAAATTGAAAAACATTATAAAGTTAAATGTAACATTATATTATTTTATATTGTTACTTATATTATATTAATTATCCTCTTAAATTTTTTAATAATGTAAAAAGTATACAATATCATATAATATATGAAATATCAATAAAAATATATATATATAATTTAAATTACGAGTTGTATAACAATCATGAATAACATGCAACGCACACATTAAACAAAAAAAAAACATGTAATATTAAGTATACCATATGTAAAATTGTATATATAATGTACAGTGTATCATTTATAATGTTTTCTCAATTCATTATTTTCATCTTCAAATTGCAAAAATAAAAGGAAAACCTTAATGGCCCACCAAAATAATATTGAAAAACAAAAATTTCAAACCAACAACACAAATAACCATCAAATTTTCCTATAAGATTTTATTTTCATTTCAAATATTTTAACATTTTTTCTTCAATTATGTTTGTATTTGAGACGCTATAATCTTTATTGTTCAAATTTTAAGTGGTATGATAAGTAATTTTGATATTGGATTGAGGTTTTTTTTTTTTATGTGATTTAATGGACTACTATAAAATTTTGATATTATCCAGTACATATTTGAACACATCATTGACAGTGGACAAGAAAATTCATGATATTTTTTAGACAATTTTATATGTCTGGACTTATGGTCACTACCAAAATACTTTTGTTGTAAATAAAGAGTTTTGTATAAGTTGAAAATTAAGTAATAAGAGAAATTTATGTTTCAAACATGAAATGTATTTCATTGGTAATTCAATAAATAAATAAATAAATAAAATTTATAATAACTATTATCACACATTTTAAACTACTCACACTTAATAGACTTTTACTACTAACTTTTATGTATTTTGTGTTTAATTGAAATTTTCATTTTTAAAATTAATTACTTATAAAAGCCAAGCTGGTAGTTAACCTGAACCTACAAAAATCGATAACCTTTCTGTAAATAATTTTATCAATTCTGGTCAAATTTGCATTAAGAGTTAAATCTACACTTAAGAATCTCAATTACTTACAGCCTGAGGGTGGGCCTGATAATGGTTTGCCCTAGTTACTTAATTTTATTTTTATATGATATTATTTAGTTTGCTACAATTGAATTGCATTATTTGTCAAAATGTAAGTGACAGATAAGTATGCAAGCACTTTACTAATGAAACAATGAACTACAAAGTAATATTAAAAAAAAAGTTACATGCCAAAGAATTTCTTTTTTCTAAACTACTAAATACGTTTAAATTATTATAGAATTATTAAAACCATATGGTTAGAAACTTAAAATGATAGAAATTATAACAAAATATTTTTTAAAAAAAATTTGAGTTTAGTATATATATTTTTTAAGTCAAATTAAAAGGTTTAAATGATATTTTTATATAAAGAATATAATTTTTGGATGTCTAAATATTTTATTCTATACGATAAATACTTTAATATACAAAATAATTTATAAAAGTATTTAAGTATTTATTATCTAGAACATATTCATGATAAGTAAAATGAAAAAGTTTTAACTTGGAGTCCTGCCCTATAAATTCTTCAAATCTCTAACTCCTATCTCTCTCACTTTATAAAAAAAATCTTAGGGTTTATTTACTTGTAGAAAATAGTTTTTTATTTTCCTTTTTTCATTTTCTAAGAAAAGTTCAATTTTTATTTTTTATAGAAAATAAGGAAAACATAAAAAATGTGTTCATATGTAAATAATAGAAAATGATTTTTCAATTAAAAAAAATTATTTGCATCTTTCATAATTATAAAAAAAATAAATCATTGTAAAATATAATTAAAAACTTATTTTGTTTTTAAAATTTTTAATATGTTATTTATTTATTTTATAATAATTATATATCATTGTAAATAAATATTCTTCTAAATAATTATTCAATTTTAGTTATAAAAAAATTATAGTATAATTTTGGTTATAAAAAGCTCATAAAACAAAATTTTTGTTATAATAAAAAAGCAATGGAAAACAATTTAAAGTTATTTTTCTAAATCTTAGTTAAATTTTAGAAAGTTGGAAAACTAATTACCAATTCTTCATTTAGAAAACTAGTAGATGTGAACATGGAACTATATTTTTTAATTTTATTGGAAAATCTTCTACGTATAATAGCAAAGTTTTTTTTAAAAAAAAAATGAATCTCCTTTATATATATATATATATTTTTTTTTCTAAATCTTAGTTAAATATTATAAAGCTGGAAAACTAATTACCAATTCTTCATTTAGAAAACTAGTAGATGTGAATATAGAACTATATTTTTTAATTTTCTTGGAAAATCTTTTACGTATAATAGCAAAGTTTTTTTTTTTAAATGATTCTTCTTTATATATATATAGGGTGTCAATTAACTTTTTGAATTAAGTCTATTGCCAAATTTTAATTAATATTTTTTTTCTTATAAACTATTATTTAGTGCAAATGCTGCAACTATCAAGGTTCATTTTTTGTATCGGTCATAGGCAAGTTATTGATAAAGATAATACAAATTATAATATGCTCATGCATTTTGATTATAATGGATTTAAGCCCCATTAATTTATTTTTAGCGGATAATGGACTGCTAAGTCTGTAAGCATAAAAACATTACTTTATTTTATTAGTTGAATAAGAAAATATTCACTTGTAAACATGTAAATTTGTATTTTTGTTTTTTCAACTATGATATTAACTCTCTTTTGTTCTTGTATTTTTCTTAAAGTTGGTGGATGATAAGTATTATCCATTTAATTTTAGTCGTGGCCTTTAAACCCTCGTACCCTTCATTGATGAATTTTTTTAACATAGGCTATTTATTATTTAATTTAGTTGGGCCAATAAAAAAAATTAATCTTTTAAATTATTATAATATTAGCTTATTAATTTTTTTTAATTAATTGGGATAATAAAAAATATTAATTAATGACTGATACATTATTTAGATATAGAGTACCAATGATTGATACTCACAATTTAATTTTTTTTAAAATACATTTTTATTACTTAAAAGAAAATTTAAAAAATATGAACAGCTAATTTTTTTTTAATTTAGTTGGGCTAATAAAAAAATATTTTAAATTATTAGTATACGGGCTCATTAAATATTTTTATTTAATTGGCCAATAAAAAAATCCTTTAAATATTGTATTAAATGTAAGAGTCTATTAAGAATATAATCACATTTAAATTACTCTAAATTAAAAACTAAAATTTTTAAGGGGTTAATAGCTTCTTGTTAGTCCCTAATTTAGTGTTGGACAAATGTAGCATTTTGACCAAGTCTTGTGTTTTTTTACCCACAATTTAAATTTTTTAAATTTTTTTATTGCTTAAAAGGAAATTTTAAAAAATGGTTCATGAATTTTTCAATTTAATTGGCCAATGAAAAATCTTTTAAATTATTATAATATGAGCTAATTATTATTTTTTTAATTAGACCAATTAAAAAATTAACCTTTTAAACTTTTGTTATAAATTTTTTTAGAAGTAGATATGAAAGTCTCTCATGTAGTTATTATTTTATGTAGTCCATTCATGCATATATGCTTACACTTTATTAGCTTATCATTTCATCTAAATTATTTTTATATGGAATAGTAGGAGTAACATATAAGTTCTCCTATACCATACCATATATCATCCGTCTCTACCCTCTAGCAATATATTGAAGTTTGGAGGCATGAGATTATATTTTAATAATAGACTTACTAATAACTTTCATGTGTTTTGTGTGATTTTACTCACATTTAATAGACTTTACAAATAACTTTATATCTTTTGTGTTTAAATGAAATTTTCATTTTTAAAATCAAATGCTTATAAAAGTCAATAAGTTTGTTAACTTCAATCTACAAAAATCATTAACCATCTTTTAAATAATGTTATAAGTAATGATGAAATTTGCTTTGAAAGTTAAAATTGAACTTAAAAATCTCAATATTTATGGCTTTTTGATGGACCTAATAATGATTTGCTCTATATTGTTAAGGTCAAGTAGTTGATTTTATTTATGTAAATATTTTATTTACTTTTATTTGGTTTTATTTAGATCATTATTAATATTTATTATATTTCAATTGAAATGCACTAATTGTCAGGCCATAAGTCACAAAAAAGCATGTACATACTATGCTCACAAAATAATGAAGTACAAGGTAATATTAAACAAAACATTGCTTACCAAATAAAAGTTTTTTTTTTTTTAAATAACATGCTTTTCAGTGTCAATTAACTTTTTAAATGTCAATGATACTTAGAGTTTGGAAATCAATTGCCAAATTTTAATTAATATTTTTTTGGCTATTTACAAACTATTATTTAGTGTAAATAATATAGGTATCAAGAATCAGTCTTTTATTAATAGGCATGATCAAGTTATTGGAAATGATAATGAAAATTATGATTTACTCATGCATTTTAATTGCAATGGGTTTGAGTCACAAGATTCAACTTTTGGTGGAATCTGGAAAGTTACATTTGTAAATGTTCATGTAATTTATTTTTATATTTTTCTAAAAGTTGATGAATGGTGAGAATTAAGAATTTAATTTAGATCGTTATGTACATTTCAAAGTAGAAGATACAAACTTGGGAATTTTCAATTTATAATCCAAGTTTGAAATTGTTCATGATTAGGAGTTGCATTACAATCTACATAAAGTTATTTATTTTATATTAATATCAAGATGAGTATGATGAATTATATGTAATAAGCTATATAGTAGCTATTTAGTTATGCATTCCTAATTTTATTTTCCATACTTTCATATGATTTCTTAACTTTATTTATTAGTTAATATATCTCAATAATGATTTGAATCTTTTATTTTCAACTTAAATTTGAATATAATTAATCTTAAAAAATAAAAATTCAGTTGAGTTATTAGAAAAAAAATAACGGAAGGGCATTCCAAAAAATAATAAAATAAATTAATTAATTAATTAATTAAAATTTTTTAAAAGGGAGAGTGAGAACTGAAAACCTCTTTGGCTAAAAGCTCACTCTCTCTAGCCGTTTTCCGCTATGAACTTGTTGCCACTTGCTATGATCTTCTTTTTTAAACTAGCCTAATGGACTGTTGATTTCAAGTATTATTCAAGGTAATATAATTGAATTAGTGGTGGGTTCGGATGTTCAAAATACTAATTGGATTTGGATCGGATAATTTTCATTCATACTTTATACATTTCCATCCCTACCATAATTTAAAAAAAAAAATAAATTTTCCTTAAATATTTACTATAAAAGTTATATATAATTAATTAAAATATATACAAAAAATAATATATAATCTATAATATATATATAAATGTATGAAGGGGGAGGGCGGACATTGGCATTGCCCAAAATGCCATTTGTTGTTTATACCTTATATGTTTAATATAATTACTTAATATAATTATTATAAAAATATTAATTAATTAATTAATTAACATAAAACCTAATTGAATAAAATAAAAGAATACTAATTTAATATGAAGTCTACAAATGTTAGGAATTTATTTATTTATTTTAATAAAATATAATAAAATTATTAGTTAAAAACTAAAAAAAATTAAAAGTTTAATAAAAGCTAAACTAATAGATCTTTCATTAGAAAAAATAAATAAATTGAGCAATAAAGCAACACTAATAGGTCTTCCAAATGCAAAAAAATAAAAAATAAAAAAAGTAATAAAAAATTGTCATCCAACAATGAAATTTTTTATATACTTAGTAAGTTAACATTTTATTTAATTATATTAAGATTTAAAAATATTAATTAAAAAATAAGTCTGTTTCTATCTATGCTAATATATTAATTAAATAATTAAAATTAAAACAAATAGACAAAAATTTAAAATCGAGTTATATCGAATAATCTATTTCTATAATATATTTATATCTATAACCTACAATCTATACTATATATAAATGTGGGAAGGGAAGAGCATTAGTTTTATCAAAAATGCCCTATTTTTTAAATTAATTATAATTACATTTTTATTATTTAAATTGATTTAATGTTTATATAAATTTAAAATTCTTAGAGTTCATATAAATGTAAAATTCTTAATTTTACTTATAGTTAACTTCATACTAATATAAAATTTTATAAGAAGTAATTAATTAAAATAAGAAATTAATAAGTAAAAAATAAAAAAAAAATTATTTATATTATCAAAATTATTAATAATTTTATTAATAATATTACTTCAATTTTTTTTTATTTTTTTTTTTTTATAATTTCATGGGTCATATATACAAGTAGATTATAAATATCATATAGAAAATAAAAATAGTTATATTTAAAAATTATATAGAATTACTTATGATACTAGTTATACATAAATGTATTAAAGGGAGGGACATTAACTTTGCCTCAATTGCCCTTTATTCTTAAAATTAATTATAATTATATTTTTATTATTTAAATTAATTTAAAAATTTATATAAATTTAAAATTCTTAATTTAAAAGTTAGTATAAATTTAAAATTCTTAATTATATTTATATTTAATTTCAATTAAATATAAAATTTTATAAAAAGTAATTAACTAAAGTAAGAATAAAAAATAATATTAATCTATCTATAATTTTTTGTGATCTATCTATAATCAATAATATATATAAATGTGTAAGGGGAGGACATTGGCATTGCCAAAAATATCATACTCTTTACATTATTTACAATATTACAAATTCTAATACTACTCAAATTTTACATAAAATAAAAAAAATTCTATTACTAAAAAAATTACACACACACACGTGAATGTTATTTGTAAGATTAGGTTTTGATATATAAATAGAATTCTACATATGAAATAGTCTTATGTATCTAGGAGTATGATTATATATATATATTTTTCCTATTATTACAATCAATTTTTTGGTACATATAATTTGGAATGAAAAATAATTATTAAAGTTTGAGTAACTTTTTTTCTTAGCATCGAATTAGATGATTTAATAGTGATGCTAATTAATTTTTTTATTGGATTAAAATATTATTAACTATCCTAATTATAGTAAAATTGTTTGGTTTCATATTTATGCAATTATAATCAAATAAATATGAATTATTATATAATAAATGAAATTCATATATTAAAAATAATTATATATGGTAATTTCCTTAATTTATTGGTTTTCATTCATTATTGGCATTAGATACTTGCAATTAGCCTTCACAATAAAAAGGAAATTTTGCTTATTAACAATTAAGGGGTGTATGATATTATTGTTAAAAATTACAAGATTAAAACTAGTATATATAAAAGTGGGAAAGTGGGGAAATAATGGGATAGAAAAAAGAAAGACATGGTTATTTTGTGTTATAGACGTGGTTATTTCGTATTATAATAATGTGAATTACTAAATTTAATTGGCTATTGAAAATAAATATATTTTTAAGTAAAATAAGGATATTATAAAATTAAAACAATGTAAAATATTATATAAAGAATAATACTAACAGAGTTTTTTAGAACATGCTTGATCCATGAAAATGCAAGATGACTATTGTAGTACAAATTTCTAAAACATTATGAATTAGATAAGTATAGTTTATTATGATCCTAACAAAAAGCAAGATAAGCAATATGCTATGCAAATGCAACAAAATTTAATAGAAGGTGATAGGTACTACCTAAGATTGCTCTTAAGATATATAAAAGGCTCAAAATCATTTGATTACCTATTAGCAATGGAAGCTATCCAGTATTGCTATTACATTCAAAAAAAATTTGGAAGAAATGTAATTCATGCTAAAATAACGAGTAGGATAACATACTTAGAAGCAATTATTTTTTATCCATGTATTGCTATTACACACAAAAAAATGTGGATACACATTCCACTTCAAAAAAAAAGAAAGAAACAATTTCCAATTTGTTTATGCTTTACAATGACAATAAACAAAACTGAAGGATAAACAATATCAAATGTCAGTATATATTTATTGTAAGATATTTTCTCCCTTCAATAGTTAGGAATAGTGATAACAACTATAAAAGTTGTTATCAAGTCAAAAAAAAAAAAAAAAATTGAAGGGAACATATATGAAGAATATCATCTAGGAGGTGATTTTACTCTCGCAAAGATAATAGAAGAATAAAACTTATATTCGATATATTCAAAAAATTCAGCACTTGTATTAAAATAATGACACATAATATAATGATTTGAACACTGTAATGAATCTGTATACAAAGCCAATTGATCTACTATAACAATGTCGTAAAGAAAATTAAAAACGTTATAAAGTTAAATGTGACATTATATTACTTTTTATTGTTACTTATATTATATTAATTATCCTCTTAAATTTTTAATAATATAAAAAGTATATAATATTATATAATATATGAAAATTAATAAAAATAATATATAAAAGTTCAATTACGTGTTGTACAACGAGCATAAATAATGTGCAATGCGCATGTTAAACAAAAAAAAGCAACATCAAGTATACAATATTTAAAATTGTATATATAATGTATGGTATAACATTTATAATGTTTTCTCAATTTTATTATTTTCATCTTCAAATTGCAAAAATAAAAGGAAAACCTTAATGGCCCACCAAAATAATATTGAAAAACAAAAATTTCAAACCAACAACACAAATAGCCATCAAATTTTCCTATAAGATTTTATTTTAATTTCAAATATTTTAACATTTTTTTCTTCAGTTATTTTTATATTTGGAATGCTAGAATCTTTATTGAACAAATTTTAAGTGGTATCATAAGTAAATTTGATATTGGATTGAAGTGTTATATATATATATATATATAATTTAATGGACAACTATAATTTTTTTATGTTATCTAGTACATATTTAAACACTTCATGGATTGTGGACAAGAAAATTCATCAAATTTTTTAGATAATCTTATGTGTTTGACTTATGGTCACTAACAAAATATTTTTTTTTTCTAAATTAAAATTTTTATATAAGTTGAAAATTAAGTAAAAAAAATTTATGTTTCAAACATGAAATGTATTTCATTGGTAATTCAATAAATAAATAAATAAAATTTATAATAACCATTATCACACATTTTAAATTCCTTACACTTAATAGACTTTTACTAATAACTTCATATATTTTGTGTTTAATTGAAATTTTTATTTTTAAAATCAATTACTTATAAAAGACAAGCTAATAGTTAACCTGAACCTACAAAAATTAATAACCTTTCACTGAATAATTTTATCAATCACGGTCAAATTTGCATTGAGAGTTAAAGTCACACTTAGGAATCCAATTACTTACAACTTGAGGATGGGGCCTGATAATGGTTTGCCCTAGTTAATTAATTTTATTTTCATCTGATATTATTTTGTTTATTAAAAGTGAATTGCATTAATAACAAAATGTAAGTGACAGAGAATTACGCATGCACTTTACTGATACAATAATAAACTACAAAGTAATATTAAAAAAAAAAAAAGTTACATGCCAAGGAATTTTTTTCTTCTAAACTGTTAAATAATATTTAAATTAATATAGAATTATTAAAACCATAGGGTTAGAACTTAAAATGATAGAAATTATAACAAAAAATATATATTTTTTTAAATATGAGTTTAGTTTATGTATTTCTTAGGTCAAATTAAAAAGTTTAAATAATATTTTTATATAAAGAATTTAATTTTTGGATGCCTAAATATTTTATTATATATGATGAGTTCTTTAATATACAAAATAATTTATAAAGATTTAAATATTTATTATCTAGTACTTATTCAAGACAAGTAAAATGAAGAGGTTTTAACTTGGAGTCCTGCCTTATAAATTCTTCAAATCTCTCACTCCTATCTCTCTCAATTTATGAAAAAATCTTAGGGTCTGTTCACTTGTAGAAAATAATTTTTTATTTTCCTTTTTTCATTTTCTAAGAAGATTTCAATTTTTTTATATAGAAAATAAGGAAAACATGAAAAATGTGTTCGTCTGTAAATAATAGAAAATGATTTTTTAATTAAAAAAATAAAAAATTATTTATATCTTTCATAATTATGAAAAAATAAATCATTGTAAAATATATTTAAAAACTTATTTTATTTTCAAAATTTTTAATATATGTTATTTATTTATTTTATAATAATTATATATCATTGTAAATAAATATTCTTCTAAATAATTATTCAATTTTAGTTATAAAAAAATTATAGTATAATTTTGGTTACAAAAAGCTCATAAAACAAAATTTTTATTATAATAGAAAATAATGGACAACAATTTAAAGTTATTTTTCCAAATCTTAGTTAAATTTTAGAAAGTTGGAAAAATAATTTCCAATGCTTCATTTGGAAAACTGGCACATGTGAATGCAGAATTCTATTTTTCAATTTTCTTAGAAAATTTTTTAAAAAACTATTATAGTTTTTCACAAGTAAAAGACCTAGCCTAACAACTACATATAGCAGCAAAGTTAAAAAAAAGAAAGAATCTCCTCTCCTTCTCTCTCTCTCTCTCTATATATATATATATATATATACACTTACTTTTCAGTGTCAATCAACTTTTTGAATTAAGTCTATTATCAAAATTTAATTAATATTTTTTCTTCCTATGAGCTATTATTTAATGTAAATACTGCAACTATTAAGCACCGATTTTTGTATCGGCCATGACAAACTAATGATAAAGATAATACAAATTATACTATGCTCATACATTTTGATTGCAATGGAAATAAGCCCCAGGAATTTATTTTTAGCGGACAAGGAATTTATTTTTAGCGGACAATGGACTGCTAAGTCGGTAAATGTAAAAATATTACTTCATGTTATTAGGTGAATAAAAAAATGTTCACTCATAAACATGTGGATCTGTATTTTGTTTTTTCTACCATGATATAACTGTATTTTGTTTTTGTATTTTTCTAAAAGTTGATGGATGATAAATATTATTCATTTAATTTTAGTCATGCCTTTTAAACCTTTGTACCTTACATAAATGAATTTTTTTAACATGGGCCATTAATTATTCAATTTGGTAGAGCCAATAAAAAAAAATTAATCATTTATATTATTAGAATATTGACCTATTAATTTTTTTCATTAATTAAACTAATAAAAATCAATTAATGACTGATGTATCATTTAGATATAATATTTAGACTTAGGTGTCTTGTGTAGACTGTTCACAATTCATTTCTTTTTAAAATTTATTTTTTTTATTACTTAAAAGGAAATTCAAAAAATATGAGCAATTAATTTTTTTTTAATTTAGTTGGTTCAATATTTTTTTTTTAAATTAAATATGAGAGTCTATCTGGTAGTTATTATTTTATGAAGTCAATTTATGTATATATGTTTATACTTTATTAGCTTATCATTTCATGTAAATTATTTTATATGGAATAGTAGGAGTAACATATAAGTTCTCCTCTATACCATATTATATATCATCCATATCTACTCCCTAGCAATATATTAAAGTTTGGAGGGATGAGATGAAATTTTAATAATAAACTTACTAATAACTTATATGTGTTTTGTGTGATTTTGTTCACATGTAATAGACTTTACAAATAACTTTATATCTTTTGCGTTTAAATGAAATTTTCATTTTTAAAATCAAATGCTTATAAAAGTCAATAAGTTTTTTAACTTCAATCTACAAAAATCATTAACTTCTTTTAAATAGTGTTATTAGTCATGATGAAATTTGCTTTGAAAGTTAAAATTGAACTTAAAAACCTCAATTATTTATGGCCTGCTAATGGGCTTAATAATGATTTACTTTATATTGTTAAGGTCAAGTAGTTGATTTTATTTATATAAATGTTTTATTTACTTTTTTTTTATTTTATTTAAATCATTATTAATATTTTTTATATTTCAATTGAAATGCACTAATTGTCAAGCCATAATTTGCAAAGAAGTATGTATATGCTCTGCTCACAAACAATGAAGTAGAAGGTAATATTAAATAAAAAATTACACAAAAAAGATAAGTTTTTTTTTATGACATGCTTTTCAGTGTCAATTAACTTTTTAAATATCAATGATACTTAGATTTTGGAAATCAATTGCCAAATTTTAATTTATATTTTTTTGGCTGATTACAACTATTATTTAGTACAAAAATTGTAGGTATCAAGGATCACTGTCTTTTATTTGTGAAAGAAAATAATAACTCCATGTAACGTGATATAGAATTACAATAAAATTATATTTACATTACCAAATCAAACATATAAAAAATTAAAAAATATAAATTAATTTTAATTTAGAATAATATAAAAATCAATATTTTATGATGATATTATATTATGTATGAAAATTAATAGAAATATAGTCACAAATAAAAATTAATAGAAATTTAGTCACAAATACCTTTATTATTTGTATTATTTATAAAAATACACTAAAAATAATATTTTTAGTGATATATATAAATTCGTCATTAATAATATAGGTTACTGAATAAATCTGTTGCTAACAACTTCTAGCGATAAATTTTTCATCACTAATAGTTTTAAACTTGACTTAGAAACATTATACATTTCTGAGTATTTAACTCAAAATCGTTTAGAGTGAAGAAAGCGAATTCATATAGCCGACCCCAAATTTTTGGGATAAGACTTAGTTGAGTTGAGTTGAGTTTAATAGTTTTAAACTTTTAGTAACAGATATATGAATTCATTGCTAATAAAATAATACAAATAAATTTGTATATTAAACATTTTAGAGATGACATTTGTTGTTACATGATAGAAATTTGCTTAAAATAACTATAATATATATTAAGTCCTCGGTTTGTATAAAAATTTAAACTAATTTTGATAAAAAAAAATTTCATATGGTATGTATATATTAAAAAATCGTTACATTATAAAATCTATTAAATAAGCATATCTATTTTGAAAAAAATTATTAGTTATAGTTAGACATTATTAAAAAAAATGACTGTGATGATAGCTATAATATTATTTAAATTAATCTATAAAATATTAATTATAATTAATTGCTATAATAACAAATGAAGGAAAATAATTTTAGTTTTGTGATATTTAAATAATCATTTTTAGATTTTTCTAAATTATATATACAAATAAATCATGAGTATGAATGACTACAATGTGCAATGCACGTTAAAAAAATTAGTTATTCTAAATGTCTAAATGTTGTATCCGTTTAACACCGAACTCGGAGGTTAAAACAGAGTCACAATTTCTCTAAAATTTTAATTTTTAATGTAGCATAGTTTAAATATGGATATATTTTTAATTGTTTCTTACATTTAGTCTCTAAAAGTCTTAATAAAATTTTTAAAGGTTGATTTTTTACTTAACAACCTTTTAACAACACTATCATATACCATCAAGCTATTGTTAAAATATGGTTAATGGCCCATTTGGTTATTAATATAATTTAAGAGAGTATAGTAGTTAAAAATTATATTATTTAAATTTAAAAAAAAACAAAAAATGGGGTATATTCTAAAGGACCCATTAAATTTATTTTGTCAGCTTATACATTTACATAGCGACCTAAATTTAATGTATGGAATTGTTTTGATGAATATAAAAATTTTTATTTTCAAAATATTCAATTAAACTGTTTTATGTAAATTAAAAGTATCTAATAAACTATGAGTTCAACACACCCTGTTTAGAAGAAAGATGGATATATTCTTTTATTATTTAGAATTTGCCTATATTTTGATTTGGGAGATTAATTTAAAAAACACCTTTAAATTGGTCCACATTGTAGACACCATATTTTGGTTGACCTTCAAATGCAAGGTTCTTTTAAAATTAAAACTTCATTGTGTTATCCGTTCTCAATCGATGACCTGATCATAGGTAGCTTTTCCGAACTCATCAATGGCTTGTCTCTGGAACAAATTGATCTCACGTTCAAGTTAGATTGCTTTCTAACCCGTTGGTCTTTATCCGATGAGTTCGAGTCAATATTGGATCTCTAGACCATCCAATCTTGCCTGCTATTATTCTCCGATCTCTCGATGTACAAATACCGCAAAATTCCATCTGAATAGGGTTGTGATCGGGTATCTCGCTTAAATTGTCCAGATATTCCTATCTCGCTTAAATTGTCCAGATATTCCTCAAATGAAGTTAAGGTTTTATCCGGTCTCTAAACAATGATTCTGACCTTAAAAAGTTCAAGTCATTTTCAAATCTTTACAATTCTAATATTCTAAAGTTTTATTCGATATTTGGTCATGGCTCCGTCTGATCTCATGTTCACGCGTAATATTTTTCCAATCTCTTGGAATAGCTTGATATCTTATGATTAATAACTGCTCTCGGGTTTAATGTTCAACTGCATTCAATCGATTAAGTACTCAGACAATTTGGTTAGGATGCTTTCCGATTTTATCAAGAAATTGAACATAAAAGACTTCGATTCATTTCAAAATAAAAATGTACAAGTCATTCGACAGGAGGGTCTCCCCTAACCTACTCTCTGAGTACATTATCAGTTTTATCATCCTCTCTCTCTCTCTCTCTCTCAGGCTCCTCCTCACTCTCCTCTTCACCTTTAGGGACAAGATCCACCATCCAGGATAAGTCTTCCTCAGGATAGCACCTTACAAGCTCGGCCAGAAGATCACCATGAGCATTCACATAAGCACCAGCTTCTCTTAACATGACCTCTTCTTGTTTCACTTTGATCTCCTCGATAAGGCGAGTGACATCGGTAGTTCGGCAGGCCCGAGCATCTTCGAGTTCCCGCTCTAATTCAGTTATCCTATCCTCATAAGATTTCGTCCAACCTTCTATGTCAGTGATGTAGTCCTAAGTAGATGAAAGTTGGGTTTTGGAGGAAGCTGCATCCTGGACTGCCTTCAGAATTTCTTGTCTCAAGAGATGGGCCTTTCTTCTGATTATATGTTGATTCACAAGGCTCTCTACACTCAAGCTCATCATTTGAGTTAAGAGGTCATCAATACTATCTGGAGTCAGTCTATTCCGGTCATTCAAAAAGCAAATGGGGGCACCCAAGACCTTGGCCAGGCTAGGATTCCCCCCGAACCGAGCGATTCTTCTCCAGCGAGTGGATGAGGACCTGGGCACCACGAGAGAGGGTCCTCACAGTAGGTTAGGAAGACCCTCCTTTCGCACCTAAAGAAACTGGCAGAGGCGGTGGTTCATCTTATCAAGGAGGGGAAGGAGCGATCTCTATCTCTGGGGTTGGCTATTCTGGAGGTTGGGATGAAGAGCCCGACACTTCTATTGAGTCTTGCCTTAGCGTCTGGGATGCAGCAGCAATTTTCATTTCTCAAACTTTCCAAGCGACCTCCCTTTTTTGGTTATGGCTCTCCTTCGCACTCTCGCCTCCCGCCATACTTGCACAGAAAACAAGTTAGTGAGATCACCAATTTCTAGAGATTGAAGATTTAGGTTGTATCGATCCCAGGTCCTCTTGTTAGAGATCGGTCTACGAGCCATGCTAATGGGCTGACCCGAGATCAGCGATGTAGTTAGTTTCGACCTTAATAGGTTAATTAGTCTAGTTCCCTCACCATCATCGAATGACACCCTCATGAACCTCTGATCACCAGAGTTGCTCATTTTTAGGAAATGAACAAGGAAAGCATTCAGAAAAAGATTAAAGTGGTTATTATGGGAAGGATTCTTGTCGAAAAAGCCAAGAGCTGAGGAATGAAACATTGAAAGTTCACCAGAGAAAGTTGTGAATATGCAAAGGAAAATCCCTCGGCATATATATAGGGCCCCGACATTTATTGGATACAGAACTCGAAGCGGATGCATCGGTAACTGAAGAATTTATTACTTTAACCAATACAGGTCAGATGGAGATGAAAGATCAAGAATAAGAGAGATCGGGAAATAAGAAGGGACCCTATGCAAGAGATAGAGATTGGAATAATGACCCTAAAAGGGGTCGATCATAATAAGAAGATTGAAAAAGTGAGGGGTGACCCATAAGATCAGAGAACTCAGGGAGTTGAATAACTTTCGATCATGACCTTTAATTAGCTCCTTTCATCGTCAAATTCGAGTTAGTTAAAGCATTGCAGGCATGATCTGATCCTCACCACACATCTCATTTGTAAGGACACACTCCTAGCCGTCAGATTCCAAATGGTTAAAGTAGCCCAGCACATCTCGATCTACACCATTGTTTATAATTGTAAGGATGGATTTGGAGCCCTCAGATAAAAAGTAGACGGCAGATTCGGTGCCTTTTATTCTCAACCTTTGGATTCATTTCGTAAGGCAAGCCCATTGAACGTTGGATCAAGGGGCGAAAGGATAGAAATTCTGAATGAAATCCCAACCGTCAATTTTGATTCCCTTTAATTCCTAGATATCAAATTATGTCCTTTTGAATCTAGGCCTTCTGTCTCCTCTTGATGTAATCCTAACCCTCCACTTTGAGCACCCATTCCCTATAAATACCTGCATGCAATACTGTAGAGGAAGTTGGTCATTATGGTGAAAAACTCTGAACTTTGACATAACCTTATTGCTTGTCATTCAAAGCTCTCAAAGTTTTGAGAAACTTCTGAAACTAGTTTTCTGGAGTATCTCGCTCAAAAGAGCTTTAAACCCTGTATCTGTGCATTGTCCGGTGAGCCCAACCCCACTTCACTTCATCCCCATCACCTCGGGTCGGCTCCAGTTTTGCAGCCATCTCAGTCTTTAGCTCCTAAAGATTTATTGATACCGGTGTTGGCTCACCCGTCATCTCATCTTTTTACAGGTAAGCGTCTAACCTATCGTTTGTCAAACATCCTTGGCTCGTTTTCTTAAGTTTTTTAAGGTATATGATCACTCTAAATCTTAGGATAGGTTATCTTAGCTCGTAATCAATATTTTGTCTTTTTTCGTTAGTTTGCAAATTTCATCTTTATCGTCACTTTATTTTATTTCCCTCCAAAATAAATGTTCGAGTCATCGACGAATCATAAATACTTTGAAGAGTATAGGTTGAAGTACTACCCCAATAACTTTTAGTCCCAACAAATGAAAATAATAAGAAAATGAGGGTGACTCAAGTAGTTATAGAAAAGTCAAAATAAGCAAGAAGGGTCGAAATCTAGAAACAAGTTACGAGGTAGGGCCCTGGAGTGAGCCTAGATGATAAGACAATGGATTGAGAATTGAGACAAAGTTCAATCCTCGGATAGGCGACCCAAAAGGGATGGAGTCAAGAACCAAAGAGTTCAAGTAAAGCAACCACGCGAAAGATTGGCAAGGAGCTTGGCTCAACGTTCGTTGTCTAGTTATGGGATTCAATAGTCTAGGAAAAGCCTTTAAAAGGGGCCTCCGTGCCTTTGGTAATTCTTTCCAATACGAAGGGGATTGGGACAGAACCCTTACCTGAATCCCTAGGTTAGAATTTTAATAATATGTCATTCTTACAAACATTAAGAGATCGGGAGAGAGTTCGTACTCGAGTTCTTATGTAATGGCCCGACCCATTAGTGATATTGTCCGCTCTGGGCCGAAGCCCTCACCGTTTTAAAACGCGTCAATAGGGGTTACGAACTATCAACTTATGAACCCAGCATCTCTCCCGTGTTTTGTCGATGTGGGATTTGCCTAGGGGAGCGGCTCTGATACCACAAATGTAATGGCCCAGCCCACTAGTGATATTGTCCGCTCTGGGCCGAAGCCCTCACGGTTTTAAAACGCGTCAATAGGGGTTACGAACTATCAACTTATGAACCCAGCATCTCTCCCGTGTTTTGTCGATGTGGGATTTGCCTAGGGTGTTACATCTTAGCTTAAACTTTCAACAAAATACATTGAGAGATCGGGAGAGAGTTCTTACCTGAGTTCTCAACTTAAAATTCTTAATACACTAAGAGATCGGGGGAGAGTTCTTACCTGAGTTCTCAGCTTAAACTTTTAGTAAGACATATTAAGAGATCGGGAGACAGTTCTTACCCGAGTTCTCAAATTCTTAATACACTAAGAGATCGGGGTAGAGTTCTTACCTGAGTTCTCAGCTTAAACTTTTAACAAAATATATTGACAAATACATTAAGAGATCGGGAGAGAGTTCTTACCCGACCTCTTTACTTAAACTTTTAGTGAGACATATTAGGAGATCGGAAGAGAGTTCTTACCCGAGTTCTCAACTTAAAATTCTTAATACCCTAAGAGATCGGGGGAGAGTTCTTACTCGAGTTCTCAGCTTAAACTTTTAGTAAAACATATTAAGAGATCGAGAGAGAGTTCTTACCTGGCTTCTTAGCTTGAACTTAAAATATATCAAGAGGTTGGGAGAGAGTCCTTTCCCAAATTCCTAATAAAAATTCTAATAAAATATTTCAGAGTGGGGGAGAGTCCTTCCTCCTTTAACCCAAATACTTCTGTTACGAAACTCTCTATATGTTCTAAACAAGGGATCAGTGGGATAGTTCTTCCAAAGTACCTTGAGTATTATGTTGAGGCCCGATGGAAGGTCCTCTTCAAGGAGCTCATACTTATGAAGGAAAAATCCTTCTAAAAACATCATAACTCTAGTATTCATATTAATTCTCAAAATACCTATTGTACAACACCCATTCACTGAAGGGTCATCTCATGTACTCGTGTTCTTGGGCAACCCGTGATAATGAAATATTAAATATTCCTTTTATCCATTACAAAGGATTAACATCATCATTCTCTCCCCTAAAATATCAATTTCAATTTATAAAGAACACCTCATTAAATTCGCTTACCCTTGTCGAGGGATGAGGTAGGGTGCCTAACACCTTCCCTACCCGTATATGGACTTCGAGCCTAGAATCTCTATTTTCGAAGTAGTTCTTAATTTATTTTTACATATGGTTTTTTTTTTTTTTAATTTTCCTCAAAATTAAAGTGGCAATTCCTCATTTTTTCCACTTCGGTGAGAATCGTCCGGTGATTGCAAAGTCCTTGTGACAGCTTGGCGACTCCACTGGGGATGTAGAATACCAAAATAACCCTGGTTTAGAAATCTATAGAGCAAATTTAATTCTGTGTTCTTATGAGTCGGTAATTATGGGGGTTAACTTATAGAATCAGAGACTTTAATATTTTGATTATTGTTCTCTCTAACTGTTTTGTTTGTTTTGATTGTTTCATTTATTGTAGTAATCTTCGCCTAAATTCCCTTGAACAAGGAAGAGGTAAATATGTCACTTCACACACAAATCACCTACACAACGTCCTCACACACTTTAGCCCTATACCTGGACTCTCTTACCTAGTAAGAAGTAGGAGGGGGTCATGCAGCGGTACCCATGGGTTTTTACCCCGTTAGTATTTGTGAAGACTTCTGCTCAAATTGGAACTTCTTTCACCTATCGTGATAACTGTGGATTTTTTCCTGTCATTATCATAATGGTGAAATGGGGCTCTACTATTTACAGTAGGGACAATTTGGGGACCTATGGCTTTAGAAAATTAGATCTTGAGCTAAACTGTCACATTAGTCAGAACCTATGTTAAGCCATCCTTGAAGGTAGGACAATCCGACTAGATGGTACCTACCCAGTGTCACGGTCACCCTATTTTAGGACAAAAGGGACATACTTGCTTTTACCCTACTCTAATTATATCTTTAAATTTTTCTTAAATAATATGAGGGTAATTTTGAATCGTACTGCCAGGATAAATTTAAACACCTTCCTACTTTGATAGGTGTGTAGATAAGGTCACGTAAGTAGTATAATTCAAAATTATCTAAATTTATGCGGCTAACCTTTTCTTTTATAGGTATTAAAAATTGGCATTTGCCAGGGGTAGGGAAAACTTTAAAATGGCATCTTCGAGTCAGTCAGCCGAAAATGTTTCAAAACAGAAGCAGGGTGCTCGATAAAGATCTGAATCAGTCTGTGGCTCCGAATCCCTACAGAATGATGAGATAGAAGCAGAAGCCCATTCATTACCTCCATTAAACCCTAATAAAATTGAGATTAGAATAGCCGGTTTTGATGACTCATTAAATATTTGGAAATCGTTGCCCAATCATGCCCAGACACAGTTCAAGGAAAAATATGGGAAGATTGCCTCCTTGATACAAGTCAAAGCACAGGCTTCGGCGATAAAGGCCATGTTGTCCACTTGGAATCCCAGTTATAGAGTATTTTCTTTCAATGATGTCGACACAACACCTACAATAGAGGAATATTAGGCGCTGCTGGAAATCCCTTACGTAGCTCAGAATCACATTTATCTCTACCTTGATGACAAACAGACATGGAAACGGTTCATGCACACAATAAGAGTCCTAGTAAAGGAAGCTAGAATAAAAGAAACCACTAAAGGTAATTCACGTGGGTGGCCTTGGATCTACGTTAAGAAGCAACTGGATCAGTACATTCAGAGTGAGAAATGGGGTAAGGCCTTACCAGTTTTAGCTCTGGGGATTTATGGACTGGTTTTATTCCTCGGACCTCTGGGAATTATTACCCATAGTGTCACGAAATTATTTTGGGCTGTGGAAAAATAGAATTTCAATCCAATACTGGCTATTCTTGCCGAGACCTTCTTAACCTTGATGTATTGTCATCATCAGGGTACGGGAATCATCGAGTACTGCATCCCATTGCTATACCTTTGGATCCTCAGTCATATCTGTCCACTAGAAACTAAGGGTCTGACCTGGTATGGTCAAGTTAGTAATTCGACGAATGGATGAACAACAATGGCAAGAGCAAATCCTGAATTATAATAGTCACAATTATTGTTGGAGGAAGTTGTGGACTACGGGCCAACCCATCTTGATTAGCACGGGAGGTCATCATTTTGTACCGTTGATAGGGCTAACCGGATGCATAAGCTACATCACAACTATGATAATGAGACAATTCGGCTCGACTCAATTTGTTCCTAATACTGACAGATTCCATCAAACTCATTTCTATCATGAACCATGTAGAGAGGATGAATTGAAGGCTTTGCGCAAATCCTAGGAAGAGGTGACCTTGATGGAATGGTCACCTAAATGGCCAAGTACAATAGAGGAATATTCCTTATGGAGAAACGGGAGGGACAAGGAATATTGCATTTTCAAACTAGCAGGGCCCGGGGAAAGTACGTCTCTCCAAGAAGTCTGTTTAAAAAAAGGTGATATCGGATCGAACAACCCTCTTCAGAATTTGACTACTGAGGACCAATGATTGAAAGAGCACATAAAAAGATTAGAAAGTCAAGAACAAGCATTAGAAAGGGAAGCAAAGAGACTTAGAGAGGAGATGACTGCTGTCGAAATAGAATATGAAAGGTGAAAAAGCCAGTGGGAGAAGGAGAAAGCTTCACTCCAAAGTACGATAAAGGAGAAGAAAATGCTAAATGACAAATTACAAGAAAAACTGGAATATCATGAGATATTGGTGGAAGAGTACTAGCAAGAAAACTTCATTTGTACTAATTGATTCCTATATGTTTCTATTGCTAATCTTTTTCCTCATTTCATTCAATACTCTCTAATGTTTTTAATTACTAATGTTCTTAAATAATTTCAATAATTTACACTGCTCAGGCAACCTATGACAGGCTGACTAAACTAGATAACGGTTCCTTGGCACTAGACATTGCGGTGCCTCAGGCCGTCATACCATGGGACGCAGAACATCAACCACGTATGTTGTCAGTATGCCTAAAAAGCCATGATAACATATAATCGGGCATAAAAGCCATGAGTGCGGGCATAAAGCCATGAGTGCGGGCATAAAGCCATGAATATAAGCATAAAGCCTTATGCAGTACTGCTAAAACAATACCCTATTTGCATGCCAATCTATCCAATCTGACACACGTGTCTAGGCAATACATGAGCACATAGTACCATTAAATGTTAATATATTATTTTTTTATGACTTCATTATTTCGTGACAAATTCCAATTATAATATATAATATTTCAATTCTATTCCTAACAGAAGTATAAATTTTTAAAATACATTTCTACATAAATTTTACCTTCATCATATTTATATATTTATTCATTATATCATTTGTGTTGATCACATGTCACAACAATTGTTCTCATATGCCATTGTACTCAAAATACTTTTCTTTTCTACAATAATGAGAACTAATGTCTCATTCATACATTAACATAATTCATTTATTCATTACACTATTTATATATAAATTATCAAGTAATCCATGAACATTTCATGGATATCAACCTCACTATCTATTTATCATTTAGCTAATTTATTACACCAATTTGCAAGTGCCTAGGTTTAAGCATTTTTATTTATAAGTACTTAGATTCAAGTATTTTCATTTGTTTTCATAAAAGAAACCTAAGTCTTAAATATTATTTGCACATCCTTTATACCTTTAATATTTCATTTATAGTCATTTATAAATCAAATTTCAAATTAAATTAACAATATTTCCTAAGTTCTACTTGTGATGAGAATACAACCCTCATCTACACATTTACATAATTTAAACATTCATTAAATCATTTAAGTGGGGTACCTTTCACTCCATTAATTTTGGTTGTTACTATTCACTTGGCCATTCCTACATAAAAGTTGACTTTTTAATTCATAATAGATTTATTGAGCCTAAATTCATCAAGATACCACATTTTGCATTTTATTTTTGTTGGCATTGACTGTCAAATTCAATTCCTAGCCTCCTAGGTTTTATTTCAATTTTTTTAGAATTTGAGGTCCAAGTTTACTGTTCCATTGGACCTTGCTACAGTAGAATTTTGACAAAACTTGTCACACCCTACCCCTCTGTAAGGCATGACATGATCCCGTAGTATACCTAATGAATTACCAACTTCGTCTATTGATAACCCATTAAATACACTACAAGAGATTTTAAAACTTTTCTTACTTCTTTTTACAATGGTGAGCACTATTTACAGGTGTTAAAAAATTTTTTGAACTTAAGTGAAACAACTAACACATTTGAAGAAATAATAATTTCTGTAAAAATTTTGGCAGAGTGCCATTTGTATTTTGAATAAAACAGTTCTTCAAAAGCCTGTAAAAAGCACTTCAAATATATTTCTCAATCCCAACTCCAACATCAAATCAACACAAAAAGTTTCTCAACATTTGCTAACACAAATCCATAATAATTTTTCAGTGTTTTCAAAAGCTGAAATAAAAGAAATATGTCACAATATTTACAAGCCAAGATAATTTACAAATTTATTTTACATTTTCAATGTACAATTTTAATTTACAATTGCTCAAAATTAAGAATACTATATACATACAGTGAACATATATTACAATACAAAATGCAAAATATGGTATACTCAATATACCCGATGAACTCTCAATATAGCATTAGCAGCCTAGTCTGCTGCCCTGTCAGTCCTGCGACAGCAATGAAAAGCTATCGCTGAGTAAAATTTACTCAGTGGTGCACAATAACAATTTGAAAGGTGATATATAAATCTTTTATTGACAATTGACAAATCAAAAAATTCATAATTCCCTTTCACAATTTACAAAGTTCATATAACACAAATTTGATCAAATAACTGAGCAACACAGTTTTGCCAATCAATAACACAATTTGATCAAATAACTGAATAACACAGTTTTGCCCATCAATAACACAATTTGATCAAATAACTGAATAATACAGTTTTGCCACACCATTTAGGCCATGACACAATTTTTCCGCACATGCCGTGTTGTACACCACGACAAGACACACTCACCCCAATAATCGAAATCAATAAAGGAGGAAGCTAGCTAAATAATGAGTACTCATCCACACTCACCTCAGACTGGCAAGTCAAAGAGGGAGGAACATAATCACACTCACCCCAGACTGATAAGTCAAAGAGGGAGGAATATAATAACAGTGTCATGCCAAGTGTGAATCAAAACAATTCCAAATCACAATATTTCATACAATTCCCAAATCACATTTTATCTAAAAATTTCCATTTGCAAAGTAGGCAACACAATAATTTCCAAATAACATTCTCAAAGCCAAAACAATAAAAAATTATTCATAACTCATTTCTCCAAATAAATTTTCTAGTAAAAGCAGTGAATATGAAAAGTATTGTGCATAGACACAATTTAAAACTATAATGTTCAAATAAATTTTTAAGTAGAAAATAAGAAATCAAAATTATTGTGCACAAACACCATTTAAAACAATAACATACAAATAATCATAATTTATTTCAATTGAAAAATTCAAAAGAAATAACTATTGTGCACAAACCTCTGATAACTGTCTCTTGCCTCTAACTCAGTGTTTTCTTCCCTTTCCCTGAGTCTTTGCTAACTAAAACACATAATTTGAAGTGTTTCAGTACTCATTTAAACTGTCTCTAACGATAATGCTTAATAATTAATTCATTAAATTCTATTATTTCCTTAGTCAACCTAAGATGTTGACCCTCGATGTAGTCTAGGTAAATTAGGTTTTAATGTTACTAATATGTCACATTTGTAGCCTTTTAGGGTTGGTACATGTTAATCAATTCATTTCCATGTATATTGTGTTTTATTGCAATTTGCCGGATTTTAGTATACCAATTTGACCTAGCTGGATGACCTAGTTCCCTCAGTTTTCGGGTTTTGGTCAAAACTACAAACTTGTAGATCTATGTCTTATTGCAGGTGGAGAAAAATTTCAGGTCATTCTGAGTTATGTAGACCAAGTTATGGTTAATCTACCAATGCTGGACAGAATGTATCAAAATGGTCACTTTAGGTCATTTTTGGTTCAGCCAGTTTTTGGACCTGAACTTATGCAAGCTATTTGACTTACTTATGGTCATTTTTGGGCTTTGATGTCTTCATAAGACTTGTATATATATGTCTTAACTATTCATGGTAAAAATTTTAGGTCAATTGGACCTGTTTTGAGTGAGTTATGGTCAAAACACTAACTGCTGGCCAAATAGTAAATTTTCAGGCCTTAAATGCACTTATCCGGATTTGGTTATTTTTCAAGTTACCTTCCAAGCAGAATTTTAGTAAGCTTCCTTCATGAAAGTTGGCACTTTTTGTGCCTAGTTTCACCTCCAATTGGTCTCATACCAATTGGAGCCACACACTTAAGGTTCTAAGCCAAAATACACACTGCCCTATTGCACATTGTTCATCACTCATCAAAGGACACATTTAACATTACCAAGTTACACATTCATGCCATTTCTGTTTTGTACCATAACATAAACACATTTTACAACACATTTTTAGTCATTTTGGCAGCTTATAACCACACTCAATATGCACCTTATAGTACAGAATTTACCAAGTCCAAATTACAAACAATTTAACCACGTAACCTAGCTCATTCATATGTCCAAACTCATACCTTTATACATATGTACAAGCTGCCATAACAAGCACCATAATTCAAAAATAAAATGCCATAAACCAAACCATGAACAACATTTTTTTGGTTCACAATTCAAGCTGTCGATTCATACATCTCTCTCAATTAATTTCCAAGCTTCCAAAATTAAGTGTACATTCACATATACTTGGTATACAACACCCAATTTATTTCTACACATATAAACACTTCATCAACACTTTAATCTACCATTTACATATAAGGATAAACTATTCTTAAGGAGTTTCCATGGCTGCCAAAAATATACATCTCCCTTAAAACATCAAACTCCAAAAATCCTTCCACAATTCAATTACCCATAACATCCATACAAAGTTTAATGAAATAAGATTTGAAAACACTCACTTACCACTTTTGAAGCTTGATCAAAACCTCACTAAACTTCTTCTTTTTGCTGCTTATGTATTGCCCATTATGTGTGGACCACTTTTACTGAAGGGACTTACAAGAAATTATGGCTTGAAAGTGATGAAATGGGAGCATGTATCATGGCCGGCCATGGAGGATTTGAAGAACCTTGAATCGGCCATGGATGAGTGAATGAAGAAATGAAATGTTGAAGTGGTGATTGCTGTCCTCTTACGGGTATTTATACCCCCACTATCATTTTAATATTCAATATAATATTTAAACTTTATTATTTTTAATTACATCCCCCATATTTCCTTTATTTACACTTCATATTTAATTTCTTATTTTCATGAAATTTTAAAATTTAATACTACTTATTTTTAATGGACATTTAGGTCAAAAGCCCACTCTAGATGTCAAATGACCAAAATGCCCCTCTTTGGGTAAAATTCGGACTTTTTCGGTGCTACCGATTTACTCCTTGTACCGCCGATTTCTTTAATTTTTGTTTTTCGTTTATACTGACTTACTAATTTTTTTCTTGGACATTTCCCAAGTGTAATATCATTTATTTTCAATGGACATTTAGGTCAAAAGACAACTCGGGGTGTCAAATGATCACAATGTCCCTGTTCGAGTTGCATTCTCGATTTTTCAGTAACACCGATTTTTGTCATTTTCTTGATTTCTCGTTTTTCTTTGCATTAATTAATTAATTTTTATTTGATATTTCTAATAATATTTATACTTCAATAGACATTTATTTAAGTCCTAAAAATATTTTTTCCAGGGTTCCCCACAGTCCAGGGCTAGTCAACGGTCCACGCGGCGACTTCCCGGTGCAGTCACCTATCGCTAGGGTTCTCGGCTCGTTTAACTTGGTTACATTTCATTGCTATTATTTTTCCTTTGTTTTTCTTATATTTTCTTTTCTTGTATTTCATTATTTTATGTCTCCTCATCTATATCTAAGTGTAGTTTAAGGCATTCTAGCTGTCCGGACAGACACTGGTCATCGGAACAGTAGAACGCACTACCGAACATAGGGGTGTTACAAAACTTTCTTCATGAAAGTTGTTCTTTTATGTGTCTTCTTTAATTTCTTTTTTAAATCACTAAATTTGGAGTTTTTTAGCTCAAGTTATGGCCTAAATACCATAACTAGCCGGATTAGTCTTGTCCATAAATTCTAGGCAGAATTTGATTCTGCCAGATTTAGTGTCCTAAATTAGGCTAGAAATTTCAATTGGTTAAGTTCAAAATTTAAGTTTCTGTTCATCATGAAAGTTGTTCTAAATTGTCTAAGATTTCCATTGATATAAATTTCTGGTCAATTGGACATTTCTACAGTGAGTTATGACCACATTGTTCATTTGGTCATTTTTCAGGGACAGCTTTTTGGTCATCCTAATTGGGGCAGTTTCTAGGTCATTATAACTTGGTTTTCTAAGCAGGATTTCTTCATGAAAGTTGTGTCATTATGTGTCTAATTTCATCTCCAATTGGCCTTGCACCAATTGGACTTGCACAATTCTACTTATGGCCTAAAAATCACACTGGACTCAAGGTCTAGAAAATCCTGCATAAATACAACACCACACTCCCTTAACTCATTTGGTATATTCTCAACATATTTCAACAATCATACATCCCAATAGCAATAATATTTGCTTAATTTCAATAAATAAGACATAGATAATAAAATTCCCAAATGTATCAAACCCTAACCAAATTTATCAAACTTCAAAATTAAATGAAGTTCATAGCACTAACCTTGTGTGCTAGCTTCAATCAACCTTCAAGCACCCTTCCCTTCAATCAAACTTCAATTCCCCTAGTAAACCTTTCTTCGCAGAATTTCTTGCTCTTCCAAGTTTCCAATTTTTCTTGATTTCTTGAGTGCACACTTCTTTTCAAGGCTAAGTTTTGTGGTTTCTATTGATTTCCTAAAGAAATCATGTGAGAAACCTAGGAATTGAAGCTTTATTTTGGGTGTTAATGGAGGAAAATGTAAGAAAGAGAGAGAGAGCAAGGATGGACGGGAAACAAGAAGAAGGTGCCTGAATTTTCTGCCCAACAAGTGATTTATATATTAATTAAATATTCAATGGAAAATTTGTAAATAAGTGGAATGGTAATTTTATAATTACCTTGAATTTCCTAATCATTTTAGTTTGACTATTTATTTAATTATATTTAATTTTTATAATCTCCATTAATTAAACTAATTTAGCTTTATGAATTAATAAATTTCATTCTTGGTCAATGTGGGACTTCAAAATTTCATTGACCGAATTTTCACTCTTACCGAGTTTTCAGTTCACCTTTTTGTTTAGTATCCGATAAGTCTTTCTTTTACTCATTTTTAATTAATTTCTTGCTAATATTAATTCATATTTTATGTCATATAATTCACTTACTTAATTGAACAAGTTGGTAAAAAATCATCTTTGAAGACAAAATGCCCAAAATGCCCTTCGTTTGGCTTAAGGAGCCAAAATTGTCTGTACCAATCTTAAAAATTCTCCTAACCTTTTCTTGGAATTCTAATGCTACCTAGGGTGCCGTAACTCTTCTTTGGCATCCCAAAAATTATTTCACAGGATTCCCCTAGGGTTTAGGGTTACTAGCTGTGAAGACAGCAACTTCCCATTAGGGTCAACCATCGCTAGGGCACCGGCTCATTTAACTTCATTGTATTTCATTTCTAAAATTTTTCCTTAATTTTTCTTACTATTATTTGGTCTATTTATGATTCGTCACTCTAGTTTAATTATAGTTCCAGATATTCTAGCTGTCCGGACAGTCATTGGTCACCGGAACAGTCGAATGCACGGACTAGCTAAAGTGAGAGTGTTATAATTCTTCCCCTCTAACAAAAATTTCATCCTGGAAATTTATCGAGTGTAGGTATCTGAGATAATTCCTTTACCTTTCCATTGCTCCCTCTGTCTACTCCTTTTGTACATATGGTATTATTTAGTCTTTTCGAATCTATCATTATACACTTAGGTATATCATAAAGGAAGGATACTTTACCTCAAATTCACATCTGGAGCACCTTGCTCCTCTCTGGCTTGGGTGACATTTACAAGTGGTGTTACTGCTTTGCCTGGTCCTTCCACGACCTCTGTCTGGATCCGTGGTAAATTCCTCTTAGGACAATCTTTCAGACGATGGTCCATGGCCCCACATCTATAACAGGCTCTAGTCAATCTCCTACATTCACCTTTATGCCAATTATTATAATGGCCACATTTTCTTGCTAGTCCTGGTGCACT
The DNA here is from genome assembly GCF_030052815.1 of Hevea brasiliensis. Taxonomy (NCBI): domain Eukaryota; kingdom Viridiplantae; phylum Streptophyta; class Magnoliopsida; order Malpighiales; family Euphorbiaceae; genus Hevea; species Hevea brasiliensis. Next base: position 50,656,221 of record NC_079503.1, on the reverse strand, counting down.
CACTACTGGTATCTCTGGTTGACCTCTTCTGGGTATAGGCCTGGGTCTAGGTCTCCTACTTTGATCAAATGTCTGACTTAACTGTTCTCTCAGCCTCTTATTACTAGACTATCTAAATTTCCTCTTTTGCTGATTACCACTCCTCTTCTATTCCTCTTCATGAACATAGCTAATATATTTCTTTCTGAACTCTATTAGAAAGAATTCCCAAGTTACGTTGACTGGTGGCACTACCTTGGTTACAACAACCCACCACCGATATGCAGCTTCTTGTAACAATGAAACTGCACACTCCAAACTCTGTTCTGGTGTGCAATGGAGTTGCTGCAGGACTCTTTCAGTCCTTTCTAACCAATACTCAGCCACTGAAGAATCGTCTTCCTTTCTACCATTGAAATCTACAGCTCCATACTTCCTAATTTTTCCCAAAGGTGACTTTTACTGAGGCGGTGGTGGTGGAATTGCCTCAGTCATTTGCCTAAAGAATTTAGTCATCTGTGTAAATAAGGCTTGTTGGGGTTGTGCAGGCCCCTCTGGCACTTGCACAACAGGATCTCCCCTATTTCCAACATCACTCCTAGTCGGGATATGGCTTACTACTTCTTTCTCTATTGCCCTCTGCGATTCTGGGTCCATACCTTAACCTAAAATAACTAAAGAAAATAGATATGCATTAGTGTCACCTTGACTCATATGAATGCAATGCATGTTATGCAAACAATCTTATTCTATCTATCGATGCCTAGGAATGCCTAAACCGTGCTCTGATACCAATAAAAGTAACACCCTTCACCCATCTACAGTGTAGCCGAAGAAGGTGTGCTACATTCGGTGTCGGAGCACCCTATTTTATCTTTGTTCATTTAAAAATTTTGTTCCCGTATATTTTAATATCAATTATTTTTCTATAAAGAAACCAGCGGAATTTCTCCTGTTTCTATTACCATTTGGCGTATTTTACTATTCACCTACTTGAAATTTCAACAATATTTTCATAATAAAATCTTATCCATACTAATCATAATTATCTCATCAGTTCAAATATTCACTATATAATTCAATTTCACATTCATTTCCATACATTATCATTCATGCTCCATTCACATATCAAAATTCTCATATTGCCATTAATTTACATAATTTACATACTAATTGAATAAATTCACAATTTACATAATATACAAATTAATTACGTATGAACTAATCAATTTATTAATTTACATTACATAAATATTACTTATAAATTCTTAGTTTACATTACAACATACGAAATATTTATAATATACAAAATACATAAAATGACTAATGTCAGCCCTATCTATATGCATTGCTGAGGAGGTGACAACCTTAATCACTTCTGACACTTCTGCAGATCCGGACTCCAAAATCCCAATCTAATATCCACTGGGCTTTATCTTCAGTACCTGCGTGAAGAAAACAAATCCATCGCGCTAAGCATTTCTGCTTAGTGGTTCAATAATATAACAAGAAAATAATATATAAAAATAAAAAAGACTGAAGTATAATTCTAAAGTATAATTTATATCATCGGGTATCAATTAAATTTGGTATGATATTTCTAATATCAATTATCTTATATTCTATTTTGTCCCTCTTTGGAAGTGCTGAGTTTATACAGTAATAATATTCGATATACAGATTAATTCTAGGAATATTGTATTTTTAGTTCCTACAATTCTAAAAATTTTATTTGTACTAATTAATTCCGTTATGTTTCCATTGCAAATCTTTTTCCTCATTTCATTCAATACTTTCTAATGTTTTTAATTACTAATGTTCTTAAATAATTTCAATAATTTACACTGCCTAGGTAACCTATGACAGGCTGACTAAACTGGATAACGGGTCATTGGCACTGGACACCACGGTGCCCCGGGCCGTCATACCATGGGATGCAGAAGGTCAACCACGTATGCAGTCAGTATGGCTAAAAAGCCATGACAACATATAATCGGGCATAAAAGCAATGAGTGCGAGCATATAGCTATGAGTGTGAGCATAAAGCCATGAATACAGGCATAAAGCTTTACGCAGTACTGCTAAAATAATACCCTATTGGCATGCCAATCTATCCAATCTGACACACGTGTCTAGGCAATACATGAGTACATAGTACCATTAAATGTTAATATATTATTTTTTTATGACTTCATTATTTCATGACAAATTTCAATTATAATTTATAACATTTTAATTATATTCCTAATAGAAGTATAAATTTTTAAAATACATTTCTACATAAATTTTACCTTCATCATAAATCATATATTTATTCATTATATCATTTGTGTTGATCACATTTCACAACAATGGTTCTCATATACCATTGTACTCAAAATACTTTTCCTTTCTATAATAATGAGAACTAATGTCTCATTCATACATTAACATAATTCATTTATTTATTACACTATTTATATATAAATTATCAAGTAATCCATGAATATTTCATGGATATCAACCTCACTATGTATTTATCATATAGCTAATTTATTACACTAATTTACAGGTGCCTAGGTTCAAGCATTTTCATTTATATGTACTTAGATTCAAGTATTTTCATTTGTATTCATAAAAAAAACCTAAGTCTCAAATATTATTTGCACATCCTTTGTTAGTAGTATGCCCTAGAGCATATTATTTAGTATGTATCTTGTATATGTTTTTATTAATAAAAGGCATTTCAACTTTTCCGTTTACATAATATATTTATGTGTAATAGAAAAGGTCCATTGATATTTTGTTAGAAATATTATTCTTAAGTTGTTAAGAGAATGAGTGACAGTATTTCTAGTACAAAGTATCATAAATAGGTTCACAATCGATGATACTTCATAATAAGGACATGACTTATCTAAAAAGATTGTATTCATGTTTGTTCCCAAGTTATTTATATGAGATATAAATAAGATGGAATGGTGAATCTCATGCCATATAACAAACATGATAGGCACTTATACATGATAAGTAGGCCGAACCAGTGACACCTATGACAAGCACATGGAGTTTACTCTTGTCAATGTATTGTCATAAATCATATCAGTGCATATAATCTCTAGACCTAAGATAGCACAGTTATCTTGTATATAGGTGGTTTGAGTTTGATACTGTTTTCATACTTGTACTGTGTATGGGTATATGGGCATGTGTTGGCTCCTACTAGTTATATATGGAGGTAGGTGTTGATCAAGATGGAATCTGTTCCTCTAAGTAAATAGAGATAAAATCCTATGTTCATTTAATTGTTCTTGATATTTCAAGTTCCTGGCCAGGACAAATAGATTTAATCAGAAAAGAGTTTTTGATGAGAAAATCTTTTAATCAAGAACTGGAATTAAAAAAGAACATAATATTCATAGCAAATGGGGTTTGACATAAACCATGACTCCAGCTTGAGTTGGGATTTTGTAACAGAGAGATTCTAGTGCATGGTAACATATGATTATAGGTTCATTTAAGGTAAACCTTATTACTGATTGAGTGGCCATGGCATACTATGCTAGGTGTTAACCATGGTCTATGAGGTGCATAAAATGATTTAGAGAAATCATTTATAGTAAGAAAGAGTTCTGATGATATTAAGAGTTAATATCATATCTCATTGCCAATTAGTGATGAGCCTAATAAGTCACACGCATACACAAGTAATCACCAAATTAAATATGATTTAATTAATTAATTAATTAAAGAGTTTAATTGATTAATTAAATAGGTTTGGTTTGCAATTAGATTGCAAAGTCCCTAGCATGGCTTGAAACCAAATCTAGATTATTGGATGTATAGTATAAGTTAAATTTTTATTTAAAGTGTTTAAATATGAATTTAATTAATGAGAAATTAATTAATAAAGATTAATTAATTGATTTATATTTGATATAAATTGATTATAATAAGAGAAATAATTATTTTGGGTTGAGAACTCAAAAATAAGACACAGGGGCATTTTGGTCATTTCACAGGGTGACATGTGGCACCATGTGATGGTGACACATGGCACTACACATAAGCTTGCCAAATGCCTTTTAATCATGAAAGATGATTAAAATTAAGATTAAATATAGGTTTGACACTTGGCACAATGTGATTCGGTCAATTAAACCTATAACCAATCAGAGGGTGACATGTGGCAAGGGTTTAAGTGGTGACCTAGCTATATAAGTGTTGTTATAAAAAGAAAACAATACAACTAGCAGCTGATATCTTTGGTGCCGCCACCCAAGAAGCTTTCCCTTCTCTTCATCTTCTCTCATGTATTCCAAGAGATTGGCAAACAATCTCTTAAATTAAAAATACTAGAAATTGTTTCTAGTGTCTTGTTTACATCTTTAATCTCTTAAAAGGCAAAACTTGATTTTCTAATTAATAAAAAAAGCTTTAAAAGCTGTTCAAGGGCTGCCATAGGTGAACTTGGTGTGGACAAGCTAGAGGGACAACATCTGGTGTCCTGAAGATGCATCCCAAAGGCACAAATATGCTGCAGTGCATCAAAAGGTTAGTGTATTTGTTCTTGATCTAATCTAGGGTTCTAAAATTAATCTGATTAATTCTAAAATCTTATATGACAAATACGTATCCAAAGACAAATTAAAAGAGTTTTAATATGTTGTTTATCATTGAAATCAAATAGATAAAAATAAATCTTACATGATGCATGTGACGCTAGATAAAAAATTTTTGAATTCAATGTATAAACTTGTGTTTTTCATGCTTCCGCTCCTTTAATTGGTATCAGAGCCACTATATTTGCCATTTAGATTGTTGATTATATGATTTAATTATGTGATTTGATCATGAGATGATTGATCCATTGCTGATTGCAAAGGATGTGTGGCGGTACACATGGTGAAGCCACCATAGGTGGCGGCAACAATGTTCCTCCAATGGTGGTGCAAGGTTTGGCTTTTTTATTTACAATTGTTGTATGATCTAAAAACTCATCCTATGTCTAATTAAATTGTTTAATTAGAGTTTTAATCACATAATTAAATTCTGATTCAAATCAGAATTTTAAAAGTTGTTTGAATGTGATTCAAATCTGAATTTTTAAAGTTGTTTGAATCATATTCAAATTTGAATTTTTAAAGTTGTTTGAATAATATTCAAATCTGAATTTTTAAAAATTGTTTGAATATGATTCAAATTTGATTTTTTAAAAATTGTTTGAATGTGATTCTAATATGAATTTTTAAGGTTGTTTGAATGTGATTCAAATCTGAATTTTTAAATTTGTTTGAATGTGATTCAAATATGAATTTTTAAATTTATTTGAATCATATTTAAATCTGCATTTTTAAGTTGAATATGAGATATTCAATTTAATTTAAGTATGAATGTTTTATTTAATTATTAAATAGTGATATGCATGATAGATGATCATGGACTATAAAAGACCAATGTGATTGGATTTATTTCTTTTATGTTTCTTTGGGATTGTAAATTAATTAATTTATTTTAATTTATTTTGGGCATGTATTTATTAAGGTTGTAATAATTTTGGGTTGTAATTTTATTTATTTAAGTTCTTGTAAATTCGCCTTGGTATGCCAAGGATTACTATGTAATTGGATTGCGAGAAGATCAAGGAGGTCAAGAGCATTGGTGGCGTAACACCCCTATGTTCGGTAGTGCGTTCTACTGTTCCGGTGACCAGTGTTGTCCGGACAGCTAGGATGCCTAGAACTACACTTAGATATGAGTGAGGAGACATAAAATAATGAAATACAAGAAAAGAAAATACAAGAAAAATAAAAGAAAAATAATAGCAAATAAATGTAACTAAGTTAAACGAGCTAAGAACCCTAGCGATGGGTGATCGCATCGGGAAGTCACGGCGTGGACCGTTGACTAGCCCTGGACCACAGGGAACCCTGGAAAATATTTTTAGGACTTAAATAAATATCTATTGAAGTATAAATGCCATAGAAACATCAAAGAAAAATTAATTAATTAGTATAAAGAAAAGTGAGAAATCAAAAAACGGATAAAACTCGGTGTTACCGAAAAATCGGGAATACAACCCGAACAGGGGTATTGTGGTCATTTGACACCCCGAGTTATCTTTTGACCTAAATTTCAATTAAAAATACATGATATTGTATTTGTAGAATGTCATGAAAAATTAAATTGGTGGTACCTAATTCAATTAGTAAAAATTAGGGACTTAATGTGGGAATATGGAAAGTTTAACATTTATTTATTATTAAACTATGTTAGTGGACCATTATACAACATATTATATCATAAGTGGACAGAAATATCCACTAACAAATCTGCAATTCATCTTCTTCATTTGAAAAGTCTATTAGCCGCATGGAAGCTCTCAAACCTCTCCCATGGCCGCCCACCTTCAAGCCATTACAACTCCATGATCAAGCGATCTTTTCCCACACTTGTCTTCATTAAAGTTTATCCTCACCTTGCAAGGAAGAGTTTGATAGCAATTTTAAGAAGTTTTGGTGAGGTTTTGAAGAATTTCCAAAGTGGTAAGTTTGTGTTTTTTATTATTGTTTCATTAAAGTTTGTAAGGATGTTAAGGGTACTTGAATTATGGAGAGATTTTTGAGGTTTGATGTTTAAAAGGGGATGTGTACTTTTGGCAGCCATGGAAACTCCTTGAGGACAGTTTATTCTTGCTTGTAAATGGTAGATTAAAAGGTTGATTAAATGTTTATGTGTGTAGGAATTATTTTGGGTGATGTATACTTAGTATATGTGAATGTGTATTTGAAATTGGAAGCTAGGAAATTAATGGAGTGTAATGTATGAATCGGCAGCTTGGTTTGGTGAACCATAAAGATGTTATTTCATGTTTGGTTTATGGAATATTAATGTTGAATTGTGATAGTTGTTATGGTAGCTTGGGTATATGTATGATGGTGTGAGGTTGGACATGTAAATGAGCTAGGTTAGGTGATTGAATTGTTGTAATTGAGATTGAAAAATTCTGCACTATATGGTGCATGTAGAGTATGATTATAAGCTGCCAAAATGACCAAAAATATGTTGTGAAATGTATTTAGGTTAGGGTACAAACTAGAATTGGCATGAGTGTATAGTTTGGTAGGTGTTGAAAGTATCCTTTGATGAGTAATGAACAAAATGCAATAGGGCAGTTTATATTTTGGACCTAGAACCTTAAGTGTGTGGCTCCAATTGGTATGAGACCAATTGGAGGTGAAACTAGGCACAAAATGTGCGAACTTTCATGAAGGAAGCTTACCAAAATTTTGCTTGTAAGGTAACTTGAAAAGTGACCAAATCCAGATTAGTGCAATTAAGGCCTGAAAATTTACTATTTGGGCAGCAGTTAGTTTTTAGGCCATAACTCACTCAAAACAGGTCCAATTGACCTGAAATTGTGACCATAAATAGTTAAGACCTATATCTACAAGTCTTATGATGAAATCAAAGCCCAGAAATGACCATAAGCAAGTCAAAAAGCTTGCACAATTTTGGGTCCAAAAACTGGCCGAACCTAAAATGACCAAAAGTGACCAATTTTGATGCATTTTGACCAGCAATAGTAAAATGACCATAACTTGGTCTACATAACTCAGAATGACCTGAAATTTTGCCCCGCGTGCAATAAGACATAGATCTACAAGTTTGTAGTTTTGACAAAAACCCAAAAGCTAAGGGAACTAGGTCATCCGGCTAGGTCAAATTAGTATACCGGGATCTGACAAATTGCAATAAAACGCAATATACATGGAAATAAATTCGGTAACATGTACCAATACTAAAAGGCTACAAATGTGACATATTGATAACATTAAAACCTAATTCACCTAGACTGCATCGAGGGTCAACATCTTAGGTTGACTAAAGAAATAATAGAATTCAATAAGTTAATTATTAAGCTTTATTCTTAGAGACAGTTTAAATGAGCACTGAAACACTTCAAATTGTGTATTTCAGTTAGCAAAGACTCAGGGAAGGGGAAGGAAACACTGAGTTAGAGCCAAGAGATAGTTATCAGAGATTTGTGCACAACTAGTTTTTAACTAATTTTGTTTTGAATATTTCATATGATTAAATGACATATTTTTCTTATGTATTATGTTTAATAAGCATTGGATTTAATTCAATGATTATTGAAATTGTTATAGTATGTATGAATTTAGCTTTGTGAAATGGTAATTCCACAAGTATTAAGCATTGTTATGGATTGAATAAATTATGTTTTGGAAAATTGTGATAGAACATGTTTTGAATTGTGATGGTAATTTTCATGGAAAAATGCAAATTGATGATTTGAATTGTGATGAGTATAAAAATTATTGGATTTTGGAATTGAATTTGAATCGAATTATATTGTGATTTATGCTCACTAAAAGGATTGTGATATTGTTTTATATCTCACTATAGATACTTGACTAGGTTATTACCCATCTCTCTCATTTGTTGAGAAGACAATGGAGTTAGTTGTGTTTTGATTACCATGGTACGTGCACAGGCTAAGATTTTCCTTTGATTTGAGATTAGATCTAAGTTTTTTATCGTTATGGCCCTTGCGGATGATTCATTATTGTGATGTGTACTATGCACGATGATTCGACCTCCCCGACCATAGGTAGTTAGAATCTGATTCGACCTCCCCGACCATAGGGAGTTAGAATCACTTCGAATATGGCCCTTTCGGATTAGTCTTGCATAGTTAGTGAGATAAAGAATGATTTTTGAGATAAAGAATGATTTTTGAGATACAGCATGATTTTTGAGATACAGCATGGTTTTTGAGATACAGCATGGTTTTTGAGATACAACATGGTTTTTGAGATACAGAATGTTTTTGAATAGTAAAGAATTGTGATTTCAATTATGATTTATGTATAATTGATTTTGTTGGAATTACCTTAAATGGTTAGTTATGATTTGATAAATTGAATTTCGTGATCAAAGTTATTTTATACAAATGATTTACATTATTGGCAATGAATATTGTGAGTTTTGGAATTTGATGAGTATTCATATTTCCAAATTATTTTTTGTAAATTTTGTCAATGTATATTATAGTATGTTTTAAATTATAGTTGTGCACCGCTGAGTTTACCACTCAGCGATAGCTTCGTATGCTGTCGCAGATAAGAAGAGCATAGAGCAGTAAGTAAGTTTCTTTGAAGACACATTCATATCAGCTCCAGGTATATCATAGGTATACCCATGTACATAGGTTTTGATGTATGCATGTAATAATATATATGTAAATTATTTGAGCAGTTGTATAAAAACTCTTGTAAAATATTTTGGCATGTAATTAAATGTAAATTATTATAAATGTAAATTTGGAATTTCATTTATCTGAATAGTTTTGTAATATAAATTTTGAGTCTTGTAATCAATGAAATGTTTCTTTTATGAGGAGATTGATTTGATTATTGAGATTTGAATTATGGGTTCAAATGAAGTTATTGAAGTTTTATTTGAGAAAACATATTGGAAATGTGTTCTTTGCAAGTTTTGAAGAACTGTTTTCTCAAAATACAACCGACACTTTGCCGAAATTTTGAAAAAAATTTTATAATTCCTGATTTTAATCGATGATTTAAATTTCATGAAAATTGTTTTAAAATCCCTTGTAGTATATTTAATGGATTATCGGTAGGCGAAGTACGGTAATTCATTAGGTGTACTACGGGATCATGTTACATCTTACAGGGGAGTGGTGTTTAGTGGTATCAAAGCAATGGTTTTAAAGTAAATTTCGAACTGTGAATTTGAAATCTTTTTATCGGTAACTACAACTGCTCAAATGTTTGATACATATAGTACATTTACATCATAAATATGAACTAATGGAGAGGAATCTCCTTATGTTGGTTGTATAGGAATAGAAAATCTTGTGAAAAGATATGGAAGAGAAGAATGAGACAATAGAACAGTCCGTGATGGTAGAAGTACAAGTTGAGGCCCCAACTCCACAAAGTGTCGAAGGCCCGAATGTACCAGTTTTACCAGTACAAATTACTGCACAAATGGCCCAGCAAATGGCCACTTTCTTCCAACAAATGGCTGATAATCTGTCAGCCCAAGCCCAAGTCTGCACTCCAACCCCACAAGGGCAGTGTGAAATAGAGAAGAGGGAGAAATCTATAGGTCAGAACTCGAGCAGTAATTTGGGGAAGAGAAAAGAATTTGAGGAACCCCGAGCTCAGAGATATGATAGAGGCGGATCATTAGGGCAGAGAACACCAAGATCTAGTCGTCGAACAACCAGAAGTTCCTATTTTGCCCGTTTTTGCCATGTTTGTGGTAAGCTACATGGAGGTATTTATCGAAGGGCCTCTAGAGCCTGCTACAATTGTGGAAAGCTTGGACACTTTGTTAGAGATTGTACTAGACCACCTCGATCTGCTCTCCAGAGTTCACAGACCGTCAGTCAGAGTCGAGATAGAAATATAGTTGGTACTCCTCACCACTATAACACAATGAATCAACCTGAATATAGTAGCACACTAGTCAGAGCGTCCACTAAGCGCCAAGGAGAAAGAGCAGAAACTTCGGATGTAGCTACTGGTAAGTTCTTAATTTTTGAAGGAAACAATGAGTTATTATTTGATCCCAACACTACTTATTTATATGTTAGTGTTAGAATTCTATGTTTTGTTGCTATTCTTTTACAGGGGAATAAATTTTAGTGACTAGTCTTTTAGGATCAAAACTACAATAACAAGTATGATTGACATTAATTTTGGAAGAATTATTAGCTAAAAGTATTTTCTAACATACCATAAATTATAAAGCTAATTGGCGAGCCTACTTAATGTAAGGCAAGAGGACCTAAAAGTAAGTTACAGTAATAGAATTGCTCTGGATGAGGGCAAAGATGTTACTGTTAGAAATTATTAATGGATATTGTAATCAAAATCAGTTTAGGATATTAGTGGATTTGAGAAAGATAAGATGTTAGAAAACCTAGTCCATGAGGTTATAACGTAGTGACTATGTAATGTTCTCGATGTTTGTATTGTAAGTCAGACATAAAGAATAACACGGGATTATTATGTAGAGCTACGTGCTTCCTTGTGGTACAATAAATTAAGAATATTTGTAAGTAATCTATAAATTGATACAGTTACGCCCGAATAGAGTACTATTACGGGAAATAAATGTGAAAATTCTAGTAAGAAATTTAAAACTTTAGAACTCGCCTATCAAACGACTACACTTGTAAGGTAGCTAGAGTCAGTGACTCGGTTACGTTAATGTGAACTACTTGTACCACAGTAATTGCTATAAGCTTAGAGATATCAGTACAACTTATCATCCTCAGACGGATGGACAATTGAAACGAGTAATTCAGGTAAATTCTGAAACTCATTGAGTTTCTATAAATAATGAAATGAAATGATAATAATAACTTGTAATATGTGATAAGCCCTCAAGAATATACTGAGAACTTGTGTCATTCAATTCGAGGGGAGATGGGACAGATACATCCCACTAACAGAATTTGTATACATTAATAAGTGTCAAGCTAGCATACAAGTGGCACCCTATTAAACATTGTAAGGGAACATATAACTATGGATTTTGTGATGAGACTTCCAAGGACACAGAATAGTCATGATGCAGTATGGGTTATAGTTGATAGACTAACCAAGTCTGCTTACTTTTTGCTAGTCCGGATGGACTATAGCCTAGGAAGATTGGCCAGATTATACATAAATGAGATCGTAAAACTGCATGGAGTGCCAGTATTGATTGTATCAGGCAGAGATTCTAGGTTCACTTCTAGATTCTGGGGTAGTCTTCAGAGAGCCCTAGGAACTAGATTGAACTTCAGCACGGCATTCCACCCACAGATAGATGGCTAGTCTGAGAGGGTAATTCAGATATTAGAGAATATGCTATGGGCTTGTGTGATTGAGTTTGAAGGCAGTTGGGATACACACTTTCCTTTGATTGAGTTTGCTTATAACAACAGCTACCAATCAAGCATTGGAATGCCTCCATATGAAGCTTTGTATGGCAGAAAGTACAGAACTCCCCTATGTTGGGATGAAGTAGGTGAAAGGAAGATGATTGGGCCAGAAATTGTTCAGCAGATAGAGAAAAAGATCAGATTGATCAGAGATAGACTCAAGGTTGCATCAGACCATCAGAAGTCCTATGTTGGTCTGAAGAGAAGAGATATTGAATATGCAGTGGGTGATAAGATATTCCTCAAAGTTTCTCCTTGGAAGAGGATTATGAGATTTGGCAGAAAGGGGAAACTGAGTCCTCACTTTATCAGACCATATGAGGTTCTGGAAAGAGTGGGTCCTTTGGCATATCGGTTGGCATTAATTCCGGAGTTAACAAGGATACACAGTGTCTTCCATGTGTCCATGTTAAGGAGGTACAGATCTGACCCATCTCATGCGCTATCAGTTGAAGAGATTGAGGTAAATCCAGACCTCTCATATGAGGAAGACCCATAGAAATTCTAGCTTACGAGATGAAGCAGCTAAGGAACAAACAGATACACTTGGTTAAAGTGCTGTGGAACCATCATTCAGGCCAGGAAGCTACTTTGGAACGTGAAGAGGATATGAGGAGACAACACCCACAACTGTTCAGAGAATAATGCCAAGTAAAATTTCGAGACGAAATTTATTTTAAGGGAGGGAGAATTGTAACACCCCAATGTTAGGTAGTGCGTTCTACTATTCCGGTGACCAGTGTTGTCCGGACAGCTAGGATGCTTGGAACTACACTTAGATATGAGTGAGGAGACATAAAATAATGAAATACAAGAAAAGAAAATACAAGAAAAACAAAAGAAAAACAATAGCAAATAAATGTAACCAAGTTAAATGAGCCGAGAACCCTAGCGATGGGTGACCGCACCGAGAAGTCACGGCATGGACCGTTGACTAGCCCTGGACCACGGGGAACCCTAGAAAATATTTTTAGGACTTAAATAAATGTCTATTGAAGTATAAATGTCATAGAAATATCAAAGAAAAATTAATTAATTAGTACAAAGAAAAGTGAGAAATCAAAAAATGGACAAAATCTGGTGCTACCGAAAAATCGGGAATACAACCCGAACAGGGGCATTGTGGTAATTTGACATCCCGAGTTATCTTTTGACCTAAATTTCCATTAAAAATACATGATATTATATTTGTAGAATGTCATGAAAAATTAAATTGGTGGTACCTAATTCAATTAGCAAAAATTAGGGACTTAATGTGGGAATATGGAAAGTTTAACATTTATTTATTATTAAACTATGTTAGTGGACCATTATACAACATATTATATCATAAGTGGACAGAAATATCCACTAACAAATTTGCAATTCATCTTCTTCATTTGAAAAGTCCATTAGCCGCATGGAAGCTCTCAAACCTCTCCCATGGCCGCCCACCTTCAAGCCATTACAACTCCATGATCAAGCCATCTTTTCCCACACTTGTCTTCATTAAAGTTTATCCTCACTTTGCAAGGAAGAGTTTGATAGCAATTTTAAGAAGTTTTGGTAAGGTTTTGAAGAATTTCCAAAGTGGTAAGTTTGTGTTTTTTATTATTGTTTCATTAAAGTTTGTAAGGATGTTATGGGTACTTGAATTATGGAGAGATTTTTGAGGTTTGATGTTTAAAGGGGCATGTGTACTTTTGGCAGCCATGGAAACTCCTTGAGGTTGATTAAATGTTTATGTGTGTAGGAATTAATTTGGGTGATGTATACTTAGTATATGTGAATGTGTATTTGAAATTGGAAGCTTGGAAATTAATGGAGTGTAATGTATGAATCGGCAGCTTGGTTTGGTGAATCATAAAGATGTTATTTCATGTTTGGTTTATGGAATATTAATGTTGAATTGTGATAGTTGTTATGGCAGCTTGGGTATATGTATGATGGTGTGAGGTTGGACATGTAAATGAGCTAGGTTAGGTGATTGAATTATTGTAATTGAGCTTGAAAAATTCTACACTATATGGTGCATGTTGAGTATGATTATAAGCTGCCAAAGTGACCAACAATATGTTGTCAAATGTATTTAGGTTAGGGTACAAACCAAAATTGGCATGAATGTGTAGTTTGGTAAGTGTTGAAAGTATCCTTTGATGAGTAATGAACAAAATGCAATAGGGCAGTTTATGTTTTGGACCAAGAACCTTAAGTGTGTGGCTCTAATTAGTATGAAACCAATTGCAGGTGAAACTAGGCACAAAATATGCGAACTTTCATGAAGGAAGCTTACCAAAATTCTACTTGTAAGGTAACTTGAAAAGTGACCAAATCCGGATTAGTGCAATTACGGCCTAAAAATTTACCATTTGGGTAGCAGTTAGTTTTTAGGCCATAACTCACTCAAAACAGGTCCAATTGACCTGAAATTTTGACCATGAATAGTTAAGACCTATATCTACAAGTCTTATGAAGACTCCAAAGCCTAGAAATGACCATAAGCAAGTCAAAAAGCTTGCACAATTTCGGGTCCAAAAACTGGCCGAACCTAAAATGACCTAAAGTGACCAATTTTGATGCATTTTGACCAGCAATAGTAAAATGACCATAACTTGGTCTACATAACTCAGAATGACCTGAAATTTTTCCCCGCATGCAATAAGACATAGATCTACAAGTTTGTAGTTTTGACCAAAACCCGAAAGCTGAGGGAACTAGGTCATCCAGCTAGGTGAAATTAGTATACCAGGATCCGACAAATTGCAATAAAACGCAATATACACGGAAATAAATTCGGTAACATGTACCAATACTAAAAGGCTACAAATGTGACATATTGATGACATTAAAACCTAATTCACCTAGATTGCATCGAGGTTCAACATCTTAGGTTGACTAAGGAAATAATAGAATTCGATAAGTTAATTATTAAGCTTTATTCTTAGAGACAGTTTAAATGAGCACTGAAACACTTCAAATTGTGTGTTTCAGTTAGCAAAGACTCAGGGAAGGGGAAGGAAACACTGAGTTAGAGCCAAGAGATAGTTATCAGAGGTTTGTGCACAATTAGTTTTCAACTGATTTTGTTTTGAATATTTCATATGATTAAATGACATATTTTTCTTATGTATTATGTTTAATAAGCATTGGATTTAATTCAATGATTATTGAAATAGTTATAGTATGTATGAATTTAGCTTTGTGAAATGGTAATTCCACAAGTATTAAGCATTGTTATGGATTGAATAAATTATGTTTTGGAAAATTGTGATAGAACATGTTTTGAATTGTGATGGTAATTTTTATGGAAAAATGCAAATTGATGATTTGAATTGTGATGAGCATAAAAATTATTGGATATTGGAATTGAATTTGAATTGAATTATATTGTGATTTATGCTCACTAAAAGGATTGTGATATTGTTTTATATGTCACTATAGATGCTTGACTAGGTTATTACCCGTCTCTCTCATTTGTTGAGAAGACAATGGAGTTAGTTGTGTTTTGATTACCATGGTACGTGCACGGGCTTAGATTTTCCTCTGATTTGAGGTTAGATTTAAGTTTTTTATCGTTATGGCCCTTGCGGAAGATTCATTGTTGTGATGTGTACTGTGCACGATGATTCGACCTCCCCGACCATAGGGAGTTAGAATCTAATTCGACCTCCCCGACCATAGGGAGTTAGAATCACTTCGAATATGGCCCTTTCGGATTAGTCTTGCATAGTTAGTGAGATAAAGAATGATTTTTGAGATAAAGAATGATTTTTGAGATACAGCATGATTTTTGAGATACAACATGGTTTTTGAGATACAACATGGTTTTTGAGATACAGAATGTTTTTGAATAGTAAAGAATTGTGATTTCAATTATGATTTATGTATAATTGATTTTGTTGGAATTACCTTAAATGGTTAGTTATGATTTGATAAATTGAATTTCGTGATCAAAGTCATTTTATACAAATGATTTACATTATTGGCAATGAATATTGTGAGTTTTGGAATTTGATGAGTATTCAGATTTCCAAATTATTTGCTGTAAATTTTGTTAATGTATATTGTACTATGTTTTAAATTATAGTTGTGCACCATTGAGTTCACCACTCAGCGATAGCTTTGTATGCTGTCGCAGGTAAGAAGAGCATAGAGCAGTGAGTAAGTTTCTTTGAAGACACATTCAGATCAGCTCCAGGTATATCATAGGTATACCCATGTACATAGGTTTTGATGTATGCATGTAATAATATGTATGTAAATTATTTGAGCAGTTGTATAAAAACTCTTATAAAATATTTTGGTATGTAATTAAATCTAAATTATTGTAAATGTAAATTTGGGATTTCATTTATCTGAATAGTTTTGTAATATAAATTTTGAGTCTTGTAATCAATGAAATGTTTCTTTTATGAGGAAATTGATTTGATTATTGAGATTTGAATTATGGGTTCAAATGAAGTTATTGAAGTTGTATTTGAGAAAACATATTGGAAGTGTGTTCTTTGCAGGTTTTGAAGAACTGTTTCCTCAAAATACAACCGACACTTTGCCGATATTTTGAAAAAACTTTTATAACACCAGATTTTAATCGATGATTTAAATTTCATGAAAATTTTTTTAAAATCCCTTGTAGTATATTTAATGGATTATCGGTAGGCGAAGTACGGTAATTCATTAGGTGTACTATGGGATCATATTATGTCTTACAAGGGAGTAGGGTGTGACAGGTGGGACCAGTGGGAGGAATTGAATATCAAGTGTTGATTATGTACTCCTTCAGCAACTCTTGTAATATGAATGAATGAAATGCACCTAGGAATGCCCTGATTTAATTCTTGGTGGCTCAGAATTGAATCCCTTAGAAAGTCCATGATCATACCATATTTATTTATTATCCATGAATGCATGAGGTGTATGTGAATGTATGCACTATGTGATACATGCATGCTAAATGGATAATGTGCAAAGTGAGACCTTAATAGTAATTAGAATGACCACAAAATCTTCCAAACAAATGATTAAGTTAGAAATGTTATAATTAAAGTAATTATAACATGGGCCCTCCATTGAGGCAATTATTTTAAGAAATTTTAAACACTTGCATAAGATGCAATTAATTTAAGAGATTTTCTTAAGAATAATTGTTAAGCATGAGATGTTGTAAATATGTAAATGATTTGTAGGCCAATATTGGATGTACCTGAAGACATTAAAATTATTTGCATAATTACTGGCTCAATGGGATCAACTTAACTAATGCAAGATAAGTCAATAATGGATGTATCTGAGATTTTGAGCATTAGGAGCTAGGTAAAGGATTGAACCTCACATGAGATGTGATGGGCAAGGAGTTGCTCACTTATAGTTTATTGTAATTCCAATAACAGATGTACCGGAGGATGATCAATAGAATTATAAGAATTCAATCACCCACTAGAAATCCATCCAACTAGGATTTTCGTTTTTTACTTTGGAAGTGTAGGATTCGCTAAGTTAGTGGGAGGACCAATTTGATTAAAAGACCATAATCATTTTGGTTAATTACATGATACATTTACTAATTAATCTAGTTATTTTCTGTAGTTAATTTTCTGATAATAATGAGCACAGAACAACCACCACCTTTCAATATCCTTGCAAGCATACTTGATCGCAATAGGTTGACAGGACCTAATCTGTTTGATTGGCTAAGAAATTTGAAACTTGTCCTGAACCTTGAACATAGAGGATATGTTCTAGACTCAAATGTTCCTAGTCCCTTACCTCCAGAGGCCACCCAAGAGGAACATGAAACTTTGGAGAAGTGGAAGGAACATGATATGAGAGCTAAGTGTTACATGCTTGCTTCTATGAGTAATGAGTTACAGAAGTAGCATGAAAACATGCAGAGTGCGAGTGAGATCCTCCTTCACCTACAAGAGTTGTATGGTGAGCACAGCAGGAATGCTAGGTATGAGATATCTAGACAACTGTTTCGTATGAGGATGTCTGAGGGGCAGAATGTTGGGGATCATGTCCACAAGATGATTTGCCTGATTAAGCAGCTGGAACATCTTGACTCTAACATGGATTTCCAACTGCAGATGAATTTGATCCTTTAGTTCCTTCCTGAGTCTTTTGGGAATTTTGTGACAAATTTTCATATGACTAAATAGGAATGCACCTTGGCTAGTTTACTCAACATGCTGGTTATTGCCCAAAAGAATATGCTAGGTAATAAAGGAAAACAGGTAGCTTTGATTGCATCTTCTTCTACTAGAAAGTCCAACAAGAAGAAGGACAACAAGAAAAAGAAATCTTAGATTCCTGGTCCTAACAAGAAAATAGCTAAACAGAAAGGGAAGACTAAAGTTGATGGAGGCAAAGTGTTTCCATTGCCAGAAGGATGGGCATTGGAAAAAGAACTGCCCAGAGTATCTTGCTTCTCTGAAGGACAAGAAGGATAGACCTTCGGAAGGTATGTCCATATCTTGTTATTTAGATTCTGATGATACTCATAGTTCATCTATAGCTTGGGTTTTAGATATTGGTGCCAGTTCTCATATTTCTCATGATATGTAGGAACTAGCAAATAGTAGCAGCTTGCGTTCTCAAGATGTTAAGAGTCCGGATTGGCAATGGCTTAACTGTTGAAGCTTTAGTCATAGGATCTAAATCTTTTTACATGTTTTGACATGTTTTGTATTTGGATAATATTTTATATGTACCTGATGCTTTTAAGAACATCATTTCTATATCTAGTTTGACTAGAAATGGCTATGAATTTCAATTCACAGATGATATTTGCAATATTTATTTTGGAAATAAATATGTTGGTTCAGGTTATATGAATGATGGTCTTTATTATTTAGATAATAATGACAAAGACAAAATGAATGCAAGTGATCTAAATGAATGCAATGCCATGGTGAAAACCAACTCAAGTTTAAAATATATTTGGCACTTAAGGTTATGTCATGTTGCAGAAGAGAGGATTGCAAAATTGAAGAAAATGGAGATTTTATCCTCTTTGGGCTCTGAGCCTACTCCAACTTGTGAATCTTGCCTTCAGGGTAAAATGACTAGATCACCCTTTATTGGACAAGGGCTAAGGGCTAAAAATATTTTGGAGCTAATACATAGTGATGTATGCGGTCCATTTAAGGAAATGGCTAGAGGCGGTTTTCATTACTTTATTACCTTTACTGATGATAAATCAAAGTTTGGGTATTTGTATTTGATGAAATACAAACATGAATCCTTTGAAAAGTTCAAATAATTTAAATCTGAAGTAGAAAATTAAACAGGAAAGAGTATTAAAGCTCTTCGATAAGATCGTGGAGGTGAATATTTGAGTACTGAATTTGATGAATACTTGAGAGAACACGGCATTGTTTCTCAACTGACTCCTCCAGGAACACCACAGCTGAATGGTGTATCTGAAAGGAGAAATCGTACCCTATTGGATATGGTATGTAGTATGATGAGCTATACTGATATGCCAATCTCCTTTTGGGGATTTGCATTAGAATCAGCTTTGTATATTCTGAATAGGATTCCATCAAAATCAGTTTCTTTCACACCTTATGAGATATAGCATAGAAGAAAACTAAGTCTTAAGCATGTTAAGATTTGGGGTTGTCCAGCTTATATCAAAAAACTGAACACTGATAAATTGGAAACCAGATCAGAAAAGGGTTGATTTGTTGGATATCCAAAAGATAGTTTTGGATATTATTTTATTTGCCTACTTCACAAAAGATTGTGATAAGTAGAGATGCCACATTTCTTGAACAACAGTTTGTTCAAATAGGAAGCAAAGGGAGGCAAATAGAGTTAGAATTAGAGAATTCTGACCAACCAACAGATTAGATGGATATAGATCCATCTAGTTAACCTACACCCATTGATGAAACATCTACAGCTGTTCCTCGTAGAACAACCAGGGTATCTCACCCACCAGTGAGATATGATTTCCTTCATGAAGAAGAATAAGAGTTGTTTACTCATGAAGAAGTAGATCATGGAGATGATCCACTTACCTATGAAGAAGCTATATTAGATATAGACTCTTCAAAATGGATTGATGCTATGAAATTCGAAATTGATTCCATGTATAAGAATCAAGTTTGGAATCTTGTTGACCCACTTGAAGGTATTGTACCTATAGGGAACAAATGGGTTTTCAAGAAGAAAATTGATTCTGATGGAAAGGTAGAGACCTATAAGGCAAGGCTAATAGCGAAAGGGTTTTGCCAAAGGCAAGGAATCGACTATGAGGAGACTTTCTCGCCTGTTTCCATACTTAAATCAATTAGGATTCTATTAGCAATAGCTGCATACTATGATTATGAAATTTGGCAGATGGATGTCAAAACAGCTTTTCTCAATGGATACATTGAAGAAAACATTTTCATGGAATAACCTAGGGATTTTGAATCCTAAGATGGTTCCAAGGTATGCAAGCTAAAGCGATCCATTTATGGGTTGAAGCAATCTTCGAGGAGTTGGAACATCCGTTTTGATGAAGCCATTAAATCATTTAGTTTTATAAAAAATAAGGATGAGCCATGTGTATATAAGAAGGTTAGTGACAGTGCTATCACTTTCCTTGTCTTATATGTGGATGACATACTGTTGATAGGTAATGATACAGGTATGTTGACAACTGTAAAGGTATGGTCGTCAAATACATTCTCCATGAAAGACTTAAGGGAGGCAACCTATATTTTTGGGATTCGCATCTATAGAGATAGAGCGAAAAGAATAATTGGTTTATTCCAAAGTTTATACTTGGAAAAGGTGTTAAAGAGGTTTAACATGCTTGATTCTAAGAGAGGATTGTTACCAGTGAGACATGGTATCCACCTTTCTAAAGAGATGTCTCCAAAGACACCTAAAGAGAGAGAGATAAAATGGCTAGGATTCCATATGCTTCGGCTATTGGAAGTTTAATGTATGCAATGTTGTGTACTAAGCCGGATATTGCATATGTTGTTAGTTTGACTAGCAGGTATCAATTCAATCCAGGTTTGGAACACTGGATAGCTGTCAAGAATATCCTTAAGTACCTGAGAAGAACTAAGGATTTATTCTTGATTTAAGGAGGTGGAGACTTGTAATTGGATGGTTATACTGATTCTAATTTCCAATCAGATATCGATGATAGAAAGTCTACCTTTGGGTATGTGTTCATTTGTAATGGAGGTGCAGTCAGTTGGAAGAGTTCTAAACAGAGTACGACTGCAGATTTCACTACCAAGGCTGAGTATATTGCTGTATCAGATACTGCAAAGGAAGCTGTTTGGATAAAGAAGTTCGTGACAGAACTTGCAGTAGTTCCTTCCATTGATCAGTAGTTCCACTACATTGTGACAACAATGGCGTAGTCATATAGGCTAAGGAACCCAAGTCTCACCAGAAATCCAGACACATAGAAAGGCGCTACCACATTATCAGAGAAATAGTTGGACAAGGTGATGTAGCCATGCAGAAAATAGCATCAGTTGAAAATCCAACTGATCCATTCACTAAGCCTACGTCATAGGCTCAGCTAGACCGACATCTTGAGAAGATGGGTCTAAGATATTGTAATGAATGGCTCTAGTGCTAGTGGGAGATTGTTAGTAGTATGCCCTAGAGCATATCATTTAGTATGTATCTTGTATATGTTTTTATTAATAAAAGGCATTTCCACTTTTCCATTTACATAATATATTTATGTGTAATAGAAAAGGTACATTGATATTTTGTTAGAAATATTATTCTTAAGTTGTTAAGAATATGAGTGATAATATTTCTAGTACAAAGTATCATAAATAGGTTCACAATCGAGGATACTTCATAATAAGGACATGACTTATCCAAAAAGATTGTATTCATGTTTGTTCCCAAGTTATTTATATGAGATATAAATAAGATAGAATGGTGAGTCTCATGCCATATAATAAACATGATAGGCACTTATACATGATAAGTAGGCCAAACCAGTGACACTTATGACAAGCACATGGAGTTTACTCTTGTCAATGTATTGTCATAAATCACATTAGTGCATATAATCTCTAGTTCTGAGATAGCACAATTATCTTCTATATAAGTGGTTTGAGTTTGATACTGCTTTCATACTTGTACTATGTATGGGTATATGGGCAAGTGTTGGCTCCTACTAGTTATATATGGAGGTAGGTGTTGATCAAGATGGAATCTGTTCCTCTAAGTAAATAGAGATAAAATCCTATGTTCATTTAATTGTTATTGATGTTTCAAGTTACTGGCCAGGACAGATAGATTTAATCAAAAAAGAGTTTCTGATGAAAAAAATATTTTAATCAAGAACTGTAATTAAAAGAGAACATAATATTCATAACAAATGGGGTTTGACATGAACCATGACTCCAGCTTGAGTTGGGATTTTGTAACAAAGAGGTAACATATGATTATAGGTTCATTTAAGGTAAACCTTATTACTAATTGGGTGGCCATGGCATGCTATGCTAGGTGTTAACCATGGTCTATGAGGTGCATAAAATGATTTAGAGAAATCATTTATAGTAAGAAAGAGTTCTGATGATATTAAGAGTTAATATCATATCTCATTGTCAATTAGTGATGAGCCTAGTAAGTCACACACATACACAAGTAATCACCAAATTAAATATGATTTAATTAATTAATTAAAGAGTTTAATTGATTAATTAAATAGGTTTGGTTTGCAATTAGATTGCAAAGTCCCTAGCATGGCTTGAAACCAAATCTAGATTATTGGACGTATAGTAGAAGTTAAATTTATATTTAAAGTGCTTAAATATTAATTTAATTAATGAGAAATTAATTAATAAAGATTAATTAATTGATTTATATTTGATATAAATTGATTAGAAGAAGAGAAATAATTATTTTAGGTTGAGAACTCAAAAATAAGACAGAGGGGGCATTTTAGTCATTTCACAGGGTGACATGTGGCACCATGTGATGGTGACACATGGAACTACACCTAAGCTTGCCAAATATCTTTTAATCATGTAAGATGATTAAAATTAAGATTAAATATAGGTTTGACACTTGGCACAATGTGATTGGGTCAATTAAACCTAGAACCAATTAGAGGGTGACATGTGGCAAGGGTTTAAGTGGTGACCTAGCTATATAAGTGTTGTTATGAAAAGAAAACAATACAACCAACAGCTGATATCTTTGGTGCCGCCACCCAAGAAGCTCTCCCTTCTCTTCATCTTCTTCTCTCATGTATTCTAAGAGATTAGCAAACAATCTCTTGAATTAAAAATACTAGAAATTGTTTCTAGTGTCTTGTTTACATCTTTAATCTCTTACAAGGCAAAACTTGAATTTTTAATTAATAGAAAAAGCTTTGGAAGCTGTTCAAGGGCTGCCATAGGTGAACTTGGTGTGGACAAGCTAGAGGGACAACATCTGGTGTCCTGAAGACGCATCCCAAAGGCAAAAATACGCTGCAGTGCATCAAGAGGTTAGTGTATTTATTCTTAATCTAATCTAGGATTCTAAAATTAATCTGATTAATTCTAAAATCTTAAATGACAAGTAAAGATCCAAAGACATATTAAAAGAGTTTTAATATGCTGTTTATCCTTGAAATCAAATAGATAAAAATAAATCTTGCATTATGCATGTGACCCTAAGTGAAAAATTTTTGAATTCAATGGTATAAACTTGTGTTTTTCATGTTTCCACTCCTTCATCCTTTATACCTTTAATATTTCATTTATAGTCATTTATAAATCACATTTTAAATTAAATTAACAATATCCCCTAAGTTCTAGTTGTGATGAGAATACAACCCTCATCTACACATTTACATAATTTAAACATTCATTAAATCATATAAGTGGGGTACCTTTCACTCTATTAATTTTGGTTGTTACTATTCACTTGGCCATTCCTACACAAAAGTTGACTTTTTAATTCATAATAGATTTGTTGAGCCTAAATTCACCAAGATGCCACATTTTGCATTTTATTTTTGTTGGCATTGACTGCTAAACTCAATTCCTAACCTCCTAGGTTTTATTTCAAATTTTCAGAATTTGAGGTCTAAGTTTACTATTTTATTGGACCTTGCTACAGTAGAATTTTAATAAAACTTTCTTCATGAAAGTTGTTCCTTTATGTGTCTTCTTTAATTCTCTTTTTAAATCACTCTATTTGGAGTTTTGTGCTCAAGTTATGGCCTAAATACCATAACTGGCCGGATCGGTCTTGTCCAGAAATTCTGGGCAGAATTTGGTTCTGCCAGATTTAGTGTCCTAAAATGGGCTAGAAATTTCAATTAGTTAGGTTCAAAATTTAAGTTTGTGTTCTTCATGAAAGTTGTTCTAAATTGTCTAAGCTTTCCATTGATATAAATTTCAGATCAATTGGACATTTCTACAGTGAGTTATGACCAAATGAACAAACACCGTTCATTTGGTCATTTTCTAGGGATAGCTTGTTGGTCATCGGGATTGGGGCAATTTCTGGGTCATTATAAATTGGTTTTTTGGGCAGGATTTCTTCATGAAAGTTGTGTCATTATGTGTCTAGTTTCATCTCCAATTGGCCTTACACCAATTGGACTTGTACGATTCTACTTATGGCCTAAAAACCACACTAGACTCAAGGTCCAAAAAATCCTGCATAAACACAACACCACACTCCCTTTACTCATTTGGTATATTCTCAACATATTTTAACAATCATGCATCCCAATAGCAATAATATTTGCTTAATTGCAATAAATAAGACATAGATAATAAAATTCCCAAATGTATCAAATCCTAACCAAATTTATCAAACTTCAAAATTAAATGAAATTCATAGCACAAACCTTGTGTGCTAGCTTCAATCAACCTTCAAGCACCCTTCCCTTCAATCAAACTTCAATTCCCCTTGGTAAAACCTTCTTGGTAGAATTTCTTGCTCTTCCAAGTTTCCAATTTTCTTAATTTTTTGAGTTCTCTCTTCTTTTCAAGGCTATGTTTTGTGGTTTCTATTGATTTCCTAAAGAAATCATGTGAGAAACCTAGGAATTGAAGCTTTATTTTGGGTGTTAATGGAGGAAAATGTAAGAAAGAGAGAGAGAGAGCAAGGTGAAGGAATGGAAGCGTGAAAAACACAAGTTTATACCACTGAATTCAAAAATTTTCACCTAGGGTCACATGCATCATGCAAGATTTATTTTTATCTATTTGATTTCAATGATAAACAACATATTAAAACTCTTTTAATATGTTTTTGGATCTGTATTTGCCATTTAAGATTTTAAAATTAATCAGATTAATTTTAGAACCCTAGATTAAATCAAGAACGATTACACTAACCTCTTGATGCACTGCAGCGTGTCTGCACCTTTGAGATTCGTCTTCAGGACACCAGATGTTATCCCTCTAGCTCGTCCACACCAAGAACACCTATGGCAGCCCTTGAACAGCTTCTAAAGCCTTTTCTATTAATTAGAAATTCAAGTTCTGCCTTTTAAGAGATTAGAGATGTAAACAGGACACTAGAAACAATTTCTAGTGTTCTTAATTCAAGAGATTGATGGCTAATCTCTTTGAATTGATAAGAGATGAAGAAGAAGAGATAAAAACCCTCAAAGTGGCGTGACAAAGGAGTGTGGCTGCTGGTTGTATTTTATTTTCTCATAACAACACTTAAATAGCTAGGTTAACACATTAAACCCTTGCCACATATCACCCTTTGATTAGCTCTAGGTTTAAGTGACCCAATCACATTGTGCCAAGTGTCAAACCTATATTTAATCTTGATTTTAATCATCTTACATGATTAAAAACATTTGGCAAGCTTATGTGTAATCCCATGTGTCAACATCTCATGGTGCCACGTGTCACACTGCAAAATGACCAAAATGCCCCTATGTCTTAATTTTGAGTTCTTAACCCAAAACAATTATTTTCTTCTTCTAATTAATTTATATCAAATATAAATTAATTAATTAATCTCTATTAATTAATTTCTCATCAATTAAATTCATATTTAAACACTTTAAATATAAATTTAATTTATACTACACATCCAATAATCTAGATTTGGTTTCAAGTCATGCTAGGGACTTTGCAATTTAATTGCAAACCAAACCTATTTAATTAATCAATTAAACTCTTTAATTAATTAATTAAATCATATTTAAATAGGTGATAACTTGTGTATGTGTGTGACTTACTAGGCTCATCACTAATTGGCAATGAGACATGATATCAACTCTTAATATCATCAGAACTCTTTCTTACCATAAATGATTTCTCTAAATCATTTTATGAACCTCATAGACCATGGTTAACACCTAGCATAGCACGCCATGGCCACCCAATTAGTAATAAGGTTTACCTTAAATGAACCTATAATCATATGTTACCATGCACTAGAATCTCTCTGTTACAAAATCCCAACTCAAGCTGGAGTCATGGTTTATGTCAAACTCCATTTGCTATGAATATTATGTTCTCTTTTAATTCCAGTTCTTGATTAAAAGATTTTCTCATCAGAAACTCTTTTCTGAATAAATCTATCTGTCCTGGCCAGGAACTTGAAACATCAAGAACAATTAAATGAACATAGGATTTTATCTCTATTTACCTAGAGGAACAGATTCCATCTTGATCAACACCTACCTCCATATATAACTAGTAGGAGCCAACACATGCCCATATACCCATACATAGTACAAGTATGAAAGTAGTATCAAACTCAAACTACCTATATACAAGATAACTGTGCTATCTCAGGTCTAAAGATTATATGCACTGATATGATTTATGACAAAATATTGACAAGAGTAAACTCCATGTGCTTGTCATAAGTGTCACTGGTTCGGCCTACTTATCATTTATAAGTGCCTATCATGTTTGTTATATGGCATGAGACTCACCATTCCATCTTATTTATATCTCATATAAATAACTTGGGAACAAACATGAATACAATCTTTCTGGATAAGTCATGTCCTTATTATGAAGTATCCTCGATTGTGAACCTATTTATGATACTTCGTACTAGAAATATTGTCACTCATATTCTTAACAACTTAAGAATAATATTTCTAACAAAATATCAATGGACCTTTTCTATTACACATAAATATATTATGTAAACGGAAAAGTGGAAATGCCTTTTATTAATAAAAATATGTACAAGATACATACTAAATGATATGCTCTAGGGCATACTACTAACACAAGGATGGACGGGAAACATGTAGAAGGTGCCTGAATTTTCTGCCCAAAAAGTGATTTATATATTAATTAAATATTCAATGGCAAATTTGTAGATAAGTGGAATGGCAATTTTGTAATTACCTTGAATTTCCTAATCATTTTAGTTTGACTATTTATTTAATTATATTTAATTTTTATAATCTCTATTAATTAAACTAATTTAGCTTTATGACTTAATATATTTCATTCCTGGTCAATGTGGGACTTCAAAATTTCATTGATCGAATTTTCACTCTTACCGAGTTTTCAGTTCGCCTTTTTCCTTAGTACCCGATAAGTCTTTCTTTTACTCATTTTTAATTAATTTCTTGCTAATATTAATTTATATTTTATGTCATATAATTCACTTACTTAATTGGACAAATTGGTAAAAAATCATCTTTGAAGATGAAATGACCAAAATGCCCTCCGTTTGGCTTAAGGAGCCAAAATTGTTTGTACCGTTCTTAAAAATTCTCCTAACCTTTTCTTGGAATTCTAATGCTACCTAGGGCCCCATATGTCACACCCTACCCCTCAGTAAGGCATAACATGATCCCGTAGTATACCTAATGAATTACCAACTCCGTCTACTGATAACCCATTAAATACACTACAAGGGATTTTAAAAACTTTTCTTACTTCTTTTACAGTGGTGAGTACTATTTACAGGTGTTAAAGACTTTGGTGAACTGAGTGAAATAACTAACTCAATTGGTTTATTTGGAATTTCTGTAAAAATTTTGGCAGAGTGCCATCTGTGTTTTGGATAAAACAGTTCTTCAGAAAACCTGTAAAAAAAACACTTCAATAATTTTCCAAATCTCAACTCCACATTTTTCTCAACACAATATATTTCTCAACACAATAATTTATCAACTCAATTTCATAGAAATTTTTCAAAGTCTGAGATAAGGAAATATAATACAGCTTTTACAAGTCAAAACAGCTCATAATTATTTTACAACTTCAAGGTACAATTTGAATTTACAACTGCTCAAAACCAAAAACAATATGTACATACAGTGTCATACATTATAGTACAAAATGCAAAATATTAGTATACTCATTATACCCGAAAAATCTCTCGCTGGAGGTATATGCAGCCTAGTCTCACGCCTGTCTGCTCTCTACTGACAAAGAATTAAAGCTATCATTTGAGACAATGTCTCAGTGGTGCACAACATTAACCAAATACAATTTAATCACAATTCATAAGTCATGTAAATAGTGGATACTTAAAATCATAGTTAAATTCAAGACAATAAATGTCAACAAGAATTTAAACTCCATTTGTCAATATCACAATAATTTTCCATAAGTCAGATCATGTTTGAATTCAAAAGACAGTATATGTCAATGAGAGTTTAAATCAATTTCACAATCTCACAATACATAATAATGCAATTTAGTCGAATAATTTAAGAATACAGTGTTGCCAATTCATTCACAACTTAAGCCATGACACAATTTTCCGATCAATGCCGTATTGTACACCACGACAAAGTAATCACAACCTCACTAATCGAAATCAATGAGGAAGGGGAGCTAGCTATATAATGAGTACTCATCCGATCACCTCAACTGGTAAACCAGAGAGGGAGAAAAATAAACGATCACGACTCCATAAATGGAGAAGGAAAATAAACGATCACAACCCCATAAATGGAGAAGGAATGATACGATACTGTCATGCTAAGTGTGAGCACAAAATCAATTCCAAACATTTTATTCAAATGATTCGTGAGAATTCAATAAATTTCCAAAGTCATAATTTCATTCACAAAATGGCAACACAATTCATAATTAACTCCGATTTTCACAAATCACACTAAACCAATTTTTCCACAATTTCAAACCATTTACAATGCTTTTTAAACAATAAGTATCCATCAATATCATTCAAACAATTTTTCACAGTTTCAAACCATTCACAATATTTTTCAATCAATAAGTATCCATCAAACACATTTCCACATTTTAAAATAATGATATACAAATAATCAATATTTATTTCCATTGAAAATAATTCAAAAGAAACAGTTGTTGTGCACAAACACAATTTAAAACAATAATATACAAATATTCAATATTTATTTCAATTGAAAAATTCAAAAGCAATAGCCGTTGTGTACAAACACAATTTAAAACAATAATATACAAATATTCAATATTTATTTCAATTGAAAAATTCAAAAGCAATAGCCGTTGTGCACAAACCTCTGATAACTGTCTCCCTGGTCTGACTCAGTATTTCCTTCCCTTTCCCTGAGTCTTTAGTAACTGAGAAACACAATTTGAAGTGTTTCAGTGCTAAATTAAATTGTCTCTATCGATGGTATTTGGTAAATAATGCACTGAACTCAATTATTCACTTAATCACCTAATATACCGACCCTCGTTGCGTTTTAGGTAAATTAGGTTTTAGTGTCGTTAATATGTCACATTTGATAGGGTTTTAGGTTTGGTACGTTTTACCAAAGTCATTTCCTTGTTTAGTGCATTTTAATGCAAATTGTTGGATTCCGGGACACTGGTTTGACCTAACCGGACGATCTAGTTTTCTCAGTTTTCGGGTCTCGGTCAAAACTACAAACTTGTAGATCTAGGTCTTATTGCACGCGGGGCAAAATTTCAGGTCAATCCGAGTTAAGTAGACCAAGTTATGGTCATTATACTTTTGCTGGTCAAATGGTACCAATTTAGGTCAATTTGGTCAACTCTGGTTCGGCCAGTTTTTGGACCCGAACTTGTGCAAGTTGTTTGACTTGCTTATGGTCATTTCTGGGTTTTGGTGTCTTCATAAGACTTGTAGGTATGGGTCTTAACTATTCATGGTTAAAATTTCAGGTCAATTGAACCTGGTTTGAGTGAGTTATGGCCTAAACACTCACTGCTGCCCAAATGGTCAGTTTTTAGGTCTCAAGTGTACCTAATCCGAATTGGTCATTTTCTTAGGTCACCTTGCAAGCAGAATTTTGGTATGGTTTCTCAATGAAAGTTGGCACATTTTGTGCCTAGTTTCACCTCAAATTGGTCTCATACCAATTGAGGTTACACATTTAAGGTTATAGGCTAAAATGTACACTGCCCTTGATTACTTTGCTTAACACACATCAACTACACACATTTACTTTGCAATTTGTTTACTTCCCTACCAATCTGTTTTGGTACATTAACCACAGTATAATCTACTTTACATTAACATTATTTTGGGCAGATTACCATTACCCTCAACACACCAATATAATTCACATTTACAATATCTCAATACCATTACATACACACCTAAACACCACTAATTCTCACATACACTTTACACAATAATTTCATACACATATCCTTCATTCCTTAATGCCACAATTCTGCCAATACTTCCATCAATACATACAATTATGCAAGGGTTCCCAAGCTGCCGAAATTGTCCTTCAACGCCACATTGCCCTACAATCCATCAATTCTCATCCAAGTGCCAAAATCACCATATATATGTGAAACAATTCATTAGGATATTAATTTACCATGATCAACATTATTTCTCATCAATTATATGCATAATAAATCATCAAATGTGTGACCCCATGGCTGTCCAAAAATGGCTATCTCAATAACTATTTAAACTTCAAAATTTCCTTCACAAAACTAACACCCATAACATAAACATAAAGTTTAACAAGGAAATTCTCAAAAATGCAAACTTACCTTTAATTGTAACTTGCTAAACCTTCACCAAACTTCTCAAAATTGGTATCAATCTCTTCCTTGTGATGCGTAGACCATTTTTCATGAAGGAACCTAAGTATTTAGAGATGAAAAGAGGGAGTGGATGAAGCTTTCATGCAAACGCCCATGGAGTTTCTATTTGGTTCTTCAATTCGGCAATGTTGAATGCAAATGAGGAAGATGGATTATTCAGCTGCATTTTAAGTGTACACATGTCCCACTATGTATTTAATTAATCCCCTTAGTGGTCCACTTAGTCACTTAATCATATAATAAGCTAAATTCCCACTTATTCCACATTTAACCTTTAATTTCTACTATTTACTTTAGGTACCACCAAATTAATTTTTCATTTCATTTTTTAAGTGTAATATTATTTATTTTTAATGGAAATTTAGGTCAAAAGACACTTCGGGATGTCAAATGACCATATTGCCCCTGTTCGGGTGGCATTCCCGATTTTTCGGTATTACCGGGTTTTGTCTGTTTTTCGATTTCTCACTTTTCTTTGTACTAATTATTTAATTTTTCTTTGATCTTTCTAATGATATTTATTCTTCAATAAGGTTCTATTTATGTCTTAAAAATATTTTTCAGGGTTCCCCGCAGTCCAGGGCCAGTCAACGGTCCACGCCGTGACTTCCCGGTGCGGTCATCCATCGCTAGGTTTCCCAGCTCACTTACTCGGTTACATTTCTTTGCTATGATTTTTCCTTTGTTTTTCTTGTACTTTCTTTTCTTGTATTTCATTATTTTATGTCTCCTCACTCATATTGAAGTGTAGTTCTAAGCATCCTAGCTGTCTGGACAACACTGGTCACCGGTACAGCAGAACGCACTACCGAACTTAGGGGTGTTACACCATAACTCTTCTCTGGCATCCTAGAAATTATTTCACTAGATTCCCCTCGGGTTTAGGGTTACTAGCTATGAAGACAGCAACTTATCGTTAGGGTCACCCATCACTAGGGCATCGGCTCATTTAACTTCATTGTATTTCATTTCTAAAATTTTTTTCTTAATTTTTCTTACTATTATTTGGTCTATTTATGACTCCTCACTCTAGTTTAATTATAGTTCCAAACATTCTAGCTGTTCGGACAGACATTGGTCACCGGAACAGTCGAATGCACGGACTAGCTAAAGTGAAGGTGTTACATAAAAACTGTTGACTGAATCCAGATATGTGTTGAAGACATTTAACCCTACGAGACAAGAAACGAGATTGTATGAGTATCTCAAAAGATGTCATTGTATTTTAATGAGCCTTCCTGAGCCTAGGCAATAGCATGTATGTTTCATAAATAATAAAACTATGTTCCAGGACCTTGAAACTTATGAATGAATAGTGTAACTCCCGTCGGATTTATCCTCGTTAGAGCTATGCAAAAAGACGTATGCACTATGTGAACATGTATCATAATCACGCATACGCCTCGTCATTCACGGTTGGACTATCGTATGATGCCTTTATAAAGGATAATCTAATCTACCCTCGGCAGACACTATTTTCGGCAATTGTTTGCCGCAGTATCCTTTGACCAGCCAAAATTTTGCCCCAGGTAAGTTTTTTCCTTTTAGAAATATAACTAATAACACAACTTTCTACAGGAAACCAATATTGCTCCCAAAGCGAATCTGATCCAGCAACTGGTTGTACCGAGAAAGGTTTACTTAACAAGATCCCAGGCAAAGAAGATAATGGAAGAGCAAGAATAAGTACAGAACCTACAGGGGCAAGTTTCAGAATTAAGGGAACAGATATCAGAATTAATGAATATGATGAGAGAAATGTCCCAGAATAAAGAAACCACCTAGCCAGCACCGGAACTAAGTTTACTAGTGATTCCCCCAATCACAACAATAGTTGATAATCATGCCTAAAAATTCCATGATCAGGCCTCGACTTCTTTCACCTTCCAAACTCCAATCCCTGATCCAACAATCACCTTTAATCCGATATTCCCTAGCAGCGAAATTCCCGTTTCTTATCACCAAGCTGTCCCGAATGTGCAATTTCATCCTTCAGCACCAATCCCTTTAGTTTACCTCGTAACTAATTTTCCAACTGGGGAATAGCTCTTGCAGTAGAAGGGAAAAGTAGAGAAAGAGAAAATAAGAAGTTATCTGCTCTGGAAGAAAGACTAAGAGCTATCAAAGGGTTAAATATGTACAGCTCAGTCAATGTGTCGTCACTGAGATTAGTTCCACATGTGGTTGTCCCACCAAAATTTAAAGTCTCGAAACTTGACAAATACAACAGAAACTCAGACCAGCGCATCCACTTAGCCACTTATATAGCTAAAATGTTCGCTCTCACAAAAGATGACAGACTCTTGGTACCCTTCTTTCATGAAAGTCTCACAGGGGTAGCCTTACGTTGGTGCATACAATTGGATAGGAGTAGATTATGCTCCTGGAAAGATTTGGCTGATGCTTTCCTTAAGCAATACAAGTTCAATTGTGATGTTGCCCCCATGAGGAGAGACCTCCAAAACCTAGTGCAGAGGGAAAGGGAAAGCTTTAAGGAGTATGCCCAGAGGTAGAGAGAAAAGGCAGCTAAAGTATATCCTTCAGTGATGGATAATGAACTCTGCTCTCTGTTCATTGAGACGCTCATGGCCCCATACTTCAATTTAATGATTGGGAATACTTCTATTAGTTTTTCTGTTATTATCCAAACTGGAGAAAGGATCGAAGCAAACCTCTGATTGGGAAGGTTACAAGAAATAGTTAGGGAGGGTCCCATGAAAAAGCCTAATAATTTCAGGAAAAGGAAGGAAGGGGATGTCCACTCTATTTTGAGACAAACTCACCTACCACCATAAAACAATTTTCGCCCATACACCCCAGCCCAAAATCCATATCCTCCAGCCCAAAACCCAATGGTAGTGAATGTTCCTCCCTCATCCTCGAACTATCCTTGCCCCCAATATCCTTCCCAAACTGCCTACAATCCCAAACCTTTTGATCAAAATGCTCCTTTTAGACCACCTGCTCCTCAACCTGGCCCGAGACCATTACGGAATTCTGATCCACCATTACCACTCTCCGTCAGTGAAATTTATCATTATCTGTTGGGTATCAATTACATAGTACCCATCCCACTAGGCCCCGTTTAGCTGCCATATCCCAGGTGGTATGATCCCAATACTAGATGTGAATACCACGGTGGGGCTATAGGGCATTCAACGGATAATTGCGGACCTCTTCGAGGAAGGGTGCAATCCCTAATTAGGAATGGGTAGTTGAAGATTGAAGGAAATGGCTCAACTCCTAATGTCACTTTAAACCCATTACCCCACCATGATAGCAGCAAAGGGAATGGTGTAAATGTGGTAGAATCCCTAGATGAAAGCTTGGTTACAGAGGTCGATTTGTTAGTCCCTTACTTTGGTGAGATTCTCGCAATGGCGATGTTGGAAGGATATGTACATCCTTATGGGCATGAATTTGGAAATGATCCATCAGGCTCGGGATGCCCTTATCATGGAGCAATCAATCATGAACTGTAAAGTTGTGATGAATTTAAGGAAGAAATCCAGAGGATGGTATCGCTTAAAATCTTGAAGTGCCAATTAAGATCAAAAGAAGAAGAGGAAGTGAACACTGCCATTTATGGTAAAGACCCCTTAAGATCTACTCCAAAATTGTTTTTTCTGTTCTTGCCCCATCAACACTGCCAACACCACCTCAGACAATCATACGTACCCCACCACAGCTGCCTATTACCAATACCCGTGCTGTACCTTAGAATTATAATTTCCAAGTTTATACGCAGAGTGCATCCAGCAGTACTTTCATCCCTACCCTCAATCATGCCTACACTCAACCCATCACCACCCCTAAACCATGTTTCACTCCTCATGCTCACTTCAAAATGACCTATGTAGGTCCCTCTAATGACTCTGCTCCTCAATTCATATCAGAACCTGCCCTAACAAATGACTCTCAAAATCCAGAAGTAGAATTTATTACTAGAAGTGGGAGGTGTTACGACATTGAAGAAAAGAAAAGTAAAGGGAAAGTAAAAGTAGGAGAGTTAACTGAGATTGAGGAGAAGATGGGAAAAGTGGTAGAGAAGGGGAAATCCAGTGGGAGGAAGGAAGAAGATGAACTACTGTTGCAAATCATGAAACAGAGTGAGTATGATATAATTGAACATTTAACGAAGACACCTGCTCGGATCTCCTTGCTGTCATTAACACTGAGCTCGAAAGTGCATCACCATGCCTTACAGAAGGTTCTGGACCAGGCCTTTGTGACCCCGGACATCACACCGGGGCAATTTGAAAAGATAGTTGGACAAATTCAGGCATCCAATTTCATTACTTTTTTAGAGGAGGAAATAGACCCGGCTGGCTTGGAGCACACCAAGGCTCTGCATGTGACAGTCAAGTGTAAAGGTTGTTTAGTCGCTAAAGTTTTGATTGATAACGGCTCAGCACTTAATGTCTTGCCCAATGCAACCCTAGCAAGACTCCCAATAGACCCGTCTAGAATACACCAAAGCTCAATGATTGTGAGGGCATTTGATGGTACGAAAAGGGATGTGTTAGGGGACATTGATTGGCCGCTTCAAATAGGGGCATGTACTTTTAATGTAATTGTAACACGCTCACTGTAGCAATTC
This sequence comes from Hevea brasiliensis, assembly GCF_030052815.1. Taxonomy (NCBI): domain Eukaryota; kingdom Viridiplantae; phylum Streptophyta; class Magnoliopsida; order Malpighiales; family Euphorbiaceae; genus Hevea; species Hevea brasiliensis. The sequence continues at coordinate 50,620,730 of NC_079503.1, read as the reverse complement.
CGTACATTCAACTATTTCGGTGACCGGTGTTGGTCCAAACAGCTAGAACGTCTGGAAAAATAATTAGACTAGAGTGAGGAGTCATAAATAACTCAAACAAGTATAAGAAAAATTAAGAAAAAATTTTAGAAATAAAATACAATCAAGTTAAATGAGCCGGTGCCCTAGCGATGGGTAACCCAGTGGGAAGTTGCGGTTCTCGCAATTAGGAGCCCTAGACCCGGGAGAAAATTCATAAATTAATTTTTGAGGCTCCAGAGAAGAGTCATTGAGGTTTCTATGACATTAGAATGCAAAAAAAAGGTTTAGAAAAATTTTTCGATCGGTACAGACAATTTTGGTCTGTTAAGCCAAACGAAGGGCATTTTGGTCATTTCGCCTTCATAGGTGATTTTTGGCCAACTTGTCTAGTTAAGTAAATAATTATTATGATCTAAAATATAAATAAATATTGCTAAAAATTAAATTTAAAATGAGTAGAGAAGAAAAGAAAAAGAAAATGAAAGAAATTGAGAATTATGACATCACATGATGTCATTAACAATGCCTCCACCCAATCACCATTTGACAAACTAATAAAAATGGATAAAATATGAATAAATATTGATAAAAGATTAATTAAAAATAAATAAAAAGAAAGTGGATGGAAAATGGAAAAATTAGTTACATATTTTAAATAAAAATTAATTAGCAAATTTGCCTAATAAGACAAATACATTATTTAATATTTAAATTTATATAAATATCTTATAATAATAAAAGAAAATAGATTTTTCTCTTCTTCTCTACTACTTTGCCGTCCCATATTCCCATTTCTCTCTCAAAACAAAATTTCCTCCATTGAAGCTTGCTTAAGCTTCTAAACCATGCAAATTTCTTGACCAAAATTCTTAGAAATTTAAAGAAAAACCTTCATCAAGGCATGAACTCCAAGAATAAGCAAGAAAAACCAAGAAAAAGAAGAAAGAAAAAGAAGAAAGAAATTCAGTGGGCAGCCCAAGGAAGAAGATCAAAGTGTTTTGAATGAATTGAAGATTAATTGGAGTAGCTTGGAGTTGATTGAAGCTAGCACACAAAGGTTAGTGCTAGAAATTCTCTTGGAATTTAAAATTATTGCAAGTTGATTTAGGGTTTGCTCAAATATGGAATTTTGTGTTGTGACTTGAATTTGATGATGTTAAGGTTGATTATTGACTATTAGAAGTGTTATAAATGTGAATAGAAGTTTGGAAGTTGGGTGAAATTGAAAATTGGGAGTGCTTCTCTTATGCAGGAAATTCGGAACCTATGAGTCCAGGGTATTGTTTGACCTATAACTGAAGTTGCATGACTCCAATTGGTATGAGGCCAATGGAGGTGAAACTAGACACATAATGGCACAACTTTTGTGAAGAAACCATGCCCAGAAAACCAAACCAAGTGGACCAAAAGTTTGCCCTAATCCGAGTGACCTGCAATCTGCTGGGCAAAATGACCAAATGAACAGTATTTGGTCATTTGGCCATAACTCAATGTAGCAAGGTCCAATTGACCTGAAATTTTACCAGCAACAAGTTGAGATATAGACCAACAACTTTCATGAAGAAATCTGACCCAAATTATGACCATAACCTAGTCAAAGTGCCAACCAAAGTCGAGTTACCAAATCTGCCAGAAACAATTTTACCCAGAATTTTGGGTTCTGCCCAATCCGGCCAGTCATGGTTTTTAGGCCATAACTTGAGCTAAAAAACTCCAAATAGAGTGATTTAAAAAAACAAAATTCAACTAGACAAAATAAGGAACAACTTTCATGTTGAACATTTTTCCAAATTCCTACTGCAAAAATGACTAATGGAATAGTAAAGATAAGGCATGAAAACTGAAAATTCTGCCCAATTAATATTAAGCTTGGAAATGGTATTGGCAACCAATACCAACAAATTTTAAATGCAAAATGTGGTATCTTGGAGAACTTAGGTTCAATAAAATTATTATGTATTAAAAAGTCAACATTTTGATTGACTAGTAAGGTGAATAGTAATCAAAATGATTATCAAACTAAGATAAAGACTTAGAACCAATTCTAAGCTTAAATGCTTAGAATTGTATGACAAATGTGGACTATGCATCCTAGTCAAAATTGTAAAAAGGAAATTAAGACCATAAATTTGAAATCCATGAAATGTTCATTGATTACTTGAAACATGAAAAATAAGTCACCTAATTGATGTGAATAGATAGTTAGGGCTTATATGCCCATCACAAATGGAATTCATAAAATATTAGTAACTCAACTTGAAATATAAAATTTGTAATTACATAAGTAGATTCTTGAATGTATAAATGAGAAAGGAAAAATGTTTTGAATACAATGGTACATGTGAACCATTGTTTAGAAATGTGATCAATATGAATAACATAATGAATGAATAAATGATCCATATTAATGTATGAATGAGACATTAGTTCTCATTATTGTAGAGAGGAGAAGTATTTTGAGTACAATGGTATAAAAGGATAATTGATGTGAATTGTGATCATATAAATGATCAAATGAATGTATGAATTATAATTGAAATTTATCATGAAATAATGAAGTCATAAAACACAATATATTAATATTTAATGATATTATGTGCCCTTGTATTGCCTAGACATGTGTGTCAGATTGGATAGTTTGGCATACCAATAGGATATTGTTTTAGCAGTACTGCGAAAGGCTTTATGCCCGCATTCATGGCTTTATGCCAACATTCATGGCTTTTATGCCCGATTACGTGTTATTATGGCTTTTTAGCCATACTGATTGCATACGTGGTTGACGTTCTGCATCCCATGGTATGACGGCCCGAGGCACCGCGGTGTCCTGTGCCAACGACCCGTTATCCAGTTTAGTCAGCCTGTCATAGGTTACTTGGGCAGTGAAATTTATTGAAATAAGTTAAGAATATTAGTAATTAAAAATATTAGAAATTAAATAAATAAGTAAGATGACCTAAAATAAATTAGAATAGTTATTTATTAGAAAGAATCGAAATGAACTGGACCGGTATCAAAATTTACTTATTATAAAACAATCTGAGACAACCTAGAAAGTATTGAGAAAATGCTAAAAGATTAGCAAAGAAAATTATAACATACATAAATATTGCAAATGTGACTTACATGATAATATAAGTATAAATTTATTATTTTTAGATCATTATTCTATGTACATTATTACTGTACATTGGCGAAATAAACACTTCCAAAGAAGACTAAATTACGATAAAACATATTAAATTTTAGAATCGCATGTGAAGTATAAATAAATCTTAATTATTTAAATTATGTTTTATTTCTATCTTTATTTGTATATTATTTCCTTGTTATATTATTGCACCACTAAGCAGCAATGCTTAGCGCGATGAAATTGTTTCCTCGCGCAGGTACTAAAGTTAAAGCCCAGCGAATACTAAACAGAGATTTTGGAGTTCTGATCTGCAGAGCGTTCAAGGTTGTCACCTCCTCAGCAATGCATGTAGATAGGGCTCACATTAAGCATATCATGTATTTTGTGTATGTTATTTATTTCTTATATTGTAATATAAATTAGCAAATTATAATTAATTTGTATATCATGTAAATTAAAGATTTATTTAATTATTGCAAATGATGTAAATTAATGCAAATTTGAGAATTTTGCTATAAGAATGGAGAATGAGTGAATTTGTACAAATGAGTATAGATTTGAATTACATAATGATTTTTTTTTAAATGATGATATGAGTATGGGAATGATTATGAAATTAAAATGTATGGATGAGATTTGAAATATGAGAAAACTATGAGAATGATTGATGAGATAATTATGATTAGCATTGATGAGATTTTTTTTTATTTCAAAATATTGTTGAATTTCAAACAGGTGAATATTGAAATACGCCAAACGATAATAAAATAGGGAAAACTCCACTGGTTTCTCCATTGAAAAATAATTAATATTAAATTAAACAATTTCAAAATTATTAAAAAAAATAATAAAGTAAGATAAGTTAGGGTGCTTCAGCACCGATTGTAGCACGCCTTGCTCGGCTACACTGTAGTCGGGTGAGGGGTGTTACAGTAACATTCTAGGTAATGGATATTGAACTAGTATACACTATGCTGTTGGGAAGGCCCTGGATCCATTTGGCAAATGCACTTCAACTCTGCACCAGACGATCAAATATGTCATGAACGGCAAAATCATTATGGTTACAGGAGAAGAAGCTATGCTGGTCACCAAGCCACAATCAGTCCCTTTTGTGGAAATGACTGAATGATCTCTAGAAAGCTCATTTCAAGCTTTAGAGCTACAAGGAACTATTTTGGGAGACGGGGGAGCTGTAGCCATTATTACAAAGGTAATGCTGAAAAATGGCTATGAAAAGGGCAAGGGATTAGGTGTCACCCTGCAAGGAATTGTTGAACCATTGTCAGCCACTCAAAGGAATGGATGCTCAGGATTGGGATATGATGAGGATGCTTTGACTGATGGAAGATTCCGAATGAGGAGCCTACTTAGGGATCAGAGATTCGATAAACCTCTTAAAATGAAGAAAAATGTCTCGAAAATCTTAGATGTTTTCACCAAACCGTTCATCGAGAACTTGAAAGAATAGGATGAAGAATCTCCCCCATAATCATCCATCAATGTCCTGCACTTGGATTCTATGTTCGAAATACTGATTTCGCCAATCACAGAGGGACAAGAGCTTGACAATTGGGAAGCTGAAGATATCCCTATGCTTTATTTCGAGTAAAGTATATTTTATTACCAACACTTGATTACGTTGTCCATGGTGTCAAGTGTAATTCTGTAAATGGACCTCTTTTTATGATTAAGCAATTAACAAATTAATAGCGCATTTTCTCAAACTCTGTGTCAATATTTTCTTTTAAAAAAGTTCATTCCAAAAATTCAATCTTTAATATAATCCATTTTCACTTCTCCAGGACCATTGACCAACCCCTCCATACTAATCCAATCAACTCCGAAATCTCTTATGTTAACTTTGAAAGTCCCATAATTGCCATTGATTCAAGTGATCCTGAAGAAGAGCCTGTGAAAGAGCCGGGAGAGGCAGATGAACCCACTCTAGTGCCCTGTGGAGATGAAATGAATACTGTGAATCTGGGGATAGAGGAAAATAAAAGGGAACTTAGAATCGTGAATACTAAAGAACTAGAAGACATGATTCAACTGCTAAAGGAATTCATCGACGTATTCACTTGGGGCTATGATGACATACCAGGACTGGATCCTCAGATAGTCACACATAAGATTCCCTTGATCCCTAGAACAATCCCAGTTAAACAAAACCTGAGAAGAATGAACCCTGACACCCTGCTCAAAGTCAAGGATGAAGTAAAAAAACAATATGATGCTGGATTCTTAGAAGTAGTAAAATACCCGGAATGGGTGGGTAACATTGTCCCCGTAATGAAAAAAGATGGTAGAGTGAGAGTATGCATTGACTATAAGGATCTCAATAAGGTAAGTCTGAAAGATGATTTCCCTCTTCCACATATAGATGTGCTGGTAGACAATGCTGCAGGATTAGGGAGGTGTTCATGTATTGACGGAGCCTCAGGGTATAACCAGATTTTGATGGACAACGATGACAAAGAAAAGACCACCTTCATCACTCAGTAGGGAGTCTTTTGCTACCGGGTGATGCCCTTTGGGCTAAAGAATGCAGGGGCTACTTACCAACGTCCCATGGTCACATTATTTTATGACATGATGCATAAAGAAGTAGAAGTTTATGTGGATGACATGATCATTAAATCTAGGGGGACCGAAAGCCATATATAGGTATTAAGAAAAGTGTTCGAAAGGCTCAGGAAATATCAGCTAAAGTTGAACTTAACTAAATGTGTGTTTGGAGCAAAATCGAGAAAGTTGTTGAGATTTATAGTAAGTGAGAAGGGAATAGAGGTAGATCTGGACAAAATTCGAGCCATCTAAGAAATGCCCTCCCAAAAAATGGAAAGGGATGTGCATAGTTTCCTGAGAAAGTTGAACTACATCTCGAGATTCATCTCTAACCTCACCGCTAAGGCTGAACCCAATTTCAAGTTACTTAGAAAGAATAATACTACCAAAAGGGACCAATCTTGTCAAGAGGCTTTTGAAAGGATTAGGCAGTACTTATCAAATCCACCAGTGTTTGTCCCTCCAGTGATGGGTAGGCCATTAATTCTGTATATGGCAGTTTAGCAGGGCTTGATGGGTTGTGTTCTGGGACAGCATGATGATACTGGGAGGAAAGAAAGAGCCATTTACTATTTGAGTAAGAAATTCAATGACTGCGAGTCGAGATACTCATCCCTAGACAAGACCTGTTGTGCATTGGCTTGGACAGCGAATCAGCTCAAACATTACATGTTGAATCATAAGACATGGCTTATCTCCAGGATGGATCCAAATCAAGTATGTATTTGAAAGCCCTTTCATACCTCGAAGATTAGCAAAATGGCAGGTCATACTTTCTCAGTACGACATAGTCTATATGACAAGAAAAGTAGTGAAAGAGAGTGTGATACCTGATCTTTTGGCTGAGAACCCAATCAATGATTATAAAGCCCTGGATTTTGAATTCCTAGATGAATACATTAACATAGTGAGTAATGATGCTGAAAGCCCAAATGACGTATGGGAAATGTATTTTAATGGAGTAGTCAATTTAATTGGTAATGGGATTGGAGCAGTACTTGTTGCCCTAGATGGGAGACATTTCCCAATAGCTGTTAAGCTGAGGATTGGCTGCACAAATAATTTAGCGGAGTATGAAGCCTGCGTGAGCGATTTACAAGCGGCCATTGAAATGAAGATAAAGAAATTAGAAGTGTATGGGGATTCAGCTTTGATTATTTATCAAGTCAAAGGAGAATGACAGATTAAAGACCCGAAACTGATCCCATATCAGAAATATCTCCTCGAACTAATCAAGGAATTTGAGGAGATCTCTTTCACTCACCTGAGTCGGGATAAGAACCAATTTGCAGATGCCTTAGTTACCCTAGCAGTGATGACTCTGATGGAGGAAGGGCAAGTAACGTAGTTATTACAAATCAAAGCAAGAAGTGAGCCGGCATACTGCTTTATGATTGAAGAAGAAAAAGATGGCAAACCCTGGTATCATGATGTCTAGGTTTATATAAAAAATAGGGAATATCCTCCTGGGGCAAGCAAGAACGAAAGGAGAATGATCAGAAGATTAGCAATGGGATACTTCCCTAGTGGAGAAGTCTTATACAAAAGAAGCTCCAATGGTGAATTGTTGAGGTGTGTAAATGCCAAAGGAGCAAGAAGAATTCTATTCGAAACTCACAAGGGGAACTACGCTACTCATAGCAATGGGTATATGATGGCAAAGAAAATCTTAAGGCGGGGTTACTTTTGGACCACCTTGGAAAAGGATTGCATTGAGTACTTTCGAAAGTGTCACAAATGCCAAGTTTATGCTAACCAGATAAATGTCTCACCTCGTCAGCTCTACAATCTTGCCTCAACATGGCCGTTTGCAATGTGGAGTATCAATGTGATCGGTCTGATTAATCAAAAGCATCCAATGAGCACAGATTCATTTTAGTAGCCATCGATTACTTCACTAAATGGGTAGAAGCGACTTCATACGCTCACATCACTCAGAACACCTTTTTGAAGTTCTTCAAGAATAATATTATTTGCGTATATGGTCTTCTGGGGGAGTTTTTTACTGATAATGCCAAGAATCTAAATGGTCCAAAGGTTCAAAAGTTGTGCAATCAATACAAGATATGGCATCTCAATTCATCGCCATACTTCCCTTCGCACTTCATGCCTACCGAACTACGGTACGAACATCAATCGGGGCAACTCTATATTTGCTAGTCTATGGGATAAAAGCTGTTCTGCCAATTGAGGTAGAAATTCCTTTTTTAAGGATTCTAAAAGAGGCAGAACTAGATGAGACAGAATGGGTTCAATCAAGGTTAGACCAGCTAGATGTTAGTAGTATGCCTTAGAGCATATCATTTAGTATGTATCTTGTGCATGTTTTATTAATGAAAAGGCATTTTCACTTTTCCATTTACATTGTCACACCCCACCCCTCTGTAAGGCATAACATGATCCCGTAGTATACCTAATGAATTACCAACTCCGTCTACTGATAACCCATTAAATACACTACAAGGGATTTTAAAACTTTTCTTACTTCTTTTACAGTGGTGAGCACTATTTACAGGTATTAAAAACTTTTGTGAACTGAAGTGAAATAGCTAACTCCTTTGGATTATTTCGAATTTCTGTAAAAATTTTGGCAGAGTGCCATCTGTATTTTGGACAAAACAGTTCTTCAGAAAACCTGTAAAAAGCACACTTCAATATATTTCCAAATCTCAACTCCAACATACTTCTCAACACAACATTTTTCTCAATTCAAATCCATAGAAATTTTTCAAAGTCTGAGATAAGGAAATATAATACAATTTTTACAAGTCAAATAACTCATAATTAATTTACAACTTCAAGGTACAATTTGAATTTACAACTGCTCAAAACAAAAACAAAATATACATACAGTGTCATACATTCTGATTACAAAATGCAAAATATTGGTATACTCATTATACTGGTAATCCCTCCTTTGGATGTATTAGCGACCTAGTCTGCACTGCTCTGTCTCTCTACCTGCGACAGCAATAAAAAGCTATCGCTGAGACAATGTCTCAGTGGTGCACAACATTAACCAAATACAATTTTAATTCACAATTCATAAATCATATCAATAGTGGATACTTAAAACCATAGTTAAATTCAAGACAATGAATGTCATAAGGAATTTAAACTCCAATTCACAAATTATCAAAATTCATAATAACACAATTTAGTCAAATAGTTTAAGAATACCGTATTGCCAATTCATGCACAATTTGACCAAATAACTGAATAATACCTTTTTGCAAATCAATAACACAATTCGATCAAATAACTGAATAATATCGTTTTGCAAATCAATAACACAATTCAATCAAATAACTGAATAATATCGTTTTGCAAATCAATAACACAATTGATCAAATAACTGAATAATATCGTTTTGCAAATCAATAACACCATTCGATCAAATAACTGAATAATATCGTTTTGCAAATCAATAACACCATTCGATCAAATAATTGAATAATATCGTTTTGCAAATCAATAACACCATTCGATCAAATAATTGAACAATACAATGTTGCCAATCAATAACACAATTTAGGTCATGACACAAATTTTTCCATATATGCCGTGTTGTACACCACGACAAGACATACTCACCCCAATAATCGAAATCAATGAGGGAGGAAGCTAGCTATCTAATGAGTACTCATCCATACTCACCTCAGACTGGGAAGTCAAAGAGGGAGGAACATAATCATACTCACCCCAGACTGATAAGTCAAAGAGGGAGGAATAATCACACTCACCCCATTAATGGAGGAGGAACATAATATCCGTGTCATGCCAATTGTGAGTCAAAACAATTCCAAACATTTTATTCAAATGATCCGTAAGAATCCAATAAATTTCCAAAGTTATAATTTCATTCATAAAATGGCAACACAATTCGTAATTCACTTCAATTTCCACAAAAACCATTTACAGTGCTTTTCAATCAATAAGTATCCATCACTATCATTCAAACAATTTTTCACAGTTTCAAACCATTCACAATGTTTTTCAATCAATAAGTGTCCACCAAACACATTTCCACAATTTAAAACAATAATATACAAATAGTCATAATTTATTTCAATTGAAAAATTCAAAAGAAATAGTTGTTGTGCACAAACCTCTGATATTTGTCTCCTGGTCCTGACTCAGTATTTCTTTCCCTTTTGCTGAGTTCTTGTTAACTGAGAAACACAATTTGAAGTGTTTCAGTGCTAAATTAATTTGCCTCTAACGATAATGTTCGCTAAATAATTCACTGAATACCTTTATTTGCTAAATCACCCAATATACCGACCCTCGATGTTTTCTAGGTAAATTAGGTTTTAGTGTCATTAATATGTCACACTCGATAGGGTTTTAGGTTTGGTACGTTTTGCCAAACTCGTTTCCTTGTTTAGTGCATTTTAATGCAACTTGCTGGATTCCGGGATACTGGTTTGACCTAGCCGGACGATCTAGTTTCCTCGGTTTTTGGGTCTCGGTCGAAACTACAAACTTGTAGATCTAGGTCTTATGGACCGCGGTTCAAAATTTTAGGTCAATCCGAGTTAAGTAGACCAAGTTATGGTCATTACACTATTGCTGGTCAATTGGTATCAAATTAGGTCAATTTTGGGTCAATTTGGTCAACTCTGGTTCGGCCAGTTTTTTGACCCGAACTTGTGCAAGTTGTTTGACTTGCTTATGGTCATTTCTGGGCTTTGGTGTCTTCATAAGACTTGTAGGTATGGGTCTTAACTATTCATGGTTAAAATTTCAGGTCAATTGGACCTGTTTTGAGTGAGTTATGGCCTAAACACTCTCTGCTGCCCAATTGGTCATTTTTCAGGTCCTAATTGCACCTAATCCGAATTGGTCATTTTCTTAGGTCACCTTGCAAGCAGAATTTTGGTATGTTTTCTCAATGAAAGTTGGCACATTTTGTGACTAGTTCCACCTCAATTGGTCTCATACCAATTGAGGTTACACATTTAAACTTATTAGCTAAAATGTACACTGCCCTTGGTTACTTTGCTTAACACACATCAATCACACACATTTACCTTGCAATTTGTTCACTTCCCTACCAATCTGTTTTGGTACATTACCAAAAGCATATTCTACTTTACATTAACATTACTTTGGGCAGATTACAATTACCCTCAACACACCAAATATAATTCACATTTACAAATTCTAAGTACCATTACATACACACCTAACCATTACAAATCTTACATACACTTTACAATATCAATCTACATACATATCCATCAATCCTTCTAGGTCAATATTCTGCCTACACTTCCATGAATACATACATTTACTCAAGTGTTCCCAAGCTACCGAAAATTGTCCTTCAACATCAAAGTGCCCTACAATTTACCAATTCCCATCCAAGTGCATAAATCACCATATATATGTGAAATAATTCACTAGGATATTAAATCACCAAGATCAACATTATTTCTCATTAATTATATGCATAATAAATCATTAAATGCGTGACCCCATGGCTGTCCAAAAATGGCTATCTCAATAGCTATTTAAACTTTAAAATTTCCTTCACCAAACTAACACCCATTACATGAACATAAAGTTTAACAAAGGAATTCTAAAAAATGTAAACTTACCTTTGATTGTAACTTGCTAAACCTTCACCAAACTTCTCAAATTTGGTATCAATATCTTCCTTGTGATGTGTAGACCATTTTTGATGAAGGAACTCAAGTGATTAGAAGTGAAATGAGTGGTTAGATGAGCTTGCATGAAAAATGGCCATGGTGGTTCCCATTTTCTTCAATTTGGCAATGTTTATGAAATGAGGAAGATGAACATTCTGATGGGTTTAGTGGACTTACATCAGCCACATTTTATGTTTAATTTAATCCTTTAGTGGTCCACTTACTCATTTAATTATATAATAATGCTTAAATGTGTTATTTACACATTTTTCACTCCATTTTTGGCTATTTACTTTATGTACCACCAAATTAATTTTTTATTTCATTTTCTAAGTGTAATATTATTTATTTTTAATGGACATTTAGGTCAAAAGACACTTCGGGATGTCAAATGACCATAATGCCCCTGTTCAGGTGGCATTCCCGATTTTTCGGTATTACCGGGTTTTGTCTATTTTTCGATTTCTCATTTTTCTTTGTACTAATTATTTAATTTTTCTTTAATCTTTCTAATGAGATTTATACTTCAATAAGGGTCTATTTATGTCCTAAAAATGTTTTCCAGGGTTCCTCGCATTGCAGGGCTAGTCAACGGTCCACGCCGTGACTTCCTGGTGCAGTCACCCATCGCTAGGTTTCCCGGCTCGTTTAACTTGATCACATTTCTTTGCTATCATTTTTCCTTTGTTTTTCTTGTACGTTCTTTTCTTGTATTTCATTATTTTATGTCTCCTCACTCTCATTGAAGTGTGGTTCTAGGCATCCTAGTGTCCAGGACAAAGATGGTCACTGGAGCAATGAGAGCACTCTAGAACTTAGGGGTGTTACAATTCTCCCCCCCTTAAATAAATTTCGTCCACGAAATTTTGCCCAATAGCTATCTTACAATAGTCATACGTTTATTTCTCCTTTCTATATGATCGTAAGACTTTTAACAATCTAATACAATGTTTAATTTGTTTGGATAACACCAATCTCCTCTTACTATTATGCTGTCTAATATTTTGGTTCACGTTCCTTCTTGAATGACCCTTGAGGTCATGTTAGAATCATTCATCAGTCATTGGTCCTCTGACCATTCTAGTCCATAGTCTTCCTCACATTCGTAATATTTCTTTGTTATATATGAATCAACTGTTCAAATCTCTACTTCCATAACTCTTTTTATCTGTCAATATTCTATAACTTACTTCCTTTTGTACTGAACTATAACCTTTCGATATTTTAACTTTTGAGTTTTAGATCCCTAAGTAGGATTTTCAAACTTATTTCTAACAATTAAATTCTGTCCTGGCATAACTATACCAAAACAGATGCCGTTGGCAACTATTCTCATCTAGGTGTACTATTGGGTAGTACGTAGCTCTACACAATAATCTCAAGTCGATCTTGTGTCTGCGACTACGATATAAACATCAAGAACATTTCATAGTTACTACGATACATCCCAATAGATCAAATTTTCGTATCTTTTATCCTTTTTGAATTCACTGATATTCGAATCTTATTCTGATTACAATATCCATTAGCAATTTCTATGATAACCTCCTTGCCCTCATCTAGAGCAATTCCATTACTGCATCTTACTTTTACGTCCTCTTGCCTTACATTAAGTAGGCTCGCCAATTAGCTTTATAATTTATGGTGTGTTAGAAAATACTTTTCGCCGATAAACTCTTTCAAAAGTAATTTCACTTATTATCACAATCCTTATCTCAAGGACTAATCACTAATGCATCAAAATTTATTCCCCTGTAAAGGAATAACAACAGAACATGTAGTTCTAACACTAACATAAAAGTATGCAAACTCGTGTCAAACAATACATATATATATCTTAGTTGCTAATTGAGAAAGTACCGCAATGATGTCAAAAGTCTCGATCTCTTTTACGTCAGTATAGCGTATACTCTAGTTGAAGCATCACCTGTTTTGGGTGATTCACGATGAGTCGACTTCTAGGTGTACTACCCCTACCTCTACCTTTGCCTCTACTAACTGATGGTGAACTCTTTGGGGTAGAAACTTGGGTTGATCCCTTTGGTGTAGTAAATGATCCAGAACGACCTGGATTTACACAATCCCTAGCAAAATGGCCAGTCTCTCCACAGTTAAAACATGCTCCTACAGCTCTATAACATACCCCACTATGTGGTTTACCACAACTTTCACAAAGTCGATCTGACAGCGCATTTCTGGGTTTCTGTTGAGTTTGCTGATCGGATCGGGGTGGTTTCTGTCCAGAAGATCTATCTCTAATGGACTTCTTACTATAGTTTTTCCTCTTTCCAGTAAGACCACTAGAACTCTGTTCTACTGAATTTCCCTCTTTTTCTGTCTTCTCTGATTTCTTTTTCTCAGGAGCAACTTCAGACTCAATTCTTTCTAACTCTAGAGCTTGAGAAATAAGTTCAGAGAAGTTAGTGTGTTTGAAGCCGACTACTTGTAATCTGATACTGGGCTTCAAGCCGGTTTCAAACCTCTTGCATCTCTCCCTGCTGGTAGAAAGTAGACTTACTGCATAATGGCTCAGGCGGAAAAATTCTCTTTCATACTCGACCACGATGCATTCCCTGTTTGAGACTTAGGAACTCTTGCGACCACGGTCCACATAAGCATCGGGGACATATTTACATCGATTCTCGAGAAAGTCATTCCATGTTAATACTGCAGGTTCTACCAGACTGTGGGGAATGGTTTTCCACCAGTCATAAGCATCCCCCTGTAGCAAAGATACTGAGTATTCAAATCTGAGCTCCTCTGTACAATGCAGTTTCTTGAATACTCTATCCATCCTCTCTAACCACTGTTCAGCTTCTAGAGGATCTACTGTCCCCTTGAACTCTGTAGCCCCATATTTCATCAATTTGTCATATTGTCTAGCAGAAGACTGTGGTTGTACCACTAGTGTCTGTATTGGGACTTGACTAGGCACATTACCAGCCATTTGTTGGAACTTTGCAGCCATCTGCTTTGGCGAGCGAGCAGAAAGCTGCAGATCTTGTAGGGCAGTCTTCTGAACCACTAACATTATGTACGGCTGGGGCACCCCTTTGCACCTCAGCCTCTATAGATTGATCGACTAAACGATCACCCTCTTCCATAGTCAATGCGAGGATTCTAGATCTCCTGAACAATAATACAAGGAGATTTCCTCTCGTTAGTGCATATTTATAATGTAATGTACTGTATGTATCAAACAATGATATTGAGCAGTTGTACTGTGAAGAAAGAATATTCAAATAACATGTGAAAATAGAATTTAAAAACTTTGCTCTGATACCACTAAAACATGTCACACCCCACCCCTCTGTAAGGCATAACATGATCCCGTAGTATACCTAATGAATTACCAACTCCGTCTACTGATAACCCATTAAATACACTACAAGGGATTTTAAAACTTTTCTTACTTCTTTTACAGTGGTGAGCACTATTTACAGGTATTAAAAACTTTTGTGAACTGAAGTGAAATAGCTAACTCCTTTGGATTATTTCGAATTTCTGTAAAAATTTTGGCAGAGTGCCATCTGTATTTTGGACAAAACAGTTCTTGAAACACATAAAAGCACACTTCAATATATTTCCAAATCTCAACTCCAACATACTTCTCAACACAACATTTTTCTCAATTCAAATCCATAGAAATTTTTCAAAGTCTGAGATAAGGAAATATAATACAATTTTTACAAGTCAAATAACTCATAATTAATTTACAACTTTAAGGTACAATTTGAATTTACAACTGCTCAAAACAAAAACAAAATATACATACAGTGTCATACATTACAGTACAAAATGCAAAATATTGATATACTCATTATACCAGGTAATCCCTCACTGGATGTATTAGCAGCCTAGTCTGCTGCCCTGTCTGTCTCTCTACCTGCGACAGCAATAAAAAGCTATCGCTGAGACAATGTCTTAGTGGTGCACAACATTAACCAAATACAATTTTAATTCACAATTCATAAATCATATCAATAGTGGATACTTAAAACCATAGTTAAATTCAAGACAATGAATGTCATAAGGAATTTAAACTCCAATTCACAAATTATCAAAATTCATAATAACACAATTTAGTCAAATAGTTTAAGAATACCGTATTGACAATTCATGCACAATTTGATCAAATAACTGAATAATACCTTTTTGCAAATCAATAACACAATTCGATCAAATAACTGAATAATATCGTTTTGCAAATCAATAACACAATTCAATCAAATAACTGAATAATATCGTTTTGCAAATCAATAACACAATTGATCAAATAACTGAATAATATTGTTTTGCAAATCAATAACACCATTCGATCAAATAACTGAATAATATCGTTTTGCAAATCAATAACACCATTCGATCAAATAATTGAATAATATCATTTTGCAAATCAATAACACCATTCGATCAAATAATTGAACAATACAATGTTGCCAATCAATAACACAATTTAGGTCATGACACAAATTTTTCCATATATGCCGTGTTGTACACCACGACAAGACATACTCACCCCAATAATCGAAATCAATGAGGGAGGAAGCTAGCTATCTAATGAGTACTCATCCATACTCACCTCAGACTGGGAAGTCAAAGAGGGAGGAACATAATCATACTCACCCTGGTGATAAGTCAAAGAGGGAGGAATAATCACACTCACCCCATTAATGGAGGAGGAACATAATATCCGTGTCATGCCAATTGTGAGTCAAAACAATTCCAAACATTTTATTCAAATGATCCGTAAGAATCCAATAAATTTCCAAAGTTATAATTTCATTCATAAAATGGCAACACAATTCGTAATTCACTTCAATTTCCACAAAAACCATTTACAGTGCTTTTCAATCAATAAGTATCCATCAATATCATTCAAACAATTTTTCACAGTTTCAAACCATTCACAATGTTTTTCAATCAATAAGTGTCCACCAAACACATTTCCACAATTTAAAACAATAATATACAAATAGTCATAATTTATTTCAATTGAAAAATTCAAAAGAAATAGTTGTTGTGCACAAACCTCTGATATTTGTCTCCTGGTCCTAACTCAGTATTTCTTTCCCTTTTGCTGAGTTCTTGTTAACTGAGGAACACAATTTGAAGTGTTTCAGTGCTAAATTAATTTGCCTCTAACGATAATGTTCGCTAAACAATTCACTGAATACCTTTATTTACTAAATCACCCAATATACCGACCCTCGATGTTTTCTAGGTAAATTAGGTTTTAGTGTCATTAATATGTCACACTCGATAGGGTTTTAGGTTTGGTACGTTTTGCCAAACTCGTTTCCTTGTTTAGTGCATTTTAATGCAACTTGCTGGATTCCGGGATACTGGTTTGACCTAGCCGGACGATCTAGTTCCCTCGGTTTTCGGGTCTCGGTCGAAACTACAAACTTGTAGATCTAGGTCTTATGGACCGCGGTGCAAAATTTTAGGTCAATCCGAGTTAAGTAGACCAAGTTATGGTCATTACACTATTGCTGGTCAATTGGTATCAAATTAGGTCAATTTTGGGTCAATTTGGTCAACTCTGGTTCGGCCAGTTTTTTGACCCGAACTTGTGCAAGTTGTTTGACTTGCTTATGGTCATTTCTGGGCTTTGGTGTCTTCATAAGACTTGTAGGTATGGGTCTTAACTATTCATGGTTAAAATTTCAGGTCAATTGGACCTGTTTTGAGTGAGTTATGGCCTAAACACTCACTGCTGCCCAATTGGTCATTTTTCAGGTCCTATTTGCACCTAATCCGAATTGGTCATTTTCTTAGGTCACCTTGCAAGCAGAATTTTGGTATGTTTTCTCAATGAAAGTTGGCACATTTTGTTCCTAGTTCCACCTCCAATTGGTCTCATACCAATTGAGGTTACACATTTAAACTTATTAGCTAAAATGTACACTGCCCTTGGTTACTTTGCTTAACACACATCAATCACACACATTTACCTTGCAATTTGTTCACTTCCCTACCAATCTGTTTTGGTACATTACCAAAAGCATATTCTACTTTACATTAACATTACTTTGGGCAGATTACAATTACCCTCAACACACCAAATATAATTCACATTTACAAATTTTAAGTACCATTACATACACACCTAACCATTACAAATCTTACATACACTTTACAATATCAATCTACATACATATCCATCAATCCTTCTAGGTCAATATTCTGCCTACACTTCCATGAATACATACATTTACTCAAGTGTTCCCAAGCTGCCGAAAATTGTCCTTCAACATCAAAGTGCCCTACAATTTATCAATTCCCATCCAAGTGCATAAATCACCATATATATGTGAAATAATTCACTAGGATATTAAATCACCAAGATCAACATTATTTCTCATCAATTATATGCATAATAAATCATTAAATGCGTGACCCCATGGCTGTCCAAAAATGGCTATCTCAATAGCTATTTAAACTTTAAAATTTCCTTCACCAAACTAACACCCATTACATGAACATAAAGTTTAACAAAGGAATTCTCAAAAATGTAAACTTACCTTTGATTGTAACTTGCTAAACCTTCACCAAACTTCTCAAATTTGGTATCAATATCTTCCTTGTGATGTGTAGACCATTTTTGATGAAGGAACTCAAGTGATTAGAAGTGAAATGAGTGGTTAGATGAGCTTGCATGAAAAATGGCCATGGTGGTTCCCATTTTCTTCAATTCGGCAATGTTTATGAAATGAGGAAGATGAACATTCTGATGGGTTTAGTGGACTTACATCAGCCACATTTTATGTTTAATTTAATCCTTTAGTGGTCCACTTACTCATTTAATTATATAATAATGCTTAAATGTGTTATTTACACATTTTCACTCCATTTTTGGCTATTTACTTTATGTACCACCAAATTAATTTTTCATTTCATTTTCTAAGTGTAATATTATTTATTTTTAATGGACATTTAGGTCAAAAGACACTTGGGATGTCAAATGACCATAATGCCCTGCTCAGTGGCATTCAGATTTTTCGGTATTACCGGGTTTTGTCTGTTTTTCGATTTCTCATTTTTCTTTGTACTAATTATTTAATTTTTCTTTAATCTTTCTAATGAGATTTATACTTCAATAAGGGTCTATTTATGTCCTAAAAATGTTTTCGGGGTTCCATGATCCGGGAGCTAGTCAACGGTCCACGCCGTGACTTCTGGTGCGATCACCATCGCTAGGTTTCCCGGCTCGTTTAACTTGATCACATTTCTTTGCTATCATTTTTCCTTTATTTTTCTTGTACGTTCTTTTCTTGTATTTCATTATTTTATGTCTCCTCACTCTCATTGAAGTGTGGTTCTAGGCATTCTAGCTGTCCGGACAGCACTGGTCACTGGAACAGCAGAACGCACTACTGAACTTAGGGGTGTTACATACATAATATATTTATGTGTAATAGAAGAGGTCCATTGATATTTTGTTAGAAATTCTATTCTTAAGTTGTTAAGAATATGAGTGACAATATTTCTAGCACAAATTATCATAAATTGGTTCACAATCGAGGATACTTCATAATAAGGACATGACTTATCCAGAAAGATTATAATCATGTTTGTTCCCAAGTTATTTATATGAGATGTAAATAAGATGGAATGGTGAGTCTTATCGCAAGGGCTTTTGCGGTCGCCTGGACGAGTTCTCACTGAAGTGGGAAAAATGAGGAATCGCCACTTTAATTTTGAGGGAAATTAAAGAAAACCATTTGTAAAGGTAAATTAAAAAAAGAAACCACTTCGAAAACAGACATTCTAGGTTCAGGGTCCATATAAGTGTGGGGAAAGTGTTAGGCACCCCACTTCGTCCGTCAACGAGGGTAAGCAGATTTAACTTTATGCTCTTCATAAATTAAAATTGGTAATTGGGGGGGGGGGGGGTGTTGGAGTGATGATGTTAATCCTTCATATGGATAAAAGGAATATTTGATATTTCACTATTCAAGGCTGCCCAAGAACATGAGTACATGAGATGACCCTTAGTGAGTAGGTGTCGTGTAGCGAATTTTTGTTTAGGGGTTACTTTGTGATATTTTAATTTAGATTTTAGTTAAGAGAATTCGGGTAAGAAATTTCTCCCGATCTCTTGATATATTTTGTTAAGAGTTTGAGCGGGAGCTTTCAGATAAGAACTCTCCTCCGATTTTCACATATTTTTTAAGATTTTGGCTGAGAATCGAGTAAGAACTCTCCCCTTATCTCTTAAAGCATTCTGTTTAAAGTTTAGGTGAAGGATCTTGGATAAGAACTCTTCTCCGATCTCCACATATTTTTTAAGATTTTTGCTGAGAATCGGGTAAGAACTCTCCCCCGATCTCTTAAAGTATTCTGTTTAAAGTTTATGTGAAGGATCTCGGATAAGAACTCTCTTTCGATCTCCACATATTTTTTAAGATTTTGGCTGAGAATCAGGTAAGAACTCTCCCCTGATCTCTTAAAGTATTCTATTTAAAGTTTTAAGTGAAGGATCTCGGATAAGAACTCTCCTCCGATCTTCACATATTTTTTTAAGATTTTGGCTGAGAATCGGGTAAGAACTCGCCCCCGATCTCATAATATGTTTATGGAGTTTTGTAAGAACTTGGAACTAAGGATTTTGGTAAAGGGTCCTTCTTGACCCCTTTTGTGGGAATGAGGTACCGAGGTCACAAGAGACCCGTGTACAGTTTTTCCCAGCCTACAAGACCTTATAACTAGATAGTGGATGAAAAACTGAACTCCTTGTCGAACTTCCCGTGGTCGCT
The DNA here is from genome assembly GCF_030052815.1 of Hevea brasiliensis. Taxonomy (NCBI): domain Eukaryota; kingdom Viridiplantae; phylum Streptophyta; class Magnoliopsida; order Malpighiales; family Euphorbiaceae; genus Hevea; species Hevea brasiliensis. The sequence goes on along the minus strand of NC_079503.1, from coordinate 50,600,592 downwards.
TTATTTGAACTCTTTGGTCCGATGTCTTTTAGCTGCTCGCTTGGGATCCGGGCTTTTTTTGATTCTCGATTTATTATATCATCACCTGGGCTCGTTCCGTGGCCCGACCTCTTGACTTATTTGTTTAAAATAATTATGTTCCCCATCCTATTCAGCCCTTTTGATATACCTATTTTCCTTTATCATTTTTATTTATTTAGTCCCAAAAACTCTTGTTAAGATATTCTTACCTATTCTCTTTAGAGTATTTACGAGCCGCTTTGGACTGGAACATCTACTCCTGACGGGAATGAAAACTAAAATGACGATAAATGGAATATTCGAACGAAATAAAAGAAGACACTGGAAATAACTATTGACCTAGGTAATCTATCTTGAGATGTAGTGCAACTGGATATAAAAGAAATTTTAAAAGAAAGCTAGAAAAAATAAGACGAGGATATTCGACAAAAATAATGGTTTAGACGCTTACCCGTAGGAAGTTGAGGAGATGAATGAGTTAACTCCGGTATCCAAAAGTCGTGCAGACATGAAAGTTGATGGCAGAAAGACTCAAACTTACCCGATGTAATAGGAATAGGACAGAACGAGGTTGAGCTTGGAGAGTAATGTACTGATATTAGGGCGGTGAGGATGAAACTGAACGAAAATGGTTTTACAGAGCAATGAACAAGCACTGAAAATGAAAATTTTAGGGTTCAGAGCTGCTTTAATGAAGATACTTAAGAAAACTGGTTTCTAAAGTTTCTCAACACTACGAAAGCTCAGAATGGCAAGCTAGCAAGACTGTATCAAATTTCAGAGTCTTTCCACTATAATCACCACCACCTTTTTCGTCCGTCCCTTCTACAGTATTGCATGCAGGTATTTATAAGGAACGGGTGCCCATAATGAAGGCTTAAGATCTCAACAGGGGATACGGAGGGTTTAGATTTCAAAGGACATAATCTGATGACTCAGAAATAGAGGGTTGGGATTCCGTTCAGAATATCCGTCCTTTCTTCTCTTAATCCAACGGCTCAGGGTCTTGCCTTATAAGATGGATCTAAAGGCTGGGAATAAAAAGCGCTAAACCTTTTATCTGCTTTTTGATTCGAGGGCTCTGGATCCATCCTTATGATTGTGATCATCGGTGGAGATCGAGATGTATAGGACCGCCATAACTGTTTTAGCGTTTGTCGACTAGATGGGCATTTTTGCAAATGAGGCGTGTGGTGAGGATTTGATCACGCCTACAATGCTTTAACTAACTCGGCTCTAATGATAAAGATAGTTGATTGAAAGTTAGTTATTTAATCTCTCTGTGCTTTTCAATCTATATTTTCTTCCGATCTCTCTATTATGACCCTCTCCTTTTTCGATCTTTCTCATATCGGGTCCCCCCTTATTTCCCGATCTCTCCCATTCTAGATTTTTCCTCTTTATCTGTCTTGCCTTGGTTAAAGCAATTAATTCTTCAGTTATTGATGCATCTGCTTCAGTTTCTGTATGCAATAAATGCCCAGGCCCTATATATATGCACCTATGGGAAATCCCCTTCACACTTCAATTTTCCTCCTTTAGTTTTTCAATGCTCAATTTCTCCAATTCTAGCTTCTCTGTTAATAATTCTGATTATGGTGGCTGCTTTTGATCTTTTCCTGATTGTTTTCTTCACACTTCACCTGAAAATTTATGACCCCAGTGATCAGAGAACTATAAGGACATTATCTGATGATAGTGAGGGAACCGGACTAATTTACCGATTAAGATCGAAAGTGACGATCGTGCCGATCTCGAATCGGTCTACCTGTATAATCGGTGGATTGATCTTGGGCAAGATGACTACTAATTTCAATCTTAATGTCGGTGACCGCCTCTTGAAGTTCATTTGGCCCCCAACCGCATCGGGCGTCCTAACTACAGCTCGGTTTTGGTCGATGACATCGGCGATGACTCTGCTCAATATCATGAGAGTTATAGTCACCCTATCTGAGCTGCACATCTATCCAATACTTGTGGCTTGCTTTCTAATCAAACACATCTTTTGATTCAGCCACAAGACTAGGCTTTGACATAAGCCAGCATCTGGAGTAGACCTAAACTAGGTAGAATGTAGTGCTGATCTTTGGAGATCGCCCCAATGATGTAATCCAATCTTTTGGAAATGAAATGAAACTTTCTATTTAAATATTTTTATTTTATTATCGCATTAGTTATTTTTCGATCTCTGATATGTGTATTCGATCTAATCCCTAAGCGAATAGCCATTAGCCAATCCTTGGTTTTGGAAGTTTGTTCAATCTGAAGACCTTGGCTAACCGATCTTATTTATTCGATTTTTATCATGTTTCTGGAACCTTCTTGTGATGTGTCGAGGAAGCAGCCGGTTCTGCTAATTGATGCGTCGCTTGAGACTTTGTGAGCATTTAATGCTCAGACGGGTAAAAATAGGGGAAAGGTGAGTCAGCTGTTTCCTTATGTCATTTCAAAACTTGCCTAGCAATCTCAGCATTTTCTCTCGTTTTCTCAAGTTTTCAGGCACCGAACATACTCTGGTAAGGGTTTTGATTCTTTTCTTGGTTAATTTGTTTTTGCTTTTCTGAAAATGAGTGGTGTCAAAGGTCAGAGAGCTGAAAGCCTGCCTTCCATCCATATTTCATGGACCTTGGAAGAAGGTCATGTGACTAGGCCAAGCGGACGTCCTAATACATCCATTGTTCTAGTTACTAATTTGGCCACCAGACCGAGGCGAGGAGTGTCTTTGAGAAGAGAAAACCTGCCAGTTAATGAGTTACCTTCAATCCTGAGAGAAACTGATCTCCAATCTATAAGCAAAGAGTACAATCTGCAGATCGACTCTTTTGAGCTAATCAAATGCCATGGCGATCTTTGGGCCGATCACTTCTTTGATGAAGGCGATCTCATCATGGTATACAAAGAGCAGTTGAAGGCCGGACTCCATTTTCCTTTGGATAAATTTTACAAGGCCGTCCTAAAGTTCCACCATGTTTCAGTAGCTTAAGTACATCCGAACTCCTGGCGGACTTTAGTAGCCTTCAGGGGTTTCTGCAGAGCTAAGAAACTGGAGCCCACGGCTAAAGTCTTTACTGAGCTGCACAGGCTTGCCCGAAGGAAGGATGATGAGTTTTAGTTCTATCCGGCAAAGCCAAACTGTGGGCTCTTCACCGATCTCCCTTCTTCGCTGAAGAACTGGAAGAACCAGTTCTTTACATTGAGGAGCAAGATTCCGAATGGCTTTGAGGGTATCCCACAGAGTTGACAACACCTGGTCGCTTCAATTCTGAAGAAGATCACCTAAATAAGGACAAAGACGCCATGGTGAAAGAGTTAAAGTCCTAGGCATCCACCCACAAATTCTCGTGCTTAGATGTGGTTATGGCCGAACTAAAGTGGTGGATGATGCAGCTGATCACTGATGAAGACTACGAGCTTTAGCTCTCTGACCTTGGTCCTGGTACAATCCATATCTCTAGCCTCTGAATCTTAGCAATCTCACTGACTTCTTCTCTGTGCAGGTATGGCGGGTGGCGACGCTTCTAAGGAGAGCCGCAAGCGAAAGAGGAAGTTCTCCCGAAAGGTGCAAACGATGAAGGAGGCCACTGTTACTGCTTCTCAGACTCCTCAGCGAGAATTAGTAGAGGTACCGAGCTCCCCTCCCCGACCTTAGTAGCAGTAGATCCCAGAAGTAGAGGTCGTCATTCCTCCTCCTCAGCAGATCGAACTTCTGCCTCCCTCGCTTCCTCCGATCTCTTCCAATGTGGAAGGGGAGTCTTCTGGTCCTACTGTTAGGACGCTTTCTCGGGGTGCTCAGCTCCTGATCCAATCACTGGAAAGGAATCATTCCACCTGAGGAAACCCCAGCTTAGCCAAAGTCATGGGCACTTCTATCTGCTTCCAAGAAGATCGGAATAGATTGGCAGAGGAGAGCATTGACAATATTCTAACTCAGACAATGAGCTTGGGCTTGGAGGCTATTGCTAATCAACATGTGATCTGAGAGAAAGCCCATGCCTTAAGGAGGGAGATTCTTAAGGCGGTCTAGGATGCCTTAACTGCACAAGCTCAACTCTCCTTTGCTAATGACTACATCGCCAGATTGGAAGATCGGATGAAGCATTATGAAGAGAGGATAGCTGAGGTGGAGCAGGAACTTGAAGACTTTCGGGCTGGTCGATCTCCCGATCTCGCTCGTTTTTCTGAGGAGCTTCAGGCAAAGGAGGAGAAGCTCCAGGCCAAGGAGGAGAAGCTCCAGGCCAAGGAGGAGAAGCTCTAGGCCAAGGAAGAGGAAAGCACAACGAAAGAGGCTGGGGCATATGTGAACGCCCATAATGATCTCCTGGCCGAGCTAAGGAAGGGTTATCCTGAGGAGGACTTCTCTTGGATGAATCAGCTCATTCTAGAGGCCGAAGAGGAGAGCGACGAGGAGCCAGAGAGAGAGGGAGAGAATCATAGAGCGGATGATGTACCTAGGGAGCAGGCTAGGGGTGATCTACCTGTTGAATGACTTGTATATATTTTACTTTAAAATGAATAGAAATCCCTTTTTTTGTTCAATTTCTTGATGAGATCGGAAAACATCCAAATTGTATGAGTACTTAATTGTTTAAACATATTTGAACATTAAACTTGAAAGCGATTATTAATAAGAGTATAAGAGATCAGAAAAACATTACACGTAAGCATGAGATTGGACTAAGCCATAACCAAATACCGGGTAAAACTTTAGAACATTAGAATTGCAAAGACTTGACATTGACTCAAACTCTTAAGATCAGAATTATCATTAGACCAGATAGAAACCTTAACTTTATTTTAAGGAAAATCTGGGGTCTTCAAACGAGAAGCCCGATCACATCATTAGTCGAATGAAGTTCTACAATATTTGTACAGAGAGATCGGAGAGTATCAGTAGGCAAGATTGGATGGTCCGGAGACCCAATATTGATTTGAACCCATTTGATAAGAGATCAGAAAATAATTAACTTAAGTGTGAGATCGATTTGTTCCATGGTCGAGCAATCGATGAGTTCGGAAAAGCCATTTGTGATCGAAGGACATCGATTGAGAGCGAATAATAAAGTCGATTTTAAAGTTCCTTGACTTCAGAGGTCGGCCAAAATATGGTGTCTATAAGTCTCATGCCATATAACAAATATGATAAGCACTTATGCATGATAAGTAGGCCGAACTAGTGACATTTATGACAAGCACATGGAGTTTACTCTTATTAATGCATTTTCATAAATCATATCAGTGCATGTAATTTTTATACCTGAGATAGCATAGTTATCTTGTATATAAATGGTTTGAGTTTGATGCTGCTTTTATACTTGTACTGTGTATGGGTATATGGGCATGTGTTAGCTCCTACAAGTTATATATGGAGGTAGGTGTTGATCAAGATGGAATCTATTACCCTAAGTAAATAGGGATAAAATCCTATGTTCATTTAGTTGTTCTTGATATTTCAAGTTCCTGGCCAGGACAGATAGATTTAATCAGAAAAGAGTTTCTGATGAGAAAATCTTTTTAATCAAAAATTGGAATTAAAAGAGAACATAATATTCATAGCAAATGGGGTTTGACATAAACCATGACTTCAGCTTGAATTGGGATTTTGTAACAGAGAGATTCTAGTGCATGGTAACATATGATTATATGTTCATTTAAGGTAAACCTTATTACTGATTAGGTAGCTGTGGCATGCTATGCTAGGTGTTAACCATAGTCTATGAGCTGCCTAAAATGATTTAGAGAAATCATTAATGGTAAGAAAGAGTTCTGATAATATTAAGAGTTGATATCATATCTCATTGCCAATTAGTGATGAGCTTAGTGAGTCACACACATACACAAGTAATCACCAAGTTAAATGTGATTTAATTAATTAGTTAATGAGTTTAATTGATTAATTAAATAGGTTTGGTTTGTAATAAGATTGCAAAGTCCCTAGCATGGCTTGAAACCAAATCATGTTATTGGATGTATAGTATAAGTTAAATTTATATTTAAAGTGTTTAAATATGAATTTAATTATGAGAAATTAATAAAGATTAATTAATTAATTTATATTTGATATAAATTGATTAGAAGAAGAGAAATAATTATTTTGGGTTGAGAACTTAAAATTAAGACACAAGGGTAATTTGGTCATTTCACAGGGTGACATGTGGCACTATGAGATGGTGACACATGGCACTACACATAAGCTTGCCATTTGTCTTCCAATCATGTAAGATGATCAAAGTCAAGATTAATTCTAGTTTTGACACTTGGCATAATATGATTGGGTCAATTAAAATTCTGAGCCAATTAGAAGATGACATGTGGCAAGGGTTTTAAGTGGTGACCTAGCTATATAAGGGAAAGGATGAAAGAACAAAATAAGCAATCTGATTTTCTCAAAGAGGTGCCGCCACCCTTATTGTCTTCTTCCTCTCTTTTTCTTAATCTCTCATCAATTCAAAGAGAATTTCCAACATTCTCTTAAATTAAAATTGCTAGAAATCGTTTCTAGTGTCCTATATACATCTATAACATCTCTAAAGGCAAAATCTTAATTTCTAATTGATTGGAAAGGCTTGAGAAGCTGGTGTGGATAAGCTAGAGGGACAACATCTAGGGTCCTAGGTGCTTGACAAAGGTACCAAACACATTAATAGTGCATCAAAAAGGTTAGTGCACATGTTCTTGAATTAATCTAGGGTTCTAATGAATTTATTTGTTAATTCTAAAATCTTAAATGGTAAATGTAGATCCAAAAATATATTAAAAGTGTTTTAATATGCTGTTGAATATTGAAATCAATTAGGTAAATAATGAATCTTGCATGATGCATGAGACCTTAGAAGAAAAATTTTTGAATTCAATGTTCTAAAGTGTCGCAAGGGGTTTTGCGGTCGCCTGAACGAACCCTCACCGAAGTGGGAAAGAGTGAGGGGTCGCCACTTCAATTTTGAGGGAAATTAAAGAAAACCATTTGCGAAAATAAATGAAACCACTTCAAAAATAGAGATTCTAGGTTCGGGGTCCGTAAACGGGTGGGGAAGGTGTTAGGCACCCCGCCTCGTCCCTCAATGAGGATAAGCAGATTTAACTTTAAGCTCTTTACAAACTAGAATTGATAGTTAAGAGGTTCGAACGGAGATGTTAATCCTCTTGGTAAAAAGAAATATTTGATTTTTCACCAATTCGGGTTACCTAGATACATAAATAAATGAGTCGACCCTTAGTGAGTTACTATTGCATATCAGTTCTGTTTAAGGGGTCATTTTGCATATTTGTTAGAATTCAATTTGAGAATCGGATAAGAACTCTCCTCTGATCTCTTTTAGATTAAAATTTCGAATGGAGATCGGATAAGAACTCTCCTCCGATCTCTTTTAGGTTAAAATTAGAATTTTTGGATTGAGAACCAGATAAGAACTCTCTTCCGACCTCTTTTAAATATTTGTTAAAATTTAGGATTGAGAATCGGATAAGAACTCTCCTCCGATCTCTTTTAAATATTTATTAAAATTTTGGATTGAGAATCGGATAAGAACTCTCCTCCGATCTCTTTTAAATATTTGTTAAAGTTTAGGATTAAGAATCGGATAAGAACTCTCCTCCGATCTCTTTTAGGTTAAAATTTGTTAAAATTTAGGATTGAGAATCGGATAAGAACTCTTCTCCGATCTCTTTTAAATATTTGTTAAAATTTAAGATTAAGAATTGGATAAGAACTCTCCTCCGATCTCTTTTATTTTAATGGGAGTCGGATAAGGACTTTTCCGACCTATCGAAATTTGATTACAGCTACACATCATGAGAGCCTAAGACTAAGGGTTCAGGCATTCAAAGATGCCGGGGATCGGAATAAGGCTTCTTTTAACTCCTTGGTACCTCGTGACTGGACAGAGGATACCGAATTGAATTTTACCGACCTCCTATGTGGTCGCCTAGCCAGTACCTTTTGGTACCCGATCTGTTCCATTTATTTATCTGAGATTTAGTTTTTATTCCGCCTTATGGCGTCTTACCCGATCATCTTCTGTGTTAGCCTAAAGATTCAATTTTACTATTTTCCTGACTTATTATTCAGACCTTTCATTTTTAAAGAAACGCTTTAGATACAGTTACCTACATTTTATCCAACTAGAACTCTTGCATTTAGAAGTAACGAAGATTAACAAAAAGAATGGACTGATTAACAAAGAAGTAAACCCGGGAATAACCTTCTACGCGTTTTTTAACCCAACATAAACTTGGTGAAAATTACAAACACAAAAATAAAGGAAATACGTAAAATAAAAACGAGCACTTGATAAAGCAGCGATATAAGCACTCACCTGTAGGGAGCCGAATCTATTGAACTAACTACGGGATCACAAAACGTAATGGGGTTGCGGGCTGATAACCTGAGGACTAAGGTTCGCCTTGAAATGAAGGATACCTTGCTAAAATGCAGTCCAATCAAAATTATAACCGAGTTTGAATGAAGTTGAGCTTGGACAACGGGGGTGGAAATAAAGATAACAAAGACAGAAAGTGAGAGTGTCACAGGATAATGAACGAATTGAAAATGGAGAGTTTTAGTATTCAAAAATCCCTTTGCAATAAAATACTTCAGAAAACTGGTTTCAAAAGTTTTTCTTATGAAAGCTTCAAAAATAGCAGAGTAACGAGCTGAATTAAGTTTCAGAGTACTTCCGCTATATTCACTTTTTTTTTTGTCCTCCTTTGAACAGTTTTCATACAAGTATTTATAGGAATCGAGTGCTCCCCATGAAGGGTCAGGATTTGTTTTGAGGGAGATGGAGGGTTAGGATTTTAAAGGACATGATCTAAGGCTCGAGAATTAAAGAGAAGCAGAACGAACAGCCGAGATTCCTTTCAGAATATTTGTCCTTTCTCTCTTCTAATTTGACGGCCCAAAATTTTCTTATCAAGGGCGATCTGAGGGCTAGGAGTGAAAGGCGCTGGTCTTGTCGTCTTCTTCTTTGATCCAAGGGCTCCGGGCTCGTCCTTACAAGTTGGATCAATGGTGGAGATTAGGATGTACAGCACTATCATGACATATTCTGGCACATGTCAGTAATGCGGGCTATTCTGGGGCGTGCGGTAGAGATTTCATCTGCAACGCCTTAACTACCTCAGCTCTGATTATGACGACAGCGGTAAGCGTCTTATTCTCTTTGTTTTCTGATCTCTCCTCCTTTCTGGTCTTTCCAACATGATGCTTTTCCGATCTCTCATGCCGGGCTTCCTTTTTTCTGATCTCTCCTACTCCGGTCTCCGCCTTCATCCGGTCCGGTTCAGTCAAAGCATTTATTCCCTCGATTTCTGAGGCATTCGCTTTGTTTTCCGCTCGTAATAAATGCTCGGATTTTTCCTATATATATACCTTCAACCGGGAAGCCCCCCCCCCCCGCATTTGAGTTTCTCCTCTTCCTTCTCACAATTCCTATTCTAACTGCTCCGGCAGTAGTCCCGGCCATGATAGTGGCTTTTGATCTTTTTCCGATTGTTCTTCTTATTCCTCGACTGAAAATTTACGACTCCGGTGATCGGAGAATTATGATAACCTCATTTGATGACAGTGGGAGAACCGAACTAACTCACCGACCTGGATCGAGGACTTCGATCGTGTCGATCTCGAATCGTTCGACCGATATAGTCGGCGAACTGACTTTGGGCGAGAAGACTGCTAATATTTCCCTTACCATTGGTGACTGCGCCTTGAATTTCATTTGGCTTCTCACCACATTGGGTGTCTCGATAGCGGCTCGGCTCCGAGCAATAACATTGATGACGACCTCTCTCATCCTCATGAGAATCATAGTTCCCCCATCTGAGCTGTACATCTGTCCGATGTTGATGGCTGGCCTAACACATCTTTTGACTCAGCCACGAGACTAGGCTTTGACATAGGTCTTTATTAGATGGGATGTACTGCCGATCTCTAGAGATTGCCCAAATGATGTAATTTTACTTTCAATGTAATTCGATCTCTAGAGATCGCCCAAATGATGTAGCCCGACCTTTAATGTAATCTGATCCCTAGAGATCGCCCAAATGATGTAATCCGACCTTTTCGGAAATAAAATTTTACTTTGACAACAATCTTTTTTATAATTGTTGCGTTGACTATTTTCCGATCTCTGATGTGTTTACTCGATCCGGTCCCTAAATGAACAACCCTTAACCGATCTACCTTAATTATCTATAACTAGCCGATGGAATTTCTGGAATATTCATGATACGTGTTAGAAAAGTTGGTGAATCCCATTAACCGATGCACCGCCTGGAACACTGTGAGCATTAAATGATCAGACGGGTATAAATAGGGGACGGGTCAGCCAGTTGCTCTCTTATGTCATTTTCAGCATCCCGCGAGCGGTTCCAAAATCCTCTCAATTTTTCAAGTTTTTCCGACACCGATCAAGCTCCGATAAGGGTTTTGATCTTTCTTTTAGTTTAAATTTTCTATTTCCTTTGAAAATGAGTGGCGCCGAGGGTCAGAGAGTGGCGAGCCCCCCTTCCATTCAGATCTCGTGGTCGTCTGATGAAGTGGAGGTAGTCGGACCAAGCGTGCGACCTGAACCTCCTAGGGTCTCCGTTCCAGCTCAGGGACAAGCAGCACCATCAAGACATTTACCTTTTTCAGGGAGGGAAAATCTTCCCATGGACGAGCTGCCATCAATTCTTCAAGAAACCGACCTACAATCGTTCAGCCAAGAATACAACATTCATCCTGATTCATTCGAACTCATTAAGTGTCACGGCGATCTTCGAGCCGATCACTTCTTCGAAGAGAACGACATGATCATGGTATACAAGGAGCAATTAAAAGCCGGACTGCGGTTCCCTCTCGATGACTTCTTCAAGGAAGTCCTAAAATTTCACCAAGTGTGCATCGCCCAAGTTTACCCGAACTCGTGGCGGATCCTAGTAGCCTTCCGAGGCCTCTGTCGAGCTAAGGGACTCCATCCTACAGCTAAGGTATTCACCGAACTACATAGATTAACTCGTCGAAAGGAAGACGAGTATTGGTTCTTCCAGGCGAAACCACATTGTGGGCTTTTTACCGATCTGCCTTCCTCCGTGAAGAATTGGAAGAACCGCTTCTTTATCCTTAGAAGCAAAATTCCGAACGGCTTTGAAGGTTTCCCTCGCAGCTGGCTGCACCAGGGTCCCGTACTTCCGAAGCGCATCACCCTAAATAGGGAAAAAGGCCTGATGGTGATGGAGTTGAAAGAAAAGGCGTCCAGAGAGAAATTCTTTTGTTTGGATGCAGTGACTGCCGAACTGCATCACTGGACAATGGAGTTGATCACTGGCAAAGATCGCGGGCTTCAGCTCTCTGACCTCGGCATCGGTATTTTCTATATCTCAGATCTTTGGACCTTAGCGATCTCAATGACCTCTTCTTTGTGTAGGTATGGCAAGCGGCGAAGCTTCCAAGGAGAGCCGGAAGTGAAAGAGAGAGGTCTCCCGGAAAGTGCGGGAGATGAAACGATCCGAGCTGCTCCAGACACCCAGGCATGAAGCTGAGGAAATGCAAGGGGGCTCATCTCAACCTTCGGGGCAGCCGATCCCCGAGGTAGAAGTGATCCGATCTCCTCCTCGCCAAGAAGAGCCGCCTCCACCTCCTCCAATTGCTTCGAGTGCGAAAGGGGGTCCTTCCCAACCTACCTCAAGGACCCTCTCCTGCGGTGCTCAGGTGCTGATCCATTCCCTAGAGAAGAACCGAACTGTTCGGGAGAATCCGGGTTTGGCTAAGGTTCTGGGGGCTTCTATCTGCCTTCGGAAGGATCGGGACAGGCTATCCCCGGACAATCTTGATGACATCCTAACCCGATCCATGAGCCTGAATGTGGAGTGCTTAGTGAATCAGCACATCGTCTGGGAGAAGGCACACCGCCTGGGTAAGGAGGTCGAGAAGATGGGTCATGAAGTGGCTTCCCTCCGATCCCAACTCTCATCCGCTCAGAACTACATATCTGAAATTGAGGGGCGGATGAAGTTTTACGAGGACAAGCTGGCCGAGTAGGCTCATGTTCTGGCCGAGCGAGATCATGTTCTTGAGGAAGTTCAGGCGCTCCGGGCCGGTGAAGTTGCTCACCTCGCTGAGGAGCTCAAAGTGAAAGAGGAAGATGCGGTAACAAGGGAGGCCGGCACTTATGTAAATGCTCACAGGGATCTCTTGGCCGAGCTCAAGAAGTGTTATCCCGAGGAGGACTTCTCCTGGATGGTCGACTTGGCTCCCCAAGACGAAGAGGAAAGCGAGGAGGAGGCTGAGGGTGAGAGAGGAAGTGAACAAAATGTAGATCAGGCTAGGGGTAATCCTCCAGCCGAATGATTTGTACAAATTTTAATATGAAATGAAATTCCCTTTTTGTTCAGTGAATGGATGTGATCGAAAAATCTCTAAATTACTTAAGCACTTGATTGTCTGAGCATATTAAAATAACTAAAAGTGATTATTAATCTAAGTGTAAGAGGTCGGAAAACACAATAAGTATGAGATCGGCAGGGAACCAACGCTAAACGGGACTTGATTAAAATTGGAAATTTGGCTTGAACGCTTAAGATCGGAATCATCATTAAACCGGATTGGAACCTTAACTTGATTATTCCTAAGCTTTTAAAAGGGAGATCGGCAATAAAACTGGTGACATAAAGATCTAGTGTTGGTTCAATTTCATTTGACAAGAGATATCGGGAATGTAATTGACTAGTCAGGAGATTTGATAATTGGCTAGAGAGGTTGGTGAGGCTTTAAAATGACATGGGGACTTAGTATTGATTCGATTCCTTTTGAGGAGAGATCGGAAATGTGGTTGTCCGGCAAAAAGAGATCGGAAATGTAATTGGCTGGCAAAGGGAGACTTAGCGCTGGGGATCGGTTTTGAAATTTATTGATTCTGGGGATCGGCCAAAATATGGTGTCGACAGCTGCCCCTCTTTACATAATTTCTATTAAAGGGAAAAATTTTCCCATGTAGGAATTATGTAAAGATTTAGGCCCATATTTTGGGCGATTAGGTGTTCAAGGTTAGGAAACTAAAGCCTACTTAAGTTAGTGACCTAGAGATTGGTAACAGGAGTTAAAATGCTAGAAAATTAAAATCAACTTGGATCGAGAAACCAGAGGTTGATTAACAGGAAATTTAAAATGCTTAAAAATTAAAATCAACTTAGATCAAGGAACCAGAGGTTGATAACAGGAAATTTAAAATGTTGAAAATTAAAATCAACTTAGATCAAGGAACCAAAGGTTGATAACGTGAAATTTAAAATGCTGAAAATTAAAATCAACTTAGATCAGGGAACCAGAGGTTGATAACAGGAAATTTAAAATGCTGAAAATTAAAATCAACTTAGATCAAGGAACCAGAGGTTGATTAACAGGAAATTTAAAATGCTGAAAATTAAAATCAACTTAGATTAGGGAACCAGAGGTTGATAACAGGAAATTTAAAATGTTGAAAATTAAAATCAACTTAGATCAAGGAACCAGAGGTTGATAACAGGAAATTTAAAATGCTGAAAATTAAAATCAACTTAGATCAAGGAACCAGGGGTTGATTAACAGGAAATTTAAAATGCTGAAAATTAAAATCAACTTAGATCAAGGAACCAGAGGTTGATAACAAGAAATTTAAAATGCTGAAAATTAAAATCAACTTAGATCAAGGAACCAGAGGTTGATAACGGGAAATTTAAAATGCTGAAAATTAAAATCAACTTAGATCAAGGAACCAGAGGTTAATAACAGGAAATTTAAAATGCTGAAAATTAAAATCAACTTAGATCAAGGAACCAGAGATTGATTAACAGGAAATTTAAAATGCTGAAACTTAAAATCAACTTAGATCAAGGAACCAGAGGTTGATAATAGGAAATTTAAGATGCTGAAAGTTAAAATCAACTTAGATCAAGGAACCAGAGGTTGATAACAGGAAATTTAAGATGCTGAAAATTAAAATCAACTTAGATAAGGGAACCAGAGGTTGATAACAGGAAATTTAAGATGCTGAAAATTAAAATCAACTTAGATCAGGGAACCAGAGGTTGATAACAAGAAATTTAAGATGCTGAAAATTAAAATCAACTTAGATCAGGGAACCAGAGGTTGATTAACAGGAAATTTAAAATGCTGAAAATTAAAATCAACTTAGATCAAGGAACCAGAGGTTGATAACAGGAAATGTAAAATGCTGAAAATTAAAATCAACTTACAAAGCAAGTCTAATCTCGACACGAGAAGTTCCTCCCTGATGAAGTGTACTTAACAGGATCCCGAAAGCTGATGATTAATAGAGGACGAGTTGCAAGACTTGACCTACGACCCCATTTCTTCGGATGCCCCTTTTCTGTTCCCGACTTTCTTCTTATTTTACGAAAAGCGCTCTTGTGGGTTTTCACTTTTCTTTCGCCCATTTGACTAGAAGCGCCCTTCCAAGTTTTTTTTTTTTAGGCCATTTCCTGCAAATCTCATAGCAAAGTACGCGAGGTTATCAATTTTCAAATCCTAATCTTACGGAAAAATTTTAAATGATTAATAGTGCATTAGATAAAAAGATTGAAGAAGGACAATATTAAAAAGTGAGTGTACAGGAAGATAAAAGCAAAGTGAATAAAGTATAACTTTATTATGGTTTTAAGAAACAAAGGTACAGTTTCAAAGAAAACGGGTACAAGGATAGATCTCACATATTCCTTGTGGCTAGCTTTGAAATCCCTTAACTGCCATTATTTCTAGTACTCTGAAGTCTCATGCCATGACGGTGTATTTCCCTTATAGGTTTCATGCTCCTTTCCTTATTTCTTCCTTTTGGTTCTTGGGATGCCCTTTCGAGTTTTCACCCCTAGATTATTATTATTATTTTTTTTTTTTTGCTCGCTCTTTTAGGACGCCCTTTCGGGTTTTTTTATCCTTCGCTCATTTTATAGAAAGCGCCCTTCGAGTGTTTTCGCCTTCTTTCACACATTTTGCTAGGAGCGCCCTTTCTGGTTTTCACCCCTACCCCTTTTGTTTTTTTTTTTAGGCATAGTATCTTTTG
The DNA here is from genome assembly GCF_030052815.1 of Hevea brasiliensis. Lineage (NCBI taxonomy): Eukaryota > Viridiplantae > Streptophyta > Magnoliopsida > Malpighiales > Euphorbiaceae > Hevea > Hevea brasiliensis. The sequence goes on along the minus strand of NC_079503.1, from coordinate 50,585,539 downwards.
ACAGCGTCGGCATTCACAGGTCTTGGAAATTCTTCATCGTCCATGTGGGTCAAGATCAGAGCCCCACCAGAAAATGCCTTTTTAACCACATAGGGTCCCTCGTGGGTTGGTGACCATTTACCCCGGGGATCGTTTTGATTCGGAAACACTTTCTTCAGAACTAGGTCCCTAGGTTGAAATTCGTGTGGGCGAACGCTTTTGTCAAATGCCCTGGCCATTCTCCTCTGATATAACTGCCCATGACATGCTGCTGCTAGCCTCTTCTCGTCTAGCAAGTTTAATTGATCCAACCTCGACTGGATCCACTCTGACTCATCAATCCCTGATTCCTTCAGAATCCTTAGGGAAGGAATTTCAACTTTGATAGGTAATACAGCCTCCATCCCATAAACCAGCGAGTAAGGAGTTGCACCGGTTGAGGTCCTTACGGAAGTCCAGTATGCGTGAAGGGCGTAGGGGAGCATATCATGCCAATCCCTATAAGTGATCGTCATTTTCCGGATTATTCTTTTGAGATTTTTGTTTGCAGCTTCCACCGCTCCATTCATCTGGGGACGGTATGGGGAGGAATTGAGATGTCGAATCTTGTATTGATCACATAATTTCTGAATCTTTGGACCATTCAAATTCTTAGCATTGTCAGTGACGATTTCATTAGGGAGGTCGTGCCGGCAGATGATATTATTTCTGAGGAATTTGAGAAATGTGTTCTGTATAATGTGAGCATATGATGTTACTTCGACCCATTTAGAAAAATAGTTGATTGCTACTAGGATAAACCTGTGCCCATTGGATGCCTTAGGGTTGATGGGACCAATCACATCGACGTCCCACATTGCAAAAGGCCATGGTGAAACGAGATTGAACAATTGGTGAGGTGGAACATTTATTGGATCTGCGTAGATTTGACACTTATGGCACTTTCGGAAATACTCAACGCAATCTTTTTCCATGGTAGTCCAAAAATATCCTCGTCTCATGATTTATTTAGCAATCATATGCCCATTGGCATGGGTTGCACAGTTTCCTTCATGAGTCTCAAAAAGGATTCTCTTCGCCTCTTTTGCATCCACACATCTCAACAATTCGCCATTGGAGCTCCTTTTGTATAGGGTTTCTCCACTGGGGAAGTATCCCAATGCTAATCTCAGAATCATCCTCTTTTCGTTTTTGCTCACCCCTGAGGGGAATTCTCTGGTTCTGATGTAAAGCAAGATGTCATGGTACCAAGGTTTACCATCAGGTTCTTCTTCGATCATGAAGCAGTAAACCGGCTCACTCATTGCTTTAATCTTTAATACCTGAGTCGTCTGCCCTTCTTCCATTTGAGCCATAACAGCCAAGGTGGCCAAGGCGTCTGCAAATTGTTTCTTGTCTCGACTAAGGTAAGTGAAAGAGATTTCTTCGAACTTCTTAATCAGCTCCAGTAAGTACTTCTGATATGGGATTAGCTTCGGATCCTTGGTTTGCCATTCTCCTTTGACTTGATAAATGATCAGGGCTGAGTCTCCATATACCTCCAACTTCCTAACCTTCATTTCGATAGCAGCTTGTAGACCCATTACACAAGCTTCATATTCTGCGACGTTGTTGGTGCAATCAAATCTCAACTTGATTGCTATCGGAAAGTGTTTCCCATCCGGGGATACCAATACAGCTCCGATTCCATTACCGGACAAATTGACAGCTCCGTTGAAATACATTTCCCATACATTTGCTGGCTCTTCTTCTTTGCAGTCCACTTCGTTAATATGCTCATCAGGGAACTCAAAATCCAGAGCTTCATAATCCTGGATAGGGTTTTCTGCTAGGAGATCAGCGATCACGCTACCTTTGACTGCTTTCTGGGTCATATAGACAATGTCATATTGAGATAGTATGACCTGCCACTTGGCTATCCTTCCTGGCATGAATGGGCTTTCAAATACATACTTGATGGGATCCATTATGGAAATGAGCCATGTCTTGTGATTCAACATGTAGTTCTTAAGGCGATTCGCTGTCCAAGCTAACGCGCAACAAGTTTTCTCTAGGAAAGAGTACCTTGACTCACAATCATTAAACTTTTTGCTCAGGTAATAAATAGCCCTTTCCTTTCGGCCGGTATCATCATGTTGCCCCAAATCACATCCCATTGAGCTTTGTTGGACCGCCATATACAGAATCAAAGGCTTTCCTGCCACCGGCGGAACCAATACTGGTGGGTTGGACAGATACTGCTTGATTTTCTCGAAAGCCTCTTGACAAACTGAATCCCATTGAGTGGTGTTGTTCTTTCGGAGTAATCTAAAAATAGGCTCAGCCTTAGCAGTGAGATTGGAAATAAACCTTGATATGTAGTTCAATTTCCCCAAGAAACTGCGCACCTCCCTTTCTGTTTTTAGGGATGGCATCTCTTGAATGGCTTGGACTTTATCTGGATCAACTTCTATTCCTTTCTCGCTCACTATGAACCCCAACAATTTCCCAGATCTAGCTCCGAATATGCATTCGGCAGGGTTCAGTTTCAGCTGATATTTCCTGAGTCTCTCGAATACTTTCCTCATCACCTGCACATGGCTCTCTTCTCCCTGGGATTTGATGATCATATCATCCACGTACACCTCCACTTCTTTATGCATCATATCATGGAATAATGTGACCATAGCACGTTGGTAGGTGGCTCCAGCATTCTTTAACCCGAAAGGCATGACCCGATAGCAAAATACCCCCTATTGAGTGATGAAAGCAGTTTTCTCCTTGTCTTCCTCATCCATTGGGATTTGATTATACCCTGATGCCCCATCGATACACAAACACCTGCCCAATCCCGCAGCATTGTCTACTAACACATCAATGTGAGGGAGAGGGAAATAATCTTTCAAGCTTGCTTTATTAAGATCCCTGTAATCAATGAACACCCTGACTCTCCCATCCTTCTTCATTACCAGGACAACGTTAGCTATTCATTGGGGATATTTGACTACTTCCAGAAACCCAGCATCATACTGTTTCTTGACCTTATCCCTAACTTTGAGCAGCGTGTTAGGGTTCATTCTTCTTAGCTTCTGCTTTACCGGGATTGTCCCCGAAATTAGACGAATTTTGTGCGTCACTATCTGGGGGTCCAAACCAATCATATCGTCATAGCTCCATGAAAATACATTCAGGAATTCTTTGAGCAAACTGATCATATCTTCTGATTCTTCATTCTCCACAACCTTAAGTTCCCTTTTCACTTCTTCCGTGCCTATGTTTATGGTACGCGTTTCATCCCCACAAGGCACTAGGGAAGGTTCATCTCTTTTATCCCTTTCCTCTGTGAGTTCTACCTCAGAATCATTTGAAGTAATGGCAGTTATGGGGATTTCAAAATTAACCAGAGGAATTTTTGAGTCTATTGAACTATTAGATGCTAATTGATGAATGGTCCAGAATGAACGAAAATGGATTATATTATAAAGATGGAATTCAAAAGGAAAGAAAAAGAGAATTAGATATAAAATGCGCTATTAATTCATTAACATTTATGACATAAGAAAAGGGTCCATTTACAATATTACACTTGCCACCATGGACAAAATGATCAAGTGTAGATAACCAGAAGTACTTTACTCGAAATTAAGTGCAGGGATGTCCTCTGCTGTCCAGTTGTTCAGTTCTTGCCCTTCAGTTATTGGCGAGACCAGAGCCTCTTACAAGGAATCCAAGTGGATGACATCGATGGATGGTTCATCGGGTGATTCTTCAACCTCTGCTGGATTTTCAATGATCGGTTTAGTGAATACTTTCGTGATTCTCGGGACTACCTTCATCCTCCTGATTTTCTGATCAAATCTTCGATCCCGAAGTTGATTTCTCATCCAGAATCGCCCATCCATGAGGGCGTCCTGCTCATAACCCAAAGCACAATGGCCTACCTTCTGGATAGCCGGTATAAGTTTGACAATCCCTTGCAATGCGGCACCTGGGCCCTTGCCCTCTTCATACCCATTCCTCGACATTACCTTGGCTACCATCGCCATAGCCCCTTCATTTTTTGAGATAGATTCTTGTAATTTGAGGGCTTGGAAGGAGCTTTCCAACGACTCCTCGGCAGCTTCCACATAAGGAAGTGATTGTGGCTTGGTGACCAATATGGCTTCTTCCCCTCTCACAGTGATGATTTTACCGTCCATAATGTACTTTATCTTCTGGTGCAGAGTTGAGGGAACGGCATTCGCTGAATGGATCCAAGGCCTCCCCAGCAACATAGTGTATGCTGGTTCAATGTTCATCACTTGGAATGTGACATTGAAGGTGCATGCACCAATTTAGAGTGGCAAGTCGATGTCTCCCAGCACTTCTGTCCTTGTACCATCAAAGGCTCTTACCACTATAGCACTCTGACGTATATCGGACTGGTCAACTGGCAGCCTAGCCAAGGTGGCATTAAGTAGTACATTGAGTGCGGATCCATTATCAATAAGGACCTTGGCCACTATACATCCTTTACATTTCACTGTCACATGCAGAGCTTTAGTGTGCGTTAAGCCTGCAGGGTCTATCTCGTCTTTAGAAAAAGGTGACAAAACTGGATGCCTGGATTTGTCCCACTATCTTCTCAAATTGCCCCGGTGTGATGTCGGGGTTCACAAAGGCCTGATCCAGGATTTTCTGCAAGGCTTGACGGTGCACCTCAGAGCTCAGAATCAGCGATAACAGTGAAATTCTAGCAGGTGTCTTCCTTAACTGTTCCACCACATCATACTCACTTTGCTTCATTATTTGAAGCATTAACTCCTCTTCCTCTCTCGACCCGGCGGGTTCTCCTCTCTCAATTCTCTCAACCTCCTCTCCTGTATTCTCTTAGGGCTCTCCCATTTTTACTTTCCCTCTCTTCTTTTCTTTTTCTTCATTCCCGTAACATCTCCCACTCCGAGTTATAAACTCGACTTCTTGCTCAGGTGGGGAGGATTTTGTGGCAGCGACGGGCTGAGGATTAGCATGGGGAGTAGTACTGCTGGTAGGTCCGGCATAAGTCATTTTGAAATGCTCATGAAGAGTGAAGCATGGTTTTGGAGGTGCTAAAGGTTAAGCAAGATTAGGAGCCGATGTACTGCTTGACGCTCCTTGGGTGAAAACTTGGAAATTATAATTCCAAGGTATGGCATGGGTGTTTGTGACAGGGAGCTGAGGGGGGTTCGGATGATTGTCACTGGAGGTGACGATACTGGGGGTGAGAAAGTAATTATGTGATTATGGGTGGAGGTGTTTTGGCCGAGTCGGGCTGTATTTACTCCGCCCTCCATCTTTGGCTTTGCCTGGCATCTCGGAACTTTGAGGGACAATAAGTTCTGGACCTCTTGCTTAAATTCTTCACAATTTTGCAGCTCATGGCCAGCTGCTCCTCCATGATAAGGGCATCCCATTTCAACCACATGTTCTGAGGCTTGAGGGTGGAGGTAACCTTCCTTTACTGCCATTCTAAAAATTTCCTCAAAGTGAGGAATCAGCTTGTCTACCTCTAGTGCCGACCTTTCTCTGTCTGACTCTATCATGTCTACACCATTGCCCGTATTATGATTGGGCAATGGGTTTGAGGTAACATTGGGGAGGGAACCATTTCCCTCAATCTTCAACCACCCATTCCTGATTAAAGCGTGCACTCTCCCTCTGAGTGCCCCACAATTATCGGTCGAATGCCCTTGTGCCTCTCCATGATATTCACACCGGGCAGTGGCATCATACCACCTGGGGTATGGTGGCTGAATTGGGTCAAGGGGAACCGGTACTATCTGGTTTATATCGACAAAGTATCGGTATATTTCGCTGAGTGGCAGGGGAAGAGGTGGATCAGGATTTCTTGGTGGTCTCGGGTTGTTTTGAGGTGGTCTAGGTTGAGCAGGTGGTGGAGGTGGTCTAGGTTGGTAATTTGTAGGTGGTGGATACTGGGGGCGTGGGTGAGAATAATTTGGGAAAGGGGGAGGAATGTTGGCAACTGTTTGGCCATGAGGGGGAAGATATGGCCGGTAGTTATTTTGAGGAAGCGGGGAGTAATTGTTTTGCCGGGTGATGGAATGCACATCACCCTCCTTTTTCTTGCCAAAACTGGCAGTCTTCTTCGCAGGGTTCTCAGCCAACTCCTGCAGTCGCCCCATCCTTAAATTAGCTTCTATCCTCTCACCGGCTTGGATAATATCCGAGAAGCTGTTGGAGGTATTTCCAATCATCAGATTGAAATAAGGAGCCTTCAATGTCTTGATGAACAGGGAGCATAGCTCATTGTCGGTTACTGGAGGATATACTTCTGCAGCCTTTTCTCTCTATCTCTGGGCATATTCCTTGAAGCTTTCCCTGTCTCTCTGCACCAGGTTTTGGAGGTCTCTACTCGTGGGGGCTACATCGCAGTTAAATTTATACTGCTTCAGGAAAGCATCAGCCAAATCCTTCCAGGAGCGCAGTTTGCTCCTGTCCAACTGTATGCACCATCTCAGGGCTGCCCCGGAGAGACTCTAGTGAAAGAAATCGATGAGAAGTCTGTCATCTTCTGTCAAGGCAGACATTTTGGCAATATAGGTTGCCAGGTGAATGCGGGGGTCTGAGTTCTCAGTGTATTTGTCGAAGTCCAGGATTTTGAACTTGGGCGACACCACCACGTCTGGCACCCATCTCAGTGACGCCACATCGACTGAACCATACATGTTCAGCCCCTCTATTGCTCTCAATCTCTCCTCTAGAGCAGACAACTTCTCATTTTCCCTGGTCCTATTTTCTCCTCCTACTGCATGAAATGCTCCGTTGTTGGGAGATGAGGGGTGGAGTGAACTGGAGGAATTAGTAATGAAGGGTATGGGTCGGCATTTGAGACGGCTGGGTAATGGGAGAAAGGTAGGTCATTATTTATGGTAGCCGGATTGACAGTGATTGTCGGATCCGGGATAGGTGGCTGAAAGGTGAAAGAGGTTGAAGCTTGATGCGGATCAATTATTGTAGGTGGTGGGGGAGGCAGTGGTAAGTTAGGTTCTGAAGCAGGTTTATTCTGAGACATCTCCCTCATTAGTCTCATAAGTTCTGAGACCTGATCTTTCAGCTCGGACACTTGCCCTTGTAGGTTCTGTACTTGTTCCTGGTCTTCCATTATCTTCTTTGTTCGTGATCTTGTTAAGTACACTCGTTTGGGTTGAACTGTGTGCCTGGTCAGACTTGCTTTGTTTGAAGTAATGTTGATTTTCTGTAGGGAAGTAAAAACAGCTTTTAATGAATTTTGAATTTCGTAAAAAAAAACTAAAGGTCCTGGTTCGGACAAAGGATACAGTGGCATTTGGGAGCCAAAATGAAATCTGCAGAAGGATAATTGCATCAATTTTATCATGGCATCGTTCGATAGTCTGACTGTGAATGACTTGATTGAATGCGCATCTATGATACCTGTCCATATGGCACATCCAATTTTTCGCATAACCCTAGCGAGGGGGTTCCTATGGGAGTCATACTATTCATTCATAATTTTGCTAAACAATGGCCCAAAAATCATTCTATTAACTGAATAATTCATACACAGCATTCTTTACATCGGCCTAGGCTCAGGGAGGTTCTTTATAACGAGATTACATTTTCTGAGATACTCATATAACCTTTCTTCCTGTCTAGCAGGGTTGAACACTTTCAGAGCGTATTCGGATTCAGGTAGGAGTTTTTGTTTTCCCTGTGCTATCATTCTCTCCAGCTGGTCAACATTCTCTTTCAGCTCCTGATAGAGAGCAGCTTGTCTCTCTTTTTCCTTCCTTTCTTTAGCACATTCTTTCAGAATATCGTTAATAAGCAGTGCTTGTTCCTTCAGTTCAAGCTTCTTCTTTTTGCTTTCTTGTTTATATTCTTCCATGAGTATTTCCTGATATTTCATTTTCTCCTGAAGTTTGCTATTCTGTACTTCTACTTCTTTTATTACAGCTTGGAGAGAGCTTTTTTCCTTTTCCCACTATATCTCTTGCTCTTCGAACCCCATTTTTTCGGTTCTTGCCTCTTCCCTGAGTCTTCTTACTTTTCTTTTGAGGATCTGCTGTTGGTCCTCCAATTGTTTTATTTGTTCTTGCAGTCGTGAGTTTTCAGTATTTGCCTTTTGTAGGGAGTCGGCTAAACGATCACCATCTTCTTCTGAAAGGGCGTTTCGGCGAGGGTTGCTGTCTTCGGGTTTTATTGAATCTGCAGTCAAGTGTTCTTGATCTCTGTCAGCCCTCCATTTAAGATAATCGTCCGTGGCACTCGGACCTTTAGGCGACCTCTCCATCAAAGTGATGTTTTCCCAAGATTTGCGAGCTATTTTCAACCCTTCCTCTTCCTTGAGCTCATGGTAGAAATGTCCTTGATGGTATTCTTCAATGTTGACTCTGAACTGTGTCGAGCCGAATTGTCTCATCACTAATGCCGGAGTGTAACTTGTGTATCCAGTCACTCTGATTAGGGATACTGATTGATTATCCCCTGTGCTGATCAAAATGGGTTGACCCAACGCCCACAATTTCCTCCAACAGTAGTCAGGGCTGTTAAAGCTCAAGATCCGTTCTTGCCACTGCAACTCATCCTTTGGGTTGATTACTAGTCTGGTCATTTTCTCAATGAGAGGCTAGTCAAGGTACCAAGTCAATCCCTTTGTCTCTACAGGACATATGTGACTGATGATCCAGAGGTATAATAATTGAGGGCAGCATTTAACGGATCCCTTGCCTCGTCGTCTACAATATGTGAGAGTCAACAGAGTCTCTGCAAGAATTGCCGGTATCGAGTTGACTTTCTGTTTCTCTACTGCCCAAAACATTTCCACAACGCCGCAGGTTATGATTCCGGAAGGTCCAGGGAACAAGATTAGGCCGTAGATTGCTAAAGCGAGCATCAATGAAGCTTGATTCCACTGTTTATCTTGGATGCATTGATCCAACCACTTCTTGAGATAAGTCCAATACCATCCTTGCGTATTCCCTTTGACAGTTTCCCTCGCCTTTGCTTCTTCTGGTGGAATTCCCAACATATGTGCGAACCGTTTCCAGGTCTGCCTATGCTCGAGGTGTAGGTAGATTCGATTCTGCGCTGCATAAGGAATTTCTAGCAATGCTTGATATTCTTCCATAGTGGGAGCAGTATCGATATCGTTGAAAGAGAACACCCCATACTTAGGATTCCACACTGGCAATATGGCCTTTAATACCGGGACTTGAACTTTAACTCGTATCAAGGTTGCAATCCTCCCATATCTCTTCTCAAATTGTGCTTTGACCTGATCGGGAAATGACTTCCAACCACCGCCGCACTCGAGATCGCTCATTCTGACCTCAATTTTGCTTAGGTCCAATGGAGGTAATGAGCTGTTATCACTTTGTGGAGGCACTGGACTATTAGGCGTTTTGGGCCATGGTTTAGCATTTTGTTCTGATTTAAGAACTTCTTCTGCTGACTGACTCGAGGATGCCATCTTAAAAATGATGCTTATCCTTTTACAGACCTTATTTTGGTGATGCCTGCAGGAAAGATTTGTTAGCAGGATAAATTCAGGTAGTCTTGAATCATCTCATGTTGAGTGACACCTACACATTTATCAAAGTAGGAAAGTGTGTAGGTTTTCTTAACAGTATGATTCAAGATCACCCTTAAAAATAAGAACAAAATAAACACAAACGGAATAGGGTAAGAGTAAGTATGCCCCTTTTGTCATAAAATAAGGAGAGTTCTAGTACCAACTAGGTGCTACCTAATTGGATAGTTCTATCTTATAAGGTAGCTTGCTACGGCTTCCAGCTATCGTGACAGTTTAGCTCAAGGTCTAATTTTCTAAAAGCCACAGGTTCCCAAATTGCCCCTACTATAAATAGTAGAGCCCATTCTATCCCCCGTGATACTGTCGAGAAAGTTCCACGGGTATCACAGTAGATAGAACGAGTTTCAATCTGAGCAGAAGCCTTCACGGATACTAACGGGGTAAAACCCACGAGTACCGCTACATGACCCCCTCCTATTTTCCTAAAAGGGTAAGAAAGCTCGGGTATAGGGCTGAAGTGTGTGAGGACATCGTGTGAGTGTTCAGTGTGTGAAGGGACACCTTTACCTCTTCCCAATACAGGGGGATTTTTATTTTTCCTTTTTAGACGGAGAATGCTGTAGGATATAAAACAAAAATAAACAAAGCGGTTAGCGAAAATAACAAACATTAATAAACTAAGGTTTTCGAGTTTCGTAAATTGTACCTATTTAAATATAATTCTAGTTTATAGGAACATAAACTTAAATCTGCTTTTGAACCTCTAGGCCGAAAATTCGAAATTGATCCCTAGTGGAGTTGCCAAGCTGTCGCAAGGGGTTTTGCGGTCGCCTGAACGAACCCTCACCGAAGTGGGAAAGAGTGAGGAGTCGCCACTTTAATTTTGAGGGAAATTAAAGAAAACCATTTGCGAAAATAAATAAAACCACTTCAAAAATAGAGATTCTAGGTTCGGGGTCCGTAAACGGGTGGGGAAGGTGTTAGGCACCCCGCCTCGTCCCTCAATAAGGGTAAGAAAATTTAACTTCAAGCTCTTTATAAACTAGAATTGATAGTTAGGAGGTTCGAACGAAGGTGTTAATCCTCTTGGTAAAAAGGAATATTTGATTTTTCACCAATTCGGGTTACCCAGATACATAAATAAATAAGTCGACCCTTAGTGAGTTACTGTTGCATATCAGTTCTATTTAAGGGGTCATTTTGCATATTTGTTAGAATTCAATTTGAGAATCGGATAAGAACTCTCCTCCGATCTCTTTTAGATTAAAATTTCGATTGGAGATCGGATAAGAACTCTCCTCCGATCTCTTTTAGGTTAAAATTAGAATTTTTGGATTGAGAACCGGATAAGAACTCTCTTCCGACCTCTTTTAAATATTTGTTAATTTAGGATTGAGAATCGGATAAGAACTCTCCTCCGATCTCTTTTAAATATTTATTAAAATTTTAGATTGAGAATCGGATAAGAACTCTCCTTCGATCTCTTTTAGGTTAAAATTTGTTAAAATTTAGGATTGAGAATCGGATAAGAACTCTCCGCCGATCTCTTTTAAATATTTGTTAAAATTTAAGATTAAGAATCGGATAAGAACTCTCCTCCGATCTCTTTTATTTTAATGGGAGTCGGATAAGGACTTTTCCGACTTATCGAAATTTGATTACAGCTACACATCATGAGAGCCTAAGATTAAGGGTTCGGGCATTCAAAGATGCCGGGGATTGGAATAAGGCTTCTTTTAACTCCTTGGTACCTCGTGACTGGACAGAGGATACCGAACTGAATTTTACCGACCTACTATGTGGTCGCCTAGCCAGTACCTTTTGTTACCCGATCTGTTCCATTTATTTATCTGAGATTTGGTTTTTATTCCACCTTATGGCATCTTACCCGATCGTCTTCTGTGTTAGCCTAAAGATTCAATTTTACTATTTTCCTGACTTATTATTCAGACCTTTCATTTTTAAAGAAATGCTTTAGATACAGTTACCTACATTTTATCCAACTAGAACTCTTGCATTTAGAAATAACGAAGATTAACAAAAAGAATGGACTGATTAACAAAGAAGTAAACTCGGGACTAACCTTCTACGCATTTTTTAACGCAATATAAACTTGGTGAAAATTACAAACACAAAAATAAAGGAAATACGTAAAATAAAAATGAGCACTTAATAAAGCAGCGATATAAGCACTCACTTGTAGGGAGCTGAATCTATTGAACTAACTACGGGATCACAAAACATAATGGGGCTGCAGGCTGATAACCTGAGGACTAAGGTTCGCCTTGAAATGAAGGATACCTTGCTAAAATGCAGTCCGATCAAAATTATAACCGAGTTTGAATGAAGTTGAGCTTGGACAACGGGGGTGGAAATAAAGATAACAAAGACAGAAAGTGAGAGTGTCACAGGATAATGAACGAACTGAAAATGGAGAGTTTCAGTATTCAAAAATCCCTTTGCAAAAAAATACTTCAGAAAACTGGTTTCAAAAGTTTTTCTTATGAAAGCTTCAAAAATAGCAGAGTAACGAGCTGAATTAAGTTTCAGAGTCCTTCCGCTATATTCACTATTTTTTTTTGTCCTCCCTTGAACAGTTTTCATGCAGGTATTTATAGGAACTGGGTGCTCCCCATGAAGGGTCAGGATTTGTTTTGAGGGAGATGGAGGGTCAGGATTTTAAAAGACATGATCTGAGGCTCGAGAATTAAAGAGAAACAGAACGAACGACTGAGATTCCTTTCAGAATATTTGTCCTTTCTCTCTTCTAATCTGACGGCCCAAAATTTTCTTATCAAGGGCGATCCGAGGGCTAGGACTGAAAGGCGCTGGTCTTGTCGTCTTCTTCTTTGATCCAAGGGCTCCGGGCTCGTCCTTACAAGTTGGTTCAATGGTGGAGATTAGGATGTACAGCACTGTCATGACATATTCTGGCACATGTCAGTAATGCGGGCGATTCTGGGGCGTGCGGTAGAGATTTCATCTGCAACACTTTAACTACCTCGACTCTGATTATGACGACAGCGGTAGGCGTCTTATTCTCTTTGTTTTCCGATCTCTCCTCCTTTCCGGTCTTTCCAACATGATGCTTTTCCGATCTCTCATGTCGGGCTTCCTTTTTTCCGATCTCTCCTACTCCGGTCTCCTCCTTCATCCGGTCTGGTTCAGTCAAAGCATTTATTCCCTCGATTTCCGAGGCATTCGCTTCTTTTTCTGCTCGCAATAAATGCTCAGATTTTTCCTATATATATACCTTCAACCGAGAAGCCCCCCCCGCATTTGATTTTCTCCTCCTCCTTCTCACAATTCCTGTTCTAACTGCTCCGGCAGTAGTCTTGGCCATGATAGTGGCTTTTGATCTTTTTCCGATTGTTCTTCTTATTCCCCAACTAAAAATTTACGACCCCAGTGATCAGAGAATTATGATAACCTCATTTGATGACAGTGGGAGAACCGGACTAACTTACCGACCTGGATCGAGGACTTCGATCGTGTCGATCTCAAATCGTTCGACCGATATAGTCAGCGAACTGACTTCGGGCGGGAAGACTGCTAATATTTCCCTTACCATTGGTAACTGCGCCTTGAAGTTCATTTGGCTTCTCACCACATTGGATGACGACCTCTCTCATCCTCATGAGAGTCATAGTTCCCCCATCTGAGCTGTACATCTGTCCGATGTCGATGGCTGGCCTAACACATCTTTTGACTCAGCCACGAGACTAGGCTTTGACATAGGTCTTTATTAAATGGGATGTACTGCCGATCTCTGGAGATCGCCCAAATGATGTAATTTTACTTTCAATGTAATCCGATCTTTAGAGATCGCCCAAATGATGTAGCCCGACCTTTAATGTAATTCGATCCCTAGAGATCGCCCAAAGGATGTAATCCGACCTTTTCGGAAATAAAATTTTACTTTGACAACAATCATTTTCATAATTGTTGCGTTGAGTATTTTCCGATCTCTGATGTGTTTTGTAACACCCCTCACCCGACTACAGTGTAGCCGAGCAAAGTGTGTTACATTCGGTGCCGGAGCACCCTATCTTATCTTACTTTATTCCTTTCATATTTTGATCTCATTATATTTTAATATTAATTATTTTTCGACGGAGAAACCAGCGGAGTTTCCCCTATTTTATTACCAATTGATGTAATTTACTATTTACCTGTTTGAAAGTTCAACAATATTTTAAAATAAAAAAAAATCTCATCCATGTTAATCATAATTATCTCATCAATCATTCTCATAGTTTTCTCATATTTCAAATCTCATCCATACATTTTAATTTCGTAATCATTTCCATACTCATATCATCATTTGAAAAATCATTATGTAATTCAAATCTATACTCATTTGTACAAATTCATTCATGCTCCATTCTTATAGCAAAATTCTCAAATTTGCATTAATTTACATAATTTGCAATAATTAAATAAATCCTTAATTTACATGATATACAAATTAATTACAATTTGCTAATTTATATTACAATATAAGAAATAAATAACATACACAAAATACATGATATGCTTAATGTGAGCCCTATCTACATGCATTGCTGAGGAGGTGACAACCTTGAACGCTCTGCAGATCAGAACTCCAAAATCTCTGTTTAGTATTATTGGCTTTAACTTGATTACTGCGAGGAAACAATTCCGTCGCGCTAAGCATTGCTGCTTAGTGGTACAATAATATAACAAGGAAATAATATACAAATAAAGATAAAAATAAAACATAATTTAAATAATTAAGATTTATTTATACTTCACATGCGATTCTAAAATTTAATATGTTTTATCCTAATTTAGTCTTCTTTGAAAGTGTTTATTTCGCCAATGTACAATAATAATGTACAAAGAAAAATGATCTAAAAATAATAAATATATGCTTATTTTATCGTGTAAGTCACATTTGCAATATTTATGTGTGTTATAATTTTTAGCATTTTCTCAATACTTTCTAGGTTGTCTCAGATTATTTCATAATAAGTAAATTTTGATATCGGTCCAGTTCATTTCGATTTATTTCTAATAAATAATTATTCCAATTTATTTTAGGTCATCCTACTCATTTACTTAATTTCTAATATTTATAATACTAATATTCTTAACTTATTTCAATAAATTTCACTGCCCAAGTAACCTATGACAGGCTGACTAAACTAGATAACGGGTCATTGGCACTGGACACCGCGGTGTCTCAAGCCGTCATACCATGGGACGCAGAACGTCAACCACGTATGCAGTCAGTATGGCTAAGAAGCCATGATATTACCTAATCGGGCATTAAGCCATAAGTGCAGGCATAAAGCCATGAATACGGGCATAAAGCCATGAATGCAGGCATAAAGCCATGAATACAGGCATAAAGCCTTTCGCAGTACTGCTAAAACAATACCCTATTGGCATGCCAAACTATCCAATCTGACACACATGTCTAGGTAATACAAGGGCACATAATATCATTAAATATTAATATATTGTGTTTTATGACTTTATTATTTCATGATAAATTTCAATTATAATTCATACATTCATTTGATCATT
Source organism: Hevea brasiliensis (assembly GCF_030052815.1). NCBI lineage: Eukaryota > Viridiplantae > Streptophyta > Magnoliopsida > Malpighiales > Euphorbiaceae > Hevea > Hevea brasiliensis. Next base: position 50,570,496 of record NC_079503.1, on the reverse strand, counting down.
TATATGATCACAATTCACATCAATTATCCTTTTATACCATTTTACTCAAAATACTCCTCCTCTCTACAATAATGAGAACTAATGTCTCATTTATACATTAATATGGTTTATTTATTTATTCATTATGTTATTCATATTGATCACAATTCTAAACAATGGTTCACATGTACCATTGTATTCAAAACATTTTTCCTTTCTCATTTATACATTCAAGAATCTACTTATGTAATTACAAATTTTATATTTCAAGTTGAGTTACTAATATTTTATGAGTTCCATTTGTGATGGGCATATAAGCCCTAGCTATCTATTCACATCAATTAGGTGACTTATTTTTCATGTTTCAAGTAATCCATGAATATTTCATGGATTTCAAATGTATGGCCTTAATTTCTTTTTAACAATTTTGACTAGGATGCATAGTCCACATTTGTCATACAATTCTAAGCATTTAAGCTTAGAATTGGTTCTAGGTCTTCATATTAGTTTGCTAATTATTTTGATTACTATTCACCTTACTATTCAACCAAAATGTTGACTTTTTAATACATAATAAATTTATTGAACCTAAGTTCTCCAAGATACCACATTTTGAGTTTTACATTTGCTAGTATATATTGCCAATTGCAATTTAAAGTCCCCTAGATGCATTTCTAATTTCAAATTTTGAATTTCAAGTTTTGGTGTCACTATTTACCTCATTGGTCAACAAAAATGTTGACTTTTGGATAGAAAATAGGTACATTGGTTTTAGCACCCCCAATGTACCACATTTTACATTTAAAACTTGTTGAAATTAACCACCAAATCCATTTCCAAACCTAAAACCAAGAGAGCAGAATTTCAGTTTTTGTGACCCAACTTTACTGTTCCATTGGGTCCTGTTGCAGTGGGAATTTGAGGAAATGGTAAACATGAAAGTTGTTTCTTATTTTGTCTAGTTGAATTTATTTTTTGGAATCACTCCATTTGGAGTTTTGTAGCTCCAGATATGGTCCAAAAACCACAACTGGCCGGATTTCAATTCTGCAGAATTTACCAAATCTACAGTACCATGAACAGTGACTGCCACTGCCTTGTTGAATGGGTTCTGGCCATAATTTGGGGTAGGTTTCTTCATGAAAGTTATTTGTCTATGTCTTATCTTGTTGCTGTAAAAAGTTCAGGTCAATTGACCATATCTACAGTGAGTTATGGACTGTTTATTTGGTCATTCTGCAGAATCAGCTTGCAGGGTATCCGGATTGGGGCCAACTTTTGGTCCACTTACTTTGGTCTTTTGGGCATGGTTTCTTCAGCAAAAATGTGACATTATAAGTCTAGTTTCATGTACAATTGGCCAAACACCAATTGGACCTACACAGCCAAAGTTATGGCTGTCTAAGTCGGCTGGAATCACAGCCACCCTTACTGCTGTCCCTAGGCAGCCTACCATTCCACTTTGCCATGCATTAGCTCACTTCAAATTATGATTAACTTGCCTCAAATGGTCACTAATTGACCATTAGAATGTCCTTTAATCATTTCATAAGCCAAGTCAAATTTTCACTCTCAAAACCCTAATTTTCCCTTTTAATTCACCCATACACCTAGTTAAGCACTTTCATTCATTCTATATGTGTATATACACCTTAAACATAATCTATAATTCATTTTAAGTCCATTAAAACCATCAAAAACACTCCATCATTGTTCCTTCCTTAGGGCTGCCAAAATCCATGGGGTACATACACTTAACTTTTATTCATTTAATTTACAAATTCTCACTTATTGTATAAATAGGCACTAACCTCTTTGCTCAACTTATTGAACTTGTGAAAACTCTAAAATTTCTCCTCTTTGTGGCTGCATAGAGCTTCCTTAGGGTGTGTGGATAAGTTTTAGTGAAGGTGACTTAGGGTTTTGGGGTGAGGAAAGCATAGAAATTGAAGCTTTAGAAAGTTTGTTAATGGAGGAGAGAGGGAGGAGGTGTAAAACGTTTTGAAGAAGAAGGAAAAGGGCTGCTGTTTTTTTCACTTCAATTTTCTGCCCATTTGACTCATTTTAATTGGTTTATGGACATGTGTCACAAGGTGATTTGGTGAGAGTGCTTAGTGACATAAGCATGAGGTCAAAATTGCAATTTTAATTCATTTTCTTTTCTTTTCTTTGCTACTCATTTTCAATTCAATTTTTAGCAATATTTATTCACATTTTATGTCATAATAATTATTTACTCAACTGGACAAGTCGGCCAAAAATCGTCTCTGAAGGCGAAATGACCAAAATGCCCTCCGTTTGGCTTAACGGGTCAAAATTGTCTGTATCGATTGAAAAATTTTTCTAAATATTTTCTTGGCATTCTAATTCCATAGGAACCTCAATGACCCTTCTCTGGAGTCCCAAAAATTATTTTATAATTTTTCCCCCGGGTCTAGGGCTCCTAGTTGCGAGAATCGCAACTTCCCACTGGGTTGCCCATCGCTAGGGCACCGGCTCGTTTAACTTAGTTGTATTTTATTTCAAAAATTTTTACTAAATTTTTCTTATTAATATTTGAGTTAATTATGGTTCCTGACTTTAGTTTAAATATTTTTCCGGACGTTCTAGCTGTCCGGACCGACACCGGTCACCGAAACAGTAGAATGTACGGAGTTGCTACCGAGAGGGTGTTACATGTTTACTCGATCCGGTCCCTAACTGAACAACCCTTAACCGATCTGCCTTAATTCACCGATCTATAACTAGCCAATGGAATTTCTAGAATATTCGTGATACGTGTCAGAAAAGCTGGCGAATCCCGTTAACCGATGCACCGCCTGGAACACTGTGAGCATTAAATGCTCAGACGGGTATAAATATGGGATGGGTCAGCCAGTTGCTCTCTTATGTCATTTTCAGCATCCCGCGAGCGGTTCCAAAATCTTCTCAATTTTTCAAGTTTTTCCGACACCGATCAAGCTTCGGTAAGGGTTTTGATCTTTCTTTTAGTTTAAATTTTCTATTTCCTTTGAAAATGAGCGACGCCGAGGGTCAGAGAGAGGCGAGCCCCCCTTCCATTCAGATCTTGTGGTCGTCTGATGAAGTGAAGGTAGTCAGACCAAGTGTGCGACCTGAACCTCCTAGGGTCTCCATTCCAGCTCGGGGACAAGCAGCACCATCAAGACATGTACCTTCTTGAGGGAGGGAAAATCTTCCCATGGACGAGCTGCCATCAATTCTTCAAGAAACCGACCTACAATCGTTCAGCCAAGAATACAACATTCATCCTGATTCATTCGAACTCATTAAGTGTCACGGCGATCTTCGAGCCAATCACTTCTTCAAAGAGAACGACATGATCATGGTATACAAGGAGCAATTAAAAGCTGGACTGCGGTTCCCTCTTGATGACTTCTTCAAGGAAGTCCTAAAATTTCACCAAGTGTGCATCGCCCAAGTTCACCCGAACTCGTGGCTGATCCTAGTAGCCTTCCGAGGCCTCTGCCGAGCTAAGGGACTCTGTCCTATAGCTAAGGTATTCGCCGAACTACATAGATTAACTCGTCGAAAGGACGACGAGTATTGGTTCTTCCAAGCGAAACCACATTGTAGGCTTTTTACCGATCTGCCTTCCTCCCTGAAGAATTGGAAGAACCGCTTCTTTATCCTTAGGAGCAAAATTCCGAATGGCTTTGAAGGTTTCCCTCGTAATGGCCGCACTGTGGCCTCATTCCAAGCTCCTTACCCTAAATAGGGAAGAAGGCCTGATGGTGATGGAGCTGAAAGATCAGGCATCCAGAGAGAAATTCTCTTGTTTGGATGCTGTGACTGCCGAACTGCATCACTAGACAATGGAGTTGATAACTGGCGAAGATCACGGGCTTCAGCTCTCTGACCTCGGCATCGGTATTTTTTTATATCTCAGATCTTTGGACCTTAGCGATCTCACTGACCTCTTCTTTGTACAGGTATGGCAAGCGGCGAAGCTTCCAAGGAGAGCCGGAAGCGAATGAGAGAGGTCTCCCGGAAAGTGCAGGAGATGAAGCGATCCAAGCCGCCTGCACACCTGCATGAAGCTGAGGAAATGCAAGGGGGCTCATCTCAACCTTCGGGGCAGCCGATCCCCGAGGTAGAAGTGATCCGATCTCCTCCTCGCCAAGAAGAGCCGCCTCCACCTCCTCCAGTTGCTTCGAGTGCGGAAGGGGGTCCTTCCTAACCTACCTCAAGGACCCTCTCCCGCGGTGCTCAGGTGCTGATCCATTCCCTGGAGAAGAACCGAACTGTTCGGGAGAATCCAGGTTTGGCTAAGGTTCTGGGGGCTTCTATCTGCCTTCGGGAGGATCGGGACAGGCTGTCCCCAGACAATCTTGATGACATCCTGACCCGATCCATGAGCCTGAACGTAGAGTGCTTAGTGAATCAGCACATCGTCCTGGAGAAGGCTCACCGCCTGGGTAAGGAGGTCGAGAAGATGGGTCATGAAGTGGCTTCCCTCTGATCCCAACTCTCATCCGCTCAGAACTACATATCTGAAATTGAGGGGCGGATGAAGTTCTACGAGGACAAGCTGGCCGAGCAGGCTCATGTTCTGGCCGAGCGAGATCATGTTCTTGAGGAAGTTCAGGCGCTCCGGGCCGGTGAAGTTGCTCACCTCACTGAGGAGCTCAAAGCGAAAGAGGAAGAGGCGGTAACAAGGGAGGCTGGTGCTTATGTAAATGCTCATAGGGATCTCTTGGCCGAGCTCAAGAAGCGTTATCCCGAGGAGGACTTCTCCTGGATGGTCGACCTCGCTCCCCAAGACGAAGAGGAAAGCGAGGAGGAGGCTGAGGGTGAGAGAGGAAGTGAGCAAAATGTAGATCAGGCTGGGGGTGATCCTCCAGCCGAATGACTTGTACAAATTTTAATATGAAATGAAATTCCCTTTTTGTTCAGTGAATGGATGTGATCGGAAAATCTCTAAATTACTTAAGCACTTGATTGTCTGAGCATATTAAAACAACTAAAAGTGATTATTAATCTAAGTGTAAGAGGTCGAAAAACACAATAAGTATGAGATCGGCAGGGAACCAACGCTAAACGAGACTTGATTAAAATTGGAAATTTGGCTTGAACACTTAAGATCGGGATCATCATTAAACCGGATTGGAACCTTAACTTGATTATTCCTAAGCTTTTAAAAGGGAGATCGGCAATAAAACTGGTGACATAAAGATCTAGTGTTGGTTCAATTTCGTTTGACAAGAGAGATCGGGAATGTAATTGACTAGTCAGGAGATTTGACAATTGGTTAGAGAGGTCGGTGAGGCTTTAAAATGACATGGGGACTTAGTATTGATTCGATTCCTTTTGAGGAGAGATCGGAAATGTGGTTGTCCGGCAAAGAGAGATCGGAAATGTAATTGGCTGGCAAAGGGAGACTTAGTGCTGGGGATCGGTTTCGAAATTTATTGATTCTGGAGATCGGCCAAAATATGGTGTCGACATAAAGTATTAATTTTCATGCTTCCACTCCTTCACTGGATTTGATGGATGAGAAAAGACTAATGACACTATGCCACGGTCAGCTGTACCAAAGGAGGATGGCCAGAGCATTCAATAAGAACGTACACCTACGCGAATTCCAATAAGGAGATCTAGTTCTAAGAAAGATCCTCCCAAATCAAAGTGATCCCCGGGGTAAATGGTCACCAACTTATAAAGGGCTTTATGTGGTTAAAAAAGCATTTTCTGGTAGTGCACTCATCTTAACTCATATGGATGGGGAAGAATTGCCCAGGCCGGTAAATTCGGATGCTGTGAAAAGATATTATACATAGAAAAAAAGAGAAGAAGAAGAAGATAAGAGTGAAAACTCAAAAGGGCGCTCTTAGGAAAATTAGGGAAAGAAGGCAAAAACTTGAAAAGGCACTTTCTGCAAAATGAGTAAAGGGTGAAAATCCGAAAGGGCGCCCTGGAAAAGGAAGTCAAAAAAAGAAAAAAAAAAAAGAGGGAGGGGGGGAGGGGGGGGGGCCAGGAAGACCAGGAGTGAAAACCCGAAAGGACGCTTCTAGCCAAAGATGACAAAGAAACAAAGAGGATTTAAAGATCTGGGGATAGTAAAATGCATAGCACGCTTTGCGGAAGGTCACTTAAAACGATGGGAATTGCTAGACTTCAAAGTTAACTAAGGGCATTTGTGAAATTTATCCTTGTATCCTTTTCCATTAAGTTGTACCCTCATACTTTTGATCGTAAAACCACAGTATAATTGTCTTCCCACACCATGAATAAATTTGTGCATGTTTTATCCACTTTGGTTTATGTGCTATTAATTTATTAAGAGCTTTTTATATAAGAAGAATCGAAACACAGGTAACTTTTATATACTCTACTTTAAGATTTACAGGGGGGCAAATAATCATCGGGCAACTGGTGTGTATAAGAAGCAGAGACCTACAAAGATGCTACAAAAAAAAGGGGGTAGGAGTGAAAACCCGAAAGGGCGCCCTTATCAAAATGAGAGAAAGAAGACGAAAACCTGAAAAGGCGCTTTCTACAAAATGAGCGAAGGGTGAAAATCCGAAAGAACACCTTGAAAAAAGGTGAAAAAAAAAAGAGAAAAAAAAAGGAAAAAGAAAAAGAAGAAGAAGAAGAAGAAGAAAAACTAGGAGTGAAAACCCAAAAGGAGCACTTTTAGTCAAGAACAGTAAGAAGTAAAAACCAAAAAGGGATGCTAGAGAAGATAATGGGCCAAGCCTCGTAAATTGTCCTAACCTTTTCCATTAATTATTTGTCTTCAGGATCTTGTTAAGTAAACTTCATTTGGGATAACACCATGTATCAGATTTGCTTTGCGAATGTAACACCCCTATGTTTGGTAGTGCGTTCTACTGTTTCGGTGACCAGTGTCTGTCCGGACAGCTAGAATGCCTAGAACTACACTTAGATATAGATGAGGAGACATAAAATAATGAAATACAAGAAAAGAAAATACAAGAAAAACAAAGGAAAAATAATAGCAATGAAATGTAACCAAGTTAAACGAGACGAGAACCCTAGTGATGGGTGACCGGACCGGGAAGTTGCGGCGTGGACCGTTGACTAGCCCTGGACCGTGGGGAACCCTGGAAAATATTTTTAGGACTTAAAGAGACCCCTATTGAAGTATAAATATCATTAAAAATATCAAAGAAAAATTAATTAATTAGTACAAAGAAAAGTGAGAAATCGAGAAAATAGACAAAACTCGGTGTTACCGAAAAATCAGGAATGCAACCCGAACAGGGGCATTGTGGTCATTTGACACCTCGAGTTATCTTTTGATCTAAATGTCCATTAAAAATACATGATATTACACTTGTAAAATGTCATGAAAAATTAAATTGGTGGTACATAGTTTAAATAGCAAAATATAGGAGCTAAATGAGGAATATGAAAACTTTAGAATATTAAATACTTAATCTAAGTTAGTGGTCCACTAACACCACTTAAGTGGACATGTGACCAGCATATTTTGGATAGAATTTCATCTTCCTCAGCCCTCCCAAAAAAACCAGTCGAAACATTCCCTTGGAAGAATCCTTCATGGCCATCCATGGCCAAGCTCCATGCAAGCATGAAGTAAGCCATTTTTCCACTAGCTCCCTTCACTAAAATTTCTCTACACCAATTGGGCAGTAGATAGGCAGCAAGAAGATCAAGTTTAGTCAAGGTTTTGAAGAGTTTCCAAAGTGGTAAGTAGGTATTTTTTATGCTTGCTTCCTTAAAGTTTGTGTGGATGTTATGGGTAGTTGAATTGTGGAAAGATTTTTGGAGTTTGATGTTTTAAGGGAGATGTATAATTTTGGCAGACATGGGAACTCCATAAGAACAGTTTATCCTTGTATGTAAATGGTAGATTAAAGTGTTGATGAAGTGTTTATGTGCGTAGGAATAAATTGGGTGATGTATACTAAATGTATATGTCAATGTACACTTGACTTTGGAAGCTTGGAAGGCTAAGTGAAGAAGATTACAACTCGGCAATTTGAAGTGTAGACCAAAATATGTTATTTCATGGTTTGGTTTATGGAATATTATTGTTAAATTATGGTACTTGTTATGGCATCATGTATATATGTAATTTGTTAAATTGTTTGTAATTTGAACATGGTAAATTCTGGACTATAATGTGCATATTGAGTGTGATTACAAGCTACCAAAATGACCAACAATGTGAAGTAAAATGTGTTTAGGTTATGGTACAAACCAGAATTGACATGTAAGAGTTAACTTGGTAGGCATAGGATGTGTATTTGATGAGTGATGAACAATGAATAGCGGGGCAGTGTGTGTTTTGACTTAGAACCTTAAGTGTGTGACTCCAATTGGTATGAGACCAATTGGAGGTGAAACTAGGCACAAAATGTGCCAACTTTCATGAAGGAAGCTTACCAAAATTCTACTTGGAAGGTGACTTGAAAAATGACCAAATCCGGATTAGTGTATTTAAGGCCTGAAAATTGACCATTTGGGCAGTAGTTAGTGTTTTGGCCATAACTCACTCAAAACAGGTCCAATTGACCTGAAATTTTTTTCATGAATAGTTGAGACATATATCTACAAGTCTTATGAAGACACCAAAGCCCAGAAATGACCATAAGCAAGTCAAACAGCTTGCACAATTTCGGGTCCAAAAACTGGCCGAACCAAAAGTGACCTAAAAATGACCTAAAGTGACCAATTTGATACATTCTGACCAGCAATAGTAAAATGACCATAACTTGGTCTAGTAAACTCAGAATGATCTGAAATTTTGTCCCGCGTGCAACAAGACATAGATCTACAAGTTTGTAGTTTTGACCAAAACCTGAAAACCGAGGGAACTGGGTCATCTGGCTAGGTCAAATTAGTAAACCGGAATCTGACAAATTGCAATAAAATGCAATATACATGGAAATGAATTTGGTAACATGTACCAATACTAAAAGGCTACAAATATGACATATTGGTAACATTAAAACCTAATTCACCTAGAATGCATCGAGGGTCAACATCTTAGGTTGACTAAGGAAATAATAGAATTCAATGAATTAAGTATTAAGCCTTATTATTAGAGACGGTTTAAATGAGTACTGAAACACTTCAAATTGTGTGTTTCAGTTAGCAAAGACTCAGGGAAAGGGAAGGAAACACTGAGTCAGAGGCAAGAGATAGTTATCAGAGGCTTGTGCACAATAGTTATTTCTTTTGAATTTTTCAATTAAAATAAATTATGATTATCTGTATGTTATTGTTTTAAATTGTGTTTGTGCACAATAATTTTGATTTCTCATTTTCTACTTAAAAAAATTTATTTGAACATTATAGTTTTAAATTGTGTCTGTGCACAATACTTTTTATATATTCACTGCTTTTACTAGAAAATTTATTTGGAGAAATGAGTTATGAATAATTTTTGATTGTTTTGGCTTTGAGAATCTTATTTGGAAATTATTGTGTTGCCTACTTTGCAAATGGAAATTTTGAGATAAAATGTGATTTGGGAATTGTATGAAATATTATGATTTGAAATTGTTTTGATTCACACTTGGCATGACACTGTTATTATATTCCTCCCTCTTTGACTTGCCAGTCTGAGGTGAGTGTGGATGAGTACTCATTATTTAGCTAGCTTCCTCCCTCATTGATTTCGATTATTGGGGTGAGTGTGTCTTGTCGTGGTGTACAACACGGCATGTGCAGAAAAATTGTGTCATGGCCTAAATTGTGTTATTGATTGGCAAAACTGTGTTATTCAGTTATTTGATCAAATTGTGTTATTGATTTGAAAAACTGTGTTATTCAGTTATTTGATCAAATTGTGTTATTGATTGGCAAAACTGTGTTATTCAGTTATTTGATCAAATTGTGTTATTGATTGGCAAAACTGTGTTACTCGGTTATTTGATCAAATTTGTGTTATATCAACTTTGTAAATTGTGAATTATTTGATTTGTGAATTGTTAATAAAAGATTTATATATCGCATTTCAAATTGTTATTGTGCACCACTGAGTAAATTTTACTCAGCGATAGCTTTTCATTGCTGTCGCAAGTAGACAGACTGACAAGGCAGCAGACTAGGCTGCTAATGCTATATTGAGAGTTCATCGAGGATAATGAGTATACCATATTTTGCATTTTGTATTGTAATGTATGTTCATTGTGTGTATATAGTGTTCTTAGTTTTGAGTAGTTGTAAATTTAAAATTGTACATTGAAGTTGTAAAATAAATTGTAAATTATTTTGGTTTGTAAATATTGTGATATATTTCTTTTATCTCAGCCTTTGAAAACACAGAAAAATTATTGGGGATTTGAGTTGACAAATGTTAGAGTTTGGGATTGAGAAATATATTTGAAGTGCTTTTTATAGGTTTTTGAAGAACTGTTTTATTCAAAATATAGATGGCACTCTGCCAAAATTTTTACAGAAATTATTAATACTTTAAATGTGTTATTTGGTTTCACTTCTGTTAAAAAAATTTTTAACACCTGTCAATAGTGCTCACCACTGTAAAAAGAAGTAAGAAAAGTTTTAAAATCCCTTATAGTGTATTTAATGGGTTATCAGTAGATAAAGTTGCTAATTCATTAGGTATACTACGGGATCATGTTATGCCTTACGGAGGGGTAGGGTGTGACATGTTTTAGTGGTATCAGAGTAAGTTTTTAAAATTCTGTTTTCACCTGTAATTTAAATATTCTTTCTTCATAGGACAACTGCTCAATATCATTGTTTTATACATATAGTACATTACATTATAAATTTGCACTAATTGGAGGAAATCTCCTTGTGTTATTTGTTTAGGAGGTCTAAGATCCTCGAATTGACTATGGAAGAGGGTGATCGTTCAGTTGATCAATCAATAGAAGCTGAGGTACAAGTTGAGGCCCCAGTTCCGCAAAATGTCGAAGGCCCAACTGTACCAGTTTTACCTATACAAATTACTGCATAAATGGCCCAGCAAATGGCCACTTTCTTTCAACAAATGGCTGATAATCTATCAGCCCAAGCCCAAGTACAAACCCAACCCCCATAAGGGTAGTGTGAAATAGAGAAGAGGGAGAAACCTATGGGTCAGAGCTCGAGCAGTAATTTGGGGAAAAGAAAAGAATTTGAGGAGCCCCGAGCTCAGGGATATAACAGAGGTGGATCATTAACGCAGAAACCACTAAGGTCCAGTCGTCGAACAACTAGAAGTTCCTACCCTCTCCGCCAATGTGAAACTTGTGGTAAAAATCATGGTGGGGTATGCTACAAGGCCATAGGAGCCCGTTATAACTGTGGAGGCATAGGACACTTTGCCAAGGACTGCACCAGTGCCCATAGAATTAGGCCACCTCCTACTATTGCTGAAAGGTCAGTTCAGAATCCTGTCACCAGAGGTTCACAACCCCCCAACAGAGGTAGAGGCAGGGGTAGAGGTAACCCAGCAGGCAACCAAGGCACAGTGTCACACCCTACTCCCCTGTAAGATGCAACATGATCTCGTAGTACACCTAATGAATTACCGTACTTCGCCTACCGATAACCCATTAGATATACTACAAGGATTTTAAAATAATTTTCATGAAATTTAAATCATCGGTTAAAATCTGGTGTTATAAATTTTTTTTTTTTTCAGAATTTCGGCAAAGTGCCAGCTGTATTTTGAGAAAACAGTTCTTCAATCCTGCAAAAGAAAATGCTCCCAATATGTTTTCTCAAATACAACTTCAATAACTTCATTTCAATTCATAATTCAATTCTCAATAAACAATCAATTCATTTTCAAACTACTCTCATCATAAAGAAACATTTCATTGATTACAAGACTCAAAATTTATAATACAAAACTATTCAAGTAAATGAAATCTCAACTTTATATTTACAATAATTTATATTTAATTACATACCAAAATATTTTACAAGAGTTGTTATACAACTGCTCAAATAATTTACATACATATTATTACATGCATACATCAAAACCTATGTACATGGGTATACCTATGATATACCTGGAGCTGATCTGAATGTGTCTTCAAAGAAAATTACTCACTGCTCTATGCTCTTTATACCTGCGATAGCATACAAAGCTATCGCTGAGTGGTGAACTCAATGGTGCACAACTTTAATTTAAAACATAGTACAATATACATTGACAAAATTTGCAGTAAATAATTTGGAAATCTAAATACTCATCAAATTCTAAAACTCAAAATATTCATTGCCAATAACGTAAATCATTTGTATAAAATGACTTCGATCATGAAATTTAATTTATCAAATCATAACTAACCATTTAGGTAATTCCAACAAAATCAATTATACATAAATCATAATTGAAATCACAATTCTTTACCATTCAAAAGCCATTCTGTATCTCAAAAATCATTCTGTATCTCAAAAATCAATCTTTATCTCACTAACTATGCAAGACTAATCCGAAAGGGCCATATTCGATGTGATTCTAACTCCCTATGGTTGGGGAGGTCGAATCAGATTCTAACTCCCTATGGTCGGGGAGGTCGAATCATCATGCACAGCACCATCACAATAATGAATCTTCCGCAAGGGCCATAACGATAAAATAAACTTAGATCTAACCTCAAATCAGAGGAAAATCTAAGCCTGTGCACGTACCATGGTAATCAAAACACAACTAACTCCATTGTCTTCTCAACAAATGAGAGAGACGGGTAATAACCTAGTCAAGCATCTATAGTGAGATATAAAACAATATCACAATCCTTTTAGTGAGCATAAATCACAATATAATTCGATTCAAATTCAATTCCAATATCCAATAATTTTTATGCTCATCACAATTCAAATCATAAATTTGCATTTTCCATGAAAATTACCATCACAATTCAAAACATGTTCTATCACAATTTTTCAAAACATAATTTATTCAATCCATAACAATGCTTAATACTTGTGGAAATACCATTTCACAAAGCTAAATTCATACATACTATAACAATTTCCAATAATCATTGAATTAAATCCAATACTTGTTAAACATAATACATAAGAAGAATATGTCATTTAATCATATGAAATATTCAAACAAAATCAGTTAAAAACTAGCTGTGCACATGAATTAGTGGAGCACTATGTCAAAATAAATTATTAGTTTAATCTAAAATTTCATTTTCCCACATTAAGCTTCCCATTTTTGCTATTTACATTAGGTACCCCTAAATTAATTTTTCATTATATTTTACAAGTGTAATATTATTTATTTTTAATGGACATTTAGGTCAAAAGACAACTCGGGATATCAAATGACCACAATGCCCCTGTTCGGGTTGCATTCCCGATTTTTCGGTAACACCGGGTTTTGTCCATTTTTCGATTTCTCACTTTTCTTTGTACTAATTATTTAATTTTTCTTTAATATTTCTAATGATATTTACACTTCAATAAATATTTATTTGAGTCCTAAAAATATTTTCTAGGGTTCCCCGCAGTCCAGGGCTAGTCAACGGTCCACGCTGTGACTTCCCGGTGCGGTCACCCATCGCTAGGGTTCTCGGCTCGCTTAACTTGGTTACATTTCTTTGCTATTATTTTTCCTTTGTTCTTCTTGTATTTTCTTTTCTTGTATTTCATTATTTTATGTCTCCTCACTCATATCGAAGTGTACTTCTAGGCATTCTAGCTGTCCGAACAACACTGGTCACCGGAATAGTAGAACGCATTACCGAACATAGGGGTATTACAATTCTCCCCCCCTTAAAATAAATTTCGTCCATGAAATTTTACCCAATAGTCATCTTACAATAGTCATACGTTTATTTTTTTCCTTTTTATACGATCGTTTAATCTTCTTTTCCTCAAATTTGTATAAGACTTTTAACAATCTAATACAACGTTTAATTTGTTTGTATATCATCAATCTTCTCTTACTATTGTCCTGTCTAATATTTCGATTCATGTGCCTTCTTGAATGACCCTTGAGGTCATGTTAGAATCATTTATCTAGTCATTGGTCCTCTGACCATTCTAGTCCATAGTCTTCCTCACATTCGTAACATTTCTTTGTTATATTTGAACCAATTGTTTGAATTTTTTTTACTTTCATAACTCTGTTTATCTATCAATATTCTATAACTTACTTCCTTTTGAACTGAACTATAACCTTTCGATATTCTAACCTTTGAGTTTTAGATCCCTAAGTAGGATTTTCAAACTTATTTCTAACAATTAAATTCTGTCCTGGCATAACTATACCAAAACATATGCCGTTGGTAACCATTCTTATCTAGGTATACTATCGGGTAGTACGTAGCTCTACACGATAATCTCAAGTCAGTACTGTAATCTGCAGCTTACAGTATAAACATCAAGAACATTGCATAGCTACTACGATATATCCCAATAGATCAAACTTTCCTATCTTTTATCCTTTTTGAATTCACCGATACCTGAAACCTATTTTGATTACAATATCCATTAACAATTAACAACTGGAACATCTCTGCCTTCATCTAGAACAATTCTATTACCGCATCTTACTTTTACATCCTCTTGCCTTACATTAAGTAGGCTTGCCATTTAGCTTTATAATTTATGGTGTGTTAGAAAATACTTTTCGCCGATAAACTCTTCCAGAACTAATTTCACTTATTATCACAATCCTTATCTTAAGGACTAATCACTAATGCATCAAAATTTATTACCCTGCAAAGGAATAACAACAGAACATATAGTTATAACTCTAACATAAAAGTATGCAGACCCTAGGTCAAACAATACATAAACGAAGAGTGCCATCCTTCTTCTTAACAAACAATACTGGCGCTCCCCATGGTGACACACTAGGGCAGATGAAGCCCTTTTTAAGTAGTTCTTGCAATTGTGCCTTCAACTCCTTCAACTCTGCTGGTGCCATTCTGTATGGTTTTATGGAGAATGGATCCACACCAGGCATAACATTAATTTCAAACTACACCTCTCTTTCCGGAGGTAATCCTGGCAATTCATTAGGAAACACGTCTGGAAAGTCATATACTATAGGGATGTCCCTCAATGCTGGACTCCCCACTTGGGTGTCTACCACATGTGCCAAGTATGCTTCACACCCCTTGCTGATCATTTTCTGGCTAGTGCAGCCGAAATAATGTTTGATGGCAATAGCTGCCTCTTCCCATGTATTACCACATCATCAGCATCGAGGAGACCGAAAGTGACTGTCTTTCAAAGATACCAATCATGGCATGATGCCTAGCTAACCAATCCATGCCCAAGATGATATCATAATCTCTAAAGGGCATTTCAATGAAATCAGATAGAAAAGTGTGTCCTTGGATCACTAAAGGACAATCTCTATACATTCTATTAACCCTGACCTCCTATCCTAGCGGACTTGTTACTAGCACCTCAAAGTCCATTTGTGTACATGGAACAACAATGCAATCAATGATGCTAGCACTCACATAAGAATGGGTAAAACCCAGATCAAATAACACAAGCACATCTTGATTAAAAGTTGAGAAGGTACCAGCCACAACATCAAATGTCTCGGCCTCTTCTCTCTGTCTCATTGCATATATTCTGACTGGAGCACTGTCTTGCTCTGATTGTTTCACTGTGCCTTGGCTGCCTGCTGGGCTACCTCTACCCCTGCCTCTACCTGTGCTAGGTGGTTGTGACTTCTAGTGACAGGGCTCTGAACTGACCCTTCTGCAGTAGTAGGAGGTGGTCCAACTCTGCGACTACTGGTGCAGTCCTTGGCAAAGTGTCCTGTGCCTCCACAGTTATAACAGGCTCCAATAGCCTTATAGAATATCCCACCATGATATCTTCCACAAGTTTCACATTGATGAGAAGGGTAGGAACTTCTAGTTGTTCGACGACTGGACCTTGGTAGTCTCAGCCTTGATGATCCACCTCTGTTATATCCCTGAGCTCGGGGCTCCTCAATTTCTTTTCTCTTTCTCAAATTACTGCTTGAGCTCTGACCCATAGGTTTCTCCCTCTTCTCTATTTCATGTTGCCCTTGTGGGGGTTGGGTCTGTACTTGGGCTTGGGCTGACAGATTATTAGCCATTTATTGAAAGAAAGTAGCCATTTGCTGGGCCATTTGTTCAGTAATTTATACCGGTAAAACTGGTACAGTCGGGCCTTCGACACTTTGTGGAGCTAGGGCCTCAACTTGTACTTCTGCCATCACGGATTGTTCTATTGTCTCATTCTTCTCTTCCATATCTTTTCACAAGATTTTCTATTCCTGTACAACCAACATAAGGAGATTTCTCTCCATTAGTTCATATTTATGATGTAAATGTACTATATGTATCAAACATTTGAGCAGTTGTAGTTACCGACAAAAAGATTTCAAATTCACAGTTCGAAATTCACTTTAAAACCATTGCTCTGATACCACAAAACATGTAACACCCTACTCCCCTGTAAGATGCAACATGATCCCGTAGTACACCTAATGAATTACCGTACTTCGCCTACCGATAACCCATTAGATATACTACAAAGGATTTTAAAACAATTTTCGTGAAATTTAAATCATCGATAAAATCTGGTGTTATAAATTTTTTTTTTTTTCAGAATTTCGGCAAAGTGCCGGCTGTATTTTGAGAAAATAGTTCTTCAATCCTGCAAAAGAAAATGCTCCCAATATGTTTTCTCAAATACAACTTCAATAACTTCATTTCAATTCACAATTCAATTCTCAATAAACAATCAATTCATTTTCAAAATACTCTCATCATAAAGAAACATTTCATTAATTATAAGACTCAAACTTTATAATACAAAACTATTCAAGTAAATGAAATCTCAACTTTATATTTACAATAATTTACATTTAATTACATACCAAAATATTTTACAAGAGTTTTTATACAACTGCTCAAATAATTTACATACATATTATTACATGCATACATCAAAACCTATGTACATGGGTATACCTATGATATACCTGGAGCTGATCTGAATGTGTCTTCAAAGAAAATTACTCACTGCTCTATGTTCTTTTTACCTGTGACAGCATACAAAGCTACCGCTGAGTGGTGAACTCAGTGGTGCACAACTTTAAATTAAAACATAGTACAATATACATTGACAAAATTTACAGTAAATAATTTGGAAGTCTGAATACTTATCAAATTCTAAAACTCAAAATATTCATTGCCGATAATGTAAATCATTTGTATAAAATGACTTCGATCATGAAATTCAATTTATCAAATCATAACTAACCATTTAGGTAATTCCAACAAAATCAATTATACATAAATCATAATTGAAATCACAATTCTTTACCATTCAAAAGCCATTCTGTATCTCAAAAATCATTCTGTATCTCAAAAATCAATCTTTATCTCACTAACTATGTAAGACTAATCCGAAAGGGCCATATTCGATGTGATTCTAACTCCCTATGGTCGGGAAGGTCGAATCATATTCTAACTCCCTATGGTCGAGGAGGTCGAATCATCGTGCATAGTACCATCACAATAATGAATCTTCCGCAAGGGCCATAACGATAAAATAAACTTAAATCTAACCTCAAATCAGAGGAAAATCTAAGCCTGTGCACGTACCATGGTAATCAAAACACAACTAACTCCATTGTCTTATCAACAAATGAGAGAGACGGGTAATAACCTAGTCAAGCATCTATAGTGAGATATAAAACAATATCACAATCCTTTTAGTGAGCATAAATCACAATATAATTCGATTCAAATTTAATTCCAATATCCAATAATTTTTATGCTCATCACAATTCAAATCATAAATTTGTATTTTCCATGAAAATTACCATCACAATTCAAAACATGTTCTATCACAATTTTTCAAAACATAATTTATTCAATCCATAACAATGCTTAATACTTGTGGAAATACCATTTCACAAAGCTAAATTCATACATACTATAACAATTTTCAATAATCATTGAATTAAATCCAATGCTTGTTAAACATAATACATAAGAAGAATATGTCATTTAATCATATGAAATATTCAAACAAAATCAGTTAAAAACTAGCTGTGCACAAACCTCTGATAACTGTTTCTTGGCTCTGACTCAGTGTTTCCTTCCCCTTCCCTGAGTCTTTGCTAACTGAGAAACACAATTTGAAGTGTTTTAGTACTCATTTAAACTGTCTCTAAGAATAAGGTTCAATAATTAATTTGTCGAATTCTATTATTTCCTTAGTCAACCTAATATGTCGACCCTCGATGTGTTCTAGGTAAATTTGGTTTTAATGTCACTAATATGTCACATTAGATAGTATTTTAGGGTTGGTACATGTTACCAAGTTCATTTCTGTGTATACTACATTTTCTTGCAATTTGCTGGATTCCGGGATACTAGTTTGACCTAGCCGGACGACCTAGTTCCCTCGGTTTTCGGGTTTCGATCAAAACTACAAACTTTTAGATCTATGTCTTATGGAACGCGAAGCAAAATTTCAGGTCATTCTGAGTTATGTAGACCAAGTTATGGTCATTTTACTATTGCTGGTCAAATTGCACCAAAATTGGTCATTTTAGGTCACTTTAGGTCATTTTAGGTTCGGCCAGTTTTTGGACCCGAACTTGCTTAAGCTCTTTGACTTGCTTATGGTCATTTCTGGGCTTTGGTGTCTTCATAAGAATTGTAGATATGGGTCTTAACTATTCTTGGTTAAAATTTCAGGTCAATTGGACCTGTTTTGAGTGAGTTATGGCCTAAACACTAACTGCTGCCCAAATGGTCAATTTTCAAGCCTCATTTGCACTTAATCCGGATTTGGTCATTTTTCAAGCTACCTTGCAAGCAGAATTTTGGCAAGCTTTCTTCATGAAAGTTGGCACATTTTGTGCCTAGTTTCACCTCCAATTGGTCTCATACCAATTGGAGCCACACACTTAAAGTTATAGGCCTAAAACTCAAACTGCCTTATTGCATTTCTTGCATACACATCAAGCATCACTTTTAACACTCACCAAACTTAACATTCAAACCAATTCTGGTTGTACCACAACCTAAACATAATTCACAACACATTATAGGTCATTTTGGCAGCTTACAATTACATTCAACATGCACCAACAAGTGCAGAATTTTTCAATCCAATTTATAATAATTCAATCACCTTTTTATGCTCATTTACATGTCCCACTTCACACCACCTTACACACGCTTAAACTGCCATAACAACCAACACATTTTAACATCATTATTCCATAAACCAAGCATGAATTCCAGCATTCTTCAAGAGCTAACAAACTACCACAATGGTACATTTACATTCCATTAATTTCCAAGCTTTAAATTTCATTTCACATTTACATATACTAAGTATACATCACCCAAACAATTTCCTACACAATATACATTTAATCAATCATTTAATTCACCATTTACAAGCACAAATAAACTGCCTTCAAGGTGCTTCCATGGCTGCCAAAAGTGCACATTCCCATTCAACATCAAAACTCAAAAATTTCTTTATAAATCAAACACCCATAACATTCCTACTAACTTTAATGAAGTAATAACCCAAAAATACAAACTTACCACTTTGGAAATTCTTCAAAATCTCTCCAAAACTTGGTCTTCTTGCTGCCTATCTACTGCCCATGGTGTGAGGATTAACTTTAATGAAGGAAGGTGCAAAGAAGGAAGCTTAAATCAAGCTTGCATGAAGCTTTCAAATGGACGTCAATGGTGGATTTTCTTGGGAGAAATTTGGCTGGTTCTTGGAGAAGTGAGGAAGAAGATGATCTGCTGTCCAAATGAAGTGGTAGTGGTCCACTTTCATGAATTAGTGGAGCACTATGTCAAAATAAATTATTAGTTTAATCTAAAATTTCATTTTCTCACATTAAGCTTCCCATTTTTGCTATTTACATTAGGTACCCCTAAATTAATTTTTCATTATATTTTCCAAGTGTAATATTATTTATTTTTAATGGAAATTTAGGTCAAAAGACAACTCGGGATGTCAAATGACCACAATGCCCCTGTTCGGGTTGCATTCCCGATTTTTTGGTAACACCGGGTTTTGTCCGTTTTTCGATTTCTCACTTTTCTTTGTACTAATTATTTAATTTTTCTTTGATATTTCTAATGATATTTATACTTCAATAAATATTTATTTGAGTCCTAAAAATATTTTCTAGGGTTCCCCGTAGTCCAGGGCTAGTCAACGATCCACGCCGTGACTTCCCGGTGCGGTCACCCATCGCTAGGGTTCTCGACTCACTTAACTTGGTTACATTTCTTTGCTATTATTTTTCCTTTGTTTTTCTTGTATTTTCTTTTCTTGTATTTCATTATTTTATGTCTCCTCACTCATATCGAAGTGTAGTTCTAGGCATCCTAGCTGTCCGGACAACACTGGTCACTGGAACAGTAGAATGCATTACCGAACATAGGGGTGTTACACACAGTGAATCAATCAGAGCAAGGTAGTGCTCCAGTCAGAGTCTATGCAATGAGACAGAGAGAAGAGGCAGAGACATCTGATATTGTGGCTGGTACCTTCTCAACTTTTAATCAAGATGTATTTATGTTATTTGATCTGGGTTTTACCCATTCTTATGTGAGTGCTAGCATCATTGATTGCATTGCTGTTCCAGGTATAAAAATGGACTTTGAGGTACTAGTAATAAGTCCATTAGGACAAGAGGTCAGGGTTAATAGAATGTATAGGGATTGTCCTTTGGTGATCCAAGGACACACTTTTCTATCTGATCTCATTGAAATGCCCTTTAGAGATTATGATATCATCTTGGGCATAGATTGGTTAGCGAGGCATCACGCCATGATTGACTGTAGATTGAAGACAGTCACTTTTGATCTCCCTCAGTACAGTGAAGTGGTAATATACGGGGAGAGGCAGCTATTGCCATCAAACGTCATTTCGGCTGCACTAGCCAGAAAAATGATCAAAAAGGGGTGTGAAGCATACTTGGCACATGTGGTAGATACCCAAGTGGAGAGTCCAGCATTGAGGGACATCCCTACAGTATATGACTTTCCAGATGTGTTTCCTGATGAATTGCTAGGATTACCTCCAGAAAGAGAGGTGCAGTTTGAAATTAATGTTATGCCTAGTGTGGAGTCAATCTCCATAACACCATACAGAATGGCACCAGCAGAGTTAAAGGAGTTGAAGGTACAGTTGCAAGAACTACTTGAAAAGGGCTTCATCCGCCCTAGTGTGTCACCATGGGGAGCGCCAGTATTGTTTATTAAGAAGAAGGATGGCACTCTTCATTTATGTATTGTTTGACCTGGAGTCTGCATACTTTTATGTTAGTATTAGAATTATATGTTCTGTTATTAGTCCTTTACAGGGGAATAAATTTTGATGCATTAGTGATTAGTTTTTTAAGATAAGGATTGTGATAATAAGTGAAATTAGTTTGGAAGAGTTTATCAGCAAAAAGTATTTTCTAACACACCATAAATTATAAAGCTAAACGACAAGCCTACTTAATGCAAGGCAAGAGGACATAAAAGTAAGTTGTGATAATAGACTTGCTCTAGATGAGGGCAAAGATGTTACAGTTAGTAATTGTCAGTGGATATTATAATCAGAATAAGTTCGGGATATTAGTGAATTCGAAAAGGATAAAAGATAGGAAAATTTGATTTATTGGGATGTATCATAGTAACTATGCAATGTTCTTGACGTTTATACTGTTAGCTGCAGATTACAGTACTAACTTGAGATTATTGTGTAGAGCTACGTACTACTCGATAGTACACCAAGATGAGAATAGTTGCCAATGGCATCTGTTTTGGTATAGTTATGCCAGGATAGAATTTAATTATTAGAAATAAGTTTGAAAATCCTACTTAGGGATTTAAAACTCAAAAGTTAGAAAATCAAAAGGTTATAGTTTATTACAAAAAGAAGTAAGTTATAGAATATTAATAGATAAAAAGAGTTGTGGAAGTAGAAATTTGAACAGTTGGTTCAGATATAACAAAGAAATGTTATGAATGTGAGGAAAACTATTGACTAGAATGGTCAAAGGACCAATGACTAGATAAATCATTCTAACATGATCTCAAGGGTCATTCAAGAAGGAACATGAACCGAAATATTAGACAGTATAATAGTAAGAGAAGATTGGTGTTATACAAACAAATTAAATGTTGTATTAGATTGTTAAAAGTCTTATACAAATTCGAGGGAAAGAAGTTTATACGATCATATAGAAAGGAGAAAATAAATGTATAACAATTGTAAGATGGCTATTGGGTAAAATTTCGCGGACGAAATTTATTTTAAGGGGGGGAGAATTGTAACACCCCTATGTTCGGTAGTGCGTTCTACTGTTCCGGTGACCAGTGTTTCTCTGGACAGCTAGAATGCCTAGAACTACACTTAGATATAGATGAGGAGACATAAAATAATGAAATACAAGAAAAGAAAATACAAGAAAAATAAAGGAAAAATAATGGTAATGAAATGTAACCAAGTTAAACGAGCCGAGAACCCTAGCGATGGGTGACCAAACCAGAATGTTGCGGCGTGGACCGTTGACTAGCCCTGGATCGCGGGGAACCCTGGAAAATATTTTTAGGACTTAAATAAATGTCTATTGAAGTATAAATACCATTAGAAATATCAAAGAAAAATTAATTAATTAGTACAAAGAAAAGTGAGAAATCGAGAAAATGGATAAAACTCGGTGTTACCGAAAAATCGGGAATGCAACCCGAACAGGGGCATTGTGGTCATTTGACACCCTGATTTGTCTTTTGATCTAAATTTCCATTAAAAATACAAGATATTACACTTGGAAAATGTCATAAAAAAATTAAATTGGTGGTACATAGTTTAAATAGCAAAATATAGGAGCAAAATGAGGAATATGAAAACTTTAGAATATTAAATACTTAATCTAAGTGAGTGGTCCACTAACTCCACTTAAGTGGATGTGTGACCAGCATATTTTGGACAGAATTTCATCTTCCTCAACCCTCCCAAAAAAACCAGCCAAAACTTTCCCTTGGAAGAATCCTCCATGGCCATCCATGGCCAAGCCCCATGCAAGCATGAAGTAAGCCATTTTTCCACTAGCTCCCTCCACTAAAATTGTTCTACACCAATTGGGCAGTAGATAGGCAGCAAGAAGATCAAGTTTAGTCAAGGTTTTGAAGAGTTTCTAAAGTGGTAAGTAGGTATTTTTGATGCTTGCTTCATTAAAGTTTGTGTGGATGTTATGGGTAGTTGAATTGTGGAAAGACTTTTGGAGTTTGATGTTTTAAGGGAGATGTATAATTTTGGTAGCCATGGGAACTCCATAAGAACAGTTTATCCTTGTATGTAAATGGTAGATTAAAGTTTTGATGAAGTGTTTATGTGTGTAGGAATAAACTGGGTGATGTATACTAAATGTATATGTGAATGTACACTTGACTTTGGAAGCTTGGAAAGCTAAGTAAAGAAGATTACAATTCGGCAATTTGAAATGTAAACCAAAATATGTTATTTCATGGTTTGGTTTATGGAACATTATTTTTGAATTATGGTACTTGTTATGGCAGCATGTATATATGTATAAGAGTTTGAGTTTGGACATGTAAATGAGCTAGGTTATGTGATTAAATTATTTGTAATTTGAACTAGGTAAATATTGGACTATAATGTGCATATTGAGTGTGATTACAAGCTGCAAAAATGACCAACAATGTGAAGTAAAATGTGTTTAGGTTATGGTACAAACCAAAATTGACATGTAAGAGTTAACTTGGTAGGCATAGGATGTGTATTTGATGAGTGATGAACAATGAATAGTAGGGCAGTGTGTGTTTTGGCTTAGAACCTTAAGTGTGTGACTTCAATTGGTATGACACCAATTGGAGGTGAAACTAGGCACAAAATATGCCAACTTTCATGAAGGAAGCTTACCAAAATTCTGCTTGGAAGGTGACTTGAAAAATGACCAAATCCGGATTAGTGCATTTAAGGCCTGAAATTTGACTATTTGGGCAGCAGTTAGTGTTTTGGCCATAACTCACTCAAAACAGGTCCAATTGACCTGAAATTTTTACCATGAATAGTTGAGACATATATCTACAAGTCTTATGAAGACACCAAAGCCCAGAAATGACCATAAGTAAGTCAAATAGCTTGCACAATTTCGGGTCCAAAAACTGGCCGAACCAAAAGTGACCTAAAAATGACCTAAAGTGACCAATTTGGTACATTCTCACCAGCAATAGTAAAATGACCATAACTTGGCCTAGTAAACTCAGAATGACCTGAAATTTTGCCCCGCATGCAATAAGACATAGATCTAAAAGTTTGTAGTTTTGACCGAAACCCGAAAACCAAGGGAACTAGGTCATCCGGCTAGGTCAAATTAGTATACCGGAATCCGACAAATTGCAATAAAATGCAATATACATAGAAATGAATTTGGTAACATGTACCGATACTAAAAGGCTACAAATGTGACATATTGGTAACATTAAAACCTATTTCACCTAGAATGCATTGAGGGTCAACATCTTAGGTTAACGAAGGAAATAATAGAATTCAATGAATTAAGTATTAAGTCTTATTGTTAGAGACGGTTTAAATGAGTACTGAAACACTTCAAATTGTGTGTTTTAGTTAGCAAAGACTCAGGGAAAGGGAAGGAAACACTGAGTCAGAGGCAAGAGACAGTTATCAGAGGTTTGTGCACAATAGTTATTTCTTTTGAATTTTTCAATTGAAATAAATTATGATTATCTGTATGTTATTTTTTAAAATTGTGTTTGTGCACAATAATTTTGATTTCTCATTTTCTACTTAAAAAAATTTATTTGAACATTATAGTTTTAAATTGTGTCTGTGCACAATACTTTTTATATATTCACTGCTTTTACTAGAAAATTTATTTGGAGAAATGAGTTATGAATAATTTTTTATTGTTTTGGCTTTGAGAATCTTATTTGGAAATTATTGTGTTGCCTACTTTGCAAATGGAAATTTTGAGATAAAATGTGATTTGGGAATTGTATGAAATATTGTGATTTGAAATTGTTTTGATTCACACTTGGCATGACACTATTATTATATTCCTCCCTCTTTGACTTATCAGTCTGGGGTGAGTGTGATTATGTTCCTCCCTCTTTAACTTGCCAGTCTGAGGTGAGTGTGGATGAGTACTCATTATTTAGCTAGCTTCCTCCCTCATTGATTTCGATTATTAGGGTGAGTGTGTCTTGTCGTGATGTACAACACGGCATGTGCGGAAAAATTGTGTCATGGCCTAAATTGTGTTATTGATTGGCAAAACTGTATTATTCAGTTATTTGATCAAATTTTGTTATTGATTAGCAAAACTATGTTATTCAGTTATTTGATCAAATTGTGTTATTGATTGGCAAAACTGTGTTACTCAGTTATTTGATCAAATTTGTGTTATATGAACTTTGTAAATTGTGAATTGTTTAATTTGTGAATTGTCAATAAAAGATTTATATATCGCATTTCAAATTGTTATTGTTCACCACTGAGTAAATTTTACTCAGCGATAGCTTTTCATTGCTGTCGCAGGTAGACAGACTGACAGGACAGCAGACTAGGCTGCTAATGCTATATTGAGAGTTCATCGAGTATAATGAGTATACCATATTTTGCATTTTGTATTGTAATGTATGTTCACTGTATGTATATAGTGTTCTTGATTTTGAGCAGTTGTAAATTTAAAATTGTAAATTGAAGTTGTAAAATAAATTGTAAATTATTTTGGTTTGTAAATATTGTGATATATTTCTTTTATCTCAGCCTTTGAAAATACTAAAAAATTATTGGGGATTTGAGTTGACAAATGTTAGAGTTTGGGATTGAGAAATATATTTGAAGTGCTTTTTACAGGTTTTTGAAGAACTGTTTTATTCAAAATATAGATGGCACTCTGCCAAAATTTTTACAGAAATTATTAATACTTCAAATGTGTTATTTGGTTTCATTTCTGTTAAAAAATTTTTTAACACCTATCAATATTGCTCACCACTGTAAAAAGAAGTAAGAAAAGTTTTAAAATCCCTTGTAGTGTATTTAATGGGTTATCAGTAGATGAAATTGGTAATTCATTAGGTATACTACGGGATCATGTTATGCCTTACAGAGGGGTAGGGTGTGACAGCGAACATTTCAAGTATATACGCAAAATTTATTTACAATAGTTGGCTAAGTTAGATTCAAGTTGATTTTAATTTTCGACATTTAATTTCCTGTCATCAACCTCTGGGTTCAAGATGCAAGTTGATTTTTAATTTTTGGCATTTAATTTCTTGTTATTAACCTCTGGGTTCAAGATCCAAGTTGATTTTAATTTTCAGCATTTAATTTCATGTTATCAATCTCTGGGTTCAAGATCTAAGTTAATTTTAATTTTCAGCATTTAATTCTCTGTTATCAACCTCTGGGTCCAAGATGCAAGTTGATTTTAATTTTCAGCATTTAATTCTCTGTTATCAACCTCTCGATTCAAGATCCAAGTTGATTTTAATTTTCAGCATTTAATTTCCTGTCATCAATTTCTGGGTTCAAGATCCAAGTTGATTTTAATTTTTGGCATTTAATTTTCTGTCATCAACCTCTGGGTTCAAGATCCAAGTTGATTTTAATTTTCGGCATTTAATTTCCCGTCATCAACCTCTGGGTTCAAGATCCAAGTTGATTTTAATTTTCAACATTTAATTTCCCGTCATCAACCTCTGGGTTCAAGATCCAAGTTGATTTTAATTTTTGGCATTTAATTTCCCATCATCAACCTCTGGGTTCAAGATCCAAGTTGATTTTTAATTTTTGGCATTTTATTTCCTGTCATCAAACTCTGAGTTCAATATCCAAGTTGATTTTTAATTTTCGGCATTTAATTCCCTGTTATCAACCTCTGGGTTCAAGATCTAAGTTGATTTTAATTTTTAGTATTTAATTTCTTGTTATCAACCTCTGAGTTCAAGATCTAAGTTGATTTTAATTTTGAGTATTTAATTCCCTGTTATCAACCTCTGAGTTCAAGATCCAAGTTGATTTTAATTTTCAGCATTTAATTTCCTGTTATCAAGTTGATTTTAATTTTCAGTATTTAATTTTCTGTTATCAACCTCTGGGTTCAAGATCCAAGTTGATTTTAATTTTTAGCATTTAATTTCTTGTTATCAACCTTTGGATTCAAGATCCAAGTTGATTTTAATTTTTAGCATTTAATTCCTTGTTATCAACCTCTAGATTCAAGATCCAAGTTGATTTTAATTTTCAGCATTTAATTTCCCGTCATCAAGCTCTGGGTTCAAGATCTAAGTTGATTTTAATTTTTAGCATTTAATTTCCCGTCATCAATCTCTGGGTTCAAGATCCAAGTTAATTTTAATTTTCAGCATTTAATCAACCCCTGGGTTCAAGATCCAAGTTAGTCTTAACTTTTGGCATTTAATTTCCTGTTATCAACCTTTGGGTTCAAGACCCAAGTTGATTTTAATTTTTAGCATTTAATTTCCTACTATTGACCTTTGGATTCTAATATCCCAGCTGCCCAAAATATGGTTTTGAATCTTTACATAATTCCTATACAAGAGAATTTCATTTTCTTTAATAGAAATTATGTAAAGAGGGGCAGCTGTAGACACCATATTTTGGTCGACCTTCAAATGCAAGGTTCTTTTAAAATTGAAACTTCATTGTGTTATCCGTTCTCAATCGATGACCTGATCATAGGTAGCTTTTCCGAACTCACCAATGGCTTGTCTCTGGAATAAATCTGTAACACCCTCCCGGTAGCAACTCCGTACATTCTACTGTTCCGGTGACCGGTGTCGGTCCGGACAGCTAGAACGTCCGGAAAAATATTCAAATCAAAGTGAGGGACCATAATTAACTCAAATATTAATAAGAAAAATTTAGTAAAAATTTTAGAAATAAAATACAGTTAAGTCAAAAGAGCTGGTGCCCAAGCGATGGGTAACCAGAGGTAAGTTGCGGTTCTCGCAACGAGGAGCCCTAGACTCGGGGGAAAAATTATAAAATAATTTTTGGGACTCCAGAGAAGGGTTATTGAGGTTCCCATGGCATTAGAATGCCAAGAAAATACCTAGAAAAATTTTTCAATCGGTACAGCCAATTTTGACCCGTTAAGCCAAACGGAGGGCATTTTGGTCATTTCGCCTTCGGAGGTGATTTTTGACCGACTTGTCCAGTTAAGTAAATAATTATTAGGAACTAAAATATGAATTAATATTGATGAAAAATGAATTGAAAGTTAGTAGTGATGGAAAGAAAAGAAAAATACAATATATGCAAATTATGACATCAATGTGATGTCATTTAAAATTGGCCACCAATCACATTTAAACTATCATTTATCTAACTAATAAAAGAGGTAAATAAAGACCAAGGAAGACCAAAAAAACGTGAGCAGCTTCTTCTTCCATAACAGCCACACCAAAAGAAAGAGAGAGAGAAAGAAAGAGAGACCTCCATTGATGTTCACTCCAAACCTTCAATTTCCTCTTCAATTCACCCTAAAACCCTAGAAACCCTTCACTAAAATTTACCCTAGCACCTTGCTAAAGCTTTTGGCAGCCAAGAAGGAGAAAGAAAGTGAGGTTTAAGGGCTTGGAAAATTCTGCCACTTGAGGTTAGTGCTACACTTTTGTTCTCACTCTTTTAATTTTAGTTAAAACATCATTTTGAGCTAAGAGATTTTAAGAGATTGAAGTAAATTACATATGCTAAGAGTACCTTCAATTTTTGGCAGCCCTATGGGAGATTGAGTTTGATTGTTTAATAAACTTAGAGTGGTTGGAAATCATGGTTAAGGTATTAATATGCATGGAGATTGAACTAAGCATGTTAATCAAGGTTTATTAGTAATTGGTTTGGACATTAGGGTTTGCAAAGGTGAAATTGTGACTTAGCTTAGGAAATGGTTAGAGAACTTTTTAATGGTCAATTAGTGACCATTTTAGGTAGGTTGACCCTAATTAGAACTGAAAAATTGGATGGGAAAGTGAAGGAGAAATCTGCCTATGACAGCAGCATAGGGACTGAAAATTCAGTCCCTTTGCACTGCCATAACTTGGGCTGTGTTAGTCCAATTGGTGTTTGGCCATTTGGACATGAAACTAGGCTTATAATGACACATTTTTGCTGAAGAAACCATGCCCAAAAGACCAAAGCAAGAGGACCAAAACTTGGCCCCAAATCCGGATACCCTGCACTGATTCTGCAGAATTTGCCAAATGAACAGTAACTGTTCATTTGGCCATAACTCACTGTAGATTTGGTCAATTGACCTGAAATTTTTACAGCAATAAGTTAAGACATAGACAAACAACTTTCATGAAGAAACCTACCCCAAATTATGACCAGAACCTAACCCAAATGGCAGTCACAGTTACTGTTCAAACCTGTAACTTTGCAGATTTTCATTTGAGCAGCAATGTTTGGAGGACTATAACTCTCTCTAGAAAACTTGGATTTAGGCGATTCTTGAACCGATGGAAACCTAAGGCATAGTAGAACATTTCATATGAAGAAAGTTAGACCAAATTATGAACTTAACTTGATCAAATTACTGACCAAAGTTGGACCAAAAATCTGCCAGACCAAAAATCTCAGCATAAGCGATTACGTGAACAGTAAACTTATTTTGGCCATAACTTGAGCTACAAAACTCCAAATGGAGTGATTCAAAAAAGGAAATTCAACTAGACAAAATAAGGAACAACTTTCATGTTTACCATTTCCTCAAATTCCCACTGTAACAATAACAAATGGAACAGTAAAGATGAAGCATGAAAATCGAAAATTTTGCTCAATTAGCATTAAGCTTAAAAATGGTATTGGCAACCAATACCAACTAGTTTGAAATACAAAATGTGGTATGTTTGAGGTGTTAAGACCAATACACCTATTTTCTATCCAAAAGTCAACATTTTTGTTGACCAATGAGGTGAATAGTGACACCAAAACCGAAAATTGGCAATTTTGCCAAAATGACCTAAGCTTTGAGAAAGTGACCAAAACCAACAAGTTTTAAATGCAAAATGTGGTACATTGGGAGTGTTAAAACCAATGCACCTATGATCTATGCAAAAGTCTACTTTTTGTTGACTATTGAAGTGAATAGTGACATAAAAACTTAAAATTCAAAAATTGAAGAATTCAAAAGTATTAAATGCCCTAGTAGGCCTAATGTGATTGGTTTGGATAGGTTGGCATGCCAATAGGGTTCTGATAGCAGTACTGCGTATGATATATGGCTTCATTACCATTCTGTGATGTGATAGCCTGTGGCTATACTGATTATGATGTTTTACTTGGCTTTATGCCTTATTGTTTATATGGCTTATTAGCCATTCTGTTTGCACACTGGGAGACACATTGTGACCGATGGTGTGACGGCCCGAGGTACCTGGTACCCAGTGCTAGTTTACCCGTTTATCCAGTCCGGTCAATTTGTATAGGTTACTTGGGCATGGAAAAGTATAACTGTAATTGAACTGATTGTTAAAGAAAATACGAAAACTAAATATCAGGAATGATTACGATTGAATACAATGAAAACTTAAAATTCATGAAGAAGTTAATATCATAAAACATAATTAGCCCTCGACTAAACACTAAGTTGGTAATTATTCAGTTCTTATGAACACAATGGCTAAGAAATTATGATTTTTATATTGCATATTATTTCTTTCTATTTTATTATTTGCACCACTAAGCTTTATGCTTAGCGCGTCGCTTTTGCAACGCGTAGGTACTGAAGATTGGACAGAGCGCCGATGAGACCACAGTTCGGTAAGGCGGTTCACGATTACGCATAGTGTCTGTGTCACCTCACTGTCAGCAGTGCATTGGTAGGACGCTAGATGTCATTTTGGTATTTTGTAATTGATTTTATTTTCTCATATGTATTTGAACTTATGTAATATATTTTGATATTCATGTAAATAATGAAAAGTGTGGTTGTAAATGGAAAAGTGAATGTTTATCTATCATATATGCATGGTATCATATGAGATGGATGAATGATTGAAAAATGAATGGTTGACAAATGTTGAGAACTAAAATTGAGAAATATTGATGAGATTTTGATATTAGAGTTTGGAAATGATTGAATGTGAATATTGCAAGTGTTTTTCACAGGTTCCGAAGAACTGTTTTCTCCATTTTTAGTCGGTACTCCGCCGGATTTTCTTTAAAATTTTCGGAACCTCAAATAAATAATAATTTCGATAAACGGCTTAAATATATTATATTTCACAAGTTATATTCAAAACTACGATAAAAATGAATTAAGATAAAATAGAGTGCTCCGGCACACTGAGTGGCATAACTTGCTCGGCTACACTGTAGTCGGGTAAGGGGTGTCACAAAATCAATCTCACATTCAAGTTAGATTGCTTTCTGACCCCTTGGTATTTATCCGATGAGTTCTAGTCAATATTGGATCTCTAGACCATCCAATCTTGCCTGCTGTTATTCTCCAATCTCTCTATGTACAAATACCACAAAATTCCATCTGAATAGGGTTGTGATTGGGTATCTCGCTTGAATTGCCCAGATATTCCTCAAATGAAATTAAGGTTTTATCCGATCTCTAAACAATGATTCCGACCTTAAAAAGTTCAAATCATTTTCAAATCTTTACAATTCTAATATTCTAAAGTTTCATTCGATATTTGGTCATGGCTCCATTTGATCTCATGTTCACGTGTAATGTTTTTCTGATCTCTTGGAATAGCTTGATATCTTATGATTAATAACCGCTCTCGGGTTTAATGTTCAACTGCATTTAATTGATTAAGTACTTAGATAATTTGGTTAGGATGCTTTCCGATCTTATCAAGAAATTGAACATAAAAGACTTTGATTCATTTCAAAATAAAAATGCATAAGTCATTTGGCAGGAGGGTCTCCCCTAACCTACTTTTTGAATACATTATCAGTTCTATCATCCTCTCTCTCTCTCTCAAGCTCCTCCTCACTCTCCTCTTCACCTCTAGAGACAAGATCCACCATCTAGGAGAAGTCTTCCTCAGGATAGCGCCTCATAAGCTCGGCCAAAATATCACTATGAGCATTCACATAAGCAAACTTCTCTCACCACAACCTCTTCTTCTTTCACTTTGATCTCCTCGGTAAGGCGAGTAACATCAGCAGCTCAGAAGGCCTGAGCATCTTTGAGTTCTTACTCCAGTTCAGCTATCCTATCCTCATAAGATTTCATCCAACCTTCTATCTCGGTGATGTAGTCCTGAGCAGATGCAAGTTGGGTTTTGGCGGAAGCTGCATCCTGGACCACCTTCAGAATTTCTTGTCTCAAGAGATGGGCCATTTCTCTAATTATATATTGATTCACAAGGCTCTCTACACTCAAGCTCATCGTTTGAGTTAGGAGGTTGTCAATACTATCCGAAGTCAGTATATTTCGATCGTTCGAAAAGCAGATGGTGGCACCCAAGACCTTGGCTAGGCTAGGATTCCCGCGAACCGAGCGATTCTTCTCTAGCGAGTGGATGAGGACCTGGGCACCACGAGAGAGGGTCCTCACAGTAGGTTGGGAAGACCCTCCTTCCACACCTGAAGAAACTACTGGAGGCGGTGGTTTATCTTATCAAGGAGGGGAAGGAGCGATCTCTATCTCTAGGGTTGGCTGTTCTGGAGGTTGGGACGAAGAGCCTGGCACTTCTACTGAGTCTCGCCTTGGCGTCTAGGATGCAGCAGTAATTTTCATTTCTCAAACTTTCTAGGTGACCTCCCTTTTTCGCTTATGGCTCTCCTTCGCGCTCTCGCCTCCCTCCATACCTGCACAGAAAACAAGTTAGTGAGATCACCAAAGTCAAGAGACTGAAGATTTAGATTGTACCGATCCTAGGTCCTCTTGTCAGAGATCGCTTTACAAGCCATGCCAATGGGCGGACCCGAGATCGGCGCGGTAGTTAGTTTTGACCTTGATTGTTTAATTAGTCTAGTTCCCTCACCATCATCGGATGACACCCTCATGAACTTCTGATCATCGGAGTTGCTCATTTTCAGGAAATGAACAAGGAAAGCATTCGAAAAAAGATTAAAGTGGTTGTTATGGGAAGGATTCTTGTCGGAAAAGCCAAGAACTGAGAAATGAAACATTGAAAGTTCATCGGAGAAAGTTGTGAATATGCAAAGAAAAATCCCTCTGCATATATATAGGGCGCTAGCATTTATTGCATACAGAACTCAAAGCAAATGCATCGGTAACTGAAGAATTTATTGCTTTGACCAATACAGGTCAGATGGAGAGGAAAGATCAGGAATAAGAGAGATCAGGAAATAAGAAGGGACCCGATGCAAGAGAAAGAGATCGAAATAATGATCCTAAAAAGGGTCGATCATAATGAGAAGATCGGAAAAGCGAGGGGCGAACCATAAGATCAGAGAACTCAGGGAGTTGAATAACTTCCGATCATGACCTTTAATTAGCTCCCTTCACCGTCAGATCCAAGTTAGTTAAAGCATTGCAGGCATGATCTGATCCTCACCACACATCTCATTTGTAAGGACACACTCCTAGCCACCAGATTCCAAATGGTTAAAGTAGCCCAGTACATCTCGATCTACACCGTTGATTATAATTATAAGGATGGATTTGGAGCCCTCGGATCAAAAGTAGACTGCAGATTCGGCGCCTTTTATTCTCAACCTTTGGATCCATTTCATAAGGCAAGCCCCTTGAACGTTGGATCAAGGGGCCAAAGGACAGAAATTCTGAATGAAATCCCAACCCTCAATTTTGATTCCCTTTAATTCCCAGACATCAGATTATGTCTTTTTGAATTTAGGCCTTCCGTCTCCTCTTAATGTAACCCTGACCCTCCACTTTGAGCACCCATTCCCTATAAATACCTGCATGCAATATTATAGAGGAAGGTGGTCATTATGGTGAAAAACTCTGAACTTTGACATAACCTTATTGCTTGTCATTTAAAGCTCTCAAAGTTTTGACAAACTTCTGAAACCAATTTTCTGGAGTATCTGGCTCAAAAGTGCTCTAAACCCTGTATCTGTGCATTATCCGGCGAGCCCAACCCCACTTCACTTCGTCCCCATCACCTCGGGCTGGCTCCAGTTTTGCACCCATCTCAGTCTTCAGCTCCCAAAGATTTGTTGATACCTGTGTCGGCTCACCCGTCGTCTCAACTTTCTACAGGTAAGCGTCTAACCTGCCATTTGTCTAACATCCTTGGCTCATTTTCTTAAGTTTTTTAAGGTATCTAATCATGGTGAATCTTATGATAGGTTGTCTTAGCTCGTAATCAATATTTTTGTCTCTTTTTGTTAGTTCTCAAATTTCATCTTTATCGTCACTTTATTTTATTTCCCTCCAAAAATAAATGTTCGAGTCATCGACGACTCGTAAATACTCTAAAGAGTATAGGTTAAAGTACTACCCCAATAGTTTTTAGTCCCAACAAATGAAAATAATCAGAAAATGAGCGTGACTGAAGTAGTTATAGAAAAGTCAAAATAAGCTAGAAGGGTCAGAATGAGGAAACAAGTTACGAGGTTAGGCCCTAGAGTGAGCCCAGACGATAAGATAATAGATCGAGAATCAAGCCAAAGTTCGAAGCTCGGATAGGCGACCTGAAAGGGATGGAGTCAAGAACCAAAGAGTTTAGGTAAAGCAACCACGTGAAAGAATGGCAAGGTGCTCAGCTCAATGTTCGCCATCTAGTTATAGGATTCCATAGTCCAGGAAAAGCCTTTCAAAGGGGCCTCCGTGCCTTCGGCAATTCTTTCCAATACGAAAGGGATCGGTACAAAACCCTTACCTGAATCCCTAGGTTAGAATTTTAATAATACGCCATTCTTACAAACATTGAGAGATTGGAAGAGAGTTCTTACCCGAGTTCTCAGCTTAAACTTTTGACAAAATACATTAAGAGATCAGAAGAGAGTTCTTAACCGAGTTCTCAACTTAAAATTCTTAATACACTAAGAGATCAAGGGAGAGTTCTTACTCGAGTTCTCAACTTAAACTTTTAGTAAGACATATTAAGAGATCGGAAGAGAGTTTTTACCTGAGTTCTCAAATTTTTAATACACTAAGAGATCGGGGGAGAGTTCTTACCCGAGTTCTCAGCTTAAACTTTTAACAAAATATATTAAGAAATACATTAAGAGATCGAGAGAGAGTTTTTACCTGACCTCTTTGCTTAAACTTTTAGTGAGACATGTTAAGAGATCGGGAGAGAGTTCTTACCCGAGTTCTCAACTTAAAATTCTTAATACCCTAAGAGATCGGGGGAGAGTTCTTACTCGAGTTTTTAGCTTAAACTTTTAGTAAGACATATTAAGAGATCGGGAGAAAGTTCTTACCCGACTTCTCAGCTTTAACTTAAAATATATCAAGAGGTTGAGAGAGAGTCCTTTCCCAAATTCCCAATAAAAATTCTAATAAAATATTTCAAAGCTGGGGAGAGTCCTTCCTCCTTTAACCCTAATACTTCTATTATGAAACTCTTTATATGTTCTAAATAAGGGATCGGCGGGAGAGTTCTTCCAAAGTACCCTGAGTATTATGTTGAGGCTCGATGGAAGGTCCTCTTCAAGGCGCTCATACTTATGAAGCAAAATTCCTTCTAAAAACATCATAACTCCAGCATTCATATTAATTCTCAAAATACCTATTGTACAACACCCATTCACTGAAGGGTCATCTCATGTACTCGTGTTCTTGGGCAATCCGTGATAGTGAAATATTAAATATTCCTTTTGTCCATTACAAAGGATTAACATCATCATTCTCCCCTCTAAACTATCAATTTCAATTTATAAAGAACACCTCATTAAATTCGCTTACCCTTGTCGAGGGACGAGGTAGGGTGCCTAACACCTTCCCTACCTGTATATGGACTCCGAACCTAGAATCTCTGTTTTCGAAGTGGTTCTTAATTTATTTTTACAAATGGTTTTCTTTAATTTTCCTCAAAATTGAAGTGGCGACTCCTCATTTTTCCCAATTCGGTGAGAATCGTCCGGTGACCGCAAAGTCCTTGCAACACACATATAGAAATAATTTTATTCAAAACACCTATGTTATAATAAAAAAAAATTGGCCACATACTAATTATTAAATCAAAGGCTATAACATATAAAAAATTGGTCACATTAGAATATTATTAAATTAATTTTAAAAAAAAATGTGATTAGATAATTAGTTGTTTTGTGTAATATTGGACAAAGAGTTAATTTGTATTAGTATTATATTGATAAATTTTTGTCGCCCAAGTTCAATTAGTTTTTAAATTATTAGTATTATAAAATTTAATAGGCTTTAATTACGATTTTTTTTTAAAAAAAAATTTTGGTTGATCAATTTTGTCCAATAGACCACTAAAAGGTACATTAAAATAACATTTTTTGGGTACCTCACTGATATTAATAATTTATTATTTTTTTATTTTTTTATTTTATTAGGTTAATAAAAAATTAATCAGTTAAAAATTAATATATGAACTCATTAATTTTTTTTTAATTGATTAGTGTTCTAGTAATTTAATAATTACTTATAAAATTTACTCTAAATAATTTTAGCATCTATATTTAAAGTTGCTATTTTTTTAAATTACTCTAGAGTTGAAGGTATTATTTACTAAAATATAAGCCCATTATTTTATTATTTTATTGGGCCAATAACATTTTATTGTTTAAAATTAATTTTTAAAAGATTATTAATATCGGCAAGGTAAATAATTAGATAGCCAAATATATAAATTCACCCATGAACTTTATTAAAAAAATTCTTGTGATAGCCTAAACTTTTAAAACGTCATATTACACTCTTGAACTTTACAAAACTAGAACTAATATAAACCTGTAATCCTAGTTAGTAGAGAAAGTAAACCAATGCGCACATGAGAGAGTGAAAGGTTTACAAAATGATGACATGGAAATTCAAAAAAAAAAAAATCAATAGTAAAAAATCTCCTTCATGCATCTGGATTTGCTTAGGGATTTAGAAACCATGGACAAGCTTTGAGGGAAGGGGATTTGTTGCTAGCTCACCGATTCATGCCTTCTCTCAATCTCTTTTCTTTTCTATCTATGTTCTTGTTCCTCTTCCTCTTCTTCTTCTTCTTCTTAAAGAAAGTCCACCTTCTCTACACTTTGCCATTCTCTTGCAGGTTTGTTTGAGTTGTAAATCTTCAAAATCATCAACTTTAAGTGGTAAATCATCTCTATATAAATGCCATAAAGCACCATATCTTCATAATCATCAATGTTAGATGGCAAATTGTTCCAATTTGGGCATGCAGGTGCAAGAAACAAAGAATTATATGGTGGGTTCTATTTTTAGTGGTGAAAAGCCAAGGGGAGATTGAAGGGACTATCAACGATGTTGTAACACCCTTATTTTCATAGCCTGGTAAATTATACTGTTCCGGTGGCTGGTGTCGGTCCGGACAATTAAAAGAATTAGAACCACGTCCAAGACACCTAGATAAGCCTTGAACACAAATAATTAGTAATTACCAAATAGTTAAGTATAAATAAGAAAAATAGAACACAAAAGGTTAAATGAGCCGGGAGTCACAGAGATGGGTGACCTTCTCGGGAAATGACTGCGAGGTCAGTCTTAACTCAAATTTCGAATCAAAAAATGTGACATGCGGTCCCGGAAAATGACTGCGAGGTCAGTCTTAACTCAAATTTTGAATCAAAAAATGTGACGTGCGGTCCTTAGGACTATTGCGAACACAGTGGAGAAGAGAAAATCACAAAAAAGAATTGTTAAGCAGGTCAAATAATTAGGTCAGGGATCCAGAAGAAATAATAAATAACTTGTGAATCGGATTGAACCAGCGAGGGGCAATTTGGTCAATTAACCCCTAGACCTGACTCCTGACCTAACTGTTCAATAAAACCGAAGAAAAATAATTTCGGAATAGGGAATTATATTAAAGAACTAATGGAAAAATAAATGAAAAAAAAAAAAAGAAAAAGTGTTATTACATCATTGGATGACATCATAATGATGTCAAAACTAATTTTTGATTTTTCCCTACATAATTGACCAAGTCAATTCTTGTTAAATAAAATATAAAATACATAAAATTGAGAAATTTAAATCATTCTTCTTCTGCTTTTTTCAAGTGTGCCACCCCACCTTCCTCTCTCTTTCTCACTATTGAAAAACCACCATTGAAGCTTGAGTTTAAGCTTTCTTCCAACCACTTAACCCTACTTTGACCTCAAACTAGTCCATAAAAAGCTTGTTAGATCAACTTGAGGAAGCTTTAGAAGAAGGAAAGAAAAGAAGAAAAGGAAGAATTTGAGGAGTTAAACATCAAAGTTTGAGGTTAGTTGTTTGAATTGAAAGTTGATGTTTGATACTTGTGTTCTTAGTGTAAATAACTTAGAAATTAACTTAAAATCAAACAAAAATAATTGTTGAGGGACCAAATAAGAAATTCATCCAGCTAGGGTTAGGGTTTGGTATGAATGA
The DNA here is from genome assembly GCF_030052815.1 of Hevea brasiliensis. Taxonomy (NCBI): domain Eukaryota; kingdom Viridiplantae; phylum Streptophyta; class Magnoliopsida; order Malpighiales; family Euphorbiaceae; genus Hevea; species Hevea brasiliensis. The sequence goes on along the minus strand of NC_079503.1, from coordinate 50,532,074 downwards.
GTTTGATGGTTTTGAATGGTTATTTGAAGTGAATTAGGTGTATAGATCATGAATATACACTTTAAATTGCATTAGATTGAACTTTATGTGTAACTAGGGTTTTGAGCATGTGAAAAATTGAAAAAAAAGTTGAGAATTTGTCAAATGATGTAGTTGACCTTATTTGACTTGAGAAATGGTCAATTGTGACCATATTATGGTGTGTGTGAATTGTTGGAACCAAGTTCTAATTCGGATTGGTGAAGGTCAATCTATAGGCAGCTTGACCTAGGTCTCTTTTAGGGATCAAAATTGAAAATTTACCTACCCAATTGGTGTGAGGCCAATTGAGAATGAAACTAGACACAAAATGGACCATTTTTCATCTAGGAATCATGCCCAGAAAATGACCATAACTTAGTGAATAATTAGGCCAAATCTGGATTAGGGTACACTGCCCTGTACAAAAATGACCAAATGAACAGTAGTTACGTAAATGACCATAACTTGGTATAGGAAGGTCCAAATGACCTGAATTTTATACCATTAGAAAGTTGAGACATAACCCTACAATTTTCATGAAGAAAACAAACCCAAATTTTGGCCATAACTTGTTTGAAAAATCACCTGTAATCAACATATAAAAACTACCATTATCCAGTGAATGCCCAGAATTCTGGGTAAAACTAAATCTGACCAGCCATGTTCAAATGGCTATAACTTAGGTTACAAAACTCCAAATGGAGTGATTCAAAAAGGGAAATAAAGTTAAGACAATAACGAACAACTTCTATGAAGAAAACTTAGTCAAATTACCACAGCAACTTAACCAATGGAACAGTAGAAAATAAGGGACCAAAACTGAAAAATTGTAATTTCTCTTAGGAGACTTAGAAATTGAATTGGCAATCAGTGCCAACAAAATTGACACTCAAAATATGGCATATGGGTACAATTAGAATTAATAAATTTATTAAGCATAAGAAAGTCAATAAATTGACTTGAATAGTGTCATGAATAGTAACTCTGAAATGAAAATTTCCAAGAACGTTAGTTTAAACATATTGGGGCTAGAATTAAGTATATATGAATTAATTATTGGAATTTAAGTATTAGAAATAGATACTGAAGCACTTTAAATTTATGTGTTTCAGCTGGAAAGGGATCTTCGAAGGAGAAACGAAAGTTTGAGTAAATTGAGTCGACAAAAGAGGTTTGTGCACAATAAACCTTAATTTATCATTTTCTCATAGAAAATTTGTTTAGTTATGCATTGTGAAATTATTGTATTAATTATGGGTTTTGAGAACTACTGTGTTGCCACTTTGTGAATGGAAATTTGACTTTGGAAATTGATTGTGTTTTGCGTAAAATATTTGAATAACTTGATTTAAATTGTTTTTAATTCACACTTGGCATAGCAATATTAATATGTTCCTCCTCCACTTGTAGGGTTGAGTTTGATATTTAATCATTTTCGTCCCTCTCTGGCTTGCCAGTCTGAGGTGAGTTTGGATGAGTACTCATTAGCTAGCTAGCCACCTCCCTCATTGATTTCAATTAGTGGGGTGAGTTTGCCTTGTCGTGATGTACACACGGCATGTTCAAAAATTTTGTGTCATGGCCTAAGTTATATTAGTAATTGGCAACATTGTGTTTATTAAATTGTTTGATCAAATTGTATTAAATTAAGCTTTGAAAATTATGAAATATTTAAATTGTGATTTGTGATAAATGTTATTTGAAAATTGAAATATGATTGTGAAATATTTAAACTGTGAATTAATAAAAAATGTTTTATATTTTGCATTTTATATTTTATTCTGCACCATTGAGTATTTTTATACTCAGCGATAGCTTTTTTTGCAGTCACAGATAGAGATAAGGAAAAATGCAGTAGAGTGAGCTACCGATTGTTGGGACTACACTGAGGTTTTTGCACGGGTATTTAGTTATACTCTTGTATATTAAATCTTGATTATGCATGTAAATATAGGTGTGTAAATTATTTGAGGAGTTATACAAAAACTCTTGTAATATTATTTTTGGTATGTAATTAAAATGCAAATTATTGTAATATTTAAATTTATTTCTAAGTTTTATAATTAATGTAAATAATTCTTTTGTATTTTATGAATGATAAATTATTTCCTTTTCGGAAATGAGATGTTCCAATTGCTGTTGATTTTGTGCATGTTGTATGGGATTGAGATGAAATTGATTTGTATTGAAGTTTTGATTGAGAAAATATTGGAGGCGTGTTTCTTTTCAGGTTTTGAAGAACTGCTTTTCCAAAATTAGATAGCACTCTGCCGAAAATTTTTCAAAATTTGCAAAACAACAAAAATGTACAAAAATTTTAATTAGTCTTTAAACTTCAAGTAAAAGTTTTTAATTCCTACCAAAAGTGCTCACTACTTTCAAAAAGTAAGAAAATTGTCTTAAAATCACTTGTAGTATATTTAATGGGTTACCGGTAGGTGAAGTATAGTAATTCATTGGATATACTACGAGATCATGTTACATCTTACTGAGGGGTAGGGTGTGACACATGTGAAGAAAGAGAAAGAGGAGCAACTGGGTTTTATAAAAAGTGAATTGGGTTTCTTTGTAGTTGAAGAATTTGATAAACATAGAGCCTCAAACTTGGAAATTATAATGAAATTGAAGTTGAAATAGGTTTTGTCATTGTAAAGAAAAAAGAGTATTTCTTAAAGGAGAAAAGGAAAATAGACTTTGTTGGAAGCTAAAAGAAGAAAATATTTGCAAAACTTGAGGCTGGTTTAGTCTATAATGACAATCCATAAGGAAAATGTTTTGGCTTTCAATATTACTACAGAAATCTTGGCGAGTCTCAAAGGAATTGATGAGTCTGTTGGATATTCACTGAAGGTCAAAGTAATTGATGTTATAGGATTCATTGAAACAGTTGGAGAAAATTAGTAGTTAGCTTGCTAGTACTCATTGACCAAATTTAAATGCTTATAATAGATTTTAAGCAAAGTTATATATGAATCTAGTACTATTTCTTTGGTTTTTATGCAATTGATCAGCCTAGTCGAGTTTAAAGAAAAGGACAAAGAGCTACATTGGAGGTGACCAAGGAGGTATGGATGGTGCTAGGGATTGAGAGGTGAAAAATGGTGGAAGCTAGAGCAATGTAGTGATATCACAAATGGCTCGGTGATTTGTCGAGGAAAAGGGAGATGAAGATGAAAATAGCAGAGATATATATTTTTATATGTGAAATTATTTTATTATATATTTTACTATAATTTATCCATGTCAACTTAAAAAAATCCATGCTAGCGCGATTATTGTAATAACCTAAATTTTCATAATTAAAAAAAATTATAAACTTTAATATTATTTTCATATTATTATATTGACTTCATGGCAATTTAGATAATTTGTTTAAAAGTACTATTATTATATCAAATTAAATTTTTGTGTTATTATTTTGAGCATGTTATTTTTACTATCAATATTTTACTATGATTTAGTTTGCTACCAAATTGAATGTTAATTAAATTTATTATTATTATTACATAATTTTAAAGTGTTTATTATAAATTTAAAATATTATTTTAATTAAAGTGTTTTATTTATGGTATTGATGAATTAAAATTTATGACTTATATACTTAAGTATATATTATTATTTTATGGTTTAAATATTTAGGTATATTAATATTTTTATTTAGGAGAGTTAAAAAATAAAAAGAGAATTGAAACTTTCCAAGAATGAATCTAAGTAAACGCAAGTCCAAATTCATTCTCAAATTAAAAGAAAAAAAAAAACTCAACAGACCATCTTCTTCGCCCCTCCCTCATGCAACTCGCTTACCCCCTCTCCCTCCCCTCGCCTTCCATCTCTTCTCTCCCTTTCTTCCTGTTTTTTGGGCTAACGGAGGAGCAACCTTCGATGACCAATGCCAAAGTAACTCTAGGCGATGTTCGGTGACTGTCCAACGGCAAGGAGTGGCAGCAGGCATGGTGGTTGCGTGAAAAGTGAGAAAATAAGGAGAAAATTGGGTTTCAAACTTTGAATGCTCATATCCAGTGATCCCAACGTCTGATTGGAGTGATTCTCATTGCTATGAACTCTTGGTAAAGAGTACTTTCAGATGAAACCAACCATGCCAGATTTGGTGGCCATTTCTGATGCCTATGAGGAAAGAGAAAATGGGTATTTTTCAAGCTTTTTGATCAGATTTTTGGTGATCCAACTGTCAGATCAGTGATCCGAGATCACTGATGAACTCAATGCATCGAGACCTTTGAAATGGGACCAACCTTGCTTCTATCGGATACCGTTTGAAAAAGGCAATCATCTGACAATCGAAATCGATTGGTGAGATTTTTTAGCCTTTTTTATTCTTATAAATTAAAAATAATTACATGATAATTATTAAAAATTTATGGGCTTCGTTTAGATGCAATTGGATTGATGATAACTCACTGGTAATTGTGACTAAGTTTTCGACCTAGTTTGGGTGTCTGGCAGGTTGTCCCAAAAGGGGGTCGTGTTTGTAGTCATTTTTAGCATTTTCAAACGTTCTGGATGCATTTCAAGTAGCAGAATTTGCAAAGGTAGTCTCTAACTCAAGTTATGTGATTTGTGCTTTGATTAAGTTAGCCAATTAAATCTATAAAATATTCCTAGCTTAGTAAAATTAAGTAAAATGACTTTAATTAATACAAAGACAATATGGAGAACCTCCAAGAATATTTTCATAATTTTTAAAGTCCTAAAAATATAACATCCTCACTTTAGGTAGTCTGTATATTTTACTATTCTGATAACTAACGTCTGTTTGGACAGTCAGGATGTCTGGAACTACACTTGAACTAGAGTGAGGAGTCATGAGATGGTTAAAAAAAGACCAAGTAAAATTAAGAAGAAATAAAAGAAGCGAAGTGCAACTCAATTAAATGAGCCGGAGATCAAGGCGATGGATAACCCTAACGGGAAGCGATTGTGAAGACAGTTGCCAACCCTAGACTCATAGGGAACCCTGTGAAATAATTATTTGGGATGTAATTGAAGGAATTTATGAGGTTTAGACAATAATAAAATGCAAAGAAAATTCAAGAAAATTTAGTCAATCGGTAAAAACAAATAAAACTCGATAAGTTCAACGAAAGGCATTTTAGTCATTTCACCCTCAATGTTGAATTTTGACCTAAATGCCAAGTAAAATGAGAGAGATTAAAACACATAAAATGAATTAAAATTATGAATTGTGCAATGGAAATGGGAAAAGAAAGAAAAGGAAATGAAAAATAGAATTATTACATAAGCCTTACATCACCATAACCTAAGCATGATATAAGGATGACGACAAAATGACTTTATAAAAACTTAGTGAAATTTACCATAGGATAAATAAGATAACAAGAGAAAAATTTCATTAATTAACACTCATCTTCTTCCTTGGCTTCACCATGGCCGAACCTTGCTCTTAGGATCCCTCCACCATTTTCAATCTTTTAAGCTTGATTTCCCTCCCTTTTCCAGCCCAAAACTCATACTTGCCTTCACTAAAAATTACTCCCACACCTTGGAGAAGTGATTGGTAGCCAAGAATTGGAAAGAATTTGAAGTTTAGGCCAGTCCAAGTTGGGCACAAGTGAGGTTAGTGCCTATTCTTCTTTCCTCCCTTCTTTAAACTTTGAATTTGAGTTAAGATGAGTTGATATTGCATGAAAATTTAAGAAAATAATGAGTATGTGAGGGGAAAAATTTTTGGGCTTTGATATATGAGAATAGGATGAGTTTAATTAACATTAAACTTGCCTATGGATGGTATTTGATATGTATATATGATAGCTAGGATGATTAGATAAGAGTTTATATAAATTGTGAAAATTAGAGTTAGAGTTTTGACCTAACTTTGGGAATTTTGTGTATGACTTGAAATTGATAATGTTGAGATCAATTGTTGACTATTAGAAGTGCCATGAATGTGAATTGAAGTTTGGAAGTTGGGTGAAATTGATATTGGGAGTGCTGATTTTCTATGCAGGAAATTGGACCTTGAGTCCAGTGTGGTTTTTAGGCCATAAGTAGAGTTGTGTTGCTCTAATTGGTGTGAGGACAATTGGAGATGAGGAAAATTTGCCACATATTTCATGAAGAGATCTTGCCCAGAAATTGAAGTTAACTTGGCCTAAAATTGGCTTGAATCTGGGTAACCATATGCTGGACCTGAAAAAATGACCATATGAACAGAAAATGTTCAAATGGCCATAACTCACTCTAGGGAGGTCAGAATGACCTAATTCTTGAACCATTGGAAAGCTTAGACATAGGGGCACATTTTTCATGAAGAAAATAGAGACTAAATTTGCCTCTAACCCAACCAATTTGCTAGAAAATTTTAAGTTAACAATTCTAACCAGAACCAAAATTGACATGAAATTCTGGACTTAAGCCTACCTGACCAGTTTTGGCAAAAATGCCATAACTTGGTCCCCAAAGCTGCAAATGCACTGAAACCAAAGCCAAAAATTTTATAAGACCTAGAACTATAATTTTTATGCTTTCACCAAAATCCAGAACCTAATGGAACTTAGTAAATTTGCTAGGAAAATTCAGCATGCTAAAACCTGAAACTGAACCAAATAACCACTTGACCCTAGAACAGTCTTCATATCATATCTCCCACTAGGAAACTCCAAATGGGATAAGCCAAAGTTTTGGAAACCTAAGAAACAGGGCTCCAACTTTGATTTAGAAACTTTCATCAAATTTTGAGTGTAAGAACCCTAAAATGGGAACCAAAGACACTAACCTGAACCTGAAATCCTAAAGACACAGGGTTCATGAATCTAGGTCAGTCAACTAGCTATAATTCACCCTACATAACTTGAAAAATTATAATTCTTGAACTTGAGTGATCTTAAGACATATGGTAGCAACTTATATGAAGAGCATTAGGCCTAAAATTGATTTTAGCATGCCTAAATGACTAGGCAAATATTGACTCTAGAATCTGCCTGATTCTGGAACTAGAAAGAGCTAATGAACCAATTATGGTAATTTGACCATAACTTGAGTTCTAAAACTCCAAATGGCATGATTCAAAAAGGAAAACAAAGATAAGACATATAGGAACAACTTCCATGAAGGAAGTGTGGCCAAATAGTAACTACAACTTGACCAATTAGCTAGGTGAAGTTAAAACACTAATTCTGGATTCATGAAATCCTTTACAAAATGACCAAAGTTGTAAATGTTATTCACCCTACATGAGTTGATGAACATATATGAGATGTTATTATATACTTGGGACTTATGTTTTCCCATTACAAGTGACATAAAAATGCTATGAAATACAACTAGTACACAATATGAAATAATGAAACAATAAGTACTTAATAATACTACCTTGCCCAAAGTATACGTAGACTTATGTATATAGCATGGATCAATTGGTATACCAATTAGGGACTATAGATTGTAGTATTGCCCATAGGAATAATCATTGATAGATAATATATGTCTGATATGGTTGTTCTACAGGCTTTATGCCTGCCAGTTGTCCATTGTGCCTATTATGATTTCTAGCTTTATGCCTGCCCGTTGGCCTTGTGCCTGACATAACCGATGTATACTTGATAGACATATGAATGTCTAACTATTGTACTCCCGTGTATCTAGTCTCTATAGTCTTTCATAGGTTACTTGGGCACAGATATGAGTAATAAGTTTTAAAATTAAATAATTACATGAATAGATCATTGATATGAAATTAATAAGACCGAACATGAGATAAATGAGGAGAAAAGATCCCGATAAATTTAATTGCTCCCAAAGTTTAATAAACATGTAAAATACTCAAAATTTATGAAAGTATATATGAAATAGAAATTTTATTTATTTAGTTATTTTTACTTTACTTTATGCACCACTAAGCAAAATTACTTAGCGTGTTGGTTTTTACCACGCATAGGTACTGGAGACCACCACCACCAGCAACAGCAGTAGGGACAGATAGGGATTGCATCAGATCTGCCATTGTGTGGTTGTCACCTCAGTAGAGTAGTTTTGGTAGGGCCCATGTATATTTAGCTTTTGTATTTTGATCATTGTATATAAGTGAATGACGTAATTCATTTTGTGATTGTAAATAAATTATAAATTATTGTATATGAATTTTATATAAATGAAATGACATGTGATTTCTTTTTCAATGAATTTATGAGAATTTGATGACATGATATGGTACATGGATAAATGAGATGATTATGAAACTATTTTTAACAGGTAAATAGTGGAACCCACCATACGCTAATAAAAACAGAGGAGACTTTGTCTGGGTCTCCATAAAAATGAAATGTGACAAAAAATATATATATTTCTACACATTGGATAATATAAATAAATAGACATTAAATTAATAAGGTATACGACAAGATAAGATAGGGTGTTTCGGCACTAAATGTGACAGACCTTACTCTGCTACACTGTAGATGGATAAGGGGTGTCACAAAAAATAATTATTTAGACTGTAGAGGAGTTAGGGACCCGAGTTGAAGTTCAGAAGATTGGACCTAGGTTAGGTTTCTTGTAGGCCCTAGATGGGCATTATAATTGTTGTTGAGGGCCTAAGGCCCTTGCATGTTGTTGATGTTGCATTTTCTTGGAGGGGGTTAGGTCTAGTTATACAAGGGACTTTGTTGAAATTTTGGCAGGACCTTGGAAATTATTCTTCATTCTTTAATTAAATTAATTAGTTAATTCTGTCAGTAAATTGATAGAGGTTATTGTGTCTGAATAGGTGATCAACGTCGGCTAACCTTTCTTCTCTCCATTCAGACCAGCTACAATCGGGTTGACTAGTTTATGAGTTAGATATTGATTTTATTTGTAATTTCAATATTATTAATTTATATTTAAGGCATGCTCATGCATTCATTTATATGTATGTATATAATTAGTTAAATGCTAGGCATGCTTCTTTGCTGCATATGTTGTTAAATTTATTTGTAGATGTCACCTTATAATAACTTGGAGCTGTATGCATGTGTTGGCATGAGTATGGTGTGGATATAGATATGGGTAAGACAGGTAGTCGTGGCTGGAGCTTGACTCACTAGGACTCAATCCTTATATACCGATAAGTCGGGGTGAGCCCGGCTTTGAGTTGATCTCGCTAGCCCCTGCACTTAGATTATTAAGGGAAAATCTAGCTTAAGTTGACATTGCTGGTAGGTATTGGATTAAGAGAGCTATATAGGGGATTAGCTCCCATATATGTATTGATATGACACATGGGTGTATGTGTACTCCAAATTATCTTTTGTGTCAATATTGGTTGAATTGTTTGAACTATGTGAATGTGTGCATTTTATACATAGGAATGCATTAGATTTAGATAGTTATAGAAATTATATTTAAAATCAATATCTAAACTGTCTGAGTCAAATGCTTATTTCTGTTCAAATATTTTTCTCAGGTTATAGGAGGAGTAAGTTTATTCTTCAAGTCTAACCTGCATTTTCCTCTACAGGTTGTGGTGCTTCTTAGTTTAATAGTTTTTATTGTGTTTATTTATTTATTTATTCGTTTAATTACTAGAAACTCTACTATGACATTAGTTTATGAATATATTGTATTAATTAATGAAGAGTTTATGGTATTAAATGGTTTGTATATGCTGTGTATTAGGGTTGAGCTAAGCTCCCCTAATAGTAGATTTTTTATGGTTATCAGATTGCATTGGCCCCAAATAAATTTATAATAATTTATTTTATCTTGTTTTGAAAGTTAGGCCTTGAATTTTTGGGTGTGGTCATGGGTTTGGGAGCAATAAGGCTTACTATGGGCTTTGGAGGCTTTATGTTAGCCCAAATCCTAGTGCTAATCCGGCCATGGAATCGGGTCATAACAAAGTTGGTATCAAAGCTTAGGCTCTATATTCATGGGAAAGTGTGTGCCTAGGCTTATCATAGGTTGAGTATAGGATTTTGCTTCATCTTCTTCTGTAATTTCTTATTTTTAGACTCTACGTTATTCCTTGGGTAGTATAAGAGTACCTCAGTTTAGTGTTTTGGTTTTCGTGGAGTACATGGTGATGTGAACTAGAGCTAGTAGACGTGTTGAGGTCTGCTATGGGGATATGTACTCTAAGAAATGCTGTGTTTCTGTCAGTATAGCTAAGTGGCATGCCTATCTAGCACAAGGCACGAGGTCATAAAGGTGAGTTATGGTAGTATAGCTACTCTAGATGGGAGTGAGAGTACCACTACTGGCAGTCATCAGTAGATAGCCCAGTCCGAGTAAATTTATAGTATTAGTGGGTTAAAGAGAGATGAGGGATTGGGAAACTTGGTCTGTTGGGACGTACCATAGTGACCTATGCAATGTTCTCGATGTCTATTCTGTAAGCTGCAAATTATAGTACTGACATTGGATTATTGCATAGAGCTGCATACATCCTCGAAGTATTCCATGATGAGGGTGTTTGCAGGCAACCTATGATTTGGTATAGATATGCCAGAACAGAGTTCTGTATTTGTAAAAGAGTTAGGAATTCTTAGTTAGAGGTTTAAAACCCTTGAGCTAAAATATTGAAGGTCTCAGTTGGGTGGTAATCAGAGTCAGCAATTCAGTTACCCTAGCATGAGCTAGAGTTATATCAGGAGCTACCATAAGATTAGAGGTTTCAGTATATCAGAAAGTAAAGGTAGCACTTATAGAGTGAGACCATCTGGTTTCTGATATGTGGTCTAGGATAGTTTTGGCATTACAATTGACATTTTGCCTAAAGTTTAGTGAAAATAGTATTTTTATTATGTGGTAACAAGGAGCAAAGTATGACTTTGCCCCCCAAAAAGGAGACCAGATGCTATGAATGATGTTCATAGCTTGTAAAATGATGCTTTAAGGATTTTATGGTATAATAAGAGAGCAAATAGCATGGCATGGTTGTGACAAGGTGGCAGATGCAGTACCTCTTTTACATTTAGTTGTATTATAGAGTATGGTGTTATCATCTCATGAGGGACAAAGGGTTACTACTAGTGTTGGTGACCTATAAAAGGACATCCCAGATAGGACTGTAAGCTGTGATAGAGAGTTGTTAGTTTAGGTACCCTAAAGAGGGCACAAATTCCACTATAGGAATCATAAGTGATAAGATCATGATGTATGCAAAGCTTTTGAGTTAATGATGGGTTTGGGTACTTAGTACCTTAAGTTTGGCTAGTTGAGTTAAAATGGGAAAATAAAATCCCTGTAGATCTCCACCTCGAACTAGTATAGGGTAATCATAGTCTAATAGGTAGGTTTAGAGATTGCACAGTGAATGTACAACTGCTATTTCTTGAGTTCCTCCTCAGCTTCTTATTGCTTAAGACAAGAGTATATTGTCAGCAGAGGAAAGGTTAAGGGTAGTAAGTCAGTAGAGGTAAATTATAGGATATTAATAGATAGAATAAGTATAGAAAGGAGGGCTAAAACAGTCAGTTCAAATGTAGCAGGGAAGATAACCTAAATAACAATGGAAGTACTAGCTAGAGTGGTCAAAGGACCAATTCTGAGTAACATCAAGGTATAGATAACATGGTAGAGACATTGAAAAGGCATAAGTTTCTAATATGATAGCCAAGTCAAGAAAGAGAATGGAGCTAAAGAATAAAATAGTCAAAGTTTAGATTTGGGTAAAATAAAAGGAGTTAGCTAAAGAACAAGCTAAAAGGTCCAAATTAGGGTAGGATTAGGTAGAGTAAAGTCAAGATACAGAGGAGGCAAAATGCAGTTCTAGGAAAGGAAAATGAGGTAAACCAAAAAGTAAGGACAAAAAGGGATGACTCTAAGGAGAACGTTTGTCACGGTATAAAACCCAGAACTGCAGAACTCATAGTAGGTCATAGTTGGTGCAGTGTTAGGAGTAAGAACATTGAGCTTAGAGTTGTAGAATCTAGAATAAACTTTGTCTGTTTTTTGTCCCCAAGGTAGAATAAGAGACAATGGGAGAAGGACCTTTTAGATTATTAATAGTATGAGGAAAGTTAAGTGAGGTATGCAACCAAAGAAGGTAGTAACCAGAGGGTGTGAAATGGTAACTCGAATTGTTTTGTCAAACAAAGAAGTAAAGTTAGTAGGTAGTAAGTTCAATAAAACTCAACCTAATGGATTTAAATATTCCTAATGAGACAAAAGAATGAGGGATAATGGCACAAAGACTTGATGTTAGAATTCAAAATGGTGAGACCTAGAGCCTGTAATAAGGAGTTAGGTAAGTGTCTTCAGTATGACCAACTGGGTAACTTTGTAAGGAAATATGAGTGACAGTTTGATAATAGGTAACAAAACAATAGTAGAGGATAGAATAGGTATAGATGTTATGTAACACCCCTATGTTCGGTAGTGCGTTCTACTGTTCCGGTGATCAGAGTTGTCCGGACAGCTAGGATGCCTAGAACTACACTTCGATATGAGTGAGGAGACATAAAATAATGAAATACAAGAAAAGAAAATACAAGAAAAACAAAGGAAAAATAATAGCAAAGAAATGTAACCAAGTTAAGCGAGCCGAGAACCCTAGCGATGGGTGACCGCACCGGGAAGTCACGGCGTGGACCGTTGACTAGCCCTGGACTACGGGAAACCCTGGAAAATATTTTTAGGACTCAAATAAATATTTATTGAAGAATAAATATCATTAGAAATATAAAAGAAAAATTAAATAATTAGTACAAAGAAAAGTGAAAAATCGAAAAACGGACAAAACCCGGTGTTACCGAAAAATCGGGAATGCAACCCGAACAAGGACATTGTGGTCATTTGACACCCCGAGTTGTCTTTTGACCTAAATTTCCATTAAAAATACATGATATTATATTTGTAAAATGTCATGAAAAATTAAATTAGTGGTACCTAATGTAAATAACAAAAATGAGAAGCTTAATGTGGGAAAATGAAAACTTGATTATTTAATTAATTAACTTATGGTGAGTGGAGCACTATGGGGTTAAATAAAGCATAAGTGGACAGATTTTATCCACTCCCATTTCCATTTCCTTCAAAACACACATCCATGGCCGAATTCCAATTTCTCCAAATTCCTTCATTGTCATCCATGCAAGAGCTCCATGCACCATTGATCAAGCCATGATTCCATGCAAGTATCTTCATTAAACTTGGTCTACACATCATGGGCAGCATGTAGGAAGCAAGAAAGAGAAGTTTTGGTGAGGTTTTGAAGAATTTCCAAAGTGGTAAGTTTGTGTTTTTTATTATTGTTTAATTAAAGTTTGCAAGGATGTTATGGGTGTTTGATTTATAGAGAAATTTTTGAGGTTTGATGTTGAATGGGGATGTGTACTTTTGGCAGCCATGGAAACACCTTGAAGGCAGTTTAATTTTGCTTGTAAATGGTGAATTAAATGATTGATTAAATGTATATTGTGTAGGAAATTGTTTGGGTGATGTATACTTAGTATATGTAAATGTGAAATGAAATTTAAAGCTTGGAAATTAATGGAATGTAAATGTACCATTGTGGCAGTTTGTTAGCTCTTGAAGAATGCTGGAATTCATGCTTGGTTTATGGAATAATGATGTTAAAATGTGTTGGTTGTTATGGCAGTTTGAGTGCATGTATGATGGTGTGAAGTTGGATATGTAAATGAGCATGAATTGGTGATTGAATTGTTGTAAATTAAGTTGGACAAATTCTGCACTTATTGGTGCACATTGAATGTAATTGTAAGCTGCCAAAATGACCTATAAAATGTTGTAAATTATGTTTAGGTTGTGGTATAACCAGAATTGGTTTGAATGTAGAGTTTGGTGAGTGTTAAAAGTGATCCTTGACGTATATGCAATAATTGCAATAAGGCAGTTTGAGTTTTAGGCCTATAACTTTAATTGTGTGGCTCCAATTGGTATGAGACCAATTGGAGGTGAAACTAGGCACAAAATGTGCCAACTTTCATGAAGAAAACTTGCCAAAATTCTGCTTGCAAGGTAGCTTGAAAAATGACCAAATCCGGATTAAGTGCAAATGAGGCTTGAAAATTGACCATTTGGGCAGCAGGTAGTGTTTAGGCCATAACTCACTCAAAACAGGTCCAATTGACCTGAACTTTTAACCATGAATATTTAAGACCCATATCTACAAGTCTTATGATGACACCAAAGCCCAGAAATGACCATAAGCAAGTCAAAAAGCTTGCACAAGTTCGGGTCCAAAAACTGGCCGAACCTAAAATGACCTAAAGTGACCTAAAATGACCAATTTTGGTGCAATTTGACCAGCAATAGTAAAATGACCATAACTTGGTCTACATAACTCAGAATGACTTGAAATTTTGCCCCGCGTTCCATAAGGCATAGATCTCCAAGTTTGTAGTTTTGACCGAAACCCAAAAACTGAGGGAACTAGGTAGTCCGACTAGGTCAAACTAGTATCCTGGAATCCAGCAAATTGCAAGAAAATGCAGTATACACAGAAATGAACTTGGTAACATGTACCAACCTAAAAGACTATCGAATGTGACATATTAGTAACGTTAAAACCTAAATTACCTAAAACGCATCGAGGGTCGATATATTAAGTTGATTAAGCAAATAATAGCATTCAGTGAATTATTTATCAAATATTATCGTTAGAGACAGTTTAATTAAGTACTGAAACACTTTAAATTGTGTTTCTCAGTTAGCAAAGACTCAGGGAGAGGGAAGGAAACACTGAGTCAAGACCAAGAGACAGTTATCAGAGGTTTGTGCACAACTAGTTTTTAACTGATTTTGTTTGAATATTTCATATGATTAAATGATATACTTTTTTTATGTATTATGTTTAATAAGCATTGGATTTAATTCAATGATTATTGAAATGGTTATAGTATGTATGAATTTAGCATTGTGAAATGGTATTTCCACAAGTATTAAGCATTGTTATGGATTGAATAAATTATGTTTTGGAAAATTGTGATAGAACATGTTTTGAGTTGTGATGGTAATTTTCATGGAAAAATGCAAATTTATGATTTGAATTATGATGAGCATAAAAATTATTGGATATTGGAATTGAATTCGAATCGAATTATATTATGATTTATGCTCACTAAAAGGATTGTGATATTGTTTTATATCTCAGTATAGATGCTTGACTAGGTTATTACCCGTCTCTCTCATTTGTTGAGAAGACAATGGAGTTAGTTGTGTTTTGATTACCATGGTACGTGCACAGGCTTAGATTTTCCTCTGATTTGATGTTAGATATAAGTTTTTTTATCGTTATGGCCCTTGCGGAAGATTCATTATTGTGATGGTACTGTGCATGATGATTCGACCTCCCCGACCATAGGGACTTAGAATCACATCGAATATGGCCCTTTCGGATTAGTCTTGCATAGTTAGTGAGATAGAGGTTGATTTTTGAGATACAGAATGGCTTTTGAATGGTAAAGAATTGTGATTTCAATTATGGTTTATGTATAATTGATTTTGTTGGAATTACTTAAATGGTTAGTCATGATTTGATAAATTGAATTTTTTGATCAAAGTCATTTATACAAATGATTTACATTATTGGCAATGAATATTTTGAGTTTTGGAATTTGATAAATATTCATATTTCCAAATTATTTACTCTAAATTTTGTCAATGTATATTGTACTATGTTTTAAATTATAGTTGTGCACCACTGAGTTCACCACTCAGCGATAGCTTTGTATGCTGTCGTAGGTAAAAAGAGCATAGAGCGGTGAATAAGTTTCTTTGAAGACATATTCAGATCAGCTCCAGGTATATCATAGGTATACCCATGTACATAGGTTTTGATGTATGCATGTAATAATATGTATGTAAATTATTTGAGCAGTTGTATAAAAACTCTTGTAAAATATTTTGGTATGTAATTAAATGTAAATTATTGTAAATATAAAGTTGAGATTTCATTTACTTGAATAGTTTTGTATTATAAATTTGGAGTCTTGTAATCAATGAAATGTTTCTTTATGATGAGAGTAGATTGAAAATGAATTGATCGTTTATTGAGAATTGAATTGTGAATTGAAATGAAGTTATTGAAGTTGTATTTGAGAAAACATATTGGGAGCATTTTCTTCTGCAGGATTGAAGAACTGTTTTCTCAAAATACAGCCGGCACTTTGCTGAAATTCTAAAAAAAAAAAAAAATTATAACAGCAGATTTTAACTGATGATTTAAATTTCACGAAAATAGTTTTAAAATCCCTTGTAGTATATCTAATGGGTTATCGGTAGGAGAAGTACGGTAATTCATTAGGTGTACTACGGGATCATGTTGCATCTTACAGGGGAGTAGGGTGTGACATGTTTTTTGATATCAGAGCCAGATTTTAAAGTGAATTTCAAACTGTGAATTTGAAACCTTTTTGTCAGTAACTACAACTGCTCAAATGTTTGATACATATAGTACATTTACATCATAAATATGAACTAATGCAGAGGAATCTCCTTATGTTGGTTGTACAGGAATAGAAAATCTTGTGAAAAGATATGGAAGAGAAGAATGAGACAATAAAACAGTCTGTGATGGCAGAAGAACAAGTTGAGGCCCCAGCTCCACAAAATGTCAAAGGTCCATTGTGCAGTTTGCTTGGTACAAATTACTGCACAAATGGCCCAGCAAATGGCCACTTTCTTTCAACAAATGGCTAATAATCTGTCAGCCCAAGCCCAAGTACAGACCCAACCCCCACAAGGCCAACATGAAATAGAGAAGAGGGAGAAACCTATGGGTCAGAGCTCAAGCTGTAATTTGAGAAAGAGAAAAGAAATTAAGGAGCCCCGAGCTCAGGGATATAACAGAGGTGGATCATCAAGGCAGAGACCACCAAGGTCCAGTCGTCGAACAACTAGAAGTTCCTACCCTTCTCGTAAATGTGGAGCTTGTGGAAGATATCATGGTGGGATATGCTATAAGGCTATTGGAGCCTGTTATAACTGTGGAGGCACAAGACACTTTGCCAAGGACTGCACTAGTAGTCGCAAAGTTGGACCACCTCCTACTACTGCAGAAGGGTCAGTTCAGAGCCCTGTCACTAGAAGTTCACAACCACCTAGCAGAGGTAGAGGCAGGGGTAGACGTAGCCCAGTAGGCAGCTAAGGCACAATGAAACAATCAGAGCAAGACAGTGCTCCGATTAGAGTCTACGCAACGAGACAGAGGGAAGAAGTCGAGACATCTGATGTTGTGGTTGGTACCTTCTTAACTTTTAACTAAGATGTGTTTTTGTTATTTGATCTGGGTTCTACCCATTCTTATGTGAGTGCTAGCATCGTTGATTGCATTACTGTTCCATGTACAAAAATGGACTTTGAGGTGCTAGTAACAAGTCCGCTAGGACAGGAGGTCAGGGTTAATAGAATGTATAGAGATTGTCCTTTGGTGATCCAAGGACACACTTTTCTATCTGATTTCATTGAAATGCCCTTTAGAGATTATGATATCATCTTGGGCATGGATTGGTTAGCTAGGCATCATGCCATGATTGTCTGTAGGCTGAAGACAGTCACTTTTGGTCTCCCTCAGTACAGTGATGTGGTAATACATGGGAAGAGGCAGCTATTGCCATCAAACATTATTTCAGCTGCACTAGCTAGAAAATGATTAGCAAGGGGTGTGAAGCATACTTGGCACATGTGGTAGATACCTAAGTGGGGAGTCCAGCATTGAGGGACATCCCTCCAGTATATGACTTTCCAGACGTGTTTCCTGATGAATTGCCAGGATTACCTCCGGAAAGAGAGGTGTAGTTTGAAATTAATGTTATGCCTGGTGTGGATCCAATCTCCATAAAACCATACAGAATGGCACCAGCAGAGTTGAAGGAGTTGAAGGTACAGTTGCAAGAACTACTTGAAAAGGGCTTTATCCGCCCTAGTGTGTCACTATGGGGAGCGCCAGTATTGTTTGTTAAGAAGAAGGATGGCACTCTTCGTTTATGTATTGTTTGACCTAGGGTCTGCATACTTTTATGTTAGAGTTAGAACTACATGTTCTGTTGTTATTCCTTTACAGGGGAATAAATTTTGATGCATTAGTGATTAGTCCTTAAGATAAGGATTGTGGTAATAAGTGAAATTAGTTTTGGAAGAGTTTATCGGTGAAAAGTATTTTCTGACACACCATAAATTATAAAGCTAATTGGCGAGCCTACTTAGTGTAAGGCAAGAGGACGTAAAAGTAAGATGCAGTAATGGAATTGCTCTAGATGAGGGCAAGGATGTTACTATTAGTAATTGCTAATGGATATTGTAATTAGAATAAGTTTCGGATATCAGTGAATTCGAAAAGGATAAAAGATAGGAAAGTTTGATCTATTGGGATGTATCGTAGTAACTATACAATGTTCTTGATGTTTATCCGTAGTGCAGATTCTGATTACTAACTTGAGATTATTGTGTAGAGCTACGTACTACCCGATAGTACACCTAGATGAGAATAGTTGCCAACGGCATATGTTTTGGTATAGTTATACCAGGACAGAATTTAATTGTTAGAAATAAGTTTGAAAATCCTACTTAGGGATCTAAAACTCAAAAGTTAGAATATCGAAAGGTTATAGTTCAGTACAAAAGGAAGTAAGTTATAGAATATTGACAGATAAAAAGAGTTATGGAAGTAAAAATTCGAACAGTTGATTCAGATATAACAAAGAAGTGTTACGAATGTGAGGAAGACTATGGACTAGAATGGTCAGAGGACTAATGACTAGATAAATGATTCTAACATGACCTCAAGGGTCATTCAAGAAGGAACATGAACCAAAATATTAGACAACACAATAGTAAGAGGAGATTGGTGTTATACAAACAAATTAAACGTTGTATTAGATTGTTAAAAGTCTTATACAAATTTGAGGAAAAAAAGATTATACGATCATATAGAAAGGAGAAAATAAGCGTATGACTATTGTAAGATGGCTATTGGGTAAAATTTCGTGGACGAAATTTATTTTAAGGGGGGGAGAATTGTAACACCCCTATGTTCGGTAGTGCGTTCTACTGTTCCGGTGATCAGAGTTGTCCGGACAGCTAGGATGCCTAGAACTACACTTCGATATGAGTGAGGAGACATAAAATAATGAAATACAAGAAAAGAAAATACAAGAAAAACAAAGGAAAAATAATAGCAAAGAAATGTAACCAAGTTAAGCGAGCCGAGAACCCTAGCGATGGGTGACCGCACCGGGAAGTCACGGCGTGGACCGTTGACTAGCCTTGGACTACGGGAAACCATGGAAAATATTTTTAGGACTCAAATAAATATTTATTGAAGAATAAATATCAGTAGAAATATCAAAGAAAAATTAAATAATTAGTACAAAGAAAAGTGAAAAATCGAAAAACGGACAAAACCCGGTGTTACCGAAAAATCGGGAATGCAACCCGAACAGTGGCATTGTGGTCATTTGATACCCCAAGTTGTCTTTTGACCTAAATGTCCATTAAAAATACATGATATTATATTTGTAAAATGTCATGAAAAATTAAATTAGTGGTACCTAATGTAAATATCGAAAATGAGAAGCTTAATGTGGGAAAATGAAAACTTGATTATTTAATTAATTAACTTATGGTGAGTGGAGCACTATGGGGTTAAATAAAGCATAAGTGGACAGATTTTATCTACTCCCATTTCCATTTCCTTCAAAACACACATCCATGGCCAAATTCCAATTTCTCCAAATTCCTTCATTGTCATCCATGCAAGAGCTCCATGCACCATTGATCAAGCCATGATTCCATGCAAGTATCTTCATTAAACTTGGTCTACACATCATGGGCAGCATGTAGGAAGCAAGAAAGAGAAGTTTTGGTGAGGTTTTGAAGAATTTCCAAAGTGGTAAGTTTGTGTTTTTGTTTATTGTTTAATTAAAGTTTGCAAGGATGTTATGGGTGTTTGATTTATAGAGAAATTTTTGAGGTTTGATGTTGAATGGGGATGTGTACTTTTGGCAGCCATGGAAACACCTTGAAGGCAGTTTAATTTTGCTTGTAAATAGTGAATTAAATGATTGATTAAATGTATATTGTGTAGGAAATTGTTTGGGTGATGTATACTTAGTATATGTAAATGTGAAATGAAATTCAAAGCTTAGAAATTAATGGAATGTGAATGTACCATTGTGGCAGTTTGTTAGCTCTTGAAGAATTCTGGAATTCATGCTTGGTTTATGGAATAATGATGTTAAAATGTGTTGATTGTTATGGCAGTTTGAGTGCATGTATGATGGTGTGAAGTTGGATATGTAAATGAGCATGAATTGGTGATTGAATTGTTGTAAATTAAGTTGGACAAATTCTACACTTATTGGTGCACATTGAATGTAATTGTAAGCTGCCAAAATGACCTATAAAATGTTGTAAATTATGTTTAGGTTGTGGTACAACCAGAATTGGTTTGAATGTAGAGTTTGGCGAGTGTTAAAAGTGATCCTTGACGTGTATGCAATAATTGCAATAAGGCAGTTTGAGTTTTAGGCCTATAACTTTAATTGTGTGGCTCCAATTGGTATGAGACCAATTGGAGGTGAAACTAGGCACAAAATGTGCCAACTTTCATGAAGAAAACTTGCCAAAATTCTGCTTGCAAGATAGCTTGAAAAATGACCAAATCCGGATTAAGTGCAAATGAGGCTTGAAAATTGACCATTTGGGCAGCAGGTAGTGTTTAGGCCATAACTCACTCGAAACAGGTCCAATTGACCTGAAATTTTAACCATGAATAGTTAAGACCCATATCTACAAGTCTTATGAAGACACCAAAGCCCAGAAATGACCATAAGCAAGTCAAAAAGCTTGCACAAGTTCGGGTCCAAAAACTGGCCGAACCTAAATGACCTAAAGTGACCTAAAATGACCAATTTTGGTGCAATTTGACCAGCAATAGTAAAATGACCATAACTTGGTCTACATAACTCAGAATGACCTGAAATTTTGCCCCGCGTTTCATAAGACATAGATCTCCAAGTTTGTAGTTTTGACTGAAACCCAAAAACCGAGGGAACTAGGTAGTCCGGCTAGGTCAAACTAGTATCCTGGAATCCAGCAAATTGCAAGAAAATGCAGTATACACGGAAATGAACTTAGTAACATGTACCAACCCTAAAAGACTATCGAATGTGACATATTAGTAACGTTAAAACCTAAATTACCTAAAACGCATCGAGGGTCGATATATTAAGTTGATTAAGCAAATAATAGCATTCAGTGAATCATTTATCAAACATTATCATTAGAGACAGTTTAATTAAGTACTGAAACACTTTAAATTTTGTTTCTCAGTTAGCAAAGACTCAGGGAGAGGGAAGGAAACACTGAGTCAAGACCAAGAGACAGTTATCAGAGGTTTGTGCACAACTAGTTTTTAACTGATTTTATTTGAATATTTCATATGATTAAATGATATACTTTTCTTATGTATTATGTTTAATAAGCATTGGATTTAATTCAATGATTATTGAAATGGTTATAGTATGTATGAATTTAGCATTGTGAAAAGGTATTTCCACAAGTATTAAGCATTGTTATGGATTGAATAAATTATGTTTTGGAAAATTGTGATAGAACATGTTTTGAATTGTGATGGTAATTTTCATAGAAAAATGCAAATTTATGATTTGAATTATGATGAGCATAAAAATTATTGGATATTGGAATTGAATTCGAATCGAATTATATTATGATTTATGCTCACTAAAAGGATTGTGATATTGTTTTATATCTCACTATAGATGCTTGACTAGGTTATTACCCGTCTCTCTCATTTGTTGAGAAGACAATGGAGTTAGTTGTGTTTTGATTACCATGGTACGTGCACAGGCTTAGATTTTCCTCTGATTTGAGGTTAGATATAAGTTTTTTTATCGTTATGGCCCTTGCAGAAGATTCATTATTGTGATGGTACTGTGCACGATGATTCGACCTCCCCGACCATAGAGAGTTAGAATCTGATTCGACTTCCCCGACCATAGGGAGTTAGAATCACATCGAATATGGCCCTTTCGGATTAGTCTTGCATAATTAGTGAGATAAAGGTTGATTTTTGAGATACATAATGATTTTTGAGATACAGAATGGCTTTTGAATGGTAAAGAATTGTGATTTCAATTATGGTTTATGTATAATTGATTTTGTTGGAATTACTTAAATGGTTAGTCATGATTTGATAAATTGAATTTTGTGATCAAAGTCATTTATACAAATGATTTACATTATTGGCAATGAATATTTTGAGTTTTGGAATTTTATAAGTATTCAGATTTCCAAATTATTTACTGTAAATTTTGTCAATGTATATTGTACTATGTTTTAAATTATAGTTGTGCACCACTGAGTTCACCACTCAGCGATAGCTTTGTATGCTGTCGCAGGTAAAAAGTGCATAGAGCAGTGAATAAGTTTCTTTGAAGACATATTCAGATCAGCTCCAGGTATATCATAGGTATACCCATGTACATAGGTTTTGATGTATGCATGTAATAATATGTATGTAAATTATTTGAGCAGTTGTATAAAAACTCTTGTAAAATATTTTGGTATGTAATTAAATGTAAATTATTGTAAATATAAAGTTGAGATTTCATTTACTTGAATAGTTTTGTATTATAAATTTGGAGTCTTGTAATCAATGAAATGTTTCTTTATGATGAGAGTAGTTTGAAAATGATTTGATCGTTTATTGAGAATTGAATTGTGAATTGAAATGAAGTTATTGAGGTTGTATTTGAGAAAACATATTGGGAGCATTTTCTTTTGCAGGATTGAAGAAATGTTTTCTCAAAATACAGCCGGCACTTTGCCGAAATTCTAAAAAAAAAAAATTATAACAGCAGATTTTAACCGATGATTTAAATTTCACGAAAATAGTTTTAAAATCCCTTGTAGTATATGTAATGGGTTATCGGTAGGCGAAGTACGGTAATTCATTAGGTGTACTACGGGATCATGTTGCATCTTACAGGGGAGTAGGGTGTGATATGTTTTGTGATATCAGAGCCAGATTTTAAAGTGAATTTCGAACTGTGAATTTGAAATCTTTTTGTCGGTAACTACAACTGCTCAAATGTTTGATACATATAGTACATTTACATCATAAATATGAACTAATGGAGAGGAATCTCCTTATGTTGGTTGTACAGGAATAGAAAATCTTGTGAAAAGATATGGAAGAGAAGAATGAGACAATAGAACAGTCTGTGATGGCAGAAGAACAAGTTGAGGCCCCAGCTCCACAAAATGTCGAAGGCCTGACTGTACCAGTTTTGCCGGTACAAATTACTGCACAAATGGCCTAGCAAATGGCCACTTTCTTTCAACAAATGGCTAATAATCTGTCAGCCCAAGCCCAAGTACAGACCCAACCCCGACAAGGGCAACATGAAATAGAGAAGAGGGAGAAACCTATGGGTCAGAGCTCACAAAGAATTTGAGAAAGAGAAAAGAAATTGAGGAGCCCCGAGCTCAGGGATATAACAGAGTTGGATCATCAAGGTGAAGACCACCAAGGTCCAGTCGTCGAACAACTAGAAGTTCCTACCCTTCTCGTAAATGTGAAGCTTGTGGAAGATATCATGGTGGGATATGCTATAAGGCTATTGGAGCCTGTTATAACTGTGGAGGCAGAGGACACTTTGCCAAGGACTGCACCAGTAGTCACAAAGTTGGACCACCTCCTACTACTGCAGAAGGGTTAGTTCAGAGCCCTGTCACTAGAAGTTCACAACCACCTAGTAGAGGTAGAGGCAGGGGTAGAGGTAGCCCAGTAGGCAGCCAAGGCACAGTGAAACAATCAGAGCAAGACAAAGGTTCTAAGTAGAGTCTACGCAACGAGACAGAGGGAAGAAGTCGAGACATCTGATGTTGTGGCTGGTACCTTCTCAACTTTTAACTAAGATGTGTTTGTGTTATTTGATCTGGGTTCCACCCATTCTTATGTGAGTGCTAGCATCGTTGATTGCATTGCTGTTCCATGTACAAAAATGGACTTTGAGGTGCTAGTAACAAGTCCGCTAGGACAGGAGGTCAGGGTTAATAGAATGTATAGAGATTGTCCTTTGGTGATCCAAGGACACACTTTTCTATCTGATTTCATTGAAATGCCCTTTAGAGATTATGATATCATCTTGGGCATGGATTGGTTAGCTAGGCATCATGCCATGATTGTGCCAGAGGTGAAGACGATCACTTTTGGTCTCCTCAAGATGCTGATGTGGTAATACATGGGAAGAGGCAGCTATTGCCATCAAACATTATTTCGGCTGCACTAGCCAGAAAATGATCAGTAAGGGGTGTGAAGCATACTTGGCACATGTGGTAGACACCCAAGTGGGGAGTCCAGCATTGAGGGACATCCCTCCAGTATATGACTTTCCAAACGTGTTTCCTGATGAATTGCCAGGATTACCTCCGGAAAGAGAGGTGTAGTTTGAAATTAATGTTATGCCTGGTGTGGATCCAATCTCCATAAAACCATATAGAATGGCACCAGCAGAGTTGAAGGTGTTGAAGGTACAGTTGCAAGAACTACTTGAAAAGGGCTTCATCTGCCCTAGTGTGTCACCATGGGGAGCGCCAGTATTGTTTGTTAAGAAGAAGGATGGCACTCTTCGTTTATGTATTGTTTGACCTAGGGTCTGCATACTTTTATGTTAGAGTTAGAACTACATGTTCTGTTGTTATTCCTTTACAGGGGAATAAATTTTGATGCATTAGTGATTAGTCCTTAAGATAAGGATTGTGATAATAAGTGAAATTAGTTTTGGAAGAGTTTATCGGTGAAAAGTATTTTTTGACACACCATAAATTATAAAGCTAATTGGCGAGCCTACTTAGTGTAAGGCAAGAGGACGTAAAAGTAAGATGCAGTAATGGAATTGCTCTAGATGAGGGCAAGGATGTTACTATTAGTAATTGCTAATGGATATTGTAATTAGAATAAGTTTCGGATATCAGTGAATTCGAAAAGGATAAAAGATAGGAAAGTTTGATCTATTGGGATGTATCGTAGTAACTATACAATGTTCTTGATGTTTATGCTGTAAGCTGCAGATTACAGTTCTAACTTGAGATTATTGTGTAGAGCTACGTACTACCCGATAGTACACCTAGATGAGAATAGTTGCCAACGGCATATGTTTTGGTATAGTTATACCAGGACAGAATTTAATTGTTAGAAATAAGTTTGAAAATCCTACTTAGGGATCTAAAACTCAAAAGTTAGAACATCGAAAGGTTATAGTTCAGTACAAAAGGAAGTAAGTTATAGAATATTGACAGATAAAAAGAGTTATGGAAGTAAAAATTCGAACAGTTGATTCAGATATAACAAAGAAGTGTTACGAATGTGAGGAAGACTATGGACTAGAATGGTCAGAGGACCAATGACTAGATAAATGATTCTAACATGACTTCAAGGGTCATTCAAGAAGGAACATGAACTAAAATATTAGACAACACAATAGTAAGAGGAGATTGGTGTTATACAAACAAATTAAACGTTGTATTAGATTGTTAAAAGTCTTATACAAATTTGAGGAAAAAAAGATTATACGATCATATAGAAAGGAGAAAATAAGCGTATGACTATTGTAAGATGGCTATTGGGTAAAATTTCGTGGACGAAATTTATTTTAAGGGGGGGAGAATTGTAACACCCCTATGTTCGGTAGTGCGTTCTACTGTTCCGGTGATCAGAGTTGTCCGGACAGCTAGGATGCCTAGAACTACACTTCGATATGAGTGAGGAGACATAAAATAATGAAATACAAGAAAAGAAAATACAAGAAAAACAAAGGAAAAATAATAGCAAAGAAATGTAACCAAGTTAAGCGAGCCGAGAACCCTAGCGATGGGTGACCGCACCGGGAAGTCACGGCGTGGACCGTTGACTAGCCCTGGACTACGGGGAACCCTGGAAAATATTTTTAGGACTCAAATAAATATTTATTGAAGAATAAATATCATTAGAAATATAAAAGAAAAATTAAATAATTAGTACAAAGAAAAGTGAAAAATCGAAAAACGGACAAAACCCGGTGTTACCGAAAAATCGGGAATGCAACCCGAACAAGGGCATTGTGGTCATTTGACACCCCGAGTTGTCTTTTGACCTAAATTTCCATTAAAAATACATGATATTATATTTGTAAAATGTCATGAAAAATTAAATTAGTGGTACCTAATGTAAATAACAAAAATGAGAAGCTTAATGTGGGAAAATGAAAACTTGATTATTTAATTAATTAACTTATGGTGAGTGGAGCACTATGGGGTTAAATAAAGCATAAGTGGACAGATTTTATCCACTCCCATTTCCATTTCCTTCAAAACACACATCCATGGCCGAATTCCAATTTCTCCAAATTCCTTCATTGTCATCCATGCAAGAGCTCCATGCACCATTGATCAAGCCATGATTCCATGCAAGTATCTTCATTAAACTTGGTCTACACATCATGGGCAGCATGTAGGAAGCAAGAAAGAGAAGTTTTGGTGAGGTTTTGAAGAATTTCCAAAGTGGTAAGTTTGTGTTTTTTATTATTGTTTAATTAAAGTTTGCAAGGATGTTATGGGTGTTTGATTTATAGAGAAATTTTTGAGGTTTGATGTTGAATGGGGATGTGTACTTTTGGCAGCCATGGAAACACCTTGAAGGCAGTTTAATTTTGCTTGTAAATGGTGAATTAAATGATTGATTAAATGTTTATTTTGTAGGAAATTGTTTGGGTGATGTATACTTAGTATATGTAAATGTGAAATGAAATTCAAAGCTTAGAAATTAATGGAATGTGAATGTACCATTGTGGCAGTTTGTTAGCTCTTGAAGAATTCTGGAATTCATGCTTGGTTTATGAAATATTGATGTTAAAATGTGTTGGTTGTTATGGCAGTTTGAGTGCATGTATGATGGTGTGAAGTTGGATATGTAAATGAGCATGAATTGGTGATTGAATTGTTGTAAATTAAGTTGGACAAATTCTGCACTTATTGGTGCACATTGAATGTAATTGTAAGCTGCCAAAATGACCTATAAAATGTTGTAAATTATGTTTAGGTTGTGGTACAACTAGAATTGGTTTGAATGTAGAGTTTGGCGAGTGTTAAAAGTGATCCTTGACGTGTATGCAATAATTGCAATAAGGCAGTTTGAGTTTTAGGCCTATAACTTTAATTTTGTGGCTCCAATTGGTATGAGACCAATTGGAGGTGAAACTAGGCACAAAATGTGCCAACTTTCATGAAGAAAACTTGCCAAAATTCTGCTTGCAAGGTAGCTTGAAAAATGACCAAATCCGGATTAAGTGCAAATGAGGCTTGAAAATTGACCATTTGGGCAGCAGGTAGTGTTTAGGCCATAACTCACTCAAAACAGGTCCAATTGACCTGAAATTTTAACCATGAATAGTTAAGACCCATATCTACATGTCTTATGAAGACACCAAAGCCCAGAAATGACCATAAGCAAGTAAAAAAGCTTGCACAAGTTCGGGTCCAAAAACTGGCCGAACCTAAATGACCTAAAGTGACCTAAAATGACCAATTTTGGTGCAATTTGACCAGCAATAGTAAAATGACCATAACTTGGTCTACATAACTCAGAATGACCTGAAATTTTGCCCCGCGTTTCATAAGACATAGATCTCCAAGTTTGTAGCTTTGACCGAAACCCAAAAACCGAGGGAACTAGGTAGTCCGGCTAGGTCAAACTAGTATCCTGGAATCCAGCAAATTGCAAGAAAATGCAGTATACACGGAAATGAACTTGGTAACATGTACCAACCCTAAAAGACTATCGAATGTGACATATTAGTAACGTTAAAACCTAAATTACCTAAAACGCATCGAGGGTCGATATATTAAGTTGATTAAGCAAATAATAGCATTCAATGAATTATTTATCAAACATTATCATTAGAGACAGTTTAATTAAGTACTGAAACACTTTAAATTGTGTTTCTCAGTTAGCAAAGACTCAGGGAGAGGGAAGGAAACACTGAGTCAAGACCAAGAGACAGTTATCAGAGGTTTGTGCACAACTAGTTTTTAACTGATTTTGTTTGAATATTTCATATGATTAAATGATGTACTTTTCTTATGTATTATGTTTAATAAGCATTGGATTTAATTCAATGATTATTGAAATGGTTATAGTATGTATGAATTTAGCATTGTGAAATGGTATTTCCACAAGTATTAAGCATTGTTATGGATTGAATAAATTATGTTTTGGAAAATTGTGATAGAACATGTTTTGAATTGTAATGGTAATTTTCATAGAAAAATGCAAATTTATGATTTGAATTATGATGAGCATAAAAATTATTGAATATTGGAATTGAATTCGAATCGAATTATATTATGATTTATGCTCACTAAAAGGATTGTGATATTGTTTTATATCTCACTATAGATGTTTGACTAGGTTATTACCCGTCTCTCTTATTTGTTGAGAAGACAATGGAGTTAGTTGTGTTTTGATTACCATGGTACGTGCACAGGCTTAGATTTTCCTCTGATTTAAGGTTAGATCTAAGTTTTTTTATCGTTATGGCCCTTGCGGAAGATTCATTATTGTGATGGTACTGTGCATGATGATTCGACCTCCCCGACCATAGGGAGTTAGAATCTGATTCGACCTCCCCGACCATAGGGAGTTAGAATCACATCGAATATGGCCCTTTTGGATTAGTCTTGCATAGTTAGTGAGATAAAGGTTGATTTTTGAGATACATAATGATTTTTGAGATACAGAATGGCTTTTGAATGGTAAAGAATTGTGATTTCAATTATGGTTTATGTATAATTGATTTTGTTGGAATTACTTAAATGGTTAGTCATGATTTGATAAATTGAATTTTTTGATCAAAGTCATTTATACAAATGATTTACATTATTGGCAATGAATATTTTGAGTTTTGGAATTTGATGAGTATTCAGATTTCCAAATTATTTACTGTAAATTTTGTCAATGTATATTGTTCTATGTTTTAAATTATAGTTGTGCACCACTGAGTTCACCACTCAGCGATAGCTTTGTATCTTTATCATGAGTAAAAGTGCATAGAGCAGTGAATAAGTTTCTTTGAAGATATATTCAGATCAGCTCCAGGTATATCATAGGTATACCCATGTACATAGGTTTTGATGTATGCATGTAATAATATGTATGTAAATTATTTGAGCAGTTGTATAAAAACTCTTGTAAAATATTTTAGTATGTAATTAAATGTAAATTATTGTAAATATAAAGTTGAGATTTCATTTACTTGAATAGTTTTGTATTATAAATTTGGAGTCTTGTAATCAATGAAATGTTTCTTTATGATGAGAGTAGATTGAAAATTAATTGATTGTTTATTGAGAATTGAATTGTGAATTGAAATGAAGTTATTGAAGTTGTATTTGAGAAAACATATTGGGAGCATTTTCTTTTGCAGGATTGAAGAACTGTTTTCTCAAAATACAGCCGGCACTTTGCCGAAATTCTGAAAAAAAAAAACAAATTATAACAGCAGATTTTAACCGATGATTTAAATTTCACGAAAATTGTTTTAAAATCCCTTGTAGTATATCTAATAGGTTATCGGTAGGCGAAGTACGGTAATTCATTAGGTATACTACGGGATCATGTTGCATCTTATAGGGGAGTAGGGTGTGACATGTTACTCACAAGTTACTAAGAAGTATAAAGATCAAAGTAATGAAGGTAGGTAAGACTAGAGATAGTTTTGGAAGGATTTAATCGTGAGAGGTATCTTTTAAAATGCCGCAAAAGATAGGGACACAAGATAATGATGCTAGGTATGAAATACAAATAGAGTATAAATAGATATAGTAAATTATGAGATTATATGCTAGGTAGAGCAGTGGTACAATAAGGAGTTGGTGCAGTGAAATCCTATAGAAAGAGCACAATAATTGCAAAAAGATTATGAAATTTGATGAGGAGGATCATGAGATATAGGTAAATTTGAGGCCGAAGTCTGCAAAGCTATGGGCAATAGATGTGGCTATAATAAAAAGAATGAATGCATAAAGTATCTTATCTGAGATTGTGGTACAACACCCATTTCACACTACCATGATAGTTCAGGAAGAACTTATAGGTTCAAGGATACCTATCTAACCATGAAGAGCAATTCCCTACAAAGGATAGTAGGGAATGATAATTTTTTGATGGTCATGTTAGAAAAGAGGTATAGGAAGAATCATCTATGGTGAATGGCCTATGTTCCATAATATGAGTAGTAGGTTAGTACTATAATATGATACTATATGGTGGATGTGCTAGTGGGAACAAATTGCAAAGTTAGAATTTTGGAAATAATGGAGTTAGCAATCAAGTTAGGATTAAGAAATAATAAATAGATTAAAGTTAACATTGATGGGATGAATATCTTCAAAAAGAAAAGGCACAAGGTGAAAAAAGATAAAAAGGAATGGTATATGAGAGGGACACTAAGGGATGGTTAGGACAAGTTATGGTAAAATGGTAGGTTAAAGGAGCAGTGGAGGCTCAATCTACCAATGTGTCAGGAAGTATGTCAGATAATAGGAAGTTTCAAGCAAAAGTGAAGGAACCCCCTTTTCAGGAAAAGAGTAGGATATGATAAGTTGTGTTGACTGGGTGGCTCGAGAAAACATAAATTTTTATCATGTTAGAAGAGAGACCAGTTCATTTTCTGATGTTGATAGATGGTGTAACAAATGTTTGGCATTTGGATGGAACTCTACACAACTGATTACCTATGAGATAGGTGGAAATTGGTACAAGGACCTTGTTATTGGTACGAAGTAAGTGGGAAGTTAACACTATCATGGAATTAAGAAGTACAGGTCCTTTTAGCACTGAGAAAAGTCTTGCTAATGCTTCAATGGTCAAACAAGATCAATAATGATATCGGCTAAGATGTGTGCAAAAGTAGTTATTTCAGAAGTGCACTTTATGAGACATTGTAAAACAAACAGTACTAGTCACTTTTGTGCACCATAAAGATTGGCAATAGAAGAGAACAAAGATTGGATTTTCAAGCTACTACATTAGAGTGCAATGGGAGAATAAAGAGTACCAGAGATGTTAGAAAAATATTAAGGAGTGGTTGGAGGTAAGGGTTCGCTATGAAAGGATGATGATGGCTTAGACGCTACAGCAAAGTTAGAGGATGGTAGAACAGGTTCAACAACATATATAGAGTTTGAGGAGCAATAAACAACCACTTTCTTTTCCTTAGCCCTTTTTGTTTTAAAAATTCGAGGATGAATTTTTCTTAAGGGGGGAATATTGCAATAACCTAAATTTTTATAATTTCAAAAAATTATAAACTTTAATATTATTTTAATATTATTATATTGACCTCATGACAATTTAGATAATTTGTTTAAACATACTATTATTATATTAAATTAATTTTTTGTGTTATTATTTTAAGCATGTTATTTCTACTACCAATATTTTTCTATGATTTAGTTTGCTACCAAATTGAATGTTAATTAAATTTATTATTATTATTATTACATAATTTTAATGTGTTTATTATAATTTAAAATATTATTTTAATTAAAGTGTTTTATTTATGGTATTGATGAATTAAAATTTATAACTTATATACTAAGTATATATTATTATTGTATGGTTTTAATATTTAGGTATATTAATATTTTTATTTAGGAGATTTAAAAAAAAAGGAATTGAAACTTTCCATGAATGAATCTAGATAAATGCATGTCCATATTCATTTTTAGATTAAAAAAAAAAATCAACAGACCATCTTCTTTCCCCCTTCCCTCATGTAGCTCTCTCATCCCTCCACCCCCCCCCCCCTCCCCCCCTCTCTTCATCTCTTCTCTCCCTTTCTTCATGTTTTTCTAGTCGGTGAAGGAGCAACTATTGATGACAGGTGCCCAAGCAACTCTAGGCCATGTCTGGCAACTGTCTAGCAGCGAGGAGTGCTAGCAGGCATAATGGTTGCGCGAAGAGAGAGGAAATAAGGAGATAATTTGGTTTCAAATTTTGAATGCTCATATCTGGTGATCTCGATGTCCTATTGGAGTGATTCTAGTTGTTATGAACTCTTGGTGAAGAGTACTTTCATATAAGACCAACCATGTCGGATTTAATGGCCATTTTCGATGCCAACGAGGAGAGAGAAAATGAGTTTTTTTTTTTTAAATTTTTTCAATCAGATTTCTGGCGATCCGACTATCGGATCAGCGATCTGAGACCACCAGTGAACTCAGCGCATCGAGACCTTTGAGATGGTACCAATCCCTCCCCGATCGGACACTATTTGACAAAGGCAATCATTGGATGGTCCAAATCGATTAATGAGATTTTCAAGCTTTTTCGATTCCTATAAATTAAAAATAATTACATGATAATTATTAACAATTTATGAGCTTTGCTTAGATGTAATTGGATCGGTGATAGCTCACCAGCACTCAGGACCAAGTTTTCGACTCAGTTTGGGTGTCTGACAGGTTGTCTCAAAAAGGGGTTGTGTTTACAGTCATTTCTAGCATTTTTAAATGTTTTGAATGCATTTCAGATAGCAAAATTGGCAAAGGTAGTCCCTAACTCAGGTTGTGTAGTTTGTACTTTTATTAAGTTAGCTGGTTAAATCTATAAAATATTCTTGGCTTAGTAAAATTAAGTAAAATAATTTTAATTAATACAAGGACGATATGGAGGATCTCTAGGAATATTTCTATAATTTTTGAAGTGCTAAAAATAATTATTTGGATTGTAGAGGAGTTAGAAACTGAGCTAGAGTTTGGAAGATTAGACATAGATTAGGTTTCTTATAGGCCCCAGATGAGCATTATAATTATTGTTGTGGGCCTAAGGCTCTGTGTTGTTGATGTTGCATTTTCTTGCAAGGGGGTTAGGTCTAGTTATAGGGAAAACCTTGTCGAAATTGCGGTAAGAACTTAGAAATTATTCCTACTTTTTTAGTTAAATTAACTAGTTAATTCTGTCAATGAATTGATAAAGGTCATTGTGTCTATATAGGTGATTAGTGCCGGCTAACCTTTCTTCTCTCCAGCTAGACCAGCTGTAATCGAGTCAACCAGTCTGTGAGTTAGATGTTGATTTTATTTGTAATTTCAATATTATTGATTTATGTTCAAGGCATGCTCATGCATTCATTTATATGTATGTATATAATTAGTTAAATGCTAGCCACACTCCTTTGCTGCGTATGTTGTTGAATTTGTTTGTGGATGTTGCCTTAAGATAACTTGGAGCTCTATGCGTGTGTTGGCTGAGTATGGTGTGGATACGAATATGGGCAGGATGGGTAGTTGCAACTGGAGCTTGACTTGCTCGGATCTTATCCTTATATATGGATAAGTCAGGGTGAGCACGGCTTTAAGTTTATCTCACTAGCCTTCGCACTTAGATTATTAAGCAAAAGTCTGGCTTGAGTTGACCTCGCTTGCAGGTTGTAGTGCTTCTTAGTTTAGTAGTTTTTATTATGTTTATTTATTTGTTTACTTATTTATCTATTTGTTTAATGGCTAGAAAATCGGCTGTGACATTAGTTTATAAATATATTGTATTAATTAATGAATAGTTTATGATATTAAATGGTTTGTAAATGGTTTGTAAATGCTGTGTATCAGGGTTGAACTAGACTCCCCTAGTAGTAGATTTCTGGTAGTTATCTGGGTGAGTTGGCCCTAAATAAATTTATAATAATTTATTTTATCTTGTCTTAGACGTTGGGCCTTGAATTTTTGGGTGTGGTCATGGGTTTGGGAGCAATAAAGTTTACTACGGGCTTCGAAAGCTTTATGCTAGTCCAAGTCCTGGTGTTGGTCAGGCCCGTGGAATGGGGTCATGACAATTGTATTTCAATCTCCATGATCTAGGCTTGCAAGCTTATCTTAATTCTAGTTTTTTTTTTTTAATTTTATTTTATTTATTTATTTTAAGTTTAAGTGTGTAATAGGATATTTTAAAAGTTTGGGGTACCATGAGTTTTTTTGGTAGAGTTCAGGGGTGAAATTATATATTTGGCCTAATTAGATTAATATCGTTAAATATCCTAATAGCTCATATTTAATAAGTTATTTTTCAAATAAAAAAATCAATTGTATAGTCAAGTTAATTTTTAATCAATTATGTCCCATATCTATTAGTTGGTTAGTAAAATATATATTTTTTAGTTTATTGGCTACAAATGTATTCAATAAAAAATTTATTTAATATTTCGATATACTAGGTCTAGTTACAATTTGATATTCAAATTGGCTAAAATTATCCTTTTAAAATTAAACAAAGGTTATTATGATTGGGCCAAATTGAATATTTCAATTTAAATTGACTTGGCTCATAGATTTCAATTTGAATCAACCATATATTTTAACAAAATTTTAAAAGGTTGATTTTTTTTTGTTTAATTAAGTAAAAATTTTAATGAGACATATTTTAATAATTTAAAACTTATTTTTTTATTGGCCCAACTTAGTAGAATAATTGATTGCCAATATTTTTAAATTTACTTTTAAGTAATGAAAAAAAAAATTAATTGTGAGCTAGATAAATAAAACACCTAGGTTTGATTGTTACATTTGTCATTAGTCCTATATATATCTAAATATTATAATCGTTATTAATTAATATTTTTTATTGACCGAAAAAATAAAAAAAAAATTAATTGGACAATATGTTAGTGATTTTAAATTTTTTATTAGCCCAATTAAATAAAAAATAATAAATTCATAATTTGTTTTAAAAAATTAATTTTTATTTACTTAATAAAATTGAAAAATTAATGGTCAATATTCTAATTGAATTTTAAAATATGTATATTTGCATATGGACTATTTTTCCTCCTTATGGGCCAATAATACCAGCCAAATATTAATATTAGTGAAGATTGATTGTGTAAATGATATGTTCTCTAAATTAGTGGCTCAAAGTTTTCCTTATTAAAGTTTTAAAACATTATTTAAAAAAATAATAAAATAATGTTGCCCAATTAAATGGTGAAAATTCATAATATAAATAGGTGTTTTTAAATTAGCAATAGGTGATTAATTTTAATTATTGGCCCACATTTTATTAGCTCAAAATTTTTAAAAATTTTAAAAATTTTAAAAATTTTATAACCAATACATTGGTGGTATAACTCAACCTTAATGGCCTAAGCTAATAAAAAAACTTTAAAAGTTTTTTTTTTTAAAAAAAAAAAGGTTAAAAACACCTAAAAATTATTTGTCAATATTTTTTAAATTTATTTTTAAGTAATAAAAAAATTTTAAAAATTAAATTATGAGTTAGGTATATAAAACACCTTTATAAAATGTGGCTTTTTTTTTTAACAAATATGTTTTTCTAAAGTAAAAGATTAGAATTACTATTTGAAGAAAATAAACAAAAAATTTGCCCATTAAATTTTTTTAAAGCTTTTACTTAAATTCCAATTTTATGTACCTAATAATTTAAAAAAATTTTAGTTGTGAGTGAATTAGTTAAAATTCTTAATGAGTACCCACAACCTAATGGGTGTAACATCCTCACTTTAGCTAGTCCGTACGTTCTACTGTTTCGGTGACCAATGTTTGTTCGGACAGCCAAAATGTCTGGAACTATATTTAGACTAGAGTGAGGAGTCATAAATAACTCAAATAATGGTAAAAAAAAATTAAGGAAAAATTTTAGAAATAAAATACAATAAAGTTAAATGAGCTAGTGCCCCAGCGATGAATGACCTAACGGGAAGTTGCTGTGAAGACAACTAGTAGCCCTAAACCCAAGGGAAATTCCATAAAATAATTTTTGGCTTTCTAGAGAAGAGTCATTAAGGTTTCGATGACATTAGAATGCCAAGAAAATGCTTAAAAAATTTTATCAAATGCTTAAAAAATTTTATCAATTGGTACAGACAATTTTAGCTCATTAAGCTAAACGAATGGCATTTTGGTCATTTTACCTTCAGAGATGATTTTTGACCAACTTGTCCAGTTAAGTAAATGAATTATATGACATAAAATATGAATAAATATTGAAGAAAATTTAACTAAAATAAGTAGAGAAACGAAAGAAAATGAAACAAATGGAAATTTAATTTTATATAATGGCATCATGAATGATGCATTAAAAATTTGTTGACTAATCAAACTCTAACAAGTTTAAGTATAAAAGGCACAAGAAAAAGGCTTAAAATAAAAAAAAAAAATTCTATCTTCTTCTTCAATTTTCTACTAGCCGAACCAGCTCTCTCTCTAGCCCTCCATTTTTTTTTTCTTTGCTTTCAAGCTCATATCTCCTTGATTCTTGCCCAAAACACTAAGGCCCCAATACTAAAAATACTCCTTAGCTTCTCTTTAAGGGTGTGGCAGCCAAAAATTAGAGGAATTCTTGAAGTTTCACAAGACCAAGTTTGGTTCCAAGGAGGTTAGTGTCCTATTCCTTCTCTCTTTCCTTCAAATTTCTTGTTAGGATGACAAATTGAGCTAAAATTTGTGAAATTTCATAAAAAATAAACCTGTTAGAGGGCCACACCATTTTCAGTAGCAATGATGGACATTAGGGTATGATGAGTTTGATGGGAAATAATATATCTAATAATGCCAATGATGTGTATGATGGAGTTGAAATTGAAAAACTACATGAATTGTAAGGTGAATGTATGAATTAGGGATTTAAAAGCTAGGGTTTGTGGTTAAATTGGGTTTATGACTTGAGGCCTAATTGAAGCTCTAATGGTCAATTAGTGACCATTTGAGATAAATTGACTATAAATTGGAATGAGTTGTAGCATTAGGAATATGAATTAGGTGCTGCCCCATAGTGCCAGAACTTTAGGACCTGAGTCTAGTGGGTTTAAACAGCCCTAACTGGACTTGTGAAACTCCAATTGGTGCAAGGCCAATTAGAGGTGAAATTTGACACATAATGCAACATTTTTTATGAAGAAACTATACCCAGAAAACCAACATAAATTGACTTAAAAACTGCCCCAATCCGGGTGACCAACATGCTGTCCCTGGAAAATGACCAAATGAATAATGTTTGTTCATTTGGTCATAACTCAGTGTAGAAATGTCCAATTGATCTGAATTTTATATCAATGGAAAGATTAGACAATTTAGAACAACTTTTAGGAAGAACACAACTTCAAATTGACCAAAACTTAATGAAATTGTCTACCAAAATCAAGACACCAAAACTGCCAGAATTGATTTCTGCCCAGAAATTCTGGAAAAATTTCAATCCAGCCAGTTGTGGTATTTAGGCCATAACTTGAGCTAAAAAACTCCAAATTGAGTGATTTAAAAAGAGAATTAAACTAGACACATATAGGAACAACTTTCATGAAGAAAGTTTTGTCAAATTTTTACTGTAATAAGGTCCAATGGAACAGTAAATATGAACCTCAAATTCTAGAAATTTGAAATAAAACCTAGGAGGCTAAGAATTGAGTTTGGCAATCAATGCAAACAAAAAAAAAATTCAAAATGTGGTATTTTGATGAACTTAGAATTAAAAAATCTATTAAATATTAAAAAGGTCAACATTAATGTGAAATAGTCTAATGAATAGTAACCTCTACACTATAAATATAAGTAATTATATAATTAACTGTATAAAATGCCCTAGTATGCCTAGAAAGATTATGTTGGATAGGTTAGCATGCCAATAGGGTTCTGTTAGCAGTACTGCATATGGCTTCACGCCATTCTGTGTTTTATGGCCTTTCGTGTCATTTTGTGATATAATAGCCTTTGGCTATTTTGATTGTGTTTACTACACTTGGCCTCATGCCTAATAATTATTACAGCTTATTAGCTATTCTGTTGCACACCGGGAGATACTTTGTGACCGATGGTGTGATGGCCCGAGGTACTTGGTTCCCAGTGCCAGTTTACCCATTTATTCAGTCTGGTCAACTAGTATAGGTTGCGTGGGCAATCAAAATAAATCTTAACAAATTTTAATTAAATAATTAACATAAAAAGTATCAGATTAATAATACTACAAATAATTACCAGAAACTCAGTCTGCATAAAATATCAGCATACATTCTGCATATCCATTTTATTTTAGCTATTTTATTTTATATTAGCACCACTAAGCAGTATTACTTAGCGCGTTGCTTCTGCCAAGCGTAGATACTGGAGATACGGAGCGCAAGCCCAGTAGACCGTAGACTAGGAGTCGGACTTTGATCTGCATTTTGTGTCTTGTGTTACCTCGACCAGCA
Organism: Hevea brasiliensis; assembly: GCF_030052815.1. Classification (NCBI taxonomy): domain Eukaryota; kingdom Viridiplantae; phylum Streptophyta; class Magnoliopsida; order Malpighiales; family Euphorbiaceae; genus Hevea; species Hevea brasiliensis. The sequence continues at coordinate 50,493,873 of NC_079503.1, read as the reverse complement.
GTGCATTTGGTAGGATTGCTAGGCTTCGTTTTGTATTCTACATTTTGTACTAGATCTATATTTTGTCTTGTAAATGGTAAATTTATGTAATTATTGTAACTATTGTGAGTTAATGAATTTGAATATTTCTTTGTAAATATGAGTATGTAATTATTCGTGCATGGAATTAATTTTAAATTCTAAGTTCAAAATGTTGAGATTTGATAACTGTGTTGATATTGTGTTGCCTTGAGTTGGAGTTTGGGGATGATTGAAATATATTTAGGAGTGTTTTTAACAGGTTCAGAAGAACTGTTTTTCCAATTTACAGCTGGCACTCTATCGGATTTTCTATAAAATTTGTGAAAAATTCAAATAAATCAAAATTGTAAATAAATGATATAAATGGTAAAAATTTGCAATTAGTGAATAATAAATAAATAAATTAAGAAAGGGTAAATTGTAATGGAATAAAATATGGTACTTCGGCACACTGTGTAACATATCTTGCTCAGCTACACTATAGACGGGTAAGGGGTATCACAATGGGCTCACAATTAAACTCACAATTTAATTCTTATTAAATATATATTGGTTAATATTTTATTTTACTAATCTTTTTTTACAATTAATGAGATATCAATTAAAAAACTTTTAAATTATTAAAATATTGACTGATTAAATTTTTTATTTTATTAGACCAATAAAAAATATTAGTTAATGACGATTATAACATTTAGATATATTGGGCCATAGGTATTTTATCGTCATTAAGCAATTAGTCTAAGTTGGGAGGGGCCAAGTAAATTTTATAATCCCATATCACTTAAAAACAAACAATTTTTGTTTAATTGGACAATAATTTTGAGTTAATGACTAATATTTTCATTAATAGTTAAACGTTAATGATCCACTCAATTATAATAACATTAAAAATTTTCAACTATAATTTTGGGCCATCAACTGAAAATTATATTTAATATCAATGTTAACAATAAATTTAACATTGTCAACATATTCTTAAAGTATATGCGATTAATTTTTCTATTAAGTTTGGTTAATAAAAAAAATAAACTTCAAAATATTAAAATATAGATTTATTAAATTTTTTATTTAATTGGACAAATAAATTTAAAATATATTAACTTCAAATTATTTTAAATAATAAAAACTAAGTTCATGGGCCAATAAATTTTTTTTTAATATTATTCTAATGGACTAAAATTTTAATATTTTTTTTTTAAATTAAGGTAATTTTTTTAATATTTAAATATGTAACCCTAAAAATATCCAATAAAATTATGTTAAATTTAAATACTCATGTGTTGAATTTTTAATAACTCTTTTAAATATTCTTATTAGTCCATATCTCTAATTGTGGGCTAAAATGGTAACCCACTAAATTTAATGGTATCCAATTATTCTATTTTATTATTTTTTGATATAGTCAAATTTTGTTTAATTACAAATGTGATATTTTAAAAATCAATTGTGCGTATTTAACTCACAATTTTAAGTTTATTTTTTTATTGAATCAACTTTTTTAAAAATTTGTTTACTGATATTTTGTAAATTTACTTTTAAGTAATAAAAAATTAAAAATAATTAAATTAAAAACGTAAATATGTTTATCTAAATGGTAATTTAGAAGCTGAATTTTTAATGTGAACTTAGTGTATTAGTCGGTTAAATACGCAAGGTGTTTTTTTATTGGCCCATAATTTAACTTAAGCGCTAATGATTATTTTTAATAAAAATCCAGTTTTCAAAAATAATGGGTCAATATTCTATAATTTATTATTTTTAGTATAGACTAATAAAAAAAACTTTTCATTGAAATTTGAATTGCCTATTTTTCTTAATAGAATGCCGTCCTTAAACTTTTAAATAAATAATTACCAAATCGGATGATTGTGAGTCAAGTAAAATTTAAAAGCCATAAACATTGGTATAATAAAATAATTTAATTTACAGTTTAATATTCTTTTTAAATTAACCCTATGACATATAAAAATAACCTTCAAATATGGGTTTATATTAGTATTTATGGAGTCAAATTTAAAAAAGTTTATTTTTTTTGTTAGCTCAATTAAATAAAAAATTCAATGAGTAAATACTAAATGCTTATATGTTTACTAAATTATTAATATGGACTATCATAACATAATAATTTGGGTATTGTTTTATGACTAAATACTAAACAAATTAATGATAATTTTATGGTTTAATTTATTAAAATATAATAATTGGCTCAATTTTTGAATTTTGAAAAATAGGTTTATAAATTTTGTCAACTTTTTTACGCTAAATTTTTATTAACTTAATGGCTCAACTTTAAAAAAATTAATTAATTTTAATTATCAGTATTGATATTTTATTCTTAAATTATTAGAATATGACTTAAATAAATTTAGGAGTTTGGATATGTTGAAACGGATTTTACCATTTATTTTGGTAATTTAATTTTTTTTTATTGATCCAATTAAACTAATTTAAGCCCAATTAACTTATGATTTAATAAACATATATGGCCCACAATATGCTTATAAAAATTAATTATTTTAAACTTAAAGATTGATTTTTTTTAATTAGTCCAATTAAATAAAAATGTTAATGATATGGATAAAATGTTAGTATAGGCTAACCAATTAATAATGTTAATTAATTTGCTTTTCCACATTAAAATATACCTCGCATTTAAAGTTCTCAAAATTAAAATTTAAAATTTTCAACTAATTTAATAGAACACCTAGGTATTAGTGAGCCCACTTTTAAATTTTCTAGGTGAATTAAAACATGCCCATTATTCTATTGGTTTATGTACATGCCATTAAAAGTGGTCTATACCCAATTAGTTAATCGTCAATTAAAATTGAGTTAAATTAATCACTAAATTATTAAAAATTTAGTTTTAGACGGATGAAATATTTAGAATTAAGTGTTTTGTGTATTAACGCATATGAAGATATTAAATTTTAATACTATAAAATCATAAAAAGTTCCAATTACGGATATTATTTTTTAAGGTAACAAAATTTTTCTTTAAATATATTGTTTTAATTGGGCGACATTTCATAAATCTTAATTTAAAGTATTATATTCTTAATAAGGTCCATATTGTAACAACTAGGTACGTACAAAATAAAACACATTTGAAGTTTTTTTAATTAATTGTCCCATATTATTTAGACAGTTAAGAAAGATAAGTCCAATATGAACTATTAGGATATAATAATTATGAGCCATTCTAAAGTTATAAATTGAAATATGCTACATCCATATTGAAGTAAAATAATGTTTTAATAGGAGATCTTAATTATCTTTAATTAATTCTATGCTTTGTCGGATATTAAACTTTATAGTAATTGAATAATTTTTTTAAATTTTTAAAAGATTAATTTTTATATTTTAAGGTACATTATATTTTCAAAATTTATTTTAATTTTTAGATGTAATATTTTAAAATTAATTCCTTATTTGTCAAATAAAAGCCTCAAATTATATCTAACATTTCAAGTCCCCCATATTCTAATAATTTGTTGTTTAAATTTTAATCTTAATTTTTAAAATATTATAATAGTTCCATATGTCTAAAATACTTCTAAAATATTTTAGTATATTTAATTAGAAATTTTTATGGCCCAACTTTGTCAATAATTTTGAGAACTTTTTATTACCCCAAAATAAGTTGTGTTATTCAAATTAAAAATGATTATTCCTAGATTACTTAAAGATTAGTACAATTAGCCCAATAGAGTAATAATATTGAGATAAATTGGCTAAATATATTTTAGATAAAAAAATTATGATGCATATTTTAATAATCTTAAACACCCCTTACTTTTAATTTCTAAACGTTGAAATTACTATAATATTGGCGTACTAAATTTTTTATTTTATTGGGTCAATAAATAATATCAATTAATGATAATTATAATATTCAAACATATGAGACCATCAATTAAAATATATGGACCTTATTGATAAATCTGATTGTACTAGAATATAACCTCAAAAAATCTTTTAAATTTACTTATTACTTAATGGCCTAGGCGATTTTAAAAGATTAATGTGAGGTACCTTTTAAACACTTTAATAAAATGAATGATTTTTAAAATATAATTTTAATATATAATATCAAATAATGACGAAAATTGCACATTGGATTAAACTAAAATAAATTTAAAAAATATTGGCGATCAAATATTTAACTAAATTATGCTAATAAAAATTTAAATTAAAATAGGTAACTAATATTAAATCAAATTACCTAATATTGTAATAAATTATTTTAATTAATTTTTGTGGGCCAATTTTGATATGAACTTTAGAATTTTGTGGAAAGTTGTTAGTTATGGGATTGGTAATATCCGTCATTGGCCCATATAGTAATAAAAATAATTTTTTTTTTTTAAAATTGGTCAAAAAAAATTTTAAAATTTTTTTACTTTATTGGGCTAATAAAAAAAATCAATTAATAACAATTATAACATTCATTTCTTAAATAAATGAGTCCATAAAATTTTTATAACATTATTCAATTTTATTAATTTTTATAAAATTATTCAATTTTATTAATTTTTAAAATTAGAATATGAGCTCACTAAATTTTTGAAAAATAAAGACTATCTTAAGAATGGCCCAACTATTCAGATAAAGGTATATTACAAATTAAGTTTTAATAATATTATATTTTAAAATTTAAAATGTGCATAATGGTTATAAATTTTAATATGGTTCTTTTTAAGTTCTAATTTAATGTCAGACTATGTCACCACCTGATTTCTGGGCTGGATCGGCACTAGGATTGAGGTCAACATATGGCCTCCAAAGCTCATTGTAAGCCTAACTATTTTTAACCCGATCATAAAGCCCAAAAAGATAGCCAAATTTCAAGAATACAAACGAATAAAGTCCGGCCATAAATTAGACTATACGACAAGCAGCATTAACTCATCCAACCTATAAACGAATAAAATCAATAATATGGGGGAGCTCAACTCATCATCACAATTCTCAAACCTGAAGGAGCGAAAGCATGAAAAACACAAGTTTAGATCATTGAAATTTAAAATTTTTCATCTAAGATCACATGCATCATGCAAGATTCATTTTTATCTATTTGATTTCAATGATAAATAGCATATTAAAACTTTTTAAATATATTTTTGGATCTACATTTGCTATTTAAGATTTTAGAATTAACAGATTAATTTATTAGAACCCTAGATTAGATCAAGAATAAGTGCACTAATATTTTTTATGCACTGCAGTGTGTTTGGCACTTTTAGGATGCGCCTTAGGACACCAGGTGTTGTCCCTCTAGCTTGTCCACACCAAGATCACCTATGGCAGCCCTTGAATAGCTTCTAAAGCTTTTTCTATAAATTAGAAAATCAAGTTTTGCCTTTTGAGAGATTATAGATGTAAACAGGACACTAGAAACAATTTCTAGTATTTTTAATTCAAGAGATTGTTTGCTAATCTCTTTGAATTGATGAGAGATGAAGAAGAAGAGAAGGGAGAGCAGCCAAGGGTGGCAGCACAAAGAGATGAATGGCAGCTTATTTTATTTTCTTTTCATTCTTTCACTTATGTAGCTAGGTCGCCACTTAAAACCCTTGCCACATGTCACCTTTTGATTAGCTCTAGATTTAATTGACCCAATCACTTTGTGGCAAGTGTTAAACCTATATTTAATCTTGACTTTGATCATCTTACATGATTAAAAGAAATTTGGCAAGCTTATGTGTAGTGCCATGTGTCACCATCTCATGGTGCCACATGTCACCCTGTGAAATGACCAAAATACCCATGTGTCTTAATTTTGAGTTCTCAACCCAAAATAATTATTTCTCTTCTTCTAATCAATTTATATCAAACATAAATTAATTAATTAATCTCTATTAATTAATTTCTCATTAATTAAATTTAACTTATACTATACATCCAATAACCTAAATTTGGTTTCAAGTCATGCTAGGGACTTTGCAATCTAATTATAAACCAAACGTATTTAATTAATCAATTAAACTCTTTAATTAATTAATTAAATCATATTTAATTTGGTGATTACTTGTGTATATGTGTGACTTACTAGGCTCATCACTAATTGGCAATGAGACATGATATTAACTCTTAATATTATCAAAATTCTTTATTACCATAAATGATTTCTCTAAATCATTTTATACACCTCATAGACTATGGTTAACACCTAGCATAGCATGTCATAGTCACCCAATCAGTAATAAGGTTTACCTTAAATGAACCTATAATCATATGTTACCATGCACTAGAATCTCTCTGTTACAAAATCCCAATTCGAGCTGGAGTCATGGTTTATGTCAAACCCCATTTGCTATGAATATTATATTCTCTTTTAATTTCAGTTCTTGATTAAAAAGATTTTCTCATCAGAAACTATTTTCTGATTAAATCTAACTGTCTTGGCCAAGAACTTGAAATATCAAGAACAATTAAATGAACATAGGATTTTATCCCTATTTACTTAGAGGAACAGATTCCATCTTGATCAATACCTACCTTCATATATAACTAGTAGGAGCCAATAGATGCCCATATATCCATACACAGTACAAGTATGAAAGCAATATCAAACTCAAACCACCTATATACAAGATAACTGTGCTATCTCAGGTCTAAAGATTATATGCACTGATATGATTTATGATAATGCATTAACAAGAGTAAACTTTATGTGCTTGTCATAAGTGTCACTGGTTCGACCTACTTATCATGTATAAGTGCCTATCATATTTGTTAGATAGCATGAGACTTACCATTTTATCTTATTTACATCTCATATAAATAACTTAGGAAAAAATATGATTATAATCTTTCTGGATAAGTCATGTCCTTATTGTGAAGTATCCTCGATTGTGAACCTATTTATGATACTTTGTGCTAGAAATACTGTCACTCATATTCTTAACAACTTAAGAATATAATTTCTAATAAAATATCAATGGACTTTTTTTATTACACATAAATATATTATGTAAACGAAAAAGTAAAAATACCTTTTATTAATAAAACATGTATAAGACACATACTAAATGATATGCTCTAGGGCATACTACTAACAATCTCCCACTAGCACTAGAGCCATTCATTACAATATCTTAGACCCATCTTCTCAAGATGTCAGTCTAGCTGAGTCTGTGACATAGGTTTAGTGAATGGATCAACTGGATTTTCAGCTGATGCTATTTTTTGCATGGCTACATCGCCTTGCCCAACTATTTCTCTGATAATGTGGTAGCTCCTATCTATGTGTTTGGATTTTTGGCGAGACTGAGGTTCCTTAGCCTGTATGACTACTCCATTGTTGTCATAGTGAAGTGGAACTACTGACTCAATGGAAGAAACTACTGCAAGTTCTGTCACGAACTTCTTTTGTAACACCCCTATTTGTATAACTAGGAATATTTAACTGTTCCGGTGACCGGAGTCGGTCTGGACAATTAAGGGGATTAGAATCACACTTAAGACAATTAGATAAGTCATAAACACAAATAATTAGTAATTGCCAATTAGTTAAGTATAAATAAGAAGAACAGAACATAAGAAGTTAAACGAGCCAAGAGTCACAGCGATGGGTGACATTCTCGGGAACGACTGCGAAGTCAATTTAAACTCAAATTTCGAATTGTAAAATGTGACGCTACGGTCCTTAGGACCATTACGAACACAGTGGATAAGAGAAAATCACGAAAAAGAATTGTTAAGCCAGTTAAATAATTAGGTCAGAGATCTGGAAGAAATATTGAATTATTTGCAAACTGGGTTGAACCGGCAAGGGGCAATTTGGTCAATTGACCCCGAGAGCTGACTCCTGACCTAACTGTCAAATAAAATCAGAGAAAATAAAATTTCGGATTCGGGAATTAAATTAAAGAACTAATACAAAAATAAATAAAAAAAAAGAAAAAAAGAAAAAGAAAAAGGTATTGGAAGATGACATCATGCATGATGCCATAAAGATTATAATTAATAAATTTAATTAAAGTGATTTGTGGCCTTCCTAAGACATAAAAATAAATAAAATAGAAAAAAGAAAAAAAAGTGGATTATTACATCATCATCTTACCTCATGCATGATGCAATAAAAATAATTTTAATTAACCAAAATTTGACTAAGTCAAAAGCAAGATAAATACTAAAAATTAAAAGAAAAAAATGGGTCTTCTTCCTCCATCAAGTGTCGTCCACTTTTCTTCTTTCTCATCTCTTTCTTGTTTCCTCCATTGAAGCTTAATTTAAAGCTTCACAAACCCTAAAATCCTCCATTAAATCCCCAAAAATTCTTGATAAACCCTACTTTGGCAACTTGAAAAGTAGATTGAAGAAGAAAGGGAAGGAAGAAATTTGACCAATTGAAGGATTTGAGCTTTAAAGAGAGGTTAGTGATCTAAACTTGAATATTTTAGTTAAATGTTTATGTTCTTAGTTTAATTAACTTAGAATTATGCTTAAAATGAAAAGAAATTAATTGTTGGAGGATTAAAGGAAGATTCAGCCAGCTAGGGTTTTGATGTCTGTGCATGAATTTGATTGAATTCAAAGTAAAGGTAAGCTTACATGAGTATAGAAGTAATGTTAGTATGCTTAAAATTAGTTAAATGCAATAATTTAGTGAGCTAGGGTTTTAGACACCTAGGGTTTAGAGACAAAAATGTTAGAATTTGGTAAATGATGTCTTTGACCTATTTTGAAGTGAAAAATGGTCAATGGTGACCAAATGAAGTGTGTTGGAATGGTTGGAATTAAGGTCAAATTCGGATGGAGTATGGTCATGCTGCTGGTAGCATGACCAAATTACCTTTGAGGGACCAAAAATGAAATTTTACTAGTCCAATTGGTATGAGACCAACTGGGAATGAAAATAGACACTAAATGACACAATTTTCATTTAGGAAGCATGCCCAAAAAGTGACTAAAACCTAGTGAATAAATTGACTCAAATCGGAAAATCACAGTATGTTCCTGTACAAACTGACCAAATGAACAGTATTTGTTCATTTGGTCATAACTTGAACTAGGTAGGTCCAAATAATCTGAAATTTAACCAGTGGTTAGATGAGATATAGACCTAAAACTTTCATGAAAAATACAAACACGAATTATGCCATTTACTAAGTCATTTGGCCACCCCAAGTTGGTGACCTAAAACTGCCAGCACAAAAAAATTGCCCAGAATTCTGGGTTGAGTCCAATCCGGCAGCCATGGTTCAAATAGCTATAACTTGAGCTACAAAACTCCAATTGGAGTGATTCAAAAAGGAGAATAAACTTAAGACAATAAGGAACATTTCCTATGAAGAAAGTTTTGCCAAATTCCAAAAGTAAGATGACCAATGGAACAGTGCAATCTTAGACTCCAAAACTGAAAATTATCAATTTTGCTTAAAAGACCTAGAATTTGAATAAACAACCAAAACCAACAAATTTAGTGACCAAAATGTGGTATGTGGGTGAAGTTGGAGTTCCCATACCTATTAAGCCTTAGAAAGTCAACAAATTGACTTGAATAGTAACTCCAAAATGAAAATTTCCAAGAATGTTAGTTTAAGTATATTTGGGCTAGAATTAAGTATTTATGAATTAATTATTGGATTTACTGTGAAATAAGGTACTGAAACACTATAAATTTTGTGTTTCAGCTGAAAAAGACCCGAAAGGCCTAAAAGCGATTAAGTCCAGGTTTGTGCACAATAACTTTAAATTATTGTTTTTCCACTGAAAACTTGATTTGTATGCATTGTGTTAATTATGGGTTTTGAGAACTATGGTGTTGCCACTTGTTAATGGAAATTTGATTTTGAAAATTGATTGTGTTTGTGCACAAAAATTTTTAAATTATAGTTTTCATAATGGAAATTGATTTGTTATACATTGTGAATGTTTTTGCTCATTATGAATTTCGAGAATGTTGTGTCGCCTATTTTACAATGGAAATTTGGAGTGAAAATTAATTATTGATTTGTATGAAATATTTGAACAATATGGTTTTGAATTTAGTTATGGCTTTGAAAATCTTATTTAAAAAATAGTGTGTTGCCTACTTTGTAAATGAAAAGTTTGGAATGAAATATGATTTGTGAATTGTATGAAATGTTTGAATAACTTGATTTAAATTGTTTTTATTCACACTTGGCATGGCAATATTAATATGTTTCTCCTCCACTTGTGGGGTGAGTATGATATTTGATCACTTTCCTCCCTCTCTGGCTTCTCAGTCTGAGGGGTGATTGTGGATGAGTACTCATTAGATAACTAGCCACCTCCCTCATTGATTTTGATTAGTGAGGGTGTTTGCCTTGTCGTGATGTACACACGGCATGTTCGGAAATTTTGTGTCATGGCCTAAGTTGTGTTATTGTTTGGCAACACTATGTTTATTAAATTGTTTGATCAAGTTGTGCTATATTAAGCTTTAAAAATTATGATTTGTTATAAATGTGATTTGAAAAAAAAAAATGTGAAATGCGATTATGAGATTTTTGAATGACGATTTGTTCATAAATGTTTTCTATTTTGCATTTTATGCTTTATTGTACACCACTGAGTATTTATATACTCAGTGATAGCTTTAACTTGCTGTCGTAGATAGGGAAAAGGACATAGCAGCAGAGCGAGCTACTACAGTTAGAGAGAAGCACAATTGAAGAATTTTTGTATGGGTATTGTCTATACCCTGGTAGTTTAGTTTGATGTAAATATGATATTATGCATATGTATCTTTGTAATTTGAGCAGTTGTACAGATAAAATTGTAATAATATTATTTTTAAGATTTTGTATCTATAAATTAACTTATGATTGTAAATTAATGATTTAAAATGCAATGTGCATGAGTTATGAAATATTTTGAGATATTAATTCTTGATTTGAAATTTGGAATTTGAATTGAAGTGTTGCCATTATTGTTGATTTGAAGTTTGGTGGTTGCAAATGGAGTTGTGATTGAGAAATATATTGGGAGTGTTTCTATTTTCAGGTTTTGAAGAACTGTTTTCTCAAAATATAAATGGCACTCTATCAAAATTTTTGTAAAAATTACGGAGATTTTAAATATCCAAAAATTTGATTTATGTTTGGACTCTAAATGAAGGTTTTTTATATTTAAAAAAAAATTTTCCCCACCAATTCCAAAATGAAAGAAAATTGTTTTAAAATCCCTTGTAGTATATTTAATGGATTACCGGTAAGTGAAGTACGATAATTCATTAGGTGTACTACGGGAACATGTTACATCTTACAGAAGAGTAGGGTGTGACATGTTTACCCAAACAACTTCCTTTGCAGCATCCGATGTAGCAATATACTCAGCCTCGATAGTGGAATCTGTAGTCGTACTCTGTTTGAAACTCTTCCAACTAACTGCACCTCCATTACAAATGACCACATATCCAGAGTTAGACTTTTTATCATTGATATCTGATTGAAAATCAGAATCAATATAACCATCTAATTGCAAGTCTCCACCTCCACATATCAAGAATAAATCCTTAGTTCTTCTCAAGTACTTAAGGATATTCTTGACAGCTATCCAGTGTTCCAAACCTGGATTGGATTGATACTTGTCACACCCTACCCCTCCGTAAGGCATAACATGATCTCGTAGTATACCTAGTGAATTACCAACTTCGTCTACTGATAACCCATTAAATACACTACCAGGGATTTTAAACTTTTTTTTACTTCTTTTTAGAGTGGTGAGCACTATTTATAAGTGTTAAAAATTTTTTGAACTGAAGTGAAACAGCTAACACATTTGAAAAATTAATAATTTCTATAAGAATTTTGGCAGAGTGCCATCTGTATCTTGAATAAAACAGTTCTTCAAAAACCTGTAAAAAAAGCACTTCAATTTTTTTGTTCAATCCCCAAACTCCAATATTCAATCAACACAATATGTTTCTCAACATTTTCAAAATCTGAGACAAAAGAATATATCACAATATTTACAAATCAAAATAATTTACAAATTTAGTTTACAACTTTAATGTACAATTTTAATTTACAATTTTAATTTACAACTGCTCAAAACCAAGAACACTATATACATACAGTGAACATACATTACAATACAAAATGCAAAATATGGTATACTCAATATACCCGATGAACTCTCAATGAAGCACTAGCAGCCTAGTCTACTGCCATATCAGTCTGTCTACCTGCGACAGCAATGAAAAGCTATCGCTGAGCCAATGTCTCAGTGGTGCACAACAATAACAAAATGCAACTTTAAATCATAAATCATAAGTCCTATAAATAGTGGATACTTAAAACTATAGTTAAATTCGAAGACAATGAATGTCATAAAGAATTTAAACTCCATTTCACAATATCACAATAAATATCAATAAATCACACACGCAGCTTAATTATGTTCCAAAGTCTAATTCATCCCAAAAGCCGATGGCTAGTGAGGAATAACATAGCTAGCTAGCAATAATATGAGTACTCATTCTATTCGTCCTCAACAGGCACACACCTCAACACTTTAGCCAGAGAGAGAATTCAAAGTCAATTCATCCCACCAGATAAGCTAACGAGGAATTCAATCAATATACATGATAGCTGTGGTTTCAAACCATTTACAATGCTTTTCAATCAATAAGTATCCATCAAATTTCCATTCAAATAAATTTTCACAATTCAAAATAATAACATAAAAAATTCTCATAATTTATTTCAATTGAAAAGTCAAAAGAAATAACTGTTATGCACAAACCTCTGATAAATGTCTCTTGGCCCTGACTCAGTGTTTCCTTCCCCTTCCCTGAGTCTTTGCTAACTGAAACACACAATTTGAAGTGTTTCAGTACTCATTTAAACTATCTCTAACAATAATGCTTAATAATTAATTTATTAAATTCTATTATTTTTCTTAGTCAACCTAAAATGTTGACCCTCGATGCACTCTAGGTGAATTAGGTTTAATGTTACTAATATGTCACATTTTATAGCCTTTTAGTGTTGGTACATGTTACCCAATTTATTTCCAAGTATATTGTATTTTATTGCAATTTGCCGGATTTCGGTATACTAATTTGACCTAGCCGGATGACCTAGTTTTCTCGGTTTTCGGGTTTCGATCAAAACTACAAACTTGTAGGTCTATATCTTATTGCACGCGGGGCAAAATTTTAGGTCATTCTGAGTTGTGTGAACCAAGATATGGTCAATTTACCAATGCTGAACAGAATGTACCAAAATGGTAACTTTAGGTCATTTTTAGGTCACTTTTGGTTCGGCTAGTTTTTGGACCTGAAATTTTGCAAGCTATTTGGCATGGTTCTGGCCATTTCTGGGCTTTGGTGTCTTCATAAGAATTGTAGATATATGTCTCAACTATTCATGGTAAAAATTTCAGGTCAATTGGACCTGTTTTGAGTAAGTTATGGTCAAAATACTAACTACTGCCCAAATAGTCAATTTTCAGGCTTTCAAAGCACTAATCCGGATTTGGTCATTTTTCAAGTCACCTTCTAAGTAGAATTTTGGTAAGCTTCCTTCATGAAAGTTGGCACATTTTGTGCCTAGTTTCACCTTTAATTAGTCTCATACCAATTGGGGCCACACACTTAAGGTTCTAAGCTAAAACATATACTGCCATATTACAATTTGTTCATCCTTTACCAATTACACATCCTATGCTTACCAAGTTCACTCTTTCATGCCAATTCTGGTTTGTACCATAACATTAACACATTTAGCAACACATTTTTGGTCATTTTGGCAGCTTTTAATCACTCTCAACATACACACTATAATACAGAATTTTCCAAGTCCAATTACAACAATTAACCACAAGACATACCTCATTTACATGTCCAAATTCAAACCACTATACACATATCCAAATTCAAATAATTATTCATATACACATGCTGCCATCAATGACAAAATAATTCAACAATATTTCATGAACTCAAACACTACAATTTTCTTCATGAGGCTGCCACAAGTTTACACATACCCATCAATTTCTACTTTCACTTTTCAAGCTTCCAAATCAAACCTTACACATGGAATTCATCTACAATAAAATCAAACATTTAAATCATCATTCCAACCACTATTTAAATGCAAGAATAAGCTGTTCATATTGAAGTTTCATGGCTGCCAAAATGTACATCTCCATTAATTCATCAAACTTCAAAAATTCTTCCATAAACCAACCACCCATAACCTTGGTTACACTTTTAATGAAACAAGAATTGAAAACACTCACTTACCACTTTTGAAGCTTGACCAAAATTCAACAAAACTTCTTGAAATTACTACCAATTTCTTTCTTGCAAGGTGAGGACTAACTTTAATGAAGACAAATTGGGGAAATGGTGGCTTGATCACGGAGTTTTAATGTTTCAAAGGTGGGCGGCCATGGGAGAATTCTCCCAAGCTTTTTAGCTGGTTTTGCAAAGTGAGGAAGATGAAGTTATCTGCTATCCATATTATGTTTAGTGGTCCACTTTAGTGGTTTTAGTGGAGCACTAATAGGATTAAAAATAATTTTTAATGTTAAACTTTCATAATTTAGTTTTTATCCCCCATTTCTTTTACTATTCTTATAATGTGTCACAATTTAATTTTTCATGACATTTTCTAAGTTTAATATCATTTATTTTTAATGGACATTTAGGTTAAAAGATAACTCGAGGTGTCAAATGACCACAATGCCCCTGTTCGGGTTGTATTCTCGATTTTTCGGTAATAACGAGTTTTATCATTTTCTCAATTTCTCATTTTTCTTTGTACTAATTAATTAATTTTTATTTGATATTTTTAATGATATTTATACTTCAATAGACGTTTATTTAAGTCCTAAAAATATTTTCCAGGGTTTCTCAAGGTCCAGGGCTAGTCAACGGTCTACGCCACAACTTCCCGGTACAGTCACCCATCGCTATGGTTCTCGGCTCGTTTAACTTGGTTACATTTCATTGCTATTATTTTTCCTTTGTTCTTCTTGTATTTTCTTTTCTTGTATTTCATTATTTTATGTCTCCTCACCCATATCTAAGTGTAGTTCTAGGCATTCTAGCTGTCCGGACAACACTGGTCATCAAAACAGTAGAACGCACTACCGAACATAGGGTTGTTACAATTCTCCCCCTTTATAATAAATTTCGTCTCGAAATTTTACCTGGCATTAGTCTCTGAACAGTTGTGGGTGTTGTCTCTTCATATCCTCTTCACGTTCCCAAGTAGCTTCCTAGCCTGAATGATGGTTCCACAGCACTTTAACCAAGTGTATCTGTTTATTCCTCAGCTGCTTAACCTCATATGCCAGAATTTCTATGGATTCTTCCTCATATGAGTGGTCTGGATTTACCTCAATCTCTTCAACTGATAGTACATAAGATGGGTCAGATCTATACCTCCTTAACATGGACACATGGAAGACACTGTGTATCCTTTCTAGCTCTGGAGTTAATGCTAATCGATATGCCAAATGACCCACTCTCTCCAGAACCTCATATGGTCCGATGAAACGAGGACTCAGTTTCCCCTTTCTGCCAAATCTCATAATCCTCTTCCAAGGAGAAACTT
This sequence comes from Hevea brasiliensis, assembly GCF_030052815.1. NCBI lineage: Eukaryota > Viridiplantae > Streptophyta > Magnoliopsida > Malpighiales > Euphorbiaceae > Hevea > Hevea brasiliensis. Next base: position 50,478,304 of record NC_079503.1, on the reverse strand, counting down.
TAAGGAATACCTTATCACCCACTGCATATTCAATATCTCTTCTCTTTAGATCAACATAGGACTTCTGACGGTCTGATGCAGCCTCGAGTCGATCTTTGATCAATCTAATCTTTTCCTCTGTCTGCTGAATAATTTTTGGCCCAATCATCTTCCTTTCACCTACTTCATCCCAACATAAGGGAGTTCTGCACTTCTTGCCATACAAAGCTCCATATGGAGGCATCTCAATGCTTGATTGGTAGCTATTGTTATAAGCAAACTCAATCAAAGGCAAGAGTGTATCCCAACTACCTTCAAACTCAATCACACAAGCCCATAGCATATCCTCCAATATCTGAATTACTCTTCAGACTGGCCATCTGTCTGTAGGTGGAATGCTATGCTGAAGTTTAATCTAGTTCCTAGGGCTCTCTGAAGACTACCCCAGAATCTAGAAGTGAACCTAGGATCTCTATTAGATACAATCGATACTGGCACTCCATGTAGTTTTACAATTTCATAAATGTACAATCTGGCCAATCTTTCCAGGCTATAGTCCATCCAAACTGGCAAAAAGTGAGCAGACTTGGTCAGTCTGTCAACTATAACCCATACTGCATCATGACTATTATGTGTCCTCGGAAGTCCCATCACAAAATCCATAGTTATCTGTTCCCATTTCCACTTTGGTACTGGCAATGGATGTAACAAACCAGCTGGAACTTGATGTTCTGCCTTTACTTGCTAATAAGTTAGGCATTTGAAAACAAATTCAGCTATATCCCTCTTCATACCCATCCAGTAATGCTCTTTTAGCCCTCTGTACATTTTAGTTCCACCAGGGTGCATAGCAAAAAGAGACTCATGTGCTTCCTTCATAATGATCTGTCTCAAGTCAACATCCCTAGGAACGCACATTCTGCCCTGATGTAGCAATAAACCATCATCTCTCACAGAGAATTCAGGTTTCTTGCCTTACTAGACTTTTTTCAGTAGCTTCTGATATTTATCATCATTCTGAGCAGCCATTTTGATTTGATCAATCAACACTAGCCGTACATGCCATGCAACTACTGTCTATCCCTCATCATCAATCTCTAAACTAGCATGCTATGCTTTCAACTCATGTACCATGGACAAAGGAGAAACTCTGAGACTTGCCATAGTCTTACGACTTAAGGCGTCAGCCACCACATTTGCTTTCCCTGGCTTATAGTCTATTAAGCAATTATAGTCTTTAATCAGTTCTAACCATCTCCTCTGCCTCAAATTCAATTCCATCTGGGTGCCTAAATACTTCAAGCTCTTGTGATCTGTGTAAATGTAGCATTTCTCCCCATACAAATATTGTCTCCAGATCTTCAGAGCAAAAATAATAGCTGCTAGCTCTAAATCAAGTGTTAGGTAGTTCCTCTCATGCGGTTTCAACTGGCGTGATGCATAAGCAATGACATTCCAATCTTGCATCAGTACACAGCCTAACCCATTGTGAGAAGCATCACAATAACTATGTATTCTTTACCAGGGGTAGGTAAAGTAAGGACTGGAGCTTCAGTTAAACACCTCTTCAACTCATCAAAACTCTGCTAGCATTTATCTATCCACTGAAATTTTACATCTATTCGAAGCAGCTTGGCCAGTGGAGAAGCTAACATAGAAAACCCTTTCACAAATCGACGGTAATATCCAGCTAAACCTAGAAAACTGCGAATTTCTGTGATATTCCTGGGTGGCTTCCAATTAAGGATAGCTTCTACCTTGCTAGAATCTACCTTGATCCCTTCAGCCAACACAACATGTCCCAAGAAGGAGATTTGTTTCAGCCAAAATTTACATTTCAACAATTTGGCATATAGCTGTTTCTCCCTTAAAGTCTGCAGTATAATCCGCAGATGTCTGTCATGCTCCTCTGCATTCCTCGAATATATCAAAATATCATCAAAAAACACCACCAAAAACTGGTCGAGATATGGTCTGAAGATAGTGTTCATCAGATCCATAAAAGCAGCTGGAGCATTTGTTAACGCGAATGGCATTACTAGAAACTCATAGTGGCCATATCGAGTTCTGAAAGCAGTTTTTGGAATACTCTGCTCTTGCACTTTCAACTGATAATAACCAGATCACAAATCAATTTTGGAGAATACAGTGGCACCCTTTAACTGATCAAATAGATTATCAATGCGAGGCAATGGATATCTATTCTTTATTGTCACCTTATTTAATTACCGGTAGTCAATACATAAGTGAAGAGTGCCATCCTTCTTCTTAACAAACAATATTGGCGCTCCCCAAGGTGACACACAAGGGCAGATGAAGCCCTTTTCAAGTAGTTCTTGCAACTGTACCTTCAACTCTTTCAACTCTGCTAGTGCCATTCTGTATGGTGTTATGGAGATTGGATCTACACCAGGCATAATATTAATTTCAAATTGCACCTCTCTTTCTGGAGGTAATCCTGGCAATTCATCAGGAAACACATCTGGAAAGTCATATACTGTAGGGATGTCCCTCAATGCTGGACTCCCCACTTGGGTGTCTACCACATGTGCCAAGTATGCTTCACACCCCTTTCTGATCATTTTTCTGGCTAGTGCAGCCGAAATGATATTTGATGGCAATAGCTGCCTCTCCCCATGTATTACCACATCACTGTACTGAGGGAGACCAAAAGTGACTGTCTTCAGTCTACAGTCAATCATGGCGTGATGCCTGGCTAACCAATCCATGCCCAAGATGATATCATAATCTCTGAAGGGCATTTCAATGAGATCAGATAGAAAAGTATGTCCTTGGATCACCAAAGGACAATCCCTATACATTCTATTAACCCTGACCTCTTGTCCTAGCAGACTTGTTACTAGCACCTCAAAGTCCATTTTTGTACATGGAACAACAATGCAATAAATGATGCTAGCACTCACATAAGAATGGGTAGAACCCGGATCAAATAACATAAACACATCTTGATTAAAAGTTGAGAAGGTACCAGCCACAACATCAAATGTCTCGACCTCTTCTCTCTATCTAATTGTGTAGACTTTGACTGGAGCACTACCTTGCTCTGATTGATTCACAGTGCCTTGGCTGCCTGCTGGACTACCTTTACCCCTACCTCTACCTCTGCTAGGTGGTTGTGAACCTCTGGTGGCAGGACTCTGAACTGACCCTTCTGTAGTAGTAGGAGGTGGTCCAACTCTGCGAGTACTGGTGCAGTCTTTGGCAAAGTGCCCTGTGCCTCCATAGTTATAACAGGCTTCTATGGCCTTGTAGCATACCCCACCATGAGTTCTTCCACAAATTTCACATTGGCGGGGAGGGTAGGAACTTCTGGTACTTTGCTAACCAGATGGAGGAGGTTTCTGTCCTGAATATCTTCCCCTACTAGACTTCTTACCACCTCTGTTGTGTCCCCCATGGTTCTTCCTTTTTCCAGTAGGACCACTGGAACTCTGTTCTACTGACTTTTCCTCTTTTTCTGTCTTCTCTGATTTCTTTTTCTCAGGGGCCGCCTCTAACTCAATTCTTTCTAATTCCAGTGCTTGAGAAATAAGTTCAGAGAAGTTGTTATATTTGAATCCGACCACTTGTAATCTGATACTGGGCTTCAAGTCGGTTTCAATCCTCTTACATCTCTCCTTACTAGTAGAAAGTGGACTTACTGCATAATGGCTCAAGTGCGAAAATTCCCTTTCATATTCAACCACTGATCTACTCCCCTATTTCAGACTTAGAAACTCTTGCAGCTTCTAGTCCACATAAGCATCAGGGACATATTTTTGTTTGAACTCCCACAGAAAATCATTCCATGTTAGCACTGAAGGTTCTACCAGACTATGGGGAATGGTTTTCCACCAGTCATATGCATCCCCCTGTAGCAGAGACACTGAATATTCAAATCTGAGCTCCTCTGTACAATGTAGCTTCTTGAATACCCCATCCATTCTTTCTAGCCACTGTTCTGCCTCTAGAGGATCTACTGTCCCCTTAAACTCAGTAGCCTCATATTTCATCAGCTTGTCATACTGCCTAGCTGAAAACTGTGGTTGTACCACTGGAGTCTGTAGTGGGACTTGAGTAGGCACGTTACCAGCCATTTGTTGGAACATTGCAGCCATTTGTTGAGCGAACTGAGTTGGAAACTACGGTATTGAGGGGGTTAGCGTGGCTGATCCACTGACATTGTGTAGGGCTGGGGCATCCCCTTGTACCTCAGCCTCTATCGATTGATCGACTGAATGATCACCCTCTTCCATAGTCAATTCGAGGATCTTAGACCTCCTGAATAAATAACACAAGGAGATTTCCTCCCGTTAGTGCATATTTATAATGTAATATACTGTATGTATCAATCAATGACATCGAGTAGTTGTACGATGAAGAAAGAATATTCAAATTACAGGTGAAAACAGAATTTAAAAACTAGCTCTGATACCACTAAAACATGTCACACCCTATCCCTCCGTAAGGCATAACATGATCCCGTAGTATACCTAATGAATTACCAACTTCGTCTACTGATAACCCATTAAATACACTACCAGGGATTTTAAACTTTTTTTTACTTCTTTTTAGAGTGGTGAGCACTATTTACAAGTGTTAAAATTTTTTTGAACTGAAGTGAAACAACTAACACATTTGAAGAATTAATAATTTTTGTAAGAATTTTGGCAGAGTGCCATCTGTATCTTGAATAAAATAGTTCTTCAAAAACCTGTAAAAAAGCACTTCAATTTTTTTTGTTCAATCCCCAAACTCCAATATTCAATCAACATAATATGTTTCTCAACATTTTCAAAAGCTGAGACAAAAGAATATATCACAACATTTACAAACCAAAATAATTTACAAATTTAGTTTACAAATTTAATGTACAATTTTAATTTATAAATGCTCAAAACCAAGAACACTATATACATACAGTGAACATACATTACAATACAAAATGTAAAATATGGTATACTTATTATACCCGATGAACTCTCAATGAAGCACTAGCAGCCTAGTCTGCTGCCCTTCAGTCTGTCTACCTGCGACAACAATGAAAAGCTATCGCTGAGCCAATGTCTCAGTGGTGCACAACATTAACAAAATATAATTTTAAATCATAAATCATAAGTTGTATAAATAGTGGATACTTAAAACCATAGTTAAATTTGAAGACAATGAATGTCATAAAGAATTTAAACTCTATTTCACAATATCACAATAAATATCAATAAATCACACACACAGCTTAATCATGTTCCAATGTCAAATTCATCCCAAAAGCCGATGGCTAGTGAGGAATAACATAGCTAGCTAGCAATAATATGAGTACTCATTCTATTCGTCCTTAACAGGCACACACCTTAACACTTCAGCCAGAGAGGAAATTCAAAGTCAATTCATCCAACTAGACAAGCTAGCGAGGAATTTAATCAATATACATGATAGTTGTGGTTTCAAACCATTTACAATGCTTTTCAATCAATAAGTATCCATCAAATTTCCATTCAAACAATTTTTCACAATTCAAAACAATAACATACAAAATTCTCATAATTTATTTCAATTGAAAAGTCAAAAGAAATAACTGTTATGCACAAACCTCTAATAAATGTCTCTTGGCCCTGACTCAATGTTTCCTTCCTCTTCCTTGAGTCTTTGCTAAGTAAAACACATAATTTGAAGTGTTTCAGTACTCATTTAAACTGTCTCTAACAATAAGGCTTAATAATTAATTTATTAAATTCTATTATTTTCCTTAGTCAACCTAAAATGTTGACCCTCGATGCACTCTAGGTGAATTAGGTTTAATGTTACCAATATGTCACATTTTATAGCCTTTTAGTGTTGGTACATGTTACCCAATTCATTTCCAAGTATATTGCATTTTATTGCAATTTACCAGATTTCGGTATACTAATTTGACCTAGCCGGATGACCTAGTTTCCTCGATTTTCGGGTTTTGATCCAAACTACAAACTTGTAGGTCTATATCTTATTGCACGCGGGGAAAAATTTCAGGTCATTCTGAGTTGTGTAGACCAAGATATGGTCAATTTACCAATGCTGGACAGAATGTACCAAAATGGTAACTTTAGGTCATTTTTAGGTCACTTTTGGTTTGGCCAGTTTTTGGACCTGAACTTATGCAAGCCATTTGGCCATTTTTGGGCTTTGGTGTCTTCATTAGAATTGTAGATATATGTCTCAACTATTCATAGTAAAAATTTCAAGTCAATTGGACCTGTTTTGAGTAAGTTATGGTCAAAATACTAACTACTGCCCAAATGGTCAATTTTCAGGCTTTCAAATCACTAATTCGGATTTGGTCATTTTTCAAGTCACCTTCTAAGCAGAATTTTGGTAAGGTTCCTTAATGAAAGTTGGCACATTTTGTGTTTAGTTTCACCTTCAATTGGTCTCATACCAATTGAAGCCACACACTTAAGGTTCTAAGCCAAAACATATACTGCCCTATTACAATTTGTTCATCCTTTACCAATTACACATCCTATGCTTACCAAGTTCACTCTTCCATGCCAATTCTGGTTTGTACCATAAAATTAACACATTTAGCAACCCATTTTTAGTCATTTTGGCAACTTATAACCACTCTCAACATACACACTATAATAGAGAATTTTTCAAGTCCAATTACAATAATTAACCACAAGACATACCTCATTTACATGTCCGAATTCAAACCACTATGCACATATCCAAATTCAAACAATTATTCATATACACATGCTGCCATCAATGACAACATAATTCAACAATATTTCATGAACTCAAACACTACAATTTTCTTCATGAGGCTGCCACAAGTTTACACATACCCATTAATTTCCACTTTCACTTTTCAAGCTTCCAAATCAAACCTTACACATGGAATTCAACTACAACAAAATCAAACATTTAAATCATCATTCTAACCACTATTTACATGCAAGAATAAGCTGTTCATATTGAAGTTCCATGGCTGCCAAAATGCACATCTCCATTAATTCATTAAACTTCAAAAATTCTTCCATAAACCAACTACCCATAACCTTGGTTACACTTTTAATGAAACAAGAATTGAAAACACTCACTTACCACTTTTGAAGCTTGACCAAACTTCAACAAAACTTCTTAAAATTACTACCAATTTCTTCCTTGCAAGGTGAGGACTAACTTTAATGAAGACAAATTGGGGGAAATGGTGGCTTGATCATGGAGTTTTAATGTTTCAAAGGTGGGTGGCCATGGGAGAATTCTCCCAAGCTTTTCGGCTGGTTTTGCAAAGTGAGGAAGATAAAGTTATCTGCTGTCCATATTATATTTAATGGTCCACTTTAGTGGTGTTAGTGGAGCACTAATAGGATTAAAAATAATTTTTAATGTTAAACTATCATAATTTAGTTTTTATGCCCCATTTCTTTTACTATTCTTATAATGTGTCACAATTTAATTTTTCATGACATTTTCCAAATGTAATATCATTTATTTTTAATGGACATTTAGGTCAAAAGATAACTTAGGGTGTCAAATGACCATAATGCCCCTGTTCGGATTGCATTCCCGATTTTTCGATAACACCGAGTTTTGTCATTTTCTCGATTTATTGTTTTTCTTTGTACTAATTAATTAATTAATTTTTCTTTGATATTTCTAATGATATTTATACTTCAATAGATGTTTTTTTAAGTCCTAAAAATATTTTCTAGGGTTCCTCGTGGTCTAGAGCTAGTCAACAGTCCACACCAAAACTTCCTAGTGGGTTACCCATCACTATGGTTCTCTGCTCGTTTAACTTGGTTACATTTCATTGCTATTATTTTTCCTTTTTTCTTCTTGTATTTTCTTTTCTTGTATTTCATTATTGTATGTCTCCTCACCCATATCTAAGTGTAGTTCTAGGCATTCTAGCTGTCCGGACAACACTGGTCACCGGAACAGTAGAACGCACTATCGAACATAGGGGTGTTACAATACCTGCTAGTCAAATTAACAGCATATGCGATATCCGGCCTAGTACACAATATTGCATACATCAAACTTCCAATAGCCAAAGCATATGGAATCCTGGCCATTTTATCTCTTTCTTCAGGTGTCTTTGGAGACATCTTTTTAGAAAGGTGGATACCATGTCTTGCTGGTAACAATCCTCTCTTGGAATCAAGCATGTTAAACATCTTTAACACCTTTTCCAAGTATAGACTTTAGGATAAACCAATTATTCTTTTCGCTTTATCTCTATAGATGCAAATCCCAAAAATATAGGTTGCCTCCCCTAAGTCTTTCATGGAGAATGTATTTGACAACCATACCTTTACAGTTGTCAACATACCTGTGTCATTACCCATTAACAATATGTCATCCACATATAAGATAAGGAAAGTGATAGCATTGTCACTAACTTTCTTATATACACATGGCTCATCCTCATTTTTGATAAAACTAAATGACTTAATGGCTTCATCAAAATGGATGTTCCAACCCCTCGAAGCTTGCTTCAACCCATAAATGGATCGCTTTAGCTTGCATACTTTGGAACCATCTTGGGATTCAAAACCCCTAGGTTGTTCCATGAAAATGTTTTCTTGAATGTATCCATTGAGAAAAGCTATTTTGACATCCATTTGCCAAATCTCATAATCATAGTATGCAGCTATTGATAATAGAATCCTAATTGATTTAAGCATGGCAACAGGCAAGAAAGTCTCCTCATAGTCGATTCCTTGCCTTTGGCGAAACTATTTCGCTACTAGCCTTGCCTTATAGGTCTCTACCTTTCCATCAGAACCAATTTTCTTCTTGAAAACCCATTTGTTCCCTATAGGCACAATACCTTCGGGTGGGTCAACAAGATCCCAAACTTGATTCTTATACATGGAATCAATCTCGGATCTCATAGCATTAATCCATTTTGAAGAGTCTATATCTGATATAGCTTCTTCATAGGTAAGTGGATCATCTCTATGATCAATTTCTTCATGAGTAGACAACTCTTGTTCTTCTTCATGAAGGAAACCATATCTCACTGGTGGGTGAGATACCCTGGTTGTTCTACGAGGAATAGCTATAGATGTTTCATCAATAGATGTAGGTTGACTAGATGGATCTATATCCATCTGATCTATTGGTTGGTCAGAATTCTCCAATTCTAACTCTATTTGCCTTCCTTTGCCTCCTTCTTGAACAAACTGTTGTTCAAGAAATATGGCATCTCTACTTATCACAACCTTTTGTGATGTAGGCAAATAAAAATAATATCTAAAACTATCTTTTGGATATCTAACAAATCGACCCTTTTCTGATCTGGTTTCCAATTTTTCAGTATTCAGCTTTTTGATATAAGCTAGACAATCCCAAATCTTAACATGCTTAAAACTTGGTTTGCTTCCATGCCATATCTTATAACATGTGGAAGATACTGATTTTGATGGAATCCTATTCAAAATATATAAAACTGATTCTAATTCAAATCCCCAAAAGGAGATTGGCATATTAGTATAGCTCATCATACTACGTACCATATCTAATAGGGTACGATTTCTCCTTTCAGATACACCATTCAGCTGTGGTGTTCCTAGAGGAGTTAGCTGGGAAACAATGCCATGCTCTCTCAAGTATTCATCAAAACTAGTACTCAAGTATTCACCTCCACGATCTGATCGAAGAGCTTTAATACTTTTTCCTGTTTGATTTTCTACTTCAGATTTAAATTCTTTGAACTTTTCAAAGGATTCATGTTTGTATTTCATCAAATACAAATACCCAAACCTTGATTTATCATCAGTAAAGGTAATAAAATAATGAAAACAGCCTCTAGCCATTTTTTTAAATGGACCGCGTACATCATTATGTATTAGCTCCAAAATATTTTCAGCTCTTAGCCCTTGTCCAATAAAGGGTGATCTAGTCATTTTGCCCTGAAGGCAAGATTCACAGGTTGGAGTAGGCTCAGAGCCCAATGAAGATAAAATCCCCATTTTCTCTAGTTTTGTAATCCTATCTTCTGCAACATGACGTAACCTTAAGTGCCAAATATATTTTGAACTTGAGTTGATTTTCACCATGGCATTGCATTCATTTAGATCACTTGCATTCATTTTGTGTTTGTCATTATTAGCCAAATAATAAAGACCATCATTCATATAACCCAAACCAACATACTTATTTTCAAAATAAATATTGCAAACATCATCTGTGAACTGAAATTCATAGCCATTTCTAGTCAAACTAGATATAGAAATGATGTTCTTAAAAGCATCAGGTACATATAAAATATTATCCAAACACAAAACATGTCCAGACATGTAAAAAGATTTAGATCCTATGGCTAAAGCTTCAACAGTTAAGCCATTGTCAATCCAGAGTCTAACATCTCGAGAACGCAAGCTGCTACTTTTTGCTAGTTCCTGCATATCATAAGAAATGTGAGAACTGGCACCAGTATCTAAAACCCAACCTGTAGATTAACTATGAGTATCATCAGAATCTAAATAACAAGATATGGACATACCTTCCGAAGGTGTATCCTTATTGTCCTTCAGAGAAGCAAGATACTCTGGGTAGTTCATTTTCTAGTGCCCATTCTTCTGGTAGTGGAAAAACTTTCCTTTGCCTCCATCAGCTTTAGTCTTCCCTTTCTGTTTAGCTATTTTCTTGGAAGGACTAGGAATCCGAGGTTTCTTTTTCTTATTGCCCTTCTTCTTGTTGGACTTTCCAGCAGAAGAAGATGCAATCAAAGCTACCTCTTTTCATTTATTGCCCGGCATATTCTTTTGGGCAATAACCAGCATGTTGAGTAAACCAGCTAAGGTGCATTCCTGTTTAGTCATATGGAAATTTGTTACAAAATTCTCAAAAGACTTAGGAAGGGCCTGAAGGATCAAATCCATCTGTAGTTGGAAATCCATGTTAAAGTCAAGATGTTCTAGCTGCTCAATCAGCCGAATCATCTTATGGACATGATCCCCAACATTCTATCCTTCATACATCCTCATGCGGAACAGCTGCCTAGATATCTCATACCTAGCATTCCTGTTGTGCTCACCATACAACTCTTGTAGGTGAAAGAGGATCTCACTCGCACTCTGCATGTTCTCATACTGCTTCTGTAACTCATTACTCATAGAAGCAAGCATGTAGCACTTGGCTTTCATATCATGCTCCTTCCACTTGTCCAAAGTTTCATGTTCCTCTTGTGTGGCCTCTGGAGGTAAGGGACTAAGGACATTTGAGTCTAGAACATATCCTATATGTTCAAGGTTCAGGACAAGTTTCAAATTTCTTAGCCAATTATATAGATTAGGTCCTATCAACCTATTGCGATCAAGTATGCTTGCAAGGATATTGGATGGTGGTGGTTGTTCTATGCTCATTATTATCAGCAAATTAACTGCAGAAAATAACCAAATTAATTAGTAAATGTATCATGTATTTAACCAAAATGATTATGGTCTTTTAATCAAATTGGTCCTCCCACTAACTTAGCGAATCCTGCACTTCCAAAGTAGAAAGCGGAAATCCTAGTTGGATAGATTTCTAGTGGGTGATTGAAGTCTTATAATTCTATTGATCATCCTTAGGTACATCCATTATTGGAATTACAATAAACTATAAGTGAGCAACTCCTTGCCCATCACATCTCATGTGAGGTTCAATCCTTTACTTAGCCCCTAATGCTCAAAATCTCAGGTACATCCATTATTGACTTATCTTGCATTAGTTAAGTTGATCCCATTGAGCTAGTAATTATGTAAATAATTTTAATGTCCTCAGGTACATCCAATATTGGCCACCAAACCATTTACATATTTACAATATCTCATGCTTAACAATTATTCTTAAGAAAATCTCTTAAATTAATTGCATCTTATGCAAGTATTTAAAATTTCTTAAAATAATTGCCTCAATGGAGGGCCCCTGTTATAATTACTTTAATTATAGCATTTCCAACTTAATCATTTGTTTGGAAGATTTTATGGTCATCCTAGTTACTACTAAGGTCTCACTTTGCAAATTATCCAATTAGTATGCATATATCATATACTTGCATACATTCCCATACATCTCATGCATTCATGGATAATAAATAAATATGGTATGATCATGGACTTTTCTAAGGGATTCAATTCTGAGCCACCAAGAATTGAACCAGGGCATTCCTAGGTGCATTTTCATTCATTCATTTTACAAGAGTTGCTAAAGGAGTACATAATCAACACTTGATCTTGAATTCCTCCCACTGGTACCACTAATGCTCTTGACCTCCTTGATCTTCTTACAATCCAATTACATAGTAATCCTTGGCATACCAAGGCGAATTTACAAGAACTAAATAAATAAAATTACTACCCAAAATTATTGCAATCTTAATAATACATGCCCAAAAATAAATTAAAATTAATTAATTAATTAATTTACAACCCAAAGAAACATAAAAGAAATTAATCCAATCACATTGGTCTTTTATAGTCCATGATCATCCATCATGCATATCACTATTTAACAATTAAATAAAACATACATACTTAAATTAAATTGAATATTTCATATTCAAATTAAAAATCCAGATTTGAATATGATTCAAACAAATTTAAAAATTAAGATTTGAATCACATTCAAACAACTTTTAAATTCAGATTTGAATCACATTCAAACAACTATAAAAATTCAAATTTGAATCACATTTAAACAACTTTTAAAATTCAGATTTGAATCACATTCAAATAACTATAAAAATTTAGATTTGAATCACATTCAAACAACTTTAAAAATTTCGATTTGAATCACATCAAACAACTTTTAAAATTCAGATTTAAATCACATTCAAACAACTTTTAAAATTCAGATCTGAATCAAAATTTAATCATGTGATTAAAACACCTAATTAAACATTTTAATTAGTCATAGGATGAACCTTAGATCATACAATAATTATAGATTTAAAAAACCAAACGTTGCGCACACCATTGGAGACCACAAAGTGTGCGCACCATTAGTGTTCATCACCATGCTGCCACTTTTCCTTTGCAACCAGCAATTGATCTATCATCTCATGATCAAACCATACAATTAAATCATATAATCAACAATCTAAATGGCAAATATAGTGGCTCTGATACCATTTGAAGGAGCGGAAGCATGAAAAACACAATTTTAGATCATTGAAATTCAAAATTTTTCATCTAGGGTCACATGCATCATGCAAGATTGATTTTTATCTATTTGATTTCAATGATAAACAGCATATTAAAACTCTTTTAGTATATTTTTGGATCTACATTTGTCATTTAAGATTTTAGAATTAATAGATTAATTTATTAGAACCCTAGATTAGATCAAGAACAAGTGCACTATCCTTTTTGATGCACTGCAGTGTGTTTGGCACCTTTAGGATGCGCCTTAGGACACCAGGTATTGTCCTTCTAGCTTGTCCACACCAAGATCACCTATGGCAGCTCTTGAACAGCTTCTAAAGCTTTTTCTATGAATTAGAAAATCAAGTTTTGCCTTTTGAGAGATTACAGATGTAAACAGGACACTAGAAACAATTTCTAGTATTTTTAATTCAAGAGATTGTTTGCTAATCTCTTTGAATTGATGAGAGATGAAGAAGAAGAGAAGGGAGAGCAGCTAAGGGTGGCAGCACAAAGAGATGAATGGCAGCTTATTTTATTTTCTTTTCATTCTTTCACTTATATAGCTAGGTCACCACTTAAAACCCTTGCCACATGTCACCTTTTGATTAGCTCTAGGTGTAATTGACCCAATCACATTGTGCCAAGTGTCAAACCTATATTTAATTTTGACTTTGATCATCTTACATGATTAAAAGACATTTGGCAAGCTTATGTGTAGTGCCATGTGTCACCATCTCATATTGCCACATGTCACTCTGTTAAATGACCAAAATACCCCTGTGTCTTAATTTTGAGTTCTCAACCCAAAATAATTATTTCTCTTCTTCTAATCAATTTATATCAAATATAAATAAATTAATTAATCTCTATTAATTAATTTATCATTAATTAAATTCATATTTAAACGCTTTAAATATAAATTTAACTTATACTATACATCCAATAACCTAGATTTGGTTTCAAGTCATGCTAGGGACTTTGCAATCTAATTACAAACTAAACCTATTTAATTAATCAATTAAACTCTTTAATTAATTAATTAAATCATATTTAATTTGGTGATTACTTGTGTATGTGTGTGACTTACTAGGCTCATCACTATTTGGCAATGAGACATGATATCAACTCTTAATATCATAAGAACTCTTTCTTACCATAAATAATTTCTCTAAATCATTTTATGCACCTCATAGACTATGGTTAACACCTAGCATAGCATGCCATAGCCACCCAATCAGTAATAAGATTTACTTTAAATGAACCTATAATCATATGTTACCATGCACTAGAATCTCTCTGTTACAAAATCCCAATTCCAGCTAGAGTCATGATTTATGTCAAACCCCATTTGCTATGAATATTATACTCTCTTTTAATTCCAGTTCTTGATTAAAAAGATTTTCTCATCAGAAACTCTTTTCTGATTAAATCTAACTGTCCTGGCCAGGAACTTGAAATATTAAGAATAATTGAATGAATATATGATTTTATCACTATTTACTTAGAGGAACAGATTCCATCTTGATCAACACCTACCTCCATATATAACTAGTAGGAGCCAACACATGCCCATATACCCATATACAGTATAATTATGAAAGCAATATTAAACTCAAACCACCTATATATAAGATAACTATGCTATCTCAAGTCTAAAGATTATATGCATTGATATGATTTATGACATTGTATTGACAAGAGTAAACTTCATGTGCTTGTCATAAGTGTCACTGGTTCGACCTACTTATCATGTATAAGTGCCTATCATGTTTGTTATATGGCATGAGATTCACCATTCCATCTTATTTACATCTCATATAAATAACTTGGGAAAAAACATGATTATAATCTTTCTGGATAAGTCATATCCTTATTGTGAAGTATCCTCGATTGTGAACCTATTTATGATACTTTGTGCTAGAAATATTGTCACTCATATTCTTAACAACTTAAGAATAGAATTTCTAACAAAATATCAATGGACCTTTTCTATTACACATAAATATATTATGTAAATGGAAAAGTGAAAATGCCTTTTATTAATAAAATATGTACAAGACACATACTAAATGATATGCTCTAGGGCATACTACTAACAAAACCACAAATATCAACTTCTGGGAGCTCAGCTCCCTCCATCACCAATAATAACATTTCATACATCCAAGCAATCCCACATAATTAATTTTACAACTTTGGAACTAAGTTATTACAAACCAAATAAAGATATAACTATTAGTCCATGCAGAGTTCAAATTTAAATAGTTGACAAATAAGTTCAATCAAAATAATTTTTACTTAAACCTGTGGAGAAAGAATGTAGGTTAATCTCAAATAAATCCACCTATCACCTAGGGAATACTTGAACAGGGGTGAGTGTTCGACTCAAATACAATTTCTATAACTATCTAAAACTAATGCACTCCTATGTATGAAATGCAACTCGTTCACATAGTTTAGAACAATTCAACTAATATTCACACAAAAGATAATTTAGAGCATGCATGCATCCATGGGTTACTTCAATACATATATGGGAGCTGATCCCCAATATAGCTCTCTTAATCTAATGCCTACCAGCGAGGTTAACTCATGCCAGACTTTCTGTGATGCCTCTTATCCGTCTACAGTGTAGCTGAGTAAAGTGTGCCACATTCGGTATCGAAGCACCCTATCTTATCTTGTCCTGTCCATTGTTAATTTTAAACTTTATTGAAAACATATAGTAAAATTTTTTTATTATAATTTATTTCTGTGGAGACCCAGATAGAGCCTCCTTTGTTTTATTAGCATCTGGTGGATTCCAATATTTACCTATCAACATAATCATAGTCCATTCATATAATCATATTTCATGTCATTTTATGTCATCAAACATTCATATAATTTACTCATAATCATTCATATAAAAGTTTATACACAATAATTTACAATTTCATTTACAATCTTAAAATGTAATTACATGATATTTATGTACAATAAACTAAAATACAAAATCTAATACATGGGCCCTACCAATAAAATGCAAAATACTGAGGTGACTCTGGACTGTGGCAGATCTGTCAAAACTCTGTTAGAACACTACTGCTACTGCTGCTGCTACGGCTGTGTCTGGTCTGCAGTACCTAAGCGATGGAAAACCAACGTGCTAAGAGAATTGCTCAGTGGTGTATAACTTTAAAGAAAAGTAACTAAATAATTAAACATAATAATTCTAGGTAAATTTAATAAATTCTAAGTCTTTACAGATTTATTTAACTCTGGGATCAATTTATTTATCAGGATCTTATCTGTGTATTTATTTTATTTTCAGTCTCTTTAAAATCATATCAGTGCCCAAGTAACCTATAACAGACTATAAAGTCTGGATACACAAGAGTATACTAGTTAGACAACCATATGTCTACCCTGTATATAACTGTCATGTCAGGCACAAGGCCAACGGGTAGGCTTTTAAAGCCAAAAATGAAATCAGACATAATGGCCAACGGGCAGGCATATAGCTTGTAGAACAATCATATCAGACATATTTTGTCAATCCATGATTTTTCATGTAGGCATTACTGCTATCTGTTGTTCCTAATTGGTATACCAATCGATCCAAGCTATATACATAAGCCTAGGTTTACTTTGGGCAATTAAGCACTATCAATTACTTATTAGAAATTTCATGTCAAGTTGTAGAGGGAAAGTGGGTCCCACATATCTATTTCATGTAATTTTGTATTTAGCAACATATTAGGGTTAAAACCCTACTATAAATTTATTTGTCTTATGAACCTTTCTTTAGGTTCAGTTTTGATGTGTTGACTTTTCTTATCAATTTGATCATTTTGTGGCCACTGTTTGGCTATACTTCCTTCATGGAAGTTGTTCCTCTATGTCTTGTCTTTTTTTTTTCCCCTTTTTGAATCATGTCATTTGGATTTCTAGAGCTCAAGATATGGTCAAATAACCATAACTAGTTCATTTCCTAATTCTGGCTCTTTAACTAAGCAGATTTTGGAGTCACACTTTACCAATTTAATTGAACATGTTGCAACCACTTTTAGGCTTAGTGTTCTTCATATAATTTGTTGCCCTATGTCATATGGTCACTCAGAATTTTGGATTGCAATTTTTTAACTTTTGTACAATTACTTATAGCCAAATCACTGTTCTGGACTCATGTACCCCATGGCAACAGGATTCCAGTTTAGGTCAGTGGATTTGACTCAACTTTTAGGATTCTTACATTCATAATTTGCAGAATGTGTTTAAAACAAGGTTGGAGCCCTATCCATTAGGTTTCCAGAACAATATGGGTCATACAAATTGGAGTTTTCTAGTAGGAGATATGACTAAAAGACCATTCTGGGGTTAAGTGGTCACTTAGGCAATTTCCAGAATTTACAAACTAATTTGACCTAGCCAATTGACCTAGTTTCCTTGATTTATGGGTTTTGGTCAAAATACCAATATTGTAGGTTGATGTCTTGTGGAAATTGTTCCACTGATTTCATTGCCTTTGGATTTCTATAGACCAAGATATGGCCTTTTTTCCAAAACTGATCAAGTAAGCCTATGTCTAGCAATTTCGGGGCAATATGGTTCTGGATAGTTTTGGTCACTTAACTTGGGCCAATAATTTGGTTTGGTTTAAGGTATTTCTGGGCTCTATGATGTCACAACTTACCCCTCCATAAGGCATAACATGAACCTGTAATATACCTAATGAATTACCAAACTTCGTCTACTGATAACTCATTAAATACACTACAAGGGATTTTAAACCTTTTCTTATTTCTTTTTACAGTGGTGAGCACTTTTGACAGGTGTTAAAATATTTTTAACTGAAGTGAAACCAAATAATAAATCTGAGTATCAATAATTTCTGTAAAAATTTTAGCAGAGTATCATCTATATTTTGAATAAAACAGTTCTTCAAGAACCTGTAAAAAGCACTTTCAATATATTTCTTCAATCCCAAATTCCAACAATAGTTCAACACAATAAATTTCTCAACATTTGTCAACTCAATTTGACATTAATTTTTTAGTGTTTTCAAAAGCTGAGATAAGAGAAATAAGTCACAATATTTTTGCAGGCCAAGATAATTTACAATTTTAGTTTACAACTGCTCAAGACCAAGTACAATATATACATACAGTGCACATACATTACAATAAAGACTACAAAAATATGGTATACTAAATATACCCGATGAAATCTCAAAATACAACAAAAGCAGCCTATTCTGCTACTCTATCCGTCTGTCTACCTACGACAGCATTGAAAAAGCTATCGCTGAGCCAATGTCTCAGTGGTGCACAACATTAAGAAAATGCAATTTAAAACCATAAACCATAAATCATATGAACCGTGGATACTTAAAATCATAGTTGAATTGAAAAGACAGTGAATGTCATAAAGAATTAAACTCCATTTCACAATATTACAATAAATATCAATAAATCACACACACAGCTTAATCATGATTCCATAATTCAATTCATCCCAAAAGCCGATGGTTAATGAGGAATAACATAACCAGCTAGCAATTATATGAGTACTCATCCTATACGTCCTTAACTGGCACACACCTCAACACTTCAGCCAGAGAGGGAATTCAAAGCCAATTCATCCCACTAGACAAGCTAGTGAGGAATTCAATCAAATATACATGATAGCTATGGTTTCAAACCATTTACAATATTTTTCAAGCAATAAGTATCCATCAAATTCCATTTAAACAATTTTTTCCACAATTTAAGCAATAATATACAAATTGTCATAATTTATTTCAATTGAAAATTCAAAAGAAATAACTATCGTGCACAAATCTCTGAAGAGTAACCTCTTGGCCCTAACTCAGTGTTTCCTTCCCCTTCCTTGAGTCTTTGCTAACAGAAACACACAATTTAATGTGTTTTAGTACTCATTTAAACTGTCTCTAACAATAAAGTTCAATAATTAATTTATTTAATACTATTGCTTTCCTTAGTCAACCTATAATGTTGACCCTTAATGCACTCTAAGGGAATAAATTGTAATGATTTTATAGTCCTTTAGTCTTAATACATGTTACCAAATTCATTTTCAAGTGTATTGCATTTTATTGCAATTTATTGGATTTCGGTATGCTATTTTGACCTAACCGGATGATCTAGTTCCCTCAGTTTTCGGTTTCTAGTCCGACTTACAAACTTGTAGGTCTATGTCTTAGTGAACTTTTGCCACAAATTTTAGGTCATTTGGAGTTTACTAGACCAAGTTATGGTCATTTTACTATTGCTGGTCAGATTGCACTAAAATGGTAAACTTAGGTCATTTTTAGGTCATTTCCAGTTCTAGCAGTTTTTATACCCAAAATTTTGCAAGCATTTTGACTTGCTTATGGTCATTTCTGGGTTTTGGTGTCTTCATAAGAGTTGTAGCTCTATGTCTAAGTTATCCATGGTATAAATTTCAGGTCAATTGGACCTGTTTTGAGTGAGTTATGGCCAAAACACTGACTATTGTCCAAATGGTCAATTTTCAGGTTTGCAAAGTCACTAATCCAGATTTGGTCAATTCTCATGTCACTTTTTGGACTGAATTTAGGTAGGCTTTCTTCATGAAAGTTGGCACATTTTGTGACTAGTTTCACCTCCAATTAGCCTCATACCAATTAGAGTCACACACTTAGGGTTATAGGCTCATTTGTACACTGCCCTCTACATGCCTCTCAAACACCAAATCAAACACACATTCACCAACTATATCTTCACTTCTCCAAACCATTCTGCATTTGATACTAACCATAACAATTCATTTCTTTACATTATAAGTCAACTTGGATAGAATATAACAACTTCACAATATACCAAATGCAATCATAATTCACAAAGTACAAACCCAACAATATATACACATAAACACTCTTAATTATTACACATAACTTCCATCATCAAATTACACATTTATTCTCTACTCAATCATACACATAAGCTGCCACTTTTAGTACCATAATTCAACAACCTTTTCATGAATTTAAACACTTCAATCTTCATCATGAGGCTGCCAAAATAATACACATGCATATCAAACTTCCATTTTCACTTTTCAACTTACAATCACACTTTATACATGGTAAATCACTCCTATATATATAAGCACTCTAATTAGTTTCATTACCCATCAAATTAATATAAGAACAAACCACTTACCTTTCACTTCCATGGCTGCCCAAAATGGTAAACTTCAATAACTCATCAATCTCATAATTTCTTCCATAATCTAACACCCCACAACCTCTACTACAACTTTAATGAAGAAACAATGGAAAACAAGCACTTACCTCTGTTGAAGCTTGTTAAAACTTCTTCAAATCCTTCCCTTTTTGCTGCCACACTCTTTACCAAGTTGTGTAGTCCAACTTTAGTGAAGGAATTTAGGAAGAACAAAGCTTGATCATGGGTAGATGAAGGTGGAAATTAGGGCGGCAATGGGAGCTTCCATGGGAGTTAGTTTTGGCTGGTTATGAAATGAGGTTGAAGATGAAGTTTAATCTGTCCAAATGCTTAATAAAGGTGTCCCACAATGTGAGTTAGTGGAGCACTAACTTTAGTAAATGATTAATTAAATTAAAGTTACTAAATTTGTAAATTTGCCTCATTACTTGCATTATTTACATTATGTACTATATTTTTATTTTTCATGATATTTTCAAAGTGTAATACCACTTATTTTTAATGAAAATTGAGGTCAAAAGTCAACTCAGAGTGTCAATTGACCACAATACCCCTATTCGGTTGTATTCCTGATTTTTCGGTAAAACCGATTTTTGTCGGTTTCTCGATTTCTCATTTTTCTTTGTGCTAATGAATTAATTTTTCTTTGACATTTCCTATGTCATTTATACTTCAATAGATATTTATTTAAGTCTTAAAAATATTTTTCAAGGTTTCACGTGGTTCAGGGCTAGTAAACTGTCCACGCCGCAACTTCCCGGTGTGATTACCCATCGCTACAATTTTCGGCTCGTTTAACTTGGTTACATTTTATTGCTATTATTTTTCCTTTATTTTTCTTGTATTTTCCTTTCTTGTATTTCATTATTTTATGTCTCCTCACTAACATTTAAATGTAGTTCTAGGCATCCTAGCTGTCTGGACAGACACTGGTCACCGGAACAGTAGAATGCACTACCGAACATAGGGGTGTTACAATTCTCCCCCACTTAAAATAAATTTCGTCTCGAAATTTTATCTGGCATCAGTCTTTGAACAGTTGTGGGTGCTGTCTCCTCATGTCCTCTTTACATTCCCAAGTAGCTTCCTGGCCTGAATGATGGTTCCACAACACTTTCACTAGGGGTATCTGCTTATTCCTCAGCTGTTTCACCTCATATACCAGAATCTCTACGGGTTCTTCCTCATATGAAAGGTCTAGATTTACCTCAATCTCTTCAACTGATAGAACATGAGATGGGTTAGATCTGTACCTCCTTAACATGGATACATAGAAGACACTGTGTATCCTTTCTAGCTCTGGAGGTAATGCTAACTGATATGCCAAAGGTCCCACTCTTTCTAGAACCTCATATGGTCCGATAAAATGAGGACTCAGTTTCTCCTTTTTGCCAAATCTCATAATTCTCTTCTAAGGAGAAACTTTGAGGAATACCTTATCACCCACCGCATATTCAATATCTCTTCTTTTCAAATCAATATAGGACGTCTGATAGTCTGATGCAGCCTTGAGTCGATCTCTGATCAATTTGATCTTTTCCTCTGTCTGCTGAATAATTTCTGGCCCAATCATCTTTCTTTCATCTACTTCATCCCAACATAGGGGAGTTCTGCATTTTCTGCCTTACAAAGCTTCATATGGAGGCATCCCAATGCTTGATTGGTAGCTGTTGTTATAAGCAAACTCAATCAAAGGCAAGTGTATATCCCAACTACCTTCAAACTCAATCACACAAGCCAGTAGTATATCCTCTAATATATGAATTACCCTTTCAGACTGGCCATCTGTCTATGGGTGGAATGCCGTGCTGAAGTTCAATCTAGTTCCTAGGGCTCTCTGAAGACTACCCAAGAATCTAGAAGTGAACCTAGGATCTCTGTCTGATACAATCGATACTGGCACTCCATGCAGTTTTACAACCTCATTTATGTACAATTTGGCCAATCTCTCTAAACTATAGTCCATCTGGACTGGCAAAAAGTGAGCAGACTTGGTCAGTCTATCAACTATAACCCTACTGCATCATGACTATTCTGTGTCCTCGGAAGTCCCATCACAAAATCCATAGTTATTCGTTCCCATTTCCATTCTGGTACTAGCAATGGATGTAACAAACCAGCCAGAACTTGATGTTCTGCCTTCACTTACTGACAAGTTAGGCATTTGAAGATAAAATCAGCTACATCCCTTTTTATACCCATCCATCAGTACGCTCTTTAAGCCCTCTGTACATTTTAGTTCCACCAGGATGCATAGTAAAAGGAGACTCATGTGCTTCTTTCATAATGATCTGTCTCAAGTCCACATCATTAGGAATGCACATTGTACCCTAATGTAGTAGTAAACCATCATCTCTCACAAAAAATTCAGATTTCTTGCCCTGCTGGACTTCTTTCAGTAGCTTCTGATATTTCTCATCATTCTGAGCAGCCATTCTGGTCTGATCAATCAAAACTGGCTGTACATGCCATGCAACTACTGTCTATCCTTCATCATCAATCTCCAAACTGGCATGTTGTGCTTTCAACTCATGTACCATGGACAAAGGAGAAACTCTAAGACTTGCCATAGTCTTGCGACTTAAGGCGTCAGCCACCACATTTGCTTTCCCTGGCTGATAGTCTATTAAGCAATCATAGTCTTTAATCAGTTCTAACCATCTCCTCTGCCTCAAATTCAATTCCTTCTGGGTGCCCAGGTACTTCAAGCTCTTGTGATATGTGTAAATGTAGTATTTCTCCCCATACAAGTAGTGTCTCCAGATCTTCAGAGTAAAAACAATAGCTACAAGCTCCAAGTCATGTGTCGGATAGTTTTTCTCATGCGGTTTCAGCTGGCGTGATGCATAAGCAATGACATTCCAATCTTGCATCAGTACATAGCCTAACCCATTGTGAGAAGCATCACTATAAACTGTGTATTCTTTACCCGGTGTAGGTAAAGTAAGGACTGGAGCTTCAGTTAAACACCTCTTCAACTCATTAAAACTCTGCTGGCATTTATCTGTTCACTGAAATTTCACATCTTTTCGAAGCAACTTGGTCAGTGGAGAAGCCAACATAGAAAACCCTTTCACAAATTGGCATAAGTATCCAGCTAAACCCAGAAAACTACAAATTTTTGTGATATTCCTGGGTGGTTTCCAATTAAGGATAGCTTCTACCTTGATGGAATCTACTTTGATCCCTTCAACTAACACAACATGTCCCAAGAAAGAGATTTCTTTCAGCCAAAATTCACATTTCGACAATTTGGCATATAGTTGTTTCTACCTCAAAGTCTGCAGCACAATTCGTAGATGTCTGTCATGCTCCTTTGCATTCCTTGAATATATCAAAATATCATCAATAAACACCACCACAAATTGGTCGAGGTATGGTCTGAAGATAGTGTTCATCAGATCCATAAAAATAGCTGGAGCATTAGTTAATCCGAATGGCATTTCCAGAAAGTCATAGTGGCCATATCGAGTTCTGAAAGCAGTTTTTGGAATACTCTGCTCTTGCACTTTTAACTGATAATAACCAAATCACAAATCAATTTCGTAGAATACAACTACACCCTTCAACTGATCGAACAGATCATCAATGCGAGGCAATGGATATTTTTTCTTTATTGTCACCTTATTTAACTACTGGTAGTCAATACATAAGCGGAGAGTGCCATCTTTCTTCTTAACAAACAATACTGGTGCTCCCCAAGGTGACACACTAGGGCGGATGAAGCCCTTTTCAAGTAGTTCTTGCAACTGTATCTTCAACTCCTTTAACTCTGCTGGTGCCATTCTGTATGGTGTTATGGAGATTGGATCCACACCAGCCATAACATTAATCTCAAACTACACTTCTCTCTCTGGAGGTAATCCTGGCATTTCATCAGGAAACACATCTGGTAAGTCATATACTATAAGGATGTTCCTCAATGCTGGACTCCCCACTTGGGTGTCTACCACATGTGCCAAGTATGCTTCACACCCCTTTTTGATCATTTTTCTGGCTAGTGCAGTCGAAATGATGTTTGATGGCAATAACTGCCTCTCCCCATGTATTACCACTTCACTATATTGAGGGAGACCAAAAGTGACTATCTTCAGTCTATAGTCAATCATGGCATGATGCCTGGCTAACCAATCCATGCCCAAAATGATAACATAATCTCTGAAGGGCATTTCAATGAGATTAGACAGAAAAGTATATCCTTGGATCACCAAAGGACAATCCCTATACATTCTATTGACCTTGACCTCTTGTCCTAGAGGACTTGTTACTAGCACCTCAAAGTTCATTTTTGTACATGAAATAGCAATGCAATCAATGATGCTAGCACTCACATAGGAGTGGGTAGAACCCGGATCAAATAACACAAACACATCTTGATTAAAAGTTGAGAAGGTACTAGCCACAATATCAGATGTCTCAACCTCTTCTCTTTGTTTTATTGCGTAGACTTTGACTGAAACACTGCTTTGCTCTGACTGATTCACTGTGCCTTGGCTGCCTGCTGGACTACCTCTACCCCTGCCTCTACCTATGCTAGGTGGTTGTGAACCTCTGGTGGTAGGATTATGAACTGACCCTTCTGCAGTAGTAGGAGGTGGCCCAACTCTACGAGCACTGGTGCAGTCTTTGGCAAAGTGTCCTGTGCCTCCACAGTTATAACAGGCTCCTGTGGCCTTGTAGCATACCCCACCATGATTTCTTCCATAAATTTCACATTAGCGGGGAGGGTAGGAACTTCTGGTAGTTTGCTGACCAGATGGAGGAGGTCTTTGTCCTGAAAATCTTTCCCTACCAGACTTTTTACCACCCCTGCTGCATCCCCCAAAGTTCTTTATCTTTCTAGTAGGACCACTGGCTGATCTACTGACTTCCCCTCTTTCTCTTTTTCTGTCTTCTCTAATTTCTTTTTCTCTAGGGCTGCTTCTGACTCAATTCTTTCTAATTTTAGTGCTTGAGAAATAAGCTCAGAGAAGTTAGTATGTTTGAATCTGACCACCTGTAATCTGATACTAGGCTTCAAGCCTGTTTCAAACCTTTTACATCTTTCCCTGCTGGTAGAAACAAGACTTCCTGCATAGTGGCTCAGGAGGGAAAACTCCCTTTCATATTCTATCATTGACCTACTTCCCTGTTAGACTTAAGAACTCCTGTAGCTTTTGGTCCACATAGACATCTGGGACATATTTTTGTCTGAACTCCCGAAGAAAGTCATCCCAGGTTAGTACTGGAGGTTCCACCAAACTATGAGGAATGGTTTTCCACAAGTCATATGCATCTCCCTGTAGTAGTGACACTAAATACTCAAATCTGTGCTCCTCTGTACAGTGTAGTTTCTTGAACACCCTATCCATTTTCTCCAACCATTGTTTTGCCTCTAGTGGATCTACTGTCCCCTTGAACTTAGTAGCCCCACATTTAATCAGCTTGTCATACTGTCTAGCTGAAGACTGTGGTTGTACCACCAATGTCTGTAGTGGGGCTTGAGTAGGCATATTACCAGCCATCTGTTGGAACATTGTAGCCATCTGCTAAGCAAATTGAGTAGGGAACTGCGGTAGTGAGGGGGCTGGTGCGGCTGATCCACTCACATTGTGAAGGGCTGGGGCTTTCCCTTGCACCTCAGCCTCTATTGATTGTGTAAAACCCCTATTTGCATAGCCTAGTATATTTCACTATTCCGGAGACTAGTGTCAGTCCAAATAATTAAGGGGATTAGAACCACATCTAAGACAACTAGATAAGCTCTAAACATAAATAATTAGTAATTGTCAATTAGTTAAGTATAAATAAGAAAAATAGAACATAAGAAGTTAAATGAGCCGAGAGTCACAGTGATGGGTGACCTTCTCGGGAAGAACTACGAAGTCGATTTAAACTCAAATTTCAAACCGTAAAATGTGACGCTGCGGTCCTTAGGACTATTGCGAACACAGTGGAAAAGAGAAAATCACGAAAAAGAATTGTTAAGCTGGTCAAATAATTAGGTCAAGGATCCAGAAGAAATATTGAATTATTTACAAATCGGATCGAACTGGCAAGGGGCAATTTGGTCAATTGATCCCTGGAGCTGACTCTTGACCTAACTGTCAAATAAAATCAGAGAAAAGAAAATTTCAAAATCAAGAATTAAATTAAAGAACTAATAGAAAAATAAATAGAAAATTAAAAAAAAAAGAAAAAGGAAAAGTGAAAGGTGATAATATCATGCATGACATCATGCATGATGCAATAAACACTAATTAAAAAAATAAATTTTTGGATAATTATTGGTCTTCCTGAAGGATAAAAAGTCATAAAAGAAAAGAAAAATAAATAAATAAAAACACTCTTCTTCCTCACCATAGCCGGCTCATCTCTCATCTCTCTCTCTACATATTTTCTTCATCTTCTCACTAGATTTCTCCCAAGTCCTCACCTTAAAACACCTAGTAGTCTTCATAAAAAATTCTCCTAACCTCTTGAGGAATTACTTGGAAGCATAAAGAAGAAGGAATTGGAAGTTACAAGCTTGAAAATTTTCCCTAAGAGAGGTTAGTGCCCATTGATCTATTATTTTCATGTATTCCTTGTAAACTAGTTTAAAGATGATCAAATAAGTAAGAAATTGAAGAAAATTATGAGTGAATTTGAAAAGTGTAATTTTCGGCCATCAAGTAGTGAACTAGGGTTTGCTTGAGTTTGATTGAATTAAAGGTGAATATGAGCTTTAATGAGTT
The DNA here is from genome assembly GCF_030052815.1 of Hevea brasiliensis. Classification (NCBI taxonomy): domain Eukaryota; kingdom Viridiplantae; phylum Streptophyta; class Magnoliopsida; order Malpighiales; family Euphorbiaceae; genus Hevea; species Hevea brasiliensis. The sequence goes on along the minus strand of NC_079503.1, from coordinate 50,451,274 downwards.
GAGTGATTATGTTTACACGTTTTGATTTAGTAAAATGTAACAAAATTAGTAAGTTAAGGTTTTGGACCTAGGGTTTTAGAAGCCAAAAATTGAAGAAATGGTCAAATGGTATGTTTGACCTAGTTTGAGCTGAAAAATGGTCATTTGTGACCAATTGAGGTATGTTGGAAGTGTTAGAATTAGGTTCAAATTCGGATTGATTAGGAACATGCTGCAGGCAGCATGACCAAGGTCCCTTTTAGGGACCAAAACTAAAAATTTACAAGCCCAATTGGTGTGAGGCCAATTGAGAATGAAACTAGAAACAAAATGACACATTTTTCATTCAGGAATCATGCCCAAAAAGTGACTATAACCTAGTGAACAAATTGACCAAATCCGGATTAGGCAATCTGACCTGTACAAAAATGACAAAATGAACAGTGTTTGTTCATTTGGCCATAACTTGGGATAGGAAGGTCTAAATGACCTGAAATTTACTAGTAAAAATCTGAGATATAGTCCTAAAGCTTTCATAAAGAACACAAATCCAAATTATGCCCTTAACTAAGAAGCCACCCAAAGTTGGTGACTTTAAACTGCTAGAACTAGTTTTGGTGCCCAGAAATCTGGGTTAGACCAATCCAGTAGTTATGATTCAAATAGCTATAACTTGAGCTAAAAAACTCCAAGTGGAGTGATTCAAAAAGGAGAATAAATTTAAGACAATAAGGAACAATTTATATGAAGAAAACTTAGCTAAATTCTAACAGCAACATGACCAATGGAATAGTGCAACATAGGACATCAAAACTGAAAATTTGTAAATTTGCCTAAAAGACTTCAAAATTGAGTAAACAACCAAAACCAGCAAATTTAGTTACCAAAATATGGTATGTGGGTGAAATTGGAATTCCCATACCCATTAAGCATTAGAAAAGTCAACAAATTGACTTGAATAGTGTAGTGAATAGTAACCCCGAAAAATAAATTTTAAAGAACGCCAAGTTTAGCATATTAAAGCTAGGTAAAAGTAAATTTGAATTTATTTTTGGATTTATGATAAGTTATGATATTGAAACACTGTGAAACTGTGTGTTTCAATGGAAAAGAATACTGAGAAAGAACCCGAGGGATCGAGTCAAGGCTAAGAGGCGACTCGTATAAGGTTTGTGCATAACATGAAATTTTGTAAATTTTCTTCTGCATATTGTTTTGAATGAATTGAGATATGAAATTGTGACATAATTGAATTGAAAAGTTTATTATGCTTTTGATTTAAATTGTTGAAAGATTAATTATTTGTGTTTAAAATGACAATAAATGTTTAGTAAATTGTTAAGACAGTTTTGAAACCACAGTGTCATGACCACATATTTGAATACCTCACTAGCATGACTAGTGGGGGAAATCAGTTTCAAATTTTGATTCCTTCTCTAGCTGAAGTGTTGAGGTGTGTGCCAGTAGAAGAAGAAAAAGAATGGGTTCCCATATATTTGAGCTAGCTAGCCTTGTGTTGTGACTTCTCCTTAGCCTTTGGCTGCTGAGATGATATTTGTTTCGAATGGCATGATATAACTGTGTGTTTTGATGAAATTTTTTTTGAGACTTTTCAAATGAAATTGTTTAGATTAAAATCTTATAAATCAGGTTTTGAATTTATATTTCATGTTCAGTTTAATTTTTGAATAAGTATGATTTAAATTTTGCATAAAGGTTATTTTAGTTTGTTGTGCACCACTGAGTCCTAGTACTCAGCGATGGCTGTTATTACTGTCGCAGATATAGAGACTAGAGGAGCAGCAGAGTGAGCTGCTAAGGATTGTGGAGCAACCTACCCTAAAGTTCTATCGGGCATATTTTATACCTTGATTATAAAAACTATTTTGATATGTGTAAATGTATGTAACTGTATGGACATGTAAAATTGGTTATGATCAGTTGTATAAAGCTTGTAATAAATTTTGGTTTGGATTTTTCCTAATGTATATTTTTGGAATGATGTATATAAATTGTTTTATCTTTAATGAGATATGAATGGAAATATTTTATTTTAATTTGAATGAAATTAATTGGTAGTATTTTGACGATTGTTGAATTTTGGAAATTGAAAAATGATGTTGAAATTGGTTGGCATGGTTGTGAAATTGATGAAGTTGTTAAGATAAATCTTTGGAAGTGCTTTTTACAGGTATTTGAAGAACTGTTTTCTCAAAGTACAGACGGCACTCTGCCGAAATTTTTATAAAATTTGCGGAAAAATAAAATGAGACAAGAATTTTAATTAGTTTTCAAAATCTAATTAAATGTTTTAATACCTAGTAGAAAATGCTTGTCACTTATGAAAGTAAGAAAATTGTTTTAAAATCCCTTGTAGGGTACTTAATGAGTTATCGGTAGGTGAAGTTCGATAGTTCATTAGGAATTCTACGGGATCATGTTATGCCTTACAGAGGGGTAAAGTGTGACAGATTGATCGACTGAACGGTCCCCTTCTTCCATAGTCAATTAGAGGATATTATACCTCCTAAAAAAATAACACAAGGAGATTTCCTCCCGTTAGTGCATATTTATAATGTAATGTACTGTATGTATCAAACAATGACATTGAGCAATTGTACTATGAAGAAATAATATTTAAATGCAGGTGAAGACAAAATTTAAAAACTAGCTCTGATATCATTAAAACATGTTACACCTTACCCCTCCGTAAGGCATAATATGATCCCATAGTATACCTAATGAATTACCAAACTTCGCCTGCTGATAACTCATTAAATACACTATAAGGAATTTTAAACCTTTTCTTATTTCTTTTTACAGTGGTGAGCACTTTTGACAGGTATTAAAATATTTGTAATTGAAGTGAAACCAAATAACAAATTTGAGTATCAATAATTTCTGTAAAAATTTTGGCAGAGTGCCATCTGTATTTTGGATAAAACAGTTCTTCAAGAACCTGTAAAAAGTACTTCCAATATATTTCTTCAATCCCAAACTCCAATAATAGTTCAAGACAATAAACTTCTCAACATTTGTCAACTCAATTTAACATTAATTTTCCAGTGTTTCCAAAAGCTGAGATAAGAGAAATATGTTACAATATTTTTACAAGCCAAAATAATTTACAATTTTAGTTTACAAATGCTCAAGACCAAGTACAATATATACATACAGTGCATATACATTACAATAAAGACTAGAAAAATATGGTATACTCAATATGCCCGGCGAAATCTCAAAATGTAGCACAAGCAGCCTACTCTGTTGCTCTGTCCGTCTGTCTACCTGCGACAGCAATGAAAAAGCTATCACTGAGCCAATGTCTCAGGAGTGCACAACATTAAGAAAATGAAATTTAAAACCATAAACCATAAATCATATGAACTGTGGATACTTAAAATCATAGTTGAATTCAAAAGACAGTGAATGTCATAAAGAATTAAACCCCATTTCACAATATCACAATAAATATCAATAAATCACACACACAGCTTAATCATGATTCCATAGTTCAATTTGTCCCAAAAGCCGATGGCTAATGAGGAGTAATATATCTAGCTAGCAATTATATGAGTACTCATCCTATTTGTCCTCAATTGGCACACACCTCAACTAGTACACATCTCAACACTTCAGCCAGAGAGGGAATTCAAAGCCACTTCGTCCCACAAGAAAAGCTAGCGAGGAATTCAATCAAATATACATGATAGCTGTGGTTTCAAACCATTTACAATATTTTTCAAGCAATAAGTATCCATCAAATTCCATTTAAACAATCTTTTCCACAATTTAAGCAATAACAGACAAATTGTCATAATTTATTTCAATTGAAAATTCAAAAGAAACAACTGTCTTGCACAATCCTCTGAAGAGTAACCTCTTGGCCCTGACTCAGTGTTTCCTTCCTCTTCCCTGAGTCTTTGCTAACTAAAACACACAATTTAAAGTGTTTCAGTACTTATTTAAAATGTCTCTAACAATAAGGTTCAATAATTAAATTATTTAATACTATTGCTTTCCTTAGTCAACCTATAATGTTGACTCTTAATGCACACTAGGGGAATAAATTTTAATGTTACCAATGTATCAAATTTTATAGTCCTTTAGTCTTGATACATGTTACCAAATTCATTTTCAAGTGTATTGCATTTTATTGCAATTTATCGGATTTTGATAAGTTATTTTGACCTAATTGGATGACCTAGTTCCCTCGGTTTTCAATTTCTGGTCTGACTTACAAACTTGTAGGTCTATGTCTTAGTGAACTTTTGCCTCAAATTTTAGGTCATTTGGAGTTTACTAGACCATGTTATGGTCATTTTACTATTGTTGGTCAGATTGCACTAAAATGGTAAACTTAGGTCATTTTTAGGTCATTTCCGGTTCCGGCAGTTCTTATACCCGAATATTTGCAAGCATTTTGACTTGCTTATGGTCATTTCTGGATTTTGGTGTCTTCATAAGAGTTGTAGCTCTATGTCTAAGCTATCCATTGTATAAATTTCAGGTCAATTGGACCTGTTTTGAGTGAGTTATGGCCAAAAAACTAACTGCTATCCAAATGGTCAATTTTCAGGTTTGCAAAGTCACTAATCCATATTTAGTCAACTCTCATGTCACTTTTTGGACAGAATTTAGGTAGGCTTTCTTCATAAAAGTTAGCACATTTTGTGACTAGTTTCACCTCTAATTAGCCTCATACCAATTAGAGTCACAAACTTAGGGTTATAGGCTCATTTGAACACTGCTCTCTACATGCCTTTCAAACACCAAATCAAACACACATTCACCAACTATATCTTCACTTCTCCAAACCATTCCGCATTTGATACTAACCATAACCATTCATTTCTTTACATTATAGGTCAACTTGGATAGAATATAACAACTTCACAATACACCAAATGCAATCATAATTCATAAAGTCCAAACCCAATAATATATACACATAAACAGTCATAATTATTACACATAACTTCCATAATCAAATTACATATTTATTCTCTACTCAATCATACACATAAGCTGCCACTTTTAGTACCATAATTCAAAAACCTTTTCATGAATTTAAATACTTCAATCTTCATCATGAGGCTGCTAAAATAATACACATACATATCAAACTTCCATTTTCACTTTTCAACTTACAATCACACTTTATACATGGTAAATCACTCCTATACATATAAGTACTCTAATTAACTTCATTACCCATTAAATTCATATAGGAACAAACCACTTACCTTTCACTTCCATGGCTGCCCAAAATGGTACACTTAAATAACTCATCAAATCTCATAATTTCTTCCATAATCTAACACCCCACAACCTCAACTACAACTTTAATGAAGAAATAATGGAAAACAAGCACTTACCTCTTTTAAAGCTTGTTAAAACTTCTTCAAATCCTTCCCTTTTTTCTGCCACACTCTTTGCCAAGTTGTATAGTCCAACTTTAGTGAAGGAATTCAGGAAGAACAAAGCTTCATCATGGTTAGATGAAGGTGGAAAATGGGGCGGCCATAGGAGCTTTCATGGGAGTTAGTTTCGGTTGGTTATGAAATGAGGTTGAAGATGAAGTTTAATATGTCCAAATGCTTAATAAAGGTATCCCACAATGTGAGTTAGAGGAGCACTAATTTAGGAAATGATTTATTTAATTAAAGTTACTAAATTTGTAAATTTGCCTCATTACTTCCATTATTTGCATTATGTACTATATTTTTATTTTTCATGATATTTTCAAAGTGTAATACCACTTATTTTTAATGGACATTGAGGTCAAAAGTCAACTTGGGGTGTCAATTGACCACAATGTCCCTATTCGGGTTGTATTCCCGCTTTTTTGGTAACATCGATTTTTATCGGTTTCTCGATTTCTCGTTTTTCTTTGTACTAATTAATTAATTTTTTTTTTGACATTTCCTATGTCATTTATACTTCAATAGATGTTTATTTAAGTCTTAAAAATATTTTCTAGGGTTCCTCGTGGCCCAGGGCTAGTCAACGGTCCACGCCACAACTTCCCCGTAGGGTCACCCATCGCTACGGTTTTCGGCTCGTTTAACTTGGTTACATTTCATTGCTATTATTTTTCCTTTGTTTTTCTTTTATTTTCCTTTCTTGTATTTCATTATTTTATGTCTCCTCACTAACATTTAAATGTAGTTCTAGGCATCCTATTTGTCCGGACAGACACTAGTCACCGTAACAGTAGAACGCACTACCGAACATAAGGGTGTTAGATGTGATCTTCATGAAAGTTGTAGTCCTATATCTAAGCTTTCCAATGATATTAAATTCATGTTATTTGGACCTATCTAGAGAGAGTTATGGCCAAATGAATGTGTACTATTTATTTGGTCATTTTTCTAGGTTCACTAAATGGTCATCCGGATTGGGACAATAATTTGGTCAAATTATGGACATAATTTGGGCATGGTTTCCCCATGAAAAATGGAGCATTTTAGGTCTAGTTTCATCTCCAATTGGCTTCATACCAATTGGAGCAACACAATTTCAGTTATGACTCAAAACATTCACTGGATTACCAAGTCTCAACTTACATTTAAAATGTACACTTCCAAATTTCATTTCCTCCAACTCCCGAACTAATTAACATTCATGGTACTTCTAAGCATCATTAATTCATCTCACAAAACCAAATTCCAGCAATTACATAAAGTCTCCAATAGTTAGGTCAAAACCCTAACTCTAATTTGTCAATCACAACATACACATGCAATCACATTCTAACACATCCAACTTAATCTACTTATCCATTAACATCACTGATCACCATTTACATGCATGAATTTATCAATCTCCCATATTTTCAAAGGATACCGAAATGAGGATTCTAAATTACTAATCATTTTCTTTCAATTTCATGTTATACTCACTCATTTTAATCTCAAATCAAGATTTAACAAAGGAAGGAAAAGAAAACATGCACTAACCTTTAATGGCTGCTTCTCAACCTTGTGAAAATTTCAAGATTTCTCTTTTCCCTTGCTGCCTATAGACTTCCCAAGGTATGGAGACTAATTTTTGTGAAGGAACTTGTGAGAATTATGATGAAAATGGAAGGAATTTGAAGCTTGGATGAGAGAAATCATGGAGGAAGAATGGGGAATTAGGTTCGGTTATGGTGATGAAATGAGGAAGAAGATGAAGTGAAGTGGATTAATTTTATCACCTTATGCTATTTATACTCCACTAAGAATTTGTTTATTCATTATAATAATTAAACTGTTAATAATTCTAATAATTCTCCTTATGTTTCCTTTAATTACATTACATATAGTTTCGTGTTTTAATGGGGTTTTCAAAATTTTAATATCACTCATTTTAATGGACATTTAGGTTAAAAGTCGACTCTAGGTGCTAAATGACCAAAATACCCCTCTTCGGGTCATAGTCAAACTTTTTCAGTAATACCGACTAAATTCCTGACCCGACGGTTCCTTTAATTCTATACTATATATTCCATTTTTATTTTCGTCTGTATTGATTAACTAAATTTTCTTTAACATTTTTAATGTTATTTGTACCTCAGTAAACTTTTAATTAACTCCCGAAAATTATTTCCTAGGATTCCTCGTGAGTTTAGGGTAATCAACTGTCTATGTAGTGACTTCCCGATATGGTCACCCATCGCCGTGGTTTCGACTCTTTTAACCTAGTTACATTTCATTTCTTTTATTTTTTCTTAATTTTTCTTAGTCTTTATTTCATCAATTTATATCTCCTCACTCTAGTTTAAATATAGTTCCAAATATTCTGACTATCTAAACAAATGTTAGTCATCGGAATAGTAGAACATACGGATTACCAACAGTGAGGGCATTACACTTTTGCTTAATAATCCAAGTGTGGGGGCCAACGAGATCAACTCAAAACTGTGCTCACCCAGACTCATCCATATATAAGGATCGGGTCCTAGCGAGTTAAGCTCTAGCCGTGATTAACCATCCTACCCATATCCATATCCATACCATACTCATGCCAACACACGCACACAGCTCTAAGTTATCTTAAGGCAACATCCACAAACAAATTCAATAACATATGCAGTAAAGGAGCATGCCTAGCATTTAACTAATTATATATATACATATAAGTGAATGCATAAGCATTCCTTGAATATGAATTAATAATATTGAAATTACAAATAAAATCAATATCAACTCACTTATTATCCAAATGTCACTAGGGCGGCTGAGAAGATGAGAAAGGTTGACACGGATCACCTAAACAATTATATTCAAGAAATTTATTAATAATAATTCAAAATAAGGAACTAAAGAGTAAAAAACACTCTAAATTTATGCCAAAAATACGGCAAAGTTTCTCCTGTACCTAGGACTTACCCAACTTGTAAAACACTCTACTAACACTTCCCAATTTAAAAGGCCTCAGGCTCACAACACAACAATAACACAATGCCCCTCCTAGGCTTGCCAAAATAGTAAATTCTCTTATAAATACATAGTTCAGCTATTTAGCCTAAAACTAACATTTTGCAAAAACTATCCAAATTAGCCCCCCAAAATTTTATAATTATTCTCTGCAGTCCTTAACAATGCCATTCGACTATTGCAATTGAAATTATAATTTTCTAGCTACCCATGAATATTTTGTAGATTTTTATTTTAAGCTCAACATTAGGTAAAAAACGAGAATTTGGAATTTGAGTTTACCTATGCCAATTATGACACTTGGAACTCATCTTGGGTGTCTAAAAAAGGTGGAAAGCACTATAATGTTGACCCACTTTCAAAGTGGGCTTGGCAGCCCATGTGTCCAACCCTAAATTATAATCCCAGTCACTAGTAGAATTTCTTTGAAATGGAAAAACTTATGCGAAGCCCACAACATCAGGAGCTAGGATATAACTTTTATTGAATTAGAAAGACTCATTAAAGACTTGAAAAATCATTGGCAAGCTCATGGGACCTACCAAATTTCTAGAGTCAAAAAAATTCTAAATTGGCATCGTTGCAAAGCTCTCGATGCTTAGGATGCGCTGGTGGTCTCAAATTTTTTGTAGGGTGTATGGTTTGGGAGAAATCTAGCTTAGAAGGCGAAAAGGGCTAAAACGTCTAAGGCTCGATTCGCACAAACCACTCAATGAAAATTCGTGAAATTAGTGTCTATGGAAAGCTTATGAGGTGTAGATAAAAAAGGGGAAAAGACCCGATCTGATTGATAACTGAAATCACCGAAAATAGCAAGGGAAGGTGAAAGAGTTAGGGTGCATTTTTTGGCTAGAAAAAGAGGTAACAGCGGTGAGGGACGGGCACCATTGGTGCACCAGCAAAGGAGGGAAGTGGGGAAGGTGGTGGCCAGTGATGGTGAGAAGGGAGGAGAGAGAAAAGAAAGAGGGAAGGGAGGGAGTCGGGTACATGGGAAGGAGAAAGGAAAAGAAAAAGGAAAGGACCGGTTCAATTCGATCGGTCCAATCTAGACAGATTCAATCTAATTGGTTTGATTTAGGACACCTAAAAGTTTATTTTTGCTCTGCCCTGGGACCCAAAACCAGGCTTAAAAATTTTGAAAAAATTGTACAAAACTTAAAAAAATTTATGGACTCCAAAAATATTTTCAAACTTGCCACGTGGTCCTTAAATTAATTTTTAAAAATCATTGAAATTAATTACCTTGAAAAATAAAAATCCAATTTCAAAAACCCAAAAAATTCCAAATTAAAATACCACAATATTTAATATATTAAAATATTAAAATTTACATATAAAATAGTTATTTAAAATTTCAGGATGTAACATTCTTCTCTTCTTATGGAAAATTCATCCTCGAATTTTTATAGAAGACAGAACAAATTTTCTGAGTTACATAGTTTTAAGAGACGTGTTTTACATACTAAACAAGTATGGGTACTTTTTGCGCATATCCCGCTCTAACTCCCAGGTGCATTCCTTTACTGATTGACTTTTCCATAGAACTTTAACCATAGGGATCTGTTTTGATCAAAGCTGTCTCATCTAATAGTCTACTATGGCCACTGGTTGTTCCTCAAAGGTCAAATTCTCATTTAACTCCACTGTGTCAGGTTACAACACATGAGAAGGGTAGGGAACATACTTCCTAAGTATGGAAATATGAAACCCTGGGTGGACATGAGAAAGGTTTGGTGGTAACTCCAACCAGTAGGCAACTGCTTCCACTCTGTCTGTGATCTCAAAAAGTCCTACAGAACAAGGTGCCAACTTGCCTTTCTTTTCAAATCTTATAACCCCCTTCACAGGAGAAACCTTTAAGAATACGTAACCACACTCTGTAAACTTTACATATTTCTGCTTTAGGTCTGCATAACTCTTCTGTCTACTAAAAGCTGATTTTAAACATTCCTTAATCAAAGGAACTATCTCTGAAGTGTACTGCACTAAATCTATATTATGTACTCTTGCCTTTCTAACTTTTGTCTAATATAAAGGGGACCTACACTTCCTGCCATGCAATGCCTCATAGGGTTCCATTCCAATATCGGAATGATAGTTGTTATTATAAGCAAACTCCACCAATGGTAGCTGATCATCCCACTAGATTCCAAAATCCATGACACACATACAAAGCATATCCTCTAGTGTCTATATTGTCCTCTCAGACTGCCCATCTGTCTGCGGGTGGAAAGCTATGCTAAAATTTAGTTGTGTGTCAAGTGCTTCCTATAGCTTCCTTCAGAACCGAGAAGTGAACTGGGGCCCTCTATCAGATATTATAGAAGCAGAAACCCCATGTAATTTGACTATCTCACAGATGTACAACCTTGCATATTGAGTAACAGAGAAGGTGGTTTGTACAGGCAAAAAGTGAGCTAACTTGGTCAAATAATCCACAATCACCCATATGGAATCATACCCTCGGGTGGTACAAGGCAACCCAGTCACAAAGTCTATAGTGATCATTTCCCACTTCCACTCTAGAATGAGAATCAATTGCAACTTCCCTGATGGCCTCTGATGCTCAAACTTTACTTTCTGACAAGTCAGGCACTTGGACACAAAGTCTGCTATGTCCCTCTTTATACCATTCCACTAGTACCTATCCTTCATATCATGGTACATCTTTGTAGATACTGGGTGAATATTGTAAGGTGTATAGTATGCCCCCCGCATAATCTCATTCCTTAGGTTGTCCACTGTAACACCCCTAAGTTCGGTAGTGCGTTATACTGTTCCAGTGACCAGTGTTGTCCGGACAGCTAGGATGCCTAGAACTACACTTAGTTATTGATGAGGAGACATAAAATAATGAAATACAAGAAAATAAAATACAAGAAAAATAAAGGAAAAATAATAGCAATGAAATGTAACCAGGTTAAACGAGCCGAGAACCCTAGCGATGGGTGACAACACCAGAAAGTCGCGGCGTGGACCGTTGACTAGCCTCGGACCGCGAGGAACCCTAGAAAATATTTTTAGGACTTAAATAAATGTCTATTGAAGTGTAAATACTATTAGAAATATCAAAGAAAAATTAATTAATTAGTACAAAGGAAAGTGAGAAATCGAAAAACGGACAAAACTCGGTGTTACCGAAAAATCAGGAATGCAACCCGAACAGGGGCATTGTGGTCATTTGACACCCCGAGTTGTCTTTTGACTTAAATGTACATTAAAAATACATGATATTACACTTGGAAAATGTCATGAAAAATTAAATTGGTGGTACATTAATTAAATAGCAAAAGTAAGGGGTTAAATGTGGAAATTTGGGAATTTAAGATTAAATAAACATTAAACTTCACTTAGTGGTCCACTAACTCCCTTAAGTGGACCATTAACCTTCATTTGGCTGAAATAACTTATCTTCTTCCACCTTTAAGACAGCCAGCCGAAAATGGGAGAGTGAAAACCTCCATGGACGCATTGTTTACAAGCTTCATGCAAGCCTGATCCAAGCCTCCTTCCTTGCACTTTCCTTCATTAAAAGTTGTCCATACACCTTGGGCAGTAGATAGGCAGCAAGAAGACCAAGTTTTGGTGAAGTTTTGAAGAGTTTCCAAAATGGTAAGTATGTGTTTTTGATTATTGCTTCATTAAAGTTTGTGAGGATGTTATGGGTACTTGAATTGTGGAGAGACTTTTGGAGATTGATGTATTAAGGGAGATGTGTATTTTTGGCAGCCATGGAAACTCCTTAAGGGCAGTTTATTCTTTCTTGTAAATGGTAGATTAAAGGGTTGATTAAGTGTTTATATGTGTCAGAATAAATTGGGTGATGTATACTAAGTATATGTGAATGTATACTTGAATTTGGAAGCTTGGAATTTTATTCAAAGTAATGTACAAATCAGCAGCTTGAATTGTGAACCAAAAAAATGTTATTTTTTATGGTTTGGTTTATGGAATTGTATGGTTGAATTATGTTACTTGTTGTGGCAGCTTATACATGTATGTAAGAGTTTGAGTTTGGACATGTAAATGAGCCATATTATGTAGTTAAATTGTGTGTAAATTGGACTTGGTAAATTCTGTACTATAAGGTGCATATTGAGTGTGGTTATAAGCTGCCAAAGTGACAAAAAATGTGTTGTGAAATGTGTTTAGGTTATGGTACAAACCAGAATTGGCATGAGTGTGTAACTTGGTAAGTGTTAAATGTGTATTTGGTATGTGATGAAGAGTGTTGCAATAGAGCAGTGTGTACTTTGGCCTAGAACCTTAAGTGTGTGACTCCAATTGGTATAATACCAATTGGAGGTGAAACTAGGCACAAAAAGTGCCAACTTTCATGAAGGAAGCTTACCAAAATTCTGCTTGGAAGGTAACTTGAAAAATGACCAAATCCGGATTAGTGCATTTAAGGCCTGAAAATTGACCATTTGGGCAATAGATAGTATTTTGGCCATAACTCACTCAAAACAGGTCCAATTGACCTGAAATTTTTACCATGTAGACATATATCTACAAGTCTTATGAAGACACTAAAGCCCACAAATGACCATAAGCAAGTCAAATAGCTTGCACAAGTTCAGGTCCAAAAATTAGTTGAACCTAAAATGACCTAAAATGACCAATTTTAATGCACTTTGACCAGCAATAGTAAAATGACCATAACTTGGTATAGTAAACTCAGAATGACCTGAAATTTTGCCCCGCATGCAATAAGACATAGATCTACAAGTTTGTAGTTTTGACCGAAACCCGAAAACTGAGGGGACTAGGTCATCCGATTAGGTCAAATTAGTATATCGGAATTTGACAAATTGCACTAAAGTGCACTATACATGGAAATGAATTGGGTAACATGTACCAACACTAAAAGGCTATAAAATGTGACATATTGGTAACATTAAAACCTAATTCACCTAGAATGCATCGAGGGTCAACATCTTAGGTTGACTAAGGAAATAATAGAATTCAATGAATTAAGTATTAAGCCTTATTGTTAGAAACAGTATAAATGAGTACTGAAACACTTCAAATTATGTGTTTCAGTTAGTAAAGACTCAGGGAAAGGGAAGGAAACACTGAGTCAGAGCCAAGAGACAGTTATCAGAGGTTTGTGCACAATAGTTATTTCTTTTGAATTTTTCAATTGAAATAAATTATGATTATTTGTATGTTATTGTTTTAAATTGTGTTTGTGCACAATAGTTATTTCTTTTGAATTTTTCAATTGAAATAAATTATGATTATTTATATGTTATTGTTTTAAATTGTGTTTGTGCACAATAATTTTGACTTCTTATTTTCTACTTAAAATTTTATGTGAACATTATAGTTTTAAATTATGTTTGTGCACGATACTTTTTATATTCACTGCTTTTACTAGAAAATTTATTTGGAGAAATGAGTTATGAATAATATTTTATTGTTTTGGGTTTGGGAATTCTATTTGAAAATTATTGTGTTGCCTACTTTGTAAGTTGAAATTTTGAGATAAAATGTGTTTAGTGTTATCAGAGCAAAGTAGGGACAGCGATACGTAACGCTTACGATTCTTGGGAACTCTCATGAGTGAACTCAGGAGCTTGCAGGGATGGTGATACGTAACGCCTGCAAGTGCTCTGATAGGTACACTATATTCCTCCCTCTTTAACTTGTCAGTCTGAGGTGAGTGTGGATGAGTACTCATTATTTAGCTAGCTTCTTCCCTCATTGATTTCGATTATTGGGGTGAGTGTGTCCTGTCGTGGTGTACAACACGGCATGGGTGGAAAAAATTGTGTCATAGCCCAAATTGTGTTATTGATTTGCAAAACTGTGTTATTCAATTATTTGATCAAATTGTGTTATTGATTGGCAACACTGTATTCTTCAGTTATTTGATCAAATTGTGTTATTGATGGGTAAAACTGTGTTATTCAGTTATTTGATCAAATTGTGTTATTGATTGACAAAACTGTATTGTTCAGTTATTTGATCAAATTGTGTTATTGATTGACAAAACTGTATTGTTCAGTTATTTGATCAAATTGTGTTATTGATTAGCAAAATTGTGTTACTCAGTTATTTGATCAAATTTGTGTTATATGAACTTTGTAAATTGTGAAATGGAATTGTGAATCATTTGATTTGTGAATTGTCAATAAAAGATTTATATATCGCATTTCAAATTGTTATTGTGCACCACTGAGTAAATTTTACTCAGTGATAGCTTTTGATTGCTGTCGCAGATAGACAGACTGACAGGGCAGCAGACTAGGCTGCTAGTACTTCAGTGAGAGATCATCGGGTATATTGAGTATACCATATTTTGCATTTTGTATTATAATGTATGATCACTGTATGTATATAGTGTTCTTGGTTTTGAGCAGTTGTAAATTAAAATTGTACATTGAAGTTGTAAAAATAAATTGTGAATTATTTTGGCTTGAAAAATTTGTACTATATTTCTTTTATCTCAGCCTTTGGAAATATTGAAAAATTATTGGGGTTTTGAGTTGAGAAACATATTGTGTTGATTAAATGTTGGAGTTTGAGATTGAGAAATATATTTGAAGTGTTTTTTACAGGTTTTTGAAGAACTGCTTTATTCAAAATACAGATGGCACTCTGCTAAAATTTTTACAGAAATTACTAATAATTCAAATGTGTTAGCTGTTTCAATTCAGTTCAAAAAAGTTTTTAACACCTGTAAATAGTGCTCACCACTGTAAAAAGAAGTAAGAAAAGTTTTAAAATCTCTTGTAGTGTATTTAATGGGTTATCAGTAGACGAAGTTGGTAATTCATTAGGTATACTACGGGATCATGACATGCCTTACAGAGGGATAGGGTGTGACATCCACATCAGGCATACATATTCTGGAGCCTTACATAAAAGTACCATCTCCATCAAACACAAATTCATAATCTTCTCCCTGTTGCACCTTTTCTATGATTCGCATTAACTGTGGGTCCTTGTGCTAGGAAACTATAATTCTATCCCTCAAATCCGGCCATATTCTAAATGTGCCAAAAGTGCACCCGAAGTAGTTGTATCCAATATCAAACCTTGATCCATCAGTTCATGCAACTCCTGTATTAACGGTCTCCTCTGTAATACCCCCTTACCCGATCTATAGTGTAGCCAAGCAAAGGAATGCCACATTCTATGCCAAAGCACATAATCTTATCTTATTCAATTGATGATCAATTGAATTCCATCATAATTTATTCAAGGAAATTTTAAATGGAAACTGCAAGAGTTTCCCCACATTATTAATTTTACCTGTTAAAGAATTATCCTGTTAAAATTATTCATACTGGAAAATCTCAAATATATAACAATTTAAAATCATAACTCATATTTCCTTATCTATTCACATCCATTTCTGTACATAAATTTCCTTCGTTACATTTATTTACAAAATGTGTACATTTATCATACATCTTAAAATTTAATTACAAACTTTGTGTTTGATTACAATACACATGATCGTGCATTACTATGGGCTAATGATCTCTCCTAGAATAATGTTCAGAGGTGACAATGATTACTACTACAGATCAGTCCAAAATCCTTGTCTAAAGTCTACTGGAACCTATCGCCTGGACTTGCGTGAGGAGAAACCATTGCGCTAAGCGTTTCTGCTTAGTGGTACACTAACATAATAAAAGTACAATATACAAACAAAAATAATTTTCATGCTTGTATGAAATAAGGAAAATGCACATTTAAATATTCATAAATCATTTAAAAGAATATCGAGTTTATAACATTAAATTTTTGTAGTCATTTCATTTGTTTAACTATGTAACGATTTTAGATACCTTTCATAATATTTTTCTCTCATTTTCTCATATTTCCATACTTTCACGATCTTTGGAAATATTTGTTTTCATAGGATCTTTCCTTTTCATTAGTTCGATAATCAACTTTCTTAATTTATTTTAGTACCCACAGTAACCTTTAACAGGACTGTTTGGACTGGATACGTGAGTTTTACTAGACACTAGATGCCTTAGGCAGTCATACCATCGGACACATCGGTCCTTGCCGAGTATGTAATATAATTGGGCATAAAAGTCATGAGAATAATCATATCGGACACTCAGTGCCTGGCAATGATTATTCAAAGAAATCATGAATAAAAGATAATCATATCGGACACTCGGTGCCTACCAATCGTATCCGGGCACAGAAGCCATAGGCAGTACTGCTAATCTCGTCCCTTCTTAGCATGCCAATCTATCCAACCCTTGCACTATTGTCTAGGCATACTTGGGCTAATTTATTATCATTAGCAATTCAATGTTCTCATTATTTCATCATTTCGTTATCATTCTTTCATCATTCCATCATCATCTCATTCATCACGGAAATATAGGCCTCATACACAATTTCACATGCCATTCATGCTTAACATACCATTGGCATTAATCACAATTCACATTTTAAATAATTATTCTTACATTTAATAAATTCCAGATTTGGTACCTAAAATTCCTTAATAAATTTGGCTAAGGTACAGTAGGAATTAGCCATACCTTCTTCATAAGAATTATAGATTTATGTATTATGTTTATTTTGCCTTTGGAATTATTCAATTTGCATTTGTGTAGCTTGAGTTATGGCCAATTTGCCAAAACTGTTCCGGTGACCAAATCTTAGTTTTTCAGGTCACTTCCAGAATCCAGGAAGGTTTCTGAACTCACTTTGTCAAGCAAATTTAGATAGGTTACAGTCATAATTTAGCATTATGGTCTTGATATGAATTGTTTGCCTGTGTCTCAAGATTACACAGGTTCAAGAATTACTCAATTTGGACTCTTGTAGAGTGAGTTATGCTCAATTTAGTGCACACTATTTATTTGGTCATTTTTCAAGATTTTAGTTGTGACACCCCTTATCCGTCTATAGTATAGCCCAGCAAGTTATGCCACTCAGTGTGCCGGAGCACCAATTTATGTTTCAATTACAATTTATCCCTTTATAATTCATTTATTTTCAATTTTGATAAATTTGAATTTATCCGCATATTTTATAGAAAATCCGGCAGAGTGCCGGCTGTAAATTGAAAAAAATAGTTATTCTGAACCTGTTTAAAAACACTTCTAAAATAATTTCCAAATCCAAACTCTATTATACACATTCAAGTCAATCTCAAAGTCTCAACATTTCATTTTTCAACATACATAATGCAGAAAACCTCAATAATATGAAATTTCATAAATTTATATTAATACATAATTACAGGAGTTTAAATTTACAATCCAAACTAATACAAAATGCAAAATACAAAAGGGCCACCTATTGTCCTAATGTCCTACCATATGCAGTGCAAATGTGAGGTGACTCTGGACTCCTGATGCAGCTCTGAAGACTCACCCCGTCTGATGTCTGCTGGGCTCCCCAGCTAGGTCTCTAGTACCTGTGCGTGGCAAAAGCGACGCCCTAAGCAATTCTGCTTAGTGGTGACAATATAAATAAAATAAAATAAAATAAAATATGATAAAACAAAGATGCAGAATGTGTGTTTACAATTTTTGGTAGACTTAACTTTTGATATTATTTGCATTATTATTCAATTAAAATTTTGGTAAGGTTCTTTAACATTGCCAGAGGAACCCATATTAATTAACTGGATTGGATAAATGTGTAAACTGGCACTGGGTACTAAGTACCTCGGACCATCACATCATCGGTCACATTGTGTCTCCCGGTGTGCAACAGAACAGCTAATAAGCTGTAATAATTATCAGGGTTAAAACCCAAGTATATCAACTCAAATAACATAGCTAAAGGCTATTATGTAATAGAATGGCATAGAAGCCATGAAACACAGAATGGTAAGAAGCCATATGCAGTACTGCTAACAGAACCCTATTGGCATGCCAAGCTATCCAAACCAATCTTGTTAGGTATACTAGGGCATTTTACACTTTTAAGTTTCACAATTTTTGAAGTTTTGGTGTTACTATTCACTTCATTAGTCAACCAAAATGTTGACTTTTGCATAGGCAATAGATACATTGGTTCTAATATCACCAAAATACCACATTTTGCATTTTAAACTTGTTGGTTTTGGTTGCCAAAACCATTTCTAAGCTTAATATTAATTGAGCAGAATTTTCAGTTTTCATACCTTATCTTTACTGTTTCATTGGTCAATTTTACAGTGGGAATTTGGAAAAATAATCAACATGAAAGTTGTTTCTTATTTTTTCTAGTTGAATTTCCTTTTTTTTGAATCACTCCATTTGGAGTTTTTTAGCTTAAGTTATGGTCCAAAAACCACAACTGGACGGATTGAAATTTTTCTGAACTGACCATATCTACAGTGCAGTGAATAGTGACTGTAACTCACTTGTTGGATAGGTTCTGGCCATAATTTGGGTTAGATTCCTTCATGAAAGTTGTTGGTCTATATCTCAGCTTGTTTCTGGTAAAATTTCAGGTCAATTGGACCTTTCTAAATTGAGTTATAGCCAAATGAACAATCACTATTCATTTGGTCATTCTGCAGAAACAGACTGCAGGTCACCTAGATTAAGGCAAGCTTTTGGTCCACTTGGTTTGGTTTTATGGGCATGGTTTCTTCACCAAAGTTGTGCCATTATGTGTCTAGTTTCATTTCAAATTGGCCTTGCACCAATTAAACCTCTACAATTCAAGTTATGGCTGCCTAAACCTGTTGGACTCAAGTCCAATTCTGCAGGTCACTCCATTCTGCAGGTCACTTTCATGGCAGCCACACCAAACCCAATCCCATCACTCAACACACTTCATTTTTTATTTAAACAGAACTAAATAGTCACTAATTGACCATTAAAACATACTTTCATCATTACATGGTCAAAATCCCATTTTTCCACCCCAAACCCTAACTCACACATTACCCTTCATGCATTTTCATTGCATTTCTTCAATCCACGTGGTAAATACATTTTATGGGCAGCCATGATAGTCTTTTACTTTCATTAAACTCAACACAATCAAACCCTAACCATGACTACCAAAAATCTAGGGTTTACATACAAATGGTATTCAACAATTTTTTTCTTTGCAATTTACACATATTCAAAGTTCTTAACATGAATTTAAAGAAAAACTCATGGTTAGGTCACTAACCTCAAAGGAGTGAGATTTTCCCACTTGCTAAAGCTCTTGTTTTCCTCTTCTTTTGGCTCCCAAAAGAATCACCAAGGTGTAAAAGCAAGTTTTTATATTGAGAAATTGAAGTTTTAATGGATAGAAACCCAAGAAATCAGGCTTGGGTAAAGCTTGGTTATGGAGGGCAATGGTGGAGGTTTTACATCAAGGAGAAGAAGAGAGAGGAGGTCTGATTTTTCTTCTTCACTTTCTGCCCATTTAATCTCTTTTATATACCTTGGTGACATGTGTCAACACTTGATTGGGTTGGAGACTATTAATGACATCCTTATGATGTCATAATTTCAATTTCTTTCATTTTTCCATCCTTTTCTTGTCCAATTAATTTCAATTAAATTTTTAGCAATATTTAATCATATTTTATGTTATATAAATTATTTATTTAATTGGACAAGTTGGCCCAAAAATCATCTCTGAAGACAAAATGACCAAAATGCCCTCCGTTTGGCTTAACTGGCCAAAATTGTCTTTACCGATTGAAACATTTTTGTAAGTATTTTTTTGGCATTCTAATACCATAAGAACCGCAATGACCCTTCTCTGGAGTCCCAAAAATTATTTTATAATTTTTCCTAAATTTTTTTCTTATTAATTATTTGAGTTAATTTTTAGTTCCTCACTTTAGTTTAAATATTTTTCCGAACGTTCTAGCTGTCCGGTTCGACACTGGTCACCAGAACAGTAGACTGTACGGACTAGCTAAAATGAGGATGTTACAACTCTTTCCCTTTAATAAAAATTTCGTCCTCGAAATTTACCTGATGCAAACAGTTGAGGGAACTGTTGCCTCATTATCTCTTCACTTTCCCAAGTTGCCTCTTTAGTGTTATGGTGCCTCCAAAGCACTTTCACCAGTGGAATTTGTCTATTTCTCAGTTTCTTCACTTCCCGAGCTAGGATTTGTATAGGTTCTTCTATGTATGTCAAGTTCGGTTGGATTTCAATCTCTTCCATAGAAATGACATGTGAAGGGTGTTAGTAATATGCCCTAGAGCATATCATTTAGTATGTATCTTGTACATATTTTTATTAATAAAGGCATTTCCACTTTTCCGTTTACATAATATATTTATGTGTAATAGAAAAGGTCCATTGATATTTTGTTAGAAATATTATTCTTAAGTTGTTAAGAATATGAGTGACAATATTTCTAGCACGAAGTATCATAAATAGGTTCACAATCGAGGATACTTCATAATAAGGACATGACTTATCCAGAAAGATTGTATTCATGTTTGTTCCCAAGTTATTTATATGAGATATAAATAAGATGGAATGGTGAGTCTCATGCCATATAACAAACATGATAGGCACTTATAAATGATAAGTAGGCCGAACCAGTGACACTTATGACAAGCACATGGAGTTTACTCTTGTCAATGTTTTGTCATAAATCATATCAGTGCATATAATCTTTAGACCTGAGATAGCACAGTTATCTTGTATATAGGTAGTTTGAGTTTGATACTGCTTTCATACTTGTACTATGTATGGGTATATGGGCATGTGTTGGCTCCTGCTAGTTATATATGGAGGTAGGTGTTGATCAAGAAGGAATCTGTTCCTCTAAGTAAATAGAGATAAAATCCTATGTTCATTTAATTGTTCTTGATGTTTCAAGTTCTGGCCAGACAGATAGATTTATTCGTAAAAGAGTTTCGATGAGAAAAATCTTTTAATCAAGAACTGGAATTAAAAGAGAACATAATATTCATAGCAAATGGAGTTTGACATAAACCATGACTCAAATTGAGTTGGGATTTTGTAACAGAGAGATTCTAGTGCATGGTAACATATGATTATAGGTTCATTTAAGGTAAATCTTATTACTAATTGGGTGGCCATGGCATGCTATGCTAGGTGTTAACCATGGTCTATGAGGTTCATAAAATGATTTAGAGAAATCATTTATGGTAAGAAAGAGTTCGATGATATTAAGAGTTGATATCATGTCTCATTGCCAATTAGTGATGAGCCTAGTAAGTCACACACATACACAAGTTATCACCTATTTAAATATGATTTAATTAATTAATTAAAGAGTTTAATTGATTAATTAAATAGATTTGGTTTGCAATAAAATTGCAAAGTCCCTAGCATGACTTGAAACCAAATCTAGATTATTGGATGTAGTATAAATTAAATTTATATTTAAAGTGTTTAAATATGAATTTAATTGATGAGAAATTAATTAATAGAGATTAATTAATTAATTTATATTTGATATAAATTAATTAGAAGAAGAAAATAATTATTTTGGGTTAAGAACTCAAAATTAAGACACAGGGCATTTTGGTCATTTTGCAGTGTGACACGTGGCACCATGAGATGGTGACACATGGCATAACACATAAGCTTGCCAAATAATTTTAATCATGTAAGATGATTAAAATCAAGATTAAATATAGGTTTGACACTTGGCACAATGTGATTGGGTCACTTAAACCTAGAGCTAATCAAAAGGTGACATGTGGCTAGGGTTTAATGTGTTAACCTAGCTATTTAAGTGGGGTTATGAAAAGAAAACACAACCAGCAGCCTCTCCTCTCATATGTCACGCCACTTTGAGCCTCTCCAGCTATTTCTCTTCATCTCTCATCAATTCAAAGAGATTAGCCATCAATCTCTTGAATTAAGAACACTAGAAATTGTTTCTAGTGTCCTGTTTGCATCTCTAATCTCTTAAAAGGCAGAACTTGAATTTCTAATTAATAGAAAAGGCTTTAGAAGCTGTTCAAGGGCTGCCATAGGTGTTCTTGGTGTGGACAAACTAGAGGGACAACATCTAGTGTCCTGAAGACGAATCTCAAAGGCGCAGACACGCAAAGACATCAAGAGGTTAGTGTAATCGTTCTTGATTTAATCTAGGGTTCTAAAATTAATCTGATTAATTTTAAAATCTTAAATGGCAAATACAGATCCAAAAACATATTAAAAGAGTTTTAATATGTTGTTTATCATTGAAATCAAATAGATAAAAATAAATCTTGCATGGTGCTTGTGACCCTAGGTGAAAATTTTTGAATTCAATGGTATAATCTTGTGTTTTTCACGCCTGTTCCTTCAATTGGTATCGAGCCACTATATTTGCCATTTAGATTGTTGATTATATAATTTAATTGTGTGTTTGATCATGAGATCAAGAGATTCATTGCTGGTTGGATCATGAGATGTGGCGTCACATGGAGAAGCCACCATTGGGGGCGGCAACAATGGTTCCATGGGTGATTCAAGGTTTGGCTTTTAATTCTGCAATTGTTGTATGATCTAAGGCCTATTCTTTGACTAATTAAAGTGTTTAATTAGTTGTTTTAATCACACAATTAATTTATGATTCAAATCAGAATTTTAAAAATTGTTTGAATGTGATTCAAATCTGAATTTTAAAAGTTGTTTGAATGAGATTCAATTCTGAATTTTTAAAGTTGTTTGAATCATATTTAAATCTGATTTTTAAAATTGATTCAATAAAATTCAGATCTGATTTTTTAAAAATATTTGAATGTGATTCAAATCTGATTTTTAAAAATGTTTGAATGTGATTCAAATCTGAATTTTTGAAGTTGTTTAAATGTGATTCAAATCTGAATTTTTAAATTTGTTTGAATGAGATTCAAATCTGAATTTTTAAATTTATTTGAATCATATTCAAATCTGAATTTTAAGTTGAATATGAGATATTCAATTTAATTTAAGAATATATGTTTTATTTAATTGTTAAATAGTGATATGCATGATGGATGATCATGGACTATAAAAGACCAATGTGATTGGATTTATTTCTTTTATGTTTCTTTGGGATTGTAAATTAATTAATTTATTTTAATTTATTTTGGGCATGTATTATTAAGTTTGTAATATTTTGGGTTGTAATTTCATTTATTTAAGTACTTGTAAATTCGCCTTGGTATGCCAAGGATTACTATGTAATATTGGATTGCAAGAAGTTCAAGGAGGTCAAGAGCATTGGTGGGACCAGTGGGAGGAATTCAATATCAAGTGTTGATTATGTACTCCTTCAGCAACTCTTGTAAAATGAATGAATGAAATGCACCTAGGAATGCCTGATTCAATTCTTGGTGGCTCAAATTGAATCCCTTAGACAGTCCATGATCATACCATATTTACTGCTTATCCATGAATGCATGAGATGTATGGGAATGTATGCAATTATATGATATATGCATGCTAAATGGATAATGTGCAAAGTGAGACCTTAATAGTAATTAGGATGGCTATAAAATCTTCCAAACAAATGATTAAGTTGGAAATGCTATAATTAAAGTAATTATAACATAAGCCCTCCATTGGGGCAATTATTTTAAGAAATTTTAAATAGTTGCATGAGATGCAATTAATTTAAGAGATTTTCTTAAGAATAATTGTTAAGCATGAGATGTTGTAAATATGTAAATGGTTTGGTGGCCAATATTGGGTGTACTGAGGACATTAAAATTATTTGCATAATTATCGCTCAATGGGATCAACTTAACTAATGCAAGATAAGTCAATATTGGATGTACACGAGATTTTGAGCATTAGGGGCTAGTAAAAGGATTGAACCTCACATGAGATGTGATGGGCAAGGAGTTGCTCACTTATAGTTTATTGTAATTCCAATAATGGATGTACCGAGGATGATCAATAGAATTATAAGAATTCAATCACCCACTAGAAATCCATCCAACTAGGATTTCCGCTTTTCTACTTTGGAAGTGTAGGATTCGCTAAGTTAGTGGGAGGACCAATTTGATTAAAAGACCATAATCATTTTGGTTAATTACATGATACATTTACTAATTAATCTGGTTATTTTCTGCAGCTTAATTTTACGATAAAAATGAGCACAAAACAACCACCACCATCCAATATCCTTGCAAGCATACTTGATCACAACAGTTGACAGACCTAATCTGTCGATTGGCTAAGAAATTTGAAACTTGTCTGAACCTTGAACATATAGGATATGTTCTATATTCAAATGTTCCTGGTCCCTTACCTCCAGAGGCCACACAAGAGGAACATGATACTTTGGACAAGTGGAAGGAGCATGATATGAGCGCTAAGTGTTACATGCTTGCTTCCATGAGTAATGAGTTACGAAGCAACATGAGAACATGCAGAGTGCTAGTGAGATCCTCCTTCACCTACAAGAGTTGTATGGTGAGCACAAAGAGAATGCTAGGTATGAGATATCTAAACAGCTTATTCCGTATGAGGATGTCCGAGGGATGAATGTTGGGGATCATGTCCACAAGATGATTCGGTGATTGAGCAGTTGGAACATCTTGACTTTAACATGGAATTCCAACAACAAACGCATTAGATCCTTCAGAACCTTCATGAGTCTTTAGGGAATTTTGTGACAAATTACCATATGACAAAACAGGAATGAACCTTAGATGAATTAGTCAACATGCTGGATATAGACCAAAAGAATATGCCGTGCAATAAAGAAAAAGAGGTAGCTTTGTTGCATCTTCTTACTGGAAAGTCCAACAAGAAGAAAGGCAATAAGAAAAAGAAACCTCAGATTCCTGGTCCTTCCAAGAAAATAGCTAAACAGAAAAGTAAGACTAAAGCTGATGGAGGCAAAGGAAAGTGTTTCCACTGCCAACAGGAAAGTGTTTCCATTGCCAGTAAGAAAGTGTTTCCACTGGCCAGAGTGTAGCAATCTAAATGAAAGCAATGCCATGGTGAAAACCAACTCAAGTTCAAAATATACTTGGCACTTAAGGTTAGGTCATGTTGCAGAAGATAGGATTGCAAAATTGGAGAAAATGGGGATTCTATCCTCATTGGGCTCGAGCCTACTCCAACTTGTGAATCTTGCCTTCGTGGCAAATGACTAGATCACCCTTTGTTGGTCATGTGCTAATAGCTGAAAATATTTTGGAGCTAATACATAGTGATGTATGTGGTCCATTTAAAGAAATGGCTAGAGGGGGCTTTCATTATTTTATTACCTTTACTGATGATAAATCAAGGTTTGGGTATTTGTATTTGATGAAATACAAACATGAATCCTTTGAAAAGTTTAAGGAATTTAAATCTGAAGTAGTAAATCAAACAGAAAAATATTAAAGCTCTTCGATCGATCGTGGAGGTGAATATTTGAGTACCGAATTTGATGAATACTTGAGAGAGCATGGCATTGTTTCTCACCGACTCCTCCAGAACGCCACAACCGAATGGTGTATCCGAAGGAGAAATCGTACCTATTGGATATGGTACGTAGTATGATGAGCTATACCGATATGCCAATCTCCTTTGGGATTTGCATTAGAATCACTTTGTATATTCGAATAGGATTCCATCAAAATCGCTTTCTTCCACACCTTATGAGATATGGCATGGAAGAAAACCAAGTCTTAAGCATGTTAAGATTTGGGGTTGTCCAAATTATATCAAAAGTGAACACCGATAAATTGGAGACCGATCGTAAAAGGTCGATTTGTTGGATATCCAAAAGATAGTTTTGGATATTATTTTTATTTGCCTACTTCACAAAAGGTTGTGATAAGTAGAGATGCCACATTTCTTGAACAACGGTTTGTTTAAGAAGGAGGCAAAGGAAGGCAAATAGAGTTAGAATTGGAGAATTCGACCAACCAATGCATCGATGGATATAGATCCATCTAGTCAACCTATACCCATTGATGAAACATCTACACTGTTCCTCGTAGAACAACCAGGTATCTCACCCACCAGTGAGATATGGTTTTCTTCATGAAGAAGAACAAGAGTTGTTTACTCATGAAGAAGTAGATCATGAAGATGATCCACTTACCTATGAAGAAGCTATATCAGATATAGACTCTTCAAAATGGATTGATGCTATGAAATCCGAGATTGATTCCATGTATAAGAATCAAGTTTGGGATCTTGTTGACCCACCTGAAGGTATTGTACCTATAGGGAACAAATGGGTTTTCAAGAAGAAAATTGGTTCTGATGGAAAGGTAGAGACCTATAAGGCAAGGCTAGTAGCGAAAGGGTTTCGCCAAAGGCAAGGAATAGACTATGAGGAGACTTTCTGCTTTGTTGCTATGCTTAAATCAATTAGGATTTTATTAGCAATAGCTGCATACTATGATTATGAGATTTGGCAGATGGATGTCAAAACAGCTTTTTCTCAATGGATACATTGAAGAAAACATTTTCATGGAACAACCTAAGGGATTTGAATCCCAAGATGGTTCCAAGGTATGCAAGCTAAAGCGATCCATTTATGGGTTGAAACAAGCTTCGAGGAGTTGGAACATCCGTTTTGATGAAGCCATTAAATCCTTTGGTTTTATCAAAAATGAGGATGAGCCATGTGTATATAAGAAGGTTAGTGACAGTGCTATCACTTTCCTTGTCTTATATGTGGATGACATAACGTTGATGGGTAATGATACAGTATGTTGACGACTATAAAGGTATGGTTGTCAAATACATTCTCCATGAAAGACTTAGGGAGGCAACCTATATTCTTGGGATTCGCATCTATAGAGATAGAGCGAAAGAATAATTGGTTTATCCCAAAGTCTATACTTGGAAAAGGTGTTAAAGAGGTTTAACATGCTTGATTACAATATAGGATTGTTACCAGTGATACATGGTATACACCTTTCTAAAGAGAAGTCTCCAAAGACACAAGAAGAAATAGATAAGATGGCCAGGATTGGATTTGCTTGGGCTATTGGTAGTTTATTGTTTGCTATGTTGTGTACTAGGCCGGATATCGCATATGCTGTTAGTTTGACTAGCAGGTATCAATCCAATCCAGGTTTGGAACTCTGGATAGCTGTCAAGAATATTCTTAAGTACTTAAGAAGAACTAAGGATTTATTCTTGATTTATGGAGGTGGAGACTTGCAATTGGATGGTTATACGATTCGATTTCCAATCGGATATCGATGATAGAAAGTCTACCTCTGGATATGTGTTCATTTGTAATGGAGGTGCGATCGGTTGGAAGAGTTCCAAGCGAGCACGATTGCAGATTCCACTCCGAAATTTGAGTATATTGTTGCATCGAATCTCGCAAAGGAAATTTGTTTGGATAAAGAAGTTAAATGAGAACTTATAGTAGTTCCTTCCATTAAGTCAGCGGTTCCACTACTGCGTGACAACAATGGAGCGATCATGCGAGCTAAGGAACTAAGGTCTCACCCAAAATCCAAACACATAGAAAGGCACTACCATATTATCGGGATATAGTTGGGCAAGGCGATATAGCCATGCAGAAAATATAACATCGGCTAAAAACTAGTGATCCATTCACTAAGCCTTTGTCATAATCTCATTAGTGACATCTTGAGAAGATGGGTCTAAGATATTGTAATGAATGGCTCTAGTGCTAGTGGGAGATTGTTAGTAATATGCCCTAGAGCATATCATTTAGTATGTATCTTGTACATATTTTTATTAATAAAGGCATTTCCACTTTTCCGTTTACATAATATATTTATGTGTAATAGAAAAGGTCCATTGATATTTTGTTAGAAATATTATTCTTAAGTTGTTAAGAATATGAGTGACAATATTTCTAGCACGAAGTATCATAAATAGGTTCACAATCGAGGATACTTCATAATAAGGACATGACTTATCCAGAAAGATTGTATTCATGTTTGTTCCCAAGTTATTTATATGAGATATAAATAAGATGGAATGGTGACTCTCATGCCATATAACAAACATGATAGGCACTTATAAATGATAAGTAAGCCGAACCAGTGACACTTATGACAAGCACATGGAGTTTACTCTTGTCAATGTTTTGTCATAAATCATATCAGTGCATATAATCTTTAGACCTGAGATAGCACAGTTATCTTGTATATAGGTAGTTTGAGTTTGATACTGCTTTCATACTTGTACTATGTATGGGTATATGGGCATGTGTTGGCTCTGCTAGTTATATATGGAGGTAGGTGTTGATCAAGAAGGAATCTGTTCCTCTAAGTAAATAGAGATAAAATCCTATGTTCATTTAATTGTTCTTGATGTTTCAAGTTCTGGCAGACAGATAGATTTATTCGAAAGAGTTTCGATGAGAAAAATCTTTTAATCAAGAACTGGAATTAAAAGAGAACATAATATTCATATCAAATGGAGTTTGACATAAACCATGACTCGGCTTGAGTTGGGATTTTATGTGAGAGATTCTAGTGCATGGTAACATATGATTATAGGTTCATTTAAGGTAAATCTTATTACTAATTGGGTGGCCATGGCATGCTATGCTAGGTGTTAACCATGGTCTATGAGGTTCATAAAATGATTTAGAGAAATCATTTATGGTAAGAAAGAGTTCTGATGATATTAAGAGTTGATATCATGTCTCATTGCCAATTAGTGATGAGCCTAGTAAGTCACACACATACACAAGTTATCACCTATTTAAATATGATTTAATTAATTAATTAAAGAGTTTAATTGATTAATTAAATAGATTTGGTTTGCAATAAAATAGCAAAGTCACTAGCATGACTTGAAACCAAATCTAGATTATTGGATGTGTAGTATAAATTAAATTTATATTTAAAGTGTTTAAATATGAATTTAATTGATGAGAAATTAATTAATAGAGATTAATTAATTAATTTATATTTGATATAAATTAATTAGAAGAAGAAAATAATTATTTTGGGTTAAGAACTCAAAATTAAGAAACAGGGGCATTTTGGTCATTTTGCAGTGTGACACGTGGCACCATGAGATGGTGACACATGGCATAACACATAAGCTTGCCAAATAATTTTAATCATGTAAGATGATTAAAATCAAGATTAAATATAGGTTTGACACTTGGCACAATGTGATTGGGTCACTTAAACCTAGAGCTAATCAAAAGGTGACATGTGGCTAGGGTTTAATGTGTTAACCTAGCTATTTAAGTGGGGTTATGAAAAGAAAACACAACCAGCAGCCTCTCCTCTCATATTTCACGCCACTTTGAGCCTCTCCAGCTATTTCTCTTCATCTCTCATCAATTCAAAGAGATTAGCCATCAATCTCTTGAATTAAGAACACTAGAAATTGTTTCTAGTGTCCTGTTTGCATCTCTAATCTCTTAAAAGGCAGAACTTGAATTTCTAATTAATAGAAAAGGCTTTAGAAGCTGTTCAAGGGCTGCCATAGGTGTTCTTGGTGTGGACAAACTAGAGGGACAACATCTGGTGTCCTGAAGACGAATCTCAAAGGCGCAGACACGCTGCAACACATCAAGAGGTTAGTGTAATCGTTCTTGATTTAATCTAGGGTTCTAAAATTAATCTGATTAATTTTAAAATCTTAAATGGCAAATACAGATCCAAAAACATATTAAAAGAGTTTTAATATGTTGTTTATCATTGAAATCAAATAGATAAAAATAAATCTTGCATGGTGCTTGTGACCCTAGGTGAAAATTTTTGAATTCAATGGTATAATCTTGTGTTTTTCACGCTTCCGTTCCTTCAAAGGGTCTGAGCGATATCTTCTCAACATAGAAACATGGAATACATTGTGTATTTTATCCAATTCTGGTGGTAAAGCTAGCCGATAGGCCATTGGTCCCACACGTTCAATGACTTCATATGGGCCAATGAAGAGCTTAACTTACCCTTTTTTCCAAATCTCAGTACTTTCTTCCATGGTGAGACTTTGAGAAACACTTTATCACCAACTGCATACTCTATCTCTTTTCTCTTCAAGTCAGCATAAGACTTCTGTCTATCTGAGGCAATCTTCAGGTTAGCTTTGATTATCTTCACTTTTTCCTCAATCTGTTTCACCAGGTCTGGTCCTACCAGCTTATCTTCGCCCAATTTAGTCCAACACAATGGGGTTTTACATTTCCTCCCATACAGTGCTTCATACGGGGCCATTTGGATGCTAGCTTGGTACCTATTGTTGTATGCAAATTCTGCCAGTGGGAGGTATCTATCCCAGCTCCCCTCAAACTCAATGACACAACTCCTTAGCATATCCTCTCGGATCTATCACATAATTCACAGTGTTACTATCATTTTAATTTATTACTTGCAAAAATTCAATTAGTTCTTAGGTTTACCTGGATTACTCGTTCTGACTGTCCATCAGTCTGGGGATGAAAAGCCGTGCTAAAGCGGAGTTGTGTGCCCAAGGCTTCTTGCAACTTTTTCCAGAATCTCAATGTAAACCTTGGGTCTCTGTCAGATATGATGGAAAGTGGGATTCCATATAGTCTAACTATCTCACTGATATACAATTCTGCTAGCTTCTCCAGTGAGTAGTCAGTCTTAACTGGCAGAAAATGTGCTGACTTCGTCAATCTATCCACTATCACCCACACTGCATCATGCTTCCTTTGGGTGAGAGGTAGACCACTAACAAAATCCATAGTGACCCGGTCCCATTTCCATTCAGGTATGCTTATAGGCTATAGCAATCCTGATGGAACTTGATATTCTGCTTTGACTTGCTGACATGTCAAATACTTAGTAACATAGACAGTTATATCCCTCTTCATACCAGGCCACCAATAATGAGGCTTCAAATCATTATACATTTTCTTGCTCCCCGAGTGCATAGCATA
Organism: Hevea brasiliensis; assembly: GCF_030052815.1. Classification (NCBI taxonomy): domain Eukaryota; kingdom Viridiplantae; phylum Streptophyta; class Magnoliopsida; order Malpighiales; family Euphorbiaceae; genus Hevea; species Hevea brasiliensis. Next base: position 50,420,176 of record NC_079503.1, on the reverse strand, counting down.
AACACTAGTGTGTGCTTCTTTCAGAATACTAGTCTTCAGTTCCCCATCATCTGGTACACACACTCTTCCTCTGTAGTAAAGACACCCATCTGCTTTCACCTCATATTCAGTTTCCTTCCCCTCAGGAATTTTTCCCACAATGTCCATTAGTTTTTCATCTGCCCTCTGCTCATCTTGTATCTGTTGTAGCAGGGTTGGCCTCGCTTGTAACTCAGCCAAAATAGCTCCATTTTGAGCTAAGGACAGACAGGCATTTAGTGATCTTAAAGCTGTGATGGACTTCCTGCTCAAAGCATCAACAACTACATTTGCCTTCCCAGGATGATAATCTATCACACAATCATAGTCCTTGAGGAACTCAATCCATCGCCTCTATCTAAGATTGAGCTCCTTCTGGGTTGACAAATATTTTAGACTTTTGTGGTCTGTATAGATGTAGCATTTTTCACCATATAAATAATGCCTCCATATCTTCAGTGCGAAGATAATTGCTGCTAACTCCAGGTCATGAGTAGGGTAGTTTTGTTCATATGGCCTTAACTACCTGGAAGCATAAGCGACCACTTTCCCCTCTTGCATCAATACACACCCTAGCCCATTATGTGAGGCATCACTGTAGACCACAAAGTCTTTTCCCGACATTGGCTGTGTTAACACTGGTGCTTTTGTCAACATAGCCTTCAGCCTCTCAAAACTGGCTTGGCACTTGTCGTTCCAGCCAAATTTCATATTCTTGTGCAACAACTTGGTCATTGGAGCAGCTATAAGAGAGAACCCCTTCACAAATCTTCTGTAATACCCAGCTAGCCCCAAGAAACTTCTGACCTCAGTTGTATTTCTAGGAGGCTTCCACTCCATCACTGCTTCTATCTTTTTGGGATCCATTTTAATCCCTTCTGCTGATAATATGTGTCTAAGAAAGGAGATTTCACTCATCCAGAAGTCACATTTGGACAACTTAGCATACAGCTTCTTTTCTCGCAGGTTTTGCAGAACAATCCTCAAATGTTCATCATGTTCTTCCCTAGTCTTGGAATACACCAGAATATTATCAATAAAGACCACTACAAACCGATTTAAGTATGGATGGAAGATACAGTTCATAAGGTCCATAAATGTTGCTAGTGCATTTGTTAACCCAAACGGCATCACTAGAAATTCATAGTGCCCATACCGGGTTCTGAATGCAGTTTTTGACACATCTGCATCCTTTACCCTTAACTGATGATACCCTGATCTGAGATCAATTTTTGAAAATACACCGGCTCCCTTCAACTGATCAAATAGATCGTCAATTCTGGGCAACGGATATTTATTCTTCACAGTTACTTTGTTCAACTGCCGGTAATCAATACACAATCTCAAGGTTCCATCCTTCTTTTTCACAAATAGCACCGAAGCTCCCCATGGTGACACACTGGGGCGTATGAACCCCTTATCAAGCAACTCTTGCAACTGAGTTTTCAACTCCCTCAATTCAGTGGATGCCATCCTATAAGGAGCAATAGAAATAGGTGCTATACCCAACATTACCTCAATAGCAAACTCGACTTCCCTTTCTGGTGGTAAACCAGGCAACTCTTCAGAAAATACATCTGGGAAGTCTCTCACTGTGGGTATATCACTCAGGTTTGGCTTAGCTTGCCTAGTATCAACCACGTGTGCTAGGTAAGCTTCACAGCCTCTTCTCATCAATCTTCTTGCAACCGTGGTTGAGATAACATTGGACAGGAAATCTGTCCTTTCACCCACAATAATGGTCTTATTACCCTCAGAAGTTTTCAGAGAAATCCTCTTCAATTTGCAATCAACTATTGCTTGATGACGTGACAACCAGTCCATACCCAAAATTATGTCAAACTCGTGGAAGGGCAACTCAATTAGGTTTGCCGAGAATTCATACCCCTGAATCCTCAATGGGCAACCTTTATACACCTTATTCACTACCACACTGTGGCCTAGTGGATTTGTGACCAGAATGTCTTGATCACTCTCCTCTACTGGAACTCCCCTCTCTATGGGTAGTTTGATGCAAATGTAGGAATGAGTGGATCCTGGATCCACCAATGCATGTATAGAAGTGTTGTAGAGGGAAAACATACCCCTGATGACATCCGGGGCATCTTGCTCCTCCTGAGCTCTGATGGCATAGGCTCTGGCAAGTATTCTAGTGTCTGGCCTCTCAGCTGACTCGGATGCAGGCCTTAGTGATGGACCAGCTGCCTCAGGTTTATCAGGTTTCCTACCCCTTTGTGGTGTAGAAGCAGGTCTGTCAGTTTGTGTTGGAGTAATTGTAGTAGTCCTCTTCGAACAATTCTTGATCTAGTGTTCTGTCGATCCACATCGTAAGCATGCACCGATCACTCGCCAACAATCCCCCTTATGCCACTTCTGAAAATGCTGACAAGCAAAAGATGCAGGGGCTAGTCTCCTAAACACCGTCCCTGGAGAGCTGCCCATTGATGGTGTGGACTGGCCTCTCCTAGGTGTGAATTGTGGTCTGGGCACCTGAGACTGACCCTGACCCTGTGGTGGTCCTGAACTTTGAGCAGGAGGACCCTTACTTTTCTTACTGAGAGTAAAAAATGTACTGGACTGACCCGGACCCCTCTTCTGCTGTCTTTCCCTTCTATTTTGTTCATTGATTCTGACCCTTTCCACTTTTGATGCTGCATCTACCAGTTTAGCAAAATCCATAATCTCAATTGCTGTGATCATGACTTTGATGTTGTCATTGAGCCCTTCTTCAAACTGTCTGCACCTCTCTGCCTCTGTAGGGACTATCTCCCTCCCATACCGGCTCAGTCTGACAAACTCACGCTCATACTCACCATCGACAACCGTCTCATCTCGGGCGATAAATTCCCTTCTTCGCTCTTCTAAATACACTTTGCTAATATATTTCTTCCTGAACTCTGTGAGCAAGAATTCCCAGGTGATCCATTCAGGTTGCACCTCACTGGTTACTGTGTCCCACCACTAATATGCATCATCCTGAAGTAGGGACACAACACCCACCAGGTTCTGCTCGGGGGTGCAATTTAGCTGTTTCAGCACTCTGATGGTTCTATCCAACTAATTTTCTGCAGCCATGGGATCATCTTCCCTCTTCCCAAAGAAGTCCACAGCCCCATGCTTCCTCAATTTCTCCAAATGAGATTTCTGTGGTGCTGGTGGAGGTTATGGCTATGATTATGGTGGTGGAATTGCCCCCATCATTTCCCAGTAAAACTCGGTCATTTGTTGAAATAGTGCAAACTGAGGTTGGGCATGTGGCTCAGCTGCTGGTGGAGCAGACTCTCCACCTCTTCCTCAACTACTCTTTGCGAAGCAGGATCCATATCCTATTCAAAATAAGAAAATAAACAGATCTGCATCAGTGTCACCTCAACACTTACAAATGCAATGAAATGATATGCACTCTATCTAGGCCCAGAAACGCCCATGCTGATGCTCTGATACCACTAAATGTGACACCCCTTATAGTATAGCCGAGCAAGTTATGCCACTCAGTGTGCCAGAGCACCAATTTATGTTTCTATTACAATTTATCCCTTTATAATTCATTTATTTTCAATTTTGATAAATTTGAATTTATCCACAAATTTTATAGAAAATCCGACAGAGTGCCGGCTATAAATTGAAAAAAATAGTTCTTCTGAACCTATTTAAAAACACTTCTAAAATAATTTCCAAATCCAAACTCCATTATACACATTCAAGTCAATCTCAAAGTCTCAACATTTCATTTTTCAACATACATAATGCAGAAAACCTCAATAATATGAAATTTCATATATTTACATTAATACATAATTACAGGAGTTTATAGTTACAATCCAAACTAATACAAAATGCAAAATAGAAAAAGGCCACGTATAGTCCTAATGTCCTACCATATGCAGTGCAGATGTGAGGTGACTCTGGACTCCTGATACAGCTCTGAAGACTCACCCCGTCTGATGTCTGCTGGGCTCCCCAGTTAGGTCTCCATCGGTCACATTGTGTCTCCCGGTGAGCAACAGAACAGGTAATAAGCTGTAATAATTATCAGGGTTAAAACCCAAGTATATCAACTCAAATAACATAGCCAAAGGCTATTATGTCACAGAATGGCATACGAGCCATGAAATACAGAATGGCATGAAGTCATATGCAGTACTGCTAACAGAACCCTATTGGCATGCCAAGCTATCCAAACCAATCTTGTTAGGTATACTAGGGCATTTTACACTTTTAAGTTTCACAATTTTTGAATTTCAAGTTTTGGTGTTACTATTTACTTCATTAGTCAACAAGAATGTTGACTTTTGCATAGGCAATAGATACATTGGTTCTAATATCACCAACATACCACATTTTGCATTTTAAACTTGTTGGTTTTGGTTGCCAAAACTATTTCTAAGCTTAATATTAATTGAGCAGAATTTTCAGTTTTCATACCTTATATTTACTGTTCCATTGGTCAATCTTGTAATGGGAATTTGGCAAAATGATCAACATGAAAGTTGTTCCTTATTTTGTCTAGTTGAATTTAATTTTTGAATCACTCCATTTGAAGTTTTGTAGCTCAAGTTATCATCCAAAAACCACAACTGGCCGGATTGAAATTTTTTTGAACTGACCATATCTATAGTGTAGTGAACAGTGATTGTAACTCACTTGTTGGATAGGTTCTGGTCAAAATTTGGGTTAGGTTCCTTCATGCAAGTTGTTGGTCTATGTCTCAGCTTGTTGCTGGTAAACTTTCAGGTCAATTGAACCTTTCTACATTGAGTTATGGCATTGTTCATTTGGTCATTCTGCAAAAATATACTGCAGGTCACCCGGATTAAGGCAAGCTTTTGGTCCACTTGGTTTGGTTTTATGGGCATGGTTTCTTCACAAAAGTTGTGCCATTATGTGTTTAGTTTTATGGCTGCCCAAACCTGCTGGACTCAAGTCCAATTCTGCAGGTCACTTTCATGGCTGCCACACCAAACCCAATCCCATCACTTAACACACTTCATTTTTTATTTAAACAGAACTAAATGGTCACTAATTGACCATTAAAACCTATTTTCATCATCACATGGTCAAAATCCTATTTTTCCATCCCAAACCCTAACTTACACATTACCCTTCATGCATTTTCATTGCATTTCTTTAATCCACTTGGTAAATACATATTATGGGCAGCCATGATAGTCTTTTACTTTCATTAAACTCAACACAATCAAACCCTAATCATGGCTACAAAAAATCTAGGGTTTACATACAAATGGTATTCAACAATTTTTTTTCTTTGCAATTTACACATATTCAAAGTTAAATTCATGGTTAGGTCACTAACCTCAAAGGAGTGAGATTTTCCCACTTACTAAAGCTCTTGTTTTCCTGTTCTTTTGGCTCCCAAAAAAATCACCAAGGTGTAAGAGCAAGTTTTTGTGTTGAGAAATTTAAGTTTTAATGGATAGAAACCCAAGAAATCAAGCTTGGGTAAAGCTTGGTTATGGAGGGCAATGGTGGAGGTTTTACGTCAAGGAGAAGAAGAGAGAGGAGGTCTAATTTTTCTTCTTCACTTTCTGCCCATTTCATCTCTTTTATATACCTTGGTGACATGTGTCAACACTTGATTGGGTTGGAGATTTTTAATGACATCCTTATGATGTCATAATTTCAATTTCTTTAAATTTTCCATCCTTTTCTTGTCCAATTAATTTCAATTAAATTTTTAACAATATTTAATCATATTTTATGTTATATAAATTATTTATTTAACTGGACAAGTTAGCCCAAAAATCATCTCTGAAGACGAAATAACCAAAATATCCTCCGTTTGGCTTAACGGGCCAAAATTATCTTTACCGATTGAAAAAATTTTCTAAGTATTTTCTTGGCATTCTAATGCCATAAGAACCTCAATGACCCTTCTCTGGAGTCCCAAAAATTATTTTATAATTTTTCCTAAATTTTTTTTTTATTAATTATTTGAGTTAATTTTTAGTTCCTCACTTTAGTTTAAATATTTTTCCGAACGTTCTAGCTGTCCGGATCGACACTGGTCATCGGAACAGTAGATTGTACGGACTAGCTAAAATGAGGATATTACATTAGTTTTGCATTGCCAGATTCCAGCTATAATTCAGGCATCTTCCAATTAGTTTCATGTCAAGCATTCTCCATGAAAATTTTAGTATATTGTCTTATCTTTAATTTCCCTTTAGTTTTACATCAATTGAAATTATGTAGCTCAAGTTATAAGCATTTAATCTCACTGGACTCAAGCTGTCTAGATTCACACTTAATGCATAATACCAAGTCATTTAATTTCTTCACTATATCATTAATGTTTCTCAATAAATACACATCAAATAATCATAATACAAGCATAATATCATTAAATAGGTTTCATACAATGAAAACCCTAATTGTATAAAATCCTAACTTAATTAGCAATAACTTTCAAAATTCATAAAATTTCTTAGCACTAACCTTGATTATAAGTCCTAATCAACCTCAATCAACCTTCAATTCACCAAAAACCTTGACTCTCCTTCTTGTTCTCTCAAATCGAAATCCCTTCCTTCAATAACATCCATAATTTCTATCAATATTCATAATAATCTCTACAATCAAACTTGAATTCCATTAATTCACAACTAACTAAGCTTAAATCATAACTTATCTCAATTGGTCAATAATTCTTTTTCACTAATCTTCCAAATTTCCTAGAATCCTTGCCTGATTTCTTCAAATTAAAGCTTAATACAAGGTTTTCTCTTAATTTCCAATAAAAATTATGGAGGAATTTATGTGTTTAAAGCTTGGAAAATGAAGCGTTAATGGAGGAAAAGAGAAAGAGATGGACGACAAAGGAGATGGAAAGAAGAAGATGATGAAGATGGTGGTGAGGTGTGTTAATGAGGTGTCATTATAATTAATATTCTTGTATTATTTGCTACATAAATGTCTTACTGAACACAATTCTAATTCTAATTCTAATTATTACAACATAACAATTCAATCCATGTCCTAGTTAAATTTTCATACTTCTTTCACTTAATTAAGTCCCATTCCGATACATCAATCTCACTTAATTTAATTGATATTTTGATCAAAAGTCAACTCTTCAAGTGAATTGACCAAAATGCCCTTCATCGGATTATAGTCTATCTTTTTCAATAATACCAATTAAGTCCATAACCCGATAGTCACTTTTGTTTTTATTCTGCTTGTCTTAATTAATTTCCATCTCATTTTTAGTCCTCGAGCTGGCTTTGAATAATGCTATTCACATATCGAAAATATTATTATTCAGAGCTCGAAATTCTCAAGAAGCTACAACTCTTTCCCTTTAAAGAGAAATTTCATCCTCAAAATTTATCTGATGTAAATAGCTAAGGATACTACTGTCTCCTCGCTCTCCCAAGTGGCTTCCTCTGTGTTATGGTGTCTCCAGAGCACCTTCACTAATGAAATCTTCTTATTCCACAATTCCTTGATTTCTTGAGCTAAGATTTTTACTAGTTCCTCTTCATATGTCAAATCTGGTTGCACATCAATTACCTCCGCTGATATGACATGTGAAGGATCCGACCTATATCTTCTTAGCATCGAGACATTAAATACATTGTGGATCTTATCCAATTCTAGTAGTACAGCTAGCCTATAGGCTACCAGACCCACACGTTCAATGATTTCGTATGGACCAATAAACCTCAGGCTTAACTTACCCTTCTTCCCAAATCTTAACACCTTTTTCTATGGCGACACCTTAAGGAAAACTTTATCACCGACTTCATATTCCATGTCTTTTCTTTTTAAATTCGCATATGACTTCTGTCTATTTGAGGCAACTTTCAAACTAGCTCTGATCACCTTTACCTTCTCCTCAGTTTGTTTCACCAAATCTGGCCCCACAATCTTATCTTCACCCAATTTAAGCCAGCATAAGGGTGTCCTGCACTTTCTTCCATACAATGCTTCATAAGGAGCTATCTTTAAACTTGTCTGATAACTATTATTATATGCAAACTCTGCTAATGTGAAATACCTATCCCAACTTTCTTCAAATTCCATAGCATAGCTTCTTAACATGTCCTTAAGTATCTAGATTACTCTTTCTGATTGCCCATCTGTCTGAGGATGAAAAGCTATGCTATAATGAAAATGTGTACCCAAGGCTTCCTATAACTTCTTCCAAAACCTAGATGTAAACTTCGAGTATCGGTCTGATGTGATCGATACTAGCACCCCATGTAATCGAACTATCTCACTTATACACAATTCTACTAACTTCTCCAGTGAGTAATCGATTCTAACTAGTAGGAAGTGAGCTGACTTCGTTAATTTGTCTATTATTACCCACACTGCATCATGCTTTTTCTGTGTGAGGGGTAGACCAATAACAAAATTCATCGTAATACAGTCCCATTTCCACTCAGGTATAGCTATAGGTTATAGCAAACCTGATGGAACTTAGTGCTTTGCCTTAACTTGCTGACATATCAGGCATCTAGTCACATAATCAACAATGTCCTTCTTCATACCAGGCCACCAACAATGAGACTTCAAATCACGATACATCTTCATACTCTTGGGGTTCATAGCATAAAAGCTACTGTGTGCCTCTTTCAGAATGTTCTTCTTCAATTCTTCTATTAGTATTATTCCCTAAGCATATCATTTTTATATGTATCTTGTACATATTTTATTAATAAAGGGCAATTTCACTTTTCTGTTTACATAATCCATTTATGTGTAATTGAAAAGGTCCTTTAATATTTTGTTAGAAATTCCATTCTTAAGTTGTTAAGAATATGAGTGACAGTATTTCTAGTACAAAGTATCATAAATTGGTTCACAATTGACGATACTTCACAAAGGACATGACTTATCCAGAAATATTGTAATCATGTTTGTTCCCAAAGTATTAATAGGAGATATAAATAAGTTAGAGTATTTCTAGTACAAAGTATCATAAATTGGTTCACAATTGAGGATACTTCACAAAGGACATAACTTATCTAGAAATATTGTAATTATGTTTGTTCCCAAAGTATTAATAGGAGATATAAATAAGTTAGAGTGGTGAGTCTCATGCCACATAACAAACATGATAGGCACTTATAGATGATAAGTAGGCCAGACTAGTGACGCTTATGACAATCACATGGAGTTTACTCTTGTCAATGCATTGTCATATATAATATTAGTGTATATAATCTTTAGACTTGAGATAACAAAGTTATCTTGTATATAGGTGGCTTAAATTTGATACTACTTTCATACTTATAATATGTATTGGTATATGGGCATGTGTTGGCTCCTGCTAGTTATATATGAAGATAGGTGTTGATCAAGATGGAATTCGTTACCCTAACTAAATAGGGATGAAATCCTATATTCATTTAATTATTCTTGATGATTTAAGTTCCTGGCCAGAACAGATAGATTTACTCAGAAAAAAGTTTCTGACAGGAAAAATCTAATTAGTCAAGAATTGGAATTAAAAGAGAACACAATGTTCACAACGCATGGAGTTTGACATTAAGCATGACTCCAGCTAGAATTGGGATTTTGTAACGGAGAGATTCTAGTGCATGGTAACATATGATTAAAGGTTCTTTAAGGTATTCCTTATTATTGATTGAGTGGCCATGGCATGCTATGCTAGGTATCAACCATGGTCTATGATATGCTTGAAATGATTTAGAGAAATCATTTAAGGTAAGAAAGAGTTCTAATGATATTATGGGATAATATCATTTATCATTGCCAATAAGTAATGAGCCTAGTAAGTAACACATCTACATAAGTTAATCACCAAGTAAAATGTGATTTAATTGATTAATTAAAGAATTTAATTAAATAATTAAATAGGTTTGGTTTGCAATAAGATTGCAAAGTTCCTAGCATGACTTAAAACCAAATCTAGGTTATTGAATGTATAGCATAAATTAAATTTATATTTAATTGTTTAAATATGAATTTAATTGTGAAAAATTAATTAATGAAGATTAATTAATCAAACCAAATCTAGGTTATTGAATGTATAGCATAAATTAAATTTATATTTAATTACTTAAATATGAATTTAATTGTGGGAAATTAATTAATGAAGATTAATTAATCAATTAATTTATATTTGATATAAATTAATTTGAAGAGGAGAAATTATAATTTTGGGTTGAGAACTCAAATTAAAAAGTTAGGGTATATTGGTCTTTTCATATGGTCACATGTGGCACCATGAGATGGTGACACATGGCACTATACAAGCTTTCCACTAGTCTTCCTATGATGGAAGACCTGTAACATCCTCAGTTACGTAGTTTGTACGTTATACTATTCCGATGACTGAGGTTGTCCGGGTAAACTGCCAGAGTATAAACAGTTAGAATGTGGATAGCCAGAATACAGACAGTCAAAAATGTCTAAAACTACACTTCGATGATAGTGAACAGACATAAATTGATGAAATAAATTAAAAAAAACAAGAAAAATAAAGAAAAAATAAAAGAGAGGAAATGAAATTAGGTTAAATGAGTTGGCACCGTAGCGATGGGTGACTGCACTGGGAAGTTACGGCGAAGGCAATTGCCGACCCCAGGACCGAAGGAAACCCTCAAAAATAATTTTTGGGACATAATTAAAGGCCTATAGAGGTGTAATTGACATTAGAAATATCAAAGAAAGATTAAGGAATTAGTACAAATAAAAATAAAAAATCGAGAAACTGACAAAAATCGATATTACCGAAAAATCAAGAATACAACCCGAAAAGAGACATTTTGGTCATTTGACACCTCGAGTTAACTTTTGACCTAAATGTCCATTCAAAACAAGTGATATTAAACTTTGAAAATATCATGAAAAATAAAAATATGGTACATAATGTAAATAGTGAAAGATTAGTGGCAAATGTGCAAATTAAGGAATTTAAGATTAATTAATTCATTACCCACACTTAGTGCTCAACTAAGTGAGGTTAAGTGGCCATATATAAGCCTAAGTGGACAGTAAATACATCGTCTTTAACCTTGCACAAAAACCAGCCGAATTGCCTCTATGAATCCTCCATAGCCAAAACCTCCACAACCACCATGCACTCATGATTCAAGCCTCATTTCACCATATCTTCTTCATTAAAGCTTGCACACTCAACTTAAAGAAGCTTTTGGGAGCAAGAAAGGAAGGATTTAGTGAGGTTTTGGGAAAGCTCTCAAGAGGTAAGTGTCCAATCTTCCTACCTTTCTTTAATAATCTTGATGTTTAGGTTAAGGGGAGTTGATTGGTGTTGAAATTTGAAAAAAATTGTTGAGTTTGCAATCTGCCCATTTTCAGCAGCCATGGAAGGTGAGCTTGCTTGAGTTTTTCTTACACTAAAATGATGGGAATTAGTGTTGATTAAGTGAATTTGATGTATCGATAAAATACCTCCCATGTATGTATATTGAAGACTTGAAATTAGGAGTTTGGAAAGTGTATTAGAGAGCCTTGGCAAATGGCCAATTTTGGTGGCCTTGAAATTCATGGATTAATGTTTGATTTCATAAATTTAAATGATGAATTATGGTATTGATGGATTAAGGGTAGTAAATGTAAGAAATAGTTAGAATTGTATGTAGTAAAAGTAAGTGATTTCATGTGCATGTATATGTTGAATTAAACTTTAAGAATTAAGATTGTAATATGTGCATTGAGCACTTATGTATTCTGGTCAAATTGACATAATTGATTTGTGATTAATGAGTATTAAAAGTGCCATGTATGCTTGTTTGGAGTTTGGAAGAAGGAGGAGATTGAAATTGGGAGTGCTTATTTCTTGTAGGTTGAGTTGTTGTTCATTCTAGTAGCTTGTTATTGCCATATCTCCCTTTGTGTTGTCCCAATTGGTATGAGGACAATTGGAGCTATTTTGGGACATCTAAACCTTCATTTTTCAAGGAGAAATCCTACTTAAATTTCATTCATAAGTTGGTCAAATTTTGGCTTGAATACGGGTAGCTTGCTGGATTAGTCTCAGAATTGACCATAAGAATAATATGTGTTCATATGGCCATAACCTGTCCTAGGAAGGTCAGAATGACCTGAATTTGGAACCATTGACAGCTTAGACATAGGGGAACACTTTTCATGAGGACTACTTGACCCAGTTTCGCCTTTAACCAAGTCCAACGATTAGCACAATTTGGGTCACCAAAACTGCCAACCCAGAAATTGATCAAAACACTGTTCCATTGGTATGCTTGACTAGTTTTGGCAAAAATGCCATAACTTGGTCTCCAAAGCTGAAAATTGAGTGAAACTAGTGCCAAAAGTTTTATAAGACATAGCACAACAATTATTATGTTTTGACTAAGCTCCAAAACCAATTGCATCCTAAGGAAAATATTAGCCAAAGTTAGGAATTGAAATCTGGAAAATGTTAAGTTGAACCCAGAATGCCATTGATACCCATGTGTTCATTTGGCCATAACTCCCACTAGGAAATTCCATTTGAGATGTGCCAATATAATCTAGAAACATGATATTTAGGGCTAAAACATTGATTCAGACACCTTTGCCAAATTCTAAGTGTGAGGACCCTAAAAAGAGGGTCAAACATACTGCTCTGAAGTTTGACTATTGCCTTTTATAAGATTAAGAGTCCAGGTCAATACATTGACCATAACTCACTATACCAAGCTTGAAAAATTATGAAATTGAACCTAGGGGTCCCTAAGACATAGGGGAACATATCTTTTGAAGGAACCAAGTTTAAAAATGACCACAAAATGATCAAATGACTGGTCAAAGTTTACTAACCTGGAATTGCTAATTGTAAGTGCATTTTTGTGTGCAGGTTGTTTTCGTTGATGGCAGTAGCTAAATTGAGCCATAAGTGCAAATTTGTGACCCCAATTGGCATGAGGCCAATTAGAGGCAAAACTAGACATAAAATAGGCCAATTTTAATGTAGAAATGTTGCCAAAATTCTATCCAGAAAATGACAATAAAATTGACCTAATTCGGAATTGGAACTTTACAAACCCAGATTTTTGACCATCTGAACAGTAGTCATTAAAATGACCATAACTCACTCAAAACAGGACCAAATGACCTGAAATTTATATCAATGGAAAGCTTAGACATAGAGCTATAACTCTTATGAAGACATCAAAGTCTAGAAATAACTAGAACCAAGTCAATTTGCTTGCCCAAGTTAGGGTACCAAATCTGCTAGAATTGAGTTTGACCTAAAAATGACCTAACTTTGCATTAAAAATGCAATGTGTCCAGCTTTAGTAAATTGACCATATCTTGGTCTATACAAGTCAGAATGACATGAAATCAGTGACAAAGGTTCAATAGGACATAGACCTATAAAATTGATTCTTTGACTTGAAACTAAAAACCAAGGGAAACAGAACATTTAGCTAGATCAATCTAGCATACTAAAACTGAAAAATTGATATTATCATGCAATAAGTTTTAGAAATAAAATTGGTAATAAATACCAACTTGTGAGAATTGTAAAATGTACTATATTAGCAACATATTGAGATGCAAATTGTGACATGTTGATACTAGAATCAACCTATCCATGATGCATAAAAAGGTCAACATTTTTGTTGATCAGTGAAAGGCATAATGACCTATAAACCCTAAAAAAAAATTAAATATTTAAGCTTGTAAATGCCCTAGTCTTGCCTAGTTGACTAGTTTGGATAGGTTGCCATACCAATAGAGTACTGACAGCTGTACTGTAAATGGCTTCACACCACACTGTGTTTTATGGCTTATTATACCACACTGTGATTTTAATAGCCTATGGCTATATGGATTTTAATAGCCTAGGCTATACGGATTATGTTATTATACTCGGCTTATTGCCTGATTTATTATATGGCTTCTTAGCCACACTGTTTGCACACCAGGAGTTACTTTGTGATCAATGTTGTGACGGCCTGAGGTACTAGGTACCTAGTGCTATATTAATCGTTTATCCAGTCTGGTTAGTGTATAAGCTACACGGGCAGTTAATTTAAGCATTATTAAATTTAGACAGCTAAATTAAGTGTAGTGACATACACTACAACCAAATTAAGTAAAAATAAAATATTAGAAAATAAAAGTATAAACGGTAATAAAAGAATAATCTTAGTAAAGATTACTGAAATATTAGACTGCAAAGAATATTGGCACTATAAATTCATAAATGATTAAATTATTCTATTTTTGTGTATTGCTCTTTATGATTGGCACCACTAAGCAGAATTGCTTAGCACATTACTTTTGCTACGCGTAGGTATTGGAGACACTACTGGGGAGCCTTGCCGAAGTATGACCGGGTGAGAGATCGGATCTGCACAGGAGTCCAGAGTCATCTACACTGCATTGCATACATGGTAGGACTTAGGGATTCGTGTTTTGCACATCTTTTATATTTTGAAATTTGGCTCTGTAATTTGTAATATTATGGAACTTTAATAGTTGTAATAATTTGTACATATTAAACTCATATGGACATTTTCTGGATGTGTGTAAATTATTATGAACTGTATTATGGAACTGTTTAAATACTGTGAAAGTCTATTGACTTTACTGAGACCTTGAGATTATGTACAAATTTGGGATTTGAGAATATTATATTGAACTTTTTTTTTAATAGGCATAGAAGGACTGTTTATTCGAAATACGAATGGCACTTTTCCGGATTTGTATTAAAATTTTGCAATACTCAATTTTATCAAAACATAAATAATAAACAATCATGATATAAATTTCACACAACGGTTTCTTAAACTAAATTGAGTATTCAGAAAATAAGATAATCATAGACTAGGTGTTCCGTGTGGCATGCCTTGCTCGGCTACATTGTAGACGGGTGAGGGGTGTTACATTTAGTGGTATCAGAGTACGGTTTAGGTGTTTTTTGACCTAGATAGATTGCATATCATGCATTGCATTTGTAAGTGTTAAGGTGACTCTAAGGCAGATATGTTTATTTTTGGACATGGATTCGGAGTCGTAGGGGACAATAGAGAAAAAAGTAAAAAGCTGTAATCCGACTGAGAGTAATGTTAAAGACAAGGGAGATCTTGCCCCATTAGTGCAAGTGGTGCCTGCACAACCCCAACATGCCTTGTTTGAGCAGATGATCGAGTACTTTAGACAAATTACTCGGGTAATTCCTCCATCACAGCCTCAGCAGAAGTCACCTTTGGGAAGAATTAGAAAGTATGGGGCTGTAGATTTCCATGGCAGAAAGGAAGATGATTTTACAACTACAGAGTATTGGTTAGAAAGGACTAAAAGAGTCTTGCAGCAACTAAAATGCATACCAAAACAGAGTTTATAGTGTGCAATCTCATTGCTACAAGAAGCTACTAATCAATGGTGGGTAGCTATAACTAAAGTAATGTCTCCAGCTAAAATGACTTGGGATTTCTTTCTTATAGAATTCAAAAAGGAATATATTAGCTATCATAAAAAGGAATAGAATAGGAGTGGAGATAAGCAAAAGGAGGTAATTGGACAGTTTAGTAACAAGAGGCCTAGAGAACTCTTAAGTCAGATATCTGATCAGAGTAAGAGACTGAGACCGAGGCCCGTACCCAGAATAGTTCAATCAGAGACACCAGTGATGAGTGCACTGGGACTAGTAAGAAAATGTGATCATTATAAAAATTGGCATAAAGGTGATGTAAGGGATTGACACGAGCCTGTTACAGATGTGACGCTATGAATCATTGTGTGAAAAATTGTCCTAAGGGGAAATTGCCACAGACACGGACAAAGAAATTACCTCCCACTGCACAGAGTGATAGCAGTTTAGAGGGATCTGAGGCAACAGGGAGAACTGTAAAGCTTGTAATTGAGAATGTAGGAGGACTAGAGACAAGAGTAACATCACCTTCAAATGTTGCCCAAGCCAGAGAAGAGTAAAATGCTTCAGATGGGAAGCTGAGATAAAGTATTTGTTCTTTATGATATTATAGACCTATGCATTATTAAAGAAAGGAGTTCAAATGGATAAATCTAAATAATATATTTTAGTTATTAACCATTAGACCACAGTATGATGGGAAATAGGATCTGGTTTCTAAAAAATTGACCTGAGATGGGAGGTATTATTATTAACTGATAGAATTAGAGTGGATTTTAAAAAGATAGTAACCATAGTGGAATGAAAGTCACTTAAGAATGTTAAGTTGAGCAGAATAGTAAAAATTAAAAGGTAACTCAGCTCTAAAAAGTGAAGTCAAGAAAGATAAGATGTTAGAAAATCTGATATATTGGGAGATACCGTGGTAACTATATAATTTTTTCGATGTTTATGCTGTAAGCTACAGATTACAGTACCGACTTGGGACTATTGTATAGAGCTACGTATTTTCGATAGTAAATCATAATAAGGATAAAATTATAAAACTAAGACTAGTGAGAAAGATTAAAGAGAAAGTAAAGTATTATAATACAAAAAAAAGCTAAAAGACAAAGAGATAGCAATCCATCGATTATTTATGCTGGATAAATTTCGAGGATGAAATTCCTTTTTAGAGGGGAAGAGTTATAACATCCTCACTTATGTAGTATGTACTTTATACTATTCCGATGACTAAGGTTGTTCGGGCAGACTGCCAGAGTACAGACAGTCAGAATGTGGATAGCCAGAATATAAACAATTAGAAAAGTGTGGAACTACACTTCGGTGATAGTGAACAGACATAAATTGATGAAATAAATAAAACGAAAATACAAGAAAAATTAAGGAAAAATAAAAGAGAGGAAATGAAACTAGGTTAAATGAGCCGGCACCGTAGCGATGGGTGACTGCACAAGGAAGTTACGACGAAAGCAATTGCCCACCCCAGGACCTCGGGAAACCCTCGGAAATAATTTTCGGGACATAATTAAAGGCCTATAGAGGTGTAATTGACATTAGAAATGTCAAAGATAGATGAAGGAATTAGTACAAATAAAAATGAAAAATCGAGAATCCGATAAAAATCGGTGTTACTGAAAAATCGAGAATACAACCCGAAGAGGGGCATTTTGGTCATTTGACAACTCGAGTTGACTCTTGACCTAAATGTCCATTCAAAACAAGTGATGTCAAACTTTGAAAATGTCATAAAAAATAAAAATGTGGTACATAATGTAAATAGTAAAAGATTAGTGGCAAATGTGCAAATTAAGGAATTTAAGATTAATTAATGCATTACCCACACTTGGTGCTCCACTAAGTGAGGTTAAGTGGCCATATATAAGTGGACAGCAAATACATCATCTTCAACCTTGCACAAAAACCAGCTGAATTGTCTCCATGAATCATCCATAGCCGAAACCTCCATAACCACCATGCACTCATGATTCAAGCCTCATTTCACCATATCTTCTTCATTAAAGCTTGCACACTAAACTTGAGGAAGCTTTTGGGAGTAAGAAAGGAAGGATTTGGTGAGGTTTTAGGAAAGCTCTCAAAAGGTAAGTGTCCAATCTTCCTACCTTTCGTTAGTAATCTTGATGCTTAGGTTAAGGGGAGTTGATTGGTGTTAAAATTTGAAAGAAATTGTTGAGTTTGCAATCTATGCATTTTTGGCAGCCATGGGATGTGAGCTTGCTTGAGTTTTTCTTACACTAAAATAATGGGAATTAGTTTTGATTAGGTGAATTTTATATATTGATAAATTACCTCCCATGTATGTATATTGAACATTTGAAATTAGGAGTTTGGAAAGTGTATTTGAGAGCCTTGGCAAATGGCAAATTTCGGCAGCCTTGAAATTCATGGATTAATGTTTGATTTCATGAATTTAAATGATGAATTATGGTATTGATGGATTAAGGGCAGTATACGTAAGAAATGGTTGGAATTGTATGTAGTAAAAGTAAGTGATTTCATGTGTATGTATATGTTGAATTAAACTTTGAGAATTAAAATTGTAATATGTGAATTGAGCACTTGTGTATTCTACCTAAATTGACATAATTGAGTTGTGATTAATGAGTATTAGAAGTGCCATGTATTCTTATTTGGAGTTTGGAAGAAGGAGGAGATTGAAATTGGGAGTGCTTATTGCTTGCAGGTTGAGTTGTTATTGAATCCAGTAGGTTTTTATTGCCATATCTCCCTTTGTTTTGCCCCAATTGGTATGAGGCCAATTGGAGTTGTTTTGGGACATCCAAATCTTCATTTTTTAAGAAGAAACCCTACTCAAATTTCATTCATAAGTTGGTCAAATTTTGGCTTGAATACAGGTAGCTTGCTGGATTAGGCTCAGAATTGACCATATGAATAGTATGTGTTCATATGGTCATAACTTGCCCTAGGAAGGTCAGAATGACCTGAATTTGGAACCATTGAAAAGCTTAGACATAGGGGAACATTTTTATGAAGACCACATGACCCAGTTTTTCCTTTAACCAAGTCAAATGGTTAGCACAAGTTGGGTCACCAAAACTGCTAACCCAAAAATTGACTAAAACACTGTTCCATTGGTATGCTTGACTAGTTTTGGAAAACATGCCGTAACTTGGTCTCTAAAGCTGAAAATTGAGTGAAACTAGTGCCAAAAGTTTTATAAGACATAGCACAACAATTTTTATGTTTTGACCAAGCTCCAGAACCCATTGCATCCTAGGGAAAATATTAGCTAAAGTTAGGAATTGAAATCTAGAAAATGTTAAGTTGAACCCAGAATGCCATTTATACCCGTGTGTTCATTTGGCCATAAATCCCACTAGGAAATTCCATTTGAGATCTGCCAATATGATCTGGAAACATGATATTTAGGGCTAAAACATTGATTGAGACACCTTTGCCAAATTCTAAGTGTGAAGACACTAAAAAGAGGGTCAAACATACTACTCTGAAGTTTGACTATTGCCTTTTATAGGATTAAGAGTCCAGGTTAACACATTGACCATAACTCACTATACCGAGCTTGAAAAATTATGACATTGTACCTGGGGGTCCCTAAGACATAGAGGAACATATCTTATGAAGGAACCTAAGTCTAAAAATGACCATAAAATGATCAAATGACTAGTCAAATTTTATTGACTAGGAATTACTAATTGAAAGTGCATTTTTGTGTGCAGGTTGTGTTTGTTGATGGCAATAGCTAAATTGAGCCATAAATGCAAATTTGTGAACCCAATTAGTATGAGGCCAATTGGAGGCAAAATTAGACATAAAATAGGCCAACTTTCATGTAGAAATGTTGCCAAAATTCTGTCCGAAAACTGACCTTAAAATTGACCTAATCCGGAATTGGAACTTTACAAACTCATATTTTTTACCATATGAACAGTAGTCATTAAAATGACCATAACTCACTCAAAACAGGTCCAAATGACCTGAAATTTATATCAATGGAAAGCTTAGACATAGAGCTATAACTCTTATGAAGACACCAAAGCCCAAAAATGACCACAACTAAGTCAATTTGCTTGCCCAAGTTAGGGTACCAAATCTGCCAGAATTGAGTTTGACCTAAAAATGACCTAACTTTGAATTAAAAAAGCAATGTGTCCAGCTTTAGTAAATTGACCATATCTTGGTCTATACAACTCAGAATGACATGAAATTAGTGGCAAAAGTTCAATAAGACATAGACCTATAAAATTGCTTCTTTGACCTGAAACAAAAACCAAAGGGAAACAGAACATTTAGCTAGATCAATCTAGCATACCAAAACTGAAAAATTGACATTATCATGCAATAAGTCTTAGAAATAAAATTGGTAATAAATACCAACTTGTAAGAATTGTAAAATGTACTATGTTAGCAACATATTGAGATGCAAATTGTGACACGTTGATACTATAATCAACCTATCCATGATGCATAAAAAGGTCAACATTTTTGTTGATCAGTGAAAGGCATAATGACTTATAAACCCTAAAAATAAAGAATTAAATATTTAAGCTTGTAAATGCCCTAGCCTTGCCCAGTTGACTAGTTTGGATATGTTGGCATGCCAATAGGGTACTGACAGCTGTACTGTAAATGGCTTCATGCCACATTGTGTTTTATGGCTTATTATGCCACACTGTGATTTTAATAGCCTATGGCTATACAGATTTTAATAGCCTATGCCTATGCGGATTATGTTATTATACTCGGCTTATTGCCTGATTCATTATATGGCTTCTTAGCCACACTGTTTGCACACCAGGAGATACTTTGTGATCAATGGTGTAACGACTCGAGGTACTAGGTACCCAGTGCTATATTAATCATTTATCTAGTCTGGTCAGTGTATAGGCTACATGGGCAGTTAATTTAAGAATTATTAAATTTAGACAGCTAAATTAAGTGTAGTGACATACAATACAACCAAATTAAGTAAAAATAAAATATTAGAAAATAAAAGTATAAACGATAATAAAAGAATAATCTTAGTAAAGATTACTAAAATATTAGACTGCAAAGAATATTGGCACCATAAATTCATAAATGATTAAATTATTCTATTTTAGTGTATTTTTCTTTATGATTGGCACCACTAAGCAGAATTGCTTAGCGCGTTGCTTTTGCTATGCATAGGTATAGGAGACACAACTGGGGAGCCCAGCCGACCTACGATCGGGTGAGAGATTAGATCTGTACAGGAGTCCAGAGTCATCTGCTCTGCATTGCATACATGGTAGGACTTAGGGATTCTTCTGTTTTGCACATCTTTTATATTTTAAAATGCTCTGTAATTTGTAATATTATGGAACTTTAATATTTGCAATAATTAAACTCATATGGAGACTTTCTGGATGTATTTAAATTATTATGGACTGTATTATGGAACTGTTTAAATACTGTGAAAGTCTATTGAATTTACTGTGACCTTGAGATTATGTACAAATTTGGGATTTGAGAATATTATATTGAACTATTTTTTTTACAGGTGTAGAAGGACTGTTTGTTCGAAATACAGATGGCACTTTGCTGGATTTATATTAAAATTTTGCAACACTCAATTTTATCAAAACTTAAAATAATAAACAATCATGATGTAAATTTCACATAACGATTTCCTAAACTAAATTGAGTATTCACAAAATAAGATAATCATAGACTAGGTGCTCCAGCACGTTGTGTGGCACGCCTTGCTCGGCTACACTGTAGACGGGTGAGGGGTGTTATAAGACCACCTTTTATGATTTAAATAGAGCTTGACACTTGGCTCCATAAGATTAAGTCAACCAAAAGGCAAGATGGGATCTTGTGGTGACATGTGGCAAGAGTAAGTGAATGTTGACTTTAGTATAAAAGGCAAAAGGAAGAAAGAGAAAACAATTTTCTCCTTCCTCTTCTTCTTTTGGATTGCAACTTGGGAGTCCATCTCCTCTTTTCTTTTCTCACGTGATTCAAAGAAAAATCACTTGTTTTCTCTGAGTTAAAAATGCTAGAAAAAGGTTTCTAGTGTCCTAAACATCCTTTAACCTTCACTAAAGCACTAAACCCCATCTTCAAGTGGTTGGCAAAGCTTGAAAGGCAAGATTTAGGGCTGCCATAATTGCTTCTTGGTGTGCTTGTGGTGGACAAGCTAGAGGGACTACAATTGGGGTTCTAAGAGCATCCAAAGGAAGGGACATTAATCAATTGTGCATCTTGAAGGTTAGCGATCAAAACCCCTCTTTTAGTTAGGGTTTAATTGATTAAATTCCTAATGTTCAATTCTTGATGGCAAATGAAAGTTTAATGCATGCTAAAACGTGTTTTGGTATGCAATTAGGCATTGGAAATTGATTAGGTGCATAATTCATCATGTATGATAAATGTAACCCTAGAATAAATTTTGAAATTCAAGGTTCTAATGCCCTAAATTCTATACTTCCTAGCCTTTAATTGGTATTAGAGCCACTATATTTTCCATTAGAATTGATTTTGAGGCTTAATTGTGTGATTGGGTTGAGTTTGGGTTGATTTGAAGTTGGTTTGGATCAAGAAAACCCTAGGAATACCAAACTGCCACAAGAAACACGGCTTGGATCATGTTTTGGGTTTTTACATAGCCCAAGGCATGTTTCAGCGTACACAGGGCGTATCGCTCAATGACACGGTCCGTGTCCCTCGCACGCCTCAACCCATGTCAAAGACAGCATTTACACATGGTGCCTGCCGTGTTCTTCATTTAAGGGGCTTGTTGGGCTTTATTTTTTGGGCCCATTATGCAAATGTTGTGTAATTCGATACCTAGAGTTGCCTTTTGACCTCAATGTCCATTAAAAATAAATGATATTACACTTTGGAAATGTCATGAAAAAATAAAATGAGGTACATTATATGAATGGTGAAAGAAATGGGGCTTCAAATCCAAATTATGAAACTTTGAATAAATAAACAATAAAACTAACCTAAGTGCTCCACTAACTCTTAATTTAGGAAACCTATATAGGACTTTGGGACAGCAAATCTCACTAACTTGGTCTTCTTCTTCTTTATTCTTCTTCTTGCCGAAATGGAGCTCCCAAACCAAAATCTCTATGGATACACACATTGAAGCTTTCTCTCTCCATCATCAAGCCATAATTTCTGCAATTGTTCTTCATTAAAGTTGATCTACACATCTTAGGAAACCTTTAGGCAGCAAAAAGTAGAGTAAATTCCAAGGTTTTATCAAGGTCAAGTTGAGGTAAGTGTCCAAATCCCCTCCCTTGCTTTAGTAAACTTCATGTTTAGGTTGAGGTGAGTTGAATGGTGAAGAGAATGGAAGAATTTATTAAGTTATGGTGCTATTCAATTTTGGCAGCCATGAGAACCTATGTTGCTTGAGTTTTTCTTACCTCTAATGGATGGAAAATAATATTGATTTAGTCAATTTAATGTTGTAGTAATTAAGTTTTCATGTATATGTACATTGAGCACTTGAATTTAAGGGTTTGAAAAGCAATTTGTATATCTTAGCAAACTGCCACTTTTGGTAGCCTTTAAATTCATGAATTAGTGTTTGGTTTCATGAATTTTCTTGATGAATTATGGTGAAGATAAATTGAGGGCAGTGTATATAAAGTAATAGTTGGGAGGTATATATTATAATCAAGTGCTTTCATGTATATATTATGTTAAATTTAACTTTGCAAATTAGGATTGTATAATATACATGGAACACTTGTATATTCTACCCAAATGGACATGATTGAGATATGATGAATAGCATAGAAGTGTTATGAATGTATATTTGTAGTTTTGAGAGAAGGAGAAGTGTCATTTGGAAGTGTTCTTTGTGTGCACATTTTGTGTTGTGAAGGCAGTAGATAAATTAAACCATAAGTGACAATTGGTGATCCCAATTGGTATGAGGCCAATGGGAGGTGAAACTAGACACAAAATAGGCTAACTTTTATGCAGAAATGTTGCCAAAATTCTGCCTAGAAACTGACCTTAAAAATGACCTAATCTGGAATTGGTAAGTGCAGGCCCAGATTTTTTACCATATAAATAGTAGTTACTAAGATGACCATAACTTACTCAAAACAGGTCTAAATGACCTAAAAGTTTTACCATGGAAAGCTTAGACATAGAGCTACAATTCTTATGAAGACACCAAAGCCCAGAAATGGCTAGAACTAAGTCAAATTGCTTGCACAAGTTCGGGTACCAAAACTGCCAATACTGAATGTGACCTAAAATTGACCAAATTTTACACTAAAGATGCAATCTGTCCAGCTTTAGTAAATTGACCATATCTTGGTCTATACAACTTAGAATGACTTGAAATTTATGCCAAAAGTTCAATAAGACATAGAGTTACAATTTTGCTTCTTTAACCATAAGCTAAAAATCAAGAGAAATAGGACATTAAGCTAGACCAATCTAGCACACTAAAAATGAAAATTTGACATTTACATACAATGATGCTTGAAGTAATTTGGCAATGAATGCCAACTTGTAAAAAGGGTAAATTGCACTATATTGACAGCATATTGAATTACAAATTGTGACATGTTGATGCTAGAATAAACTTATCCATATTACCCAAAAAGGTCAATATTTACATTGACTTGTGAATTACATGATAACTAGTAAACTCAAAAAAATAAAAAATGAAACAATTAATTTGTAATATGCCCCAGTTTTCCTAGTTTACTAGTTTGGATAGGTTGGCATGCCAATAGGATTCTGACAGCTATTCTGTAAATGGCGTTATGCCATACTGTATTTTTACTGCATATTGTGCCACACTATGACTTCAATAGCCTACGGCTATACATATTGTGTTATTATACTTGGCTTATCGCCGGATTGACTATATGGTTTTTTAGCCACACTGTTTGCACACCGAGAGACACTTTGTGATCGATGGAGTGACGGTCCGAGGCACTAGGTACCCAGTGCCTATATATCCATTTATCCAATCTAGTCAGTGTATAGGCTACAAGGGCAGTTAATTTAGGCATTATTAAATTCAAATAGTTAAATTCAATTTATTGACATACAACACCACCAAAATTAGTAAAAAAATGAAAGGTTAGCAAATAAAAGTAGAATTAGCAACTGCAAAGAATACCAATGTTATAAATTCATAAACAATTCATTTATTTTATTTTAGTATATATTTCTTTATATTTAGCACCACTAAGCAGAATTGCTTAGCGAGTTGCTTTTGCTATGCGTAGGTATTGGAGACACAGCTGGGGAGCCCAGCAGACCTACGACCGGGTGAGACATCAGATTTGCACAGGAGTCCAGAGCTATCTGTACTATACTGCATACATGGTAGGACTTAGGATCTTCTGTAATAACTATCAGTTGTATTTTGACATTTTGTTATGTAATTTTGTGTATTCTAAAACTTTAAGATTTGTAATCATTTATACATATTAAACTCCTATGGAGAGTGTTTTAATGAATGTAAATTATGATGGATTGTATTTTGAGACTATGAAATAGTTGAGATTTTAAGAAAATTATCATATTGAACTGTTTTTAACAGGTTTAGAAGGACAGTTTGTCCAAAATACAAATGGCACCTTGCCGGATTTTTATAACCATTTCTGAAACACTGATTTTATTAAGGTATGAAAATAGAATCAGCATGATATGAATTTTACATAAAAGACCTCTTAAAATCAAATTGAGTTCAGGAAATGAGATAATCATATACTAGGTGCTCCGGCATGCTGTGTAGCACGCTTTGCTCGGCTATAATGTAGAGGGGTGAGGGGTGTTACATTTAGTGGTATCAGAGCATGGTTTAGGCATTTCTGGACTTAGATAGATTGCATATCATGCATTGAATTGTAAGTTTTATGATGACTCTAATGCAGATCTTTTGATTTGTTATTTTGATCAGAATATGGACTCCACATCGCAGAGAGCGGTCGATGAGGAGGTGGAGAGTCATGCTCCATCTATGACTGAACTAGGAGACAGGAGGGAACCTGCTCCACTAGTACCAGATGCAATAGCCACATTTCAGCAAATGGCTAAGTTTTTTATACAGATGGCAGGAGTTATGCCACCGCCACCACAACCACCTCCACATCAAAAATCTCATATGGAGAAACTCAAGAAGTTCAGAGCAGTGGATTTAATGGGCAAAAGGGAAGATGATTCTGTCACAGCTGAAAACTAGTTGGACACAACTGGAAGAGTCTTGAAACAACTTCATTGTACTCCAGAGAAGAATTTGGAAGCTGCTGTTTCACTACTGCAAAAAGATACATACCAATGGTGGGATACAGTAACTAGTGAGGTGCCACCAGAACAAATAACTTGGGATTTCTTTCTCACTAGGTTCAGAAAGAAGTATGTGGGCAGTGCTGGAAGAGAAAAGAAGAGAATTTATTACCCTACGCCAGAGATAGCTGATAGTGGCTGAATATGAAAGAGAATTCGTCAGACTGAGCCGCTATAGGTGGGAAATAGTCCCTAACGAGGCCGAGAGATGCAAGAGATTTGAGGAAGGACTCAATGATAACATTAAAGTAATGATTACAGCCTTGGAGATTATAGAGTTTGCCAAGTTAGTGAAAGCCGCACTGAAGGTTGAAAAAGTTAGAATAAATGAGCAGAACAGAAGGGACAGATAGCAGAAAAGAGGTCAGGGTCAAACCAGTACATCTTCTGCCCCTAGTAAGAAATTTAGAGGTTCGACTACTCAGGGTTTCAGTAGAGCACCAAGTTAGGGTCAGTCACAGAGGCCCAAATCTCAGTTTGCACCGAGGAGAGGCCAGTCCACCCCTTCAGTGGCTAGCTCTCCAGGGACAGTGTTCAAGGGACCAGCCCCAACAGTATCTGTTGCTTGCCCACATTGCCAAAAATTGCATAAGGGGGAATATTGGAGGATGATAGGTGCTTGTTTACGGTGTGGGTCTACAGACCACCTAATCCGAGATTGTCCGCGCAGAACTGCTACATCTACTATGGTATCAACTGATAGGCCTGCCCCTCTAGCTCCAAGGGGTAGAAAGCCGGGTAAGGCTGAGGCAGCCGATACTTCACAGAAACCTATATCAGAGTTTGTGGAGAGAGCAAAAGGTAGAAAACCAGCTAGAGCCTATGCTATAAGGGCACAAGAGGAACAGGATGCTCTAGATGTCATCAAGGGTATGTTCCTCCTCTATAATACTTTTGTGCATGCATTAGTGGATCCTGGATCTACTCATTCATATATTTGTATCAAGCTGCCCGTAGAGAAAGGAATAACAATAGAGGAAAATGAGCAAGACATCCTGGTCACAAATCCGCTAGGCCACAGTGTGGTAGTAAACAAGGTATATAAGGGCTGTCCATCGAAGATTCAAGGGAAAGAGTTCTCAGCAGACTTAATCTAATTGCCTTTCCATGAGTTTGACGTGATTTTGGGAATAGACTGGTTATCCCATCATCATGCAATGGTAGATTGTAAATTGAAGAGAATCTCTCTAAAAACTACTGAGAATGAAGAAATAATAGTTATGGGTGAAAGGACAGATTTCTTGTCTAATGTCATCTCAGCTACAGTTGCAAGGAGATGGTTGAGAAAAGGGTGTGAAGCCTATCTGGCACACGTGGTTGACACTAGGCAGGGTAAATTTGACTTGTCTGACATACCCATAGTTAGGGATTTCTCTGAGGTATTTCCTGAGGAATTGCCTAGTTTGCCACCAAAAAGGAAAGTTGAATTTGCTATTGAGATTATGCCGGGTACAGCTCCAATTTCAATTGCTTCGAATAGGATGGCACCTACTGAATTGAAGGAGTTAAAAATCCAGCTGCAAGAATTACTAGACAAGGGGTTCATACGCCCTAGTGTGTCATCATGGGGAGCTCCGGTACTGTTTGTAAAGATAAAAGATGGGACACTAAGGTTATGTGTTTACTACCAGCAGTTAAACAAAGTAACAGTGAAGAACAAGTATCAGTTGCCTAGAATTGACGATCTGTTTGATCAGTTGAAGGGAGCCGGCGTGTTTTCTAAGATTAATCTTAGATCAGGGTATCATCAGCTAAGGGTTAAGGATGCAGATGTGCCTAAGACTGCATTCAGAGCCCGGTATGGGCATTATGAATTCCTGGTGATGCCATTTGGTTTAACAAATGCTCTAGCAGCATTCATGGACCTTATGAACTGTATCTTCCATCCATACTTAGATCAGTTCATCGTGGTCTTCATTGATGACATCCTGGTGTATTCCAAGGATAAAACAGGACATGATGAGCATTTGAGAATTGTTTTGCAGACTTTAAAAGAGAAGAAACTGTATGCTAAATTGTCCAAGTGTGAGTTCTGGTTGAATGAGATTGCATTCCTTGGATATGTAGTATGAGCTGAAGGTATTAGAGTGGATCCCAAGAAGATTGAAGCAGTGATGGAATGGAAGCCTCGCAGGAATACAACTGAGATCAGAAGTTTCTTGGGGTTAGCTGGATATTATAGAAGATTTGTAAAGAGATTTTCCCTAATAGCTGCTCCAATGACCAAATTACTACACAAGAATATGAAATTTGACTAGAATGACAAGTGTCAAGCCAGTTTTGAGAGGCTGAAGGCTATGTTAATAAAGGCACCAGTGTTAACACAGCCAGTAATGGGAAAAGACTTCGTAGTCTATAGTGATGCCTCACATAATGGGTTAGGGTGTGTACTCATGCAAGAAGGGAAAGTGGTCGCATATGCTTCCAAGCAGTTAAGGCCACATGAAAAGAATTACCCTACTCATGATTTGGAATTAGCAGCAATTATCTTCGCATTAAAGATATGGAGGCATTACTTGTATGGAGAAAAATGCTGCATATACACAGACCATAAGAGTCTGAAGTATCTGCCAACCCAGAAGGAACTTAATTTGAGACAGAGGTGATGGATTGGATTCTTGAAAGATTATGATTGTGTGATTGACTACCACCCTGGGAAGGCAAACGTAGTCGCTGATGCCTTAAGCAAAAAATCTATTGTAGCATTGAGATCTTTGAATGCCCAACTGTCCTTAACTCATGAGGGAGTTATTTTGGCTGAGTTGCAAGTGAAGCTGAATGTGTTACAACAGATATAGGATGGGCAGAAGACAGATGAGAAATTAATGGTTGTTATGGGCAAAATCACTGAGAGAAAGGAAACTGAATATGAAGTGAAAGAAAATGGGTGCCTATACTATAAAGAAAGTGTAACACCTCTATTTGTATAGCCTGGTATATTTCACTATTTCAGTGATCGGTGTCGGTCCGGATAATTAAGGGGATTAAAACCACCTTAAGACAACTAGATAAGCCCTAAACACAAATAATTAGTAATTGTCAATTAGTTAAGTATAAATAAGAAAAATGGAACATAAGAGGATAAATGAGCCGAGAGTCACAGCAATGGGTGACTTTTTCAGGAAGGATTGCGAAGTCAATTTAAACTCAAATTTCGAATCGTAAAATGTGACGTTGCTGTCCTTAGGACTATTGCGAACACAACGAAAAAGAGAAAATCATGAAAAAGAATTGTTAAGTCGGTCAAATAATTAGGTCAGGGATCCGGAAGAAATATTGAATTAATTACAAATCGGGACGAACCGATGAGGGGTAATTTGGTCAATTGACTCCTGGAGCTTACTCTTGACCTAACTGTCAAATGAAATCAAAGAAAAGAAAATTTTGGAATCAAGAATTAAATTAAAAGAACCAAAGAAAAATAAATAGAAAAAAAAAGAGAAAAAGGAAAAGTGAAAAGTGATGACATCATGCATGATGCAATAAACATTATAATAAAAGAATTAATTTGGATTAATTGTGGTCTTCCATAAGATTAAAAATTCATAAAAGAAAAAGAAAAAAAAAACAAAAAGGTCTTCATCTTCATCAACAAGCCGTCCTCCCTCCCTCGCCCATAATCCTCCATTGAAGCTCTTTTTTGTGAGCTTAAAGACAACAAATCCCATCATAGAAAAATTACTCACCATGATTAGAGTTTGTTTTGGCAACTAGAAGAGGATATTAAAGAAGAAAGAAAGAAGAAAGGAAGAGGTTTGAAGGGAAAGAAAATTCTGCATTCAAGGTTAGTAGCTAAACTTCAAACTTTTAGTTTAATTATTGTATTTATAGCTTAATGAATTTAGAAATATGCTTAAAATGAAATGAAAACAAGTGTTGGAGGACTGGGTATGGATTTCGGCCAGCTAGGGTTTGGTTGGGGAATGTATGAATTTGATTGAATTAAAAAATATTAGTATGATTGTATGAGTGGTGAAGTGGTGTTGGTATGCTTTGAATTAGTTAAATATAATAAAAATGTGAATTAGGGTTTGGACCTAGGGTTTTGGAGGACAAAAATTAGAAAATTGATCAAATGGTGTGTTTGACCTAGTTTGAGCTGAAAAATGGTCATTTGTGACCAATTGTGGTATGTTGGAAGTGTTAGAATTAGGTTTAAATTCGGATTGATTAGGGCCATACTGCAGGCAGCAGGACCAAGATCCCTTTCAGGGATCAAAACTGAAAATTTACCAACCCAATTGGTGTGAAGCCAATTGGGAATGAAACTAGACACAAAATGATACATTTTTCATTTGGGAATCATTCCCAGAAAGCTAGTGAACAAATTGACCAAACCCAGAAATAGGTATTCAGCCCTGTACAAAAATAACCAAATGAATAGTATTTGTTCATTTGGCCATAACTTGGGCTAGGCAGGTCTAAATGACCTGAAATTTTACTAGTAGAAAGTTGAGATATAGACCTAAAACTTTCATGAAGAATACAAACCCAAATTATTCACTTAACCAAGTCATTTAGTCACCCAAATTTGGTGACCTAAAACTACCAGAACCCAGAATTTGCCCAGAAAATCTGGGTTAGGCCAATCCAGAAATCATGATTCAAATGGCTATAACTTGAGCTACAAAACTCCAATTAGAGTGATTCAAAAAGGAGAATAAATTTAAGACAATAAGGAACAATTTCTATGAAGAAAACTTAGCCAAATTCTAATAGCAACATGACCAATGGAACAGTGCAACATAAGACACCAAAACTAAAATTTTGAAACCACAATGTCATGACCATATATTTGAATACCTCACTAGCATGACTAGTGGGGGAAATCAGTTTCGAATTTTGATTCCTTCTCTAGCTGAAGTGTTGAGGTGTGTGCTAGTAGAAGAAGAAAAAGAATGGGTTCCCATATATTTGAGCTAGCTAGCCTTGTGATGTGACTTCTCATTAGCCTATGGTTATTGAGATGATATTTGTTTCGAATGGCATGATATAACTATGTGTTTTTATGAAATTTGTTTTGAGACTTTTGAAATGAAATTGTTTGGATTAAAATCTTATAAATCATGTTTTGAATTTATATTTCATGTTCAGTTCAATTTTTGAATAAGTATGATTTAAATTCTGCATAAAGGTTATTTTAGTATATTGTGCACCACTGAGTCCTAGTACTCAGCGATGGTTGTTATTGCTATCGCAGATATAGAGACTAGAGGAGCAGCAGAGTGAGCTGCTGAGGATTGAGTAACTACCTTCTCTGAAGTTTATCGGGTATATTTTATACCTTGATTGTAAAAATTATTTTAATGTATGTAATGTATGTAAATGTAGAAAATGGTCATGAGTAGTTGTATAAAGCTTGTAATAAATTTTGGTTTGGATTTTTCCTAATGTAAATATTTAGAATGATGTATCTAAATTGTTTTATCTTTATTGAAATATTAATGGAAATATTTTGTTTTAATTTGAATGAAATTGAATTATATTATTTGATGATGTTGAATTTTGGAAATTGAGAAATGATATTGAAATTGGTTGGGATGGATGTTGAATTGATGAAGTTGTTGAGATAAATCTTTGGAAGTGCTTTTTATAGGTATTTGAAGAACTGTTTTCTCAAAATACAGACGGTACTCTGCCAAAATTTTTATAAAATTTGATGAAAAATAAAATTGAACAAAAATTTTAACTAGTTTTCAAACTCTAATTAAATGTTTTAATACCTAATAGAAAATGCTCACCACTTATGAAAGTAACAAAATTGTTTTAAAATCCCTTGTAGGGTACTTAATGAGTTATCGATAGGTGAAGTTTGATAGTTCATTAGGTATTTTACGGGATCATGTTATGCCTTACAGAGGGGTAAGGTGTGACAGAAAGAGTATGTGTACTAGATGATAAAGAGTTGAAAACTAGTATTCTGAGAGAAGCACATAACTGTGTGTATGCTATGCACCCAGGAAGCATAAAAATGTACCATAACCTAAAACTTCGATACTGGTGGCCAGGTATGAAGGACATAGCTGACTATGTAACTAGATGCTTGACATGTCAGCAAGTCAAAGCAGAACATCAAGTGCCATCAGGTTTGTTACAGCCCATAAACATACCTGAATGGAAATGGGACCGAGTCACTATGGACTTTGTCAGTGGTCTACCTCTCACTTAGAAGAAGCATGATGCAGTATAAGTGATTGTGGATAGGTTGACCAAATCAGCACATTTTTTGCTAGTCAGAACTGACTATTTACTGGAAAAGCTAGCAGAATTGTACATCAATGAAATAGTTAGACTACATGGAATTCCGCTTTCCATTATATCTGATAGAGACCCAAGGTTTACATCTAGATTTTGGAAGAAATTACAAGAATCCTTGGGCACACAACTCCATTTTAGTACGACTTTTCATCCTCAGATGGATGGAAAATCAGAAAGAATAATCCAGGTAAATTCTAAAACTCATTGAGTTATTGCAAATAATAAATTGAACAAATAATGATAATAATAATCGAACATATGTGATAGGTCCTAGAGGATATGCTGAGGAGTTATGTTATTGAGTTTGAGGGAAGCTGGGACAGATACATTCCACTGGTAGAATTTGCATACAACGATAGCTATCAAGCTAGCATAAAAATGGCACCCTATGAAGCACTGTATCGGAGAAAATGCAGAACACCAGTATGTTGGACTGAATTGGGTGAAGATAAGCTAGTGGGACTAGACCTGGTAAAACAGACAGAAGAAAAGGTGAAATTGATAAAGGCCAATTTGAAAGTTGCCTCGGACTGACAGAAATCTTATGCTGACTTGAAAAGAAAGGACATTGAATATGAAGTTGGCGAGAAGGTATTTCTCAAAGTATCACTGTGGAAGAAATTGCTGAGATTCGGGCAAAAGGGAAAATTAAGCCCTAGGTTCATTGGCCCATATGAAGTTATTGAACGTGTGAGACCAGTAGTCTATAGATTAGCCTTACCACCTGAGCTGGACAAGATACACAATGTGTTCCATGTCTCGATGTTCAGAAGATACAGATTAGATCCTTCACATGTCATCTCAGCAAAATAAATTTTTGTACAACCTGACCTGACATATGAAGAAGAACCGATTAAAATCTTGGCACGAGAAGTAAAAGAGCTCAGAAACAAGACAATTCCACTAGTGAAAATCCTATGGAGGCATCACAACACGGAAGAGGCAACATGGGAGAGCGAGGAGATAATGAGGCAATAGTTTCCTCAGCTCTTCACATCAGGTAAATTTCGAGGAAGAAATTTTTATTTAGAGGGAAAGAGTTGTAACATCCTCCCTATACCAATTCCGTATGTTATGTTGCTCTAGTGACCTAATATCAGTCCAGGCAAGTAAGGATGTCTGGAACTACACTTCAGTGATAGTGAACAGACATATATTGATGAAATAAATAAAAAGAAAATACAAGAAAAATTAAAGAAAAATAAAAGAGAGAAAATGAAACTAAGTTAAACGAGCCGGCGCCATGGCGATGGGTGATCGCACCGGTAAGTTACGGTGAAGGCAATTGCTAGCCCCATGGCTACTGGGAAACCTCGAAATTATACTTCGGGACATAATTAAAAGTTTATTGAAATGTAATTGACACTAGAAATATCAAAGAAAAATTAATAAATTAGTATAAAAAAAATCGAGAGACAGATAAAAATCGGCGTTATCAAAAAATCGGGAATACAACTCGAAGAAGGGTATTTTGGTCATTTGACACCTAGAGTTGCCTTTTGACCTTAATGTCTATTAAAAATAAATGATATTACACTTTGGAAATACCATGAAAAATTAAAATGAGGTACATTATATGAATGGTGAAAGAAATGGGGCTTCAAATCCAAATTATGAAACTTTGAATAAATAAACAATTAAACTAACCTAAGTGCTCCACTAACTCCTAATTTGGGACACCTATATAGGACTTTGGGACAGCAGATCCCACTAACTTGGTTTTCTTCTTCTTCATTCTTCTTCTTGCCGAAATGGAGCTCCCAAACCAAAACCTCCATGGATGCACACATTGAAGCTTTCTCTCCCCATTATCAAGCCATAATTTCTACAATTGTTCTTCATTAAATTTGATCTACACATCTTGGGAAACCTTTAGGAAGCAAAAAGTAGAGTAAATTCCAAGGATTTATCAAGGTCAATATGAGGTAAGTACCCAAATCCCCTCCCTTGCTTTAGTAAACTTTATGTTTAGGTTGAGGTGAGTTGAATGGTGAAGAGAATGGAAGAATTTATTGAGTTATGGTGTTGTTCAATTTTGGCAGCCATGAGAACCTATGTTGCTTGTGTTTTTCTTACCTCTAATGGATGGAAAATAATATTGATTTAGTCATTTTAATGTTGTAGTAATTTAGTTTTCGTGTATATGTACGTTGAGCACTTGAATTTGAGGGTTTGGAAAGCAAATTTTATATCTTAGCAAACTGCCACTTTTGGCAGCCTTTAAATTCATGAATTAGTGTTTGGTTTCATGAATTTTCTTGATGAATTATGGTGAAGATAAATTGAGGGCAGTGTATGTGAAGTAATGGTTGGGAGTTATATGTTATAATCAAGTGTTTTCATGTATATATTATGTTGAATTTAACTTTGCAAATTAGGGTTGTATAATATACATGGAACACTTGTATATTCTACCCAAATAGACATGATTGAGATATGATGAATGGTACAAAAGTGTTATGAATGTATATTTGTAGTTTTGGGAGAAGGAGAAGTGTCATTTGGAAGTGTTCTTTGTGTGCAGATTTTGTGTTGTGAAGGCAGTAGGTAAATTGAACCATAAGTGACAATTAATGACCCCAATTGGTATGAGGCCAATGGGAGGTGAAACTAGACACAAAATAGGCCAACTTTCATGCAGAAATGTTTCCAAAATTCTGCCTAGAAACTGACCTTAAAAATGACCTAATCTAGAATTGGTAAGTGCAGGGCTAGATTTTTGACCATATGAACAGTAGTCACTAAGATGACCATCACTCACTCAAAAAAGGTCCAAATGACCTGAAAGTTTTGCCATGGAAAGCTTAGACATAGAGCTACAATTCTTGTGAAGACACCAAAGCCCAGAAATGGTTAGAACCAGGTCAAATTGCTTGCATAAGCTCGGGTACAAAATTGCCAGAACTGAATATGACCTAAAATTGACCTAATTTTGAACTAAAGAAGCAATATGTCCAGCTTTAGTAAATTAACCATTTCTTGGTCTATACAACTCATAATGACCTGAAATTTATGCCAAAAGTTTAATAAGATATAGAGCTTGTAACACCCTCCCGGTAGTAACTCCGTACATTCTACTGTTCCGGTGACCGGTGTCGGTCCGGACAGCTAGAACGTCCGAAAAAATATTTAAACTAAAGTGAGGGACCATAACTAACTCAAATATTAATAAGAAAAATTTAGAAAAAAATTTTAGAAATAAAATACAACCAAGTTAAACGAGTTGGTGCCATAGCGATGGGTAACCCAGAGGGAAGTTGTGGTTCTCGCAACTAGGAGCCCTAGACCCGAGAGAAAATTCATAAAATAATTTTTGGGACTCCAGAGAAGGGTCATTGAGGTCCCTATAGCATTAGAATGCCAAGAAAATATTTAGAAAAATTTTTCAATCGGTACAGACAATTTTGACCCGTTAAGCCAAACGGAGGGCATTTTGGTCATTTCGCCTTCAGAGG
The DNA here is from genome assembly GCF_030052815.1 of Hevea brasiliensis. Classification (NCBI taxonomy): domain Eukaryota; kingdom Viridiplantae; phylum Streptophyta; class Magnoliopsida; order Malpighiales; family Euphorbiaceae; genus Hevea; species Hevea brasiliensis. The sequence continues at coordinate 50,384,809 of NC_079503.1, read as the reverse complement.
TGATTTTTGGCCGACTTGTCCAGTTGAGTAAATAATTATTATAACATAAAATATGAATAAACATTACTAAAAATTAAATTGAAAATGAGTAGAGATGAAAAGAAAAGAAAAAATCAAAATAAAGCAAATTATGACATCTTTATGATGTCATTTAAAAGCCCCCTCCAATCACAATTAAACAAACACTCAACTAAATAATAAAAGAGATAATTGAGACCAAAAAAATTAAAAAGCAACAGCAACCATCCTCTTCCTCCCTTACCAGCCGAAATCCAAGCTTGCCCAAACCTCCATTAACACCTTAAAAAAAAAAAGCTTCATTTCTCTCTTTGTTTCACTACTAAACCCTAAACACCTTTCATTAAAATTTGTCCATACCTCTTGGGAAAGTGTTTGGAAGCCAAGAAAAGGAAAGAAAGTGAAGTTAAGCTTGGGAAAATTCTACCCTACAAGAGGTTAGTGCACATATGTATCTAAAACTCATTAATTCCATGTTAGAGACTTGAAATAGGTAAGAATTTGTAACTTAAATGAATGAAATTTATGTTTATGTTTACCATGAATTTCAGCAGCCCTAAGGAAGGGATAAGAGTGATTGTTTTGATGGATTTAAAGTGGACTAAAGATCATGATTAAAGAATATATACATGTGGATAATGAGTTAGTGAGTCAAACTAAGGTACCTTGTGTAAATTCTTAAAGGAAATTAGGGTTTAGGGAGTGAAAATTTGACTTGGCTTATGAAGTGATTAGTGAAAATTCTAATGGTCAATTAGTGACAATTTGTGGCAAGTTAATCATAATTTGAAGTGAACTAAAGTGTTACAAACCCAATTGGTAGGCTGCCTAGTGACAGCAGTAATGAGGCTGTGAGTCCAGCCTGTTTGGACTGCCATATCTTTGGCTGTGTAGGTCCAATTGGTGTTTGGCCAATTGGACATGAAACTAGACTTATAATGGCACAATTTTTCTGAAGAAACCATGTCCAAAAGACCAAAGCAAGTGGACCAAAAATTGGCCCTAATCCGGATACCCTGCAACCAAAATCTGCAGAATGACCAAATGAACAGTAACTGTTCAATTGGCCATAACTCACTGTAGAAATGGTCAATTGACCTGAAATTTTTACAGCAACACGTCAAGACATAGAATAACAACTTTCATGAAGAAACCTACCCCAAATTGTGGCCAGAACCCATCCAACAAGGCAGTGGCAGTCACTATTCATTGCACTGTAGATATGGTCAATTCTGCAGTTTTGCCATCTGGCCAGCTGTGGTTTTTGGACCATATCTGGAGCTACAAAACTTCAAATGGAGTGATTCAAAAAAAAGAAATTCAACTAGACAAAATAAGGAACAACTTTCATGTTTACCGTTTCCTCAAATTCCCACTGCAACAGTGCCTAATGGAACAGTAAAGTTGGGTTACAAAAACTGAAAATTTTGCTTCCCTTGGTTTAAGCTTAGAAATGGTATTAATGCTTAACGCCAACAAGTTTTCAATGCAAAATGTGGTATGTTGGGAGTGTCAAAACCAATGTACCTATTTTCTATCCAAAAGTCAACATTTTTGTTGACCAATGAGGTGAATAGTGACACCAAAACTTGAAATTCAAAAATTGAAGAATTTAAAAGTATCAAATGCCCTAGTATACCTACCAAGATTGGTTTGGATAGTTTGGCATGCCAATAGGGTTCAGTTAGCAGTACTGCACATGGCATTATGACATTCTGTGATTTTATGGCTTTTAGCCATTTTGATATTGTGTTGAGACTTGGCCTCGTGCCTAATATTATTCTGACTTGTTACATTACATTTGCCTGGAGATGCATATGTGACCCATGGTGTAGCGGCGAGGTACTAGATACCCGGTGCGGTTACCCATTTATCGATCCGATCGTTCAAAGATAGGTTACTTGGGCAACTAAATGAATGAAAATGGACAAAGTTAAAGAAATAAATGAATATAACAGATACAAAACAAATAAGACATATACATTAAATACATATTTATTTTCTGCTATTTTCTTTTATTTTATTATTGCACCACTAAGCATCATTGCTTAGCGCGTTGCTTTTGCCACCCGTAGGTTCTGGAGATACTGATCGTGAGCCCAGTAGACCGCAGACTGGGTGAGTCCATCCTGCGACTACGCACGATGTGCATGTCACCTCACCTTCCACAGTGCATTGGTAGGACACTGGGTTTCATTTTGGTATTTTGTAATCAATTTTTATTTTCCTTTGTGTAAATGAAACTTATGTAATGTATTTTGATGTTCATGTAAATAATAAAGATTTGTGTTTATGTATGAAAAATATTGAGTTTGTGATGACATTGGAGTTTGAGAATGATTGAATACGATTATTGGAAGTGTTTTTCACGAGTTTCAAGAAATTTTATTTCTCCATTTTTACTTGATGCTTTGCCGGATTTTCTATAAAATGTTCGAAACCTCAAATAAATTATAATTTTGACAAATGCCTCAAATATATTATATTTCACAAGTTATATTCAAAACTATGACAAAAATTGATTAAATTAAAATAGAGGGTGCTGATACACCGTGTGACATTGCTTACTCGGATATACTGTACACGGGTAAGGGGTGTCACATTTAGTGGTATCAGAGCACGGTTTAGGCGTTTCTGGGCCTAGATTGAGTCCACACCATGCATTGCATTTGTAAGAGTCGAGGTAACACTAATGCAGATCTGTTTGTCTTTCTTATTTGGAATAGGATATGGACCCTACATCACAGAGAGCAGTTGAGGAGGAAGTGGAGAGTCATGCTCCACTGCAGCGGTGAGGCGGGGGTATGGGAGAGCACGCTCACTTGACTCAAGCGAGCCTGCTCAGCCTCCACAGGCCATGTTTCAGCAAATGGCCGAATTCTTCAGACAAATGGCTGGGGTAATGCCAGCACCACCACCACCTCCACAACCAAAATCACACCTGGAAAAATTGAGAAAGTTTGGAGTAGTGGACTTCTTTGGCAAGAGAGAAGATGATTCTGTTGCAGCCAAAAATTGGTTGAACAGAACAGGCAGAGTTTTAAAACAACTCCACTGCACTCCAGAGCAAAATCTAGAAGCTGCTGTATCTTTGCTGCAAGACGACGCATATGAATGGTGGGATACTGTGTCCAGTGAAGTACAGCCATAAATAGTGACTTGGGACTTCTTTCTCTCCGAATTCAAGAAGAAATATGTGGGTACTGTATACCTAGAAGAGAGAAGAAGGGAATTCATTAACCTGAGGCAGAGACAGTTGTCAGTGGCCGAGTATGAGAAGGAATTCGTTAGATTAAGCCGCTACGGAAGGGAGATAGTCCCTAATGAAGCTAAAAGGTGTAAGAGATTTGAAGAGGGACTAAATTACAACATAAAGATCCAGCTCACTGCCCTGGGAATCACAGAATTTAACAAGTTAGTGGAAGCTGCAATAAAGGTTGAAAAAGTAAGAATCAGTGAGCAAACCAGAAGGGATAGACAGCAGAAGAGGGGCCCGGGTCAGTCTAGTTCATCTCCTGCACCTGGGAAGAGGTTCAAGGGTCCATCTGCACAGAGTTCAGGCCAGCCACAAGGTCAGGGTCAGTCTCAGGGGCCCAGGCCACAGTTTACCCCTAGGAGAGGTCAGTCCACACCATCAGTGGGCAGCTCTCTAGGAATGGGGTTCAGGGGACCAGCCCCAACATCTTCTGCATGTCCACACTGTTTGAAATGGCATAAGGGGGAGTGTTGGAGAGTGACTGGTGCCTGCTTAAGATGTGGGTCGACAGAGCATCAATTAAGGAACTGTCCACGCAGAACTACTACAACTGCTCTAACACAAGTAGACAGACCTGCTCCTGCACCACAAAGGGGTAGGAAATCTGGCAAATCTGACGCAGTGGGACCATCACAGAGGCCTGCATCTGAGCCAACAGAGAGGCCTGATAGTAGACCACCTGCCAGAGCTTATGTCATTAAAGCCCAGGAGGAGCAAGATGCCCCGGATGTCATCAGGGGTACGTTCTCCCTCTACAATACATCTGTGCATGCATTGGTGGATCCAGGATCCACTCATTCATACATCTGCATCAACCTACCCGTAGAAAGGGGGATACTAGTAGGGGAGAGTGACCAAGACATTTTGGTCACTAATCCATTGGGCCACAGTGTAGTGGTGAACAAAGTATACAAGGGTTGCCCGTTAAGGATTCAGGGGTATGAATTTTTGGCAGACCTGATTGAGTTGCCCTTCCACGAGTTTGACGTGATTTTGGGAATGGACTGGTTGTCACGTCATCAGGCAATAGTTGATTACAAATTGAAGAGAATTTCTTTGAAAACTTCTGAGGGTAATGAGATCACAGTTGTGGGGGAAAGGACAGATTTCTTGTCCAATGTCATCTCAGCCACAGTTGCAAAAAGAATGATGAGAAAAGGCTGTGAAGCCTACCTAGCACATGTGGTGGATACTAGGCAGGCTAAGCCAAACTTGAGTGATATACCCACAGTAAGAGACTTCCCAGAGATATTTCCTGAAGAGTTGCCTGGTTTGCCACCAGAAAGGGAAGTTGAATTTGCTATTGAGACACTGCAAGAAGACACCCATTTCCATTGCTCCTTATAGGATGGCACCCACTGAATTGAGGGAGTTGAAAACTCAGTTGCAAGAGTTACTTGATAAGGGGTTTATACGCCCCAGTGTGTCACCATGGGGAGCTCCAATGCTGTTTGTGGAAAAGAAGGATGGGACTTTGAGGTTATGCATCGATTACCGGCAGTTGAATAAAGTGACCGTGAAGAATAAGTATCCGTTGCCTAGAATTGATGATCTGTTTGATCAGTTGAAGGGAGCGGGAGTATTTTATAAGATTGATCTCAGATCAGGGTATCATCAGTTGAGGGTGAAGGATGTAGATGTGCCCAAGACTGCATTCAGGACCCGGTATGGGCATTATGAGTTTCTGGTGATGCCCTTTGGCCTAACAAATGCACCAGCGGCATTTATGGACCTTATGAACCGTATCTTCCATCCATACCTAGATCGGTTCGTAGTGGTCTTTATTGATGATATTCTGGTGTATTTCAAGACCAGGGAAGAACATGATGAGCATTTGAGGATTGTTCTGCAAACCCTTAGAGAAAAGAAGCTGTATGCTAAGTTGTCCAAGTGTGACTTTTGATTGAATGAGATTGCATTCCTTGGACACATAGTGTCAGCTGATGGGATTAGGGTGGATCCCAAGAAAATAGAAGCAGTGATGGAATGGAAGCCTCCCAGGAATACAACTGAGGTCAGAAGTTTCTTGGGGCTAGCTGGGTATTACAGGAGATTTGTGAAGGGATTTTCCTTAATAGCTGCTCCAATGACCAAGTTATTACACAAGAATGTCAGATTTGTTGGAATGACAAGTGTCGAGACCAGTTTTGAGAAGTTGAAGGCTATGTTGACAGAGGCACGGTGTGCTAACACGGTGTCGAGAAAGGACTTTGTGGTCTCTGATGATGCCTCTCATAATGGGTTAGGGTGTGTATTGATGCAAGAGGGGAAGGTGGTCGCTTATGCTTCTAGACAGCTAAGGCCACATGAACAGAATTACCCTACCCATGATCTAGAGCTTGCAGCAATTATCTTCACACTGAAGATATGGAGGCATTACTTGTATGGTGAAAAGTGCTACATTTACACAGACCACAAGAGTCTAAAATATTTGCCAACTCAGAAGGAGCTCAACCTTAGACAGAGGCGATGGATTGAGTTCCTGAAAGACTATGATTGTGTAATTGACTACCATTCTGGGAAGGCAAATGTAGTTGTTGATGCTTTGAGCAGAAAATCCATGACAACTTTGAGATCATTGAATGCCCGTCTATCTTTGGTTCAAGATGGAGCTATTTTGGCCGAGTTGCAAGTGAGGCCAAACCTGTTACAGCAGATTTTAGATGGGCAGAAGGTAGATGAGAAGCTAATGGCTATTATGAGCAAAATCTCAGAGGGAAAAGCAACTGACTATGAGGTGAAAGCCGATGGGTGTCTGTATTACAAAGGAAGACTGTGTGTACCAGATGATGGGGAATTGAAGGCCAGTATTCTAAAAGAGGCACACACCAGTGTATATGCTATGCACCCAGGAAGTACAAAGATGTATCATGATCTGAAGCTTTAGTATTGGTGGCCTGGTATGAAGAAAGACATAGCTGACTATGTGACTAAATGTTTAACATGTCAGCAAGTCAAGGCAGAACATCAAGTTCCATCGGGTTTGCTACAGCCTATACGCATACCTGAATGGAAATGGGATCGGATTACCATGGATTTTGTAAGTGGTCTACCTCTCACCCAGAAGAAACATGATGCAGTATGGGTGATAGTTGATAGATTGACAAAGTCAGCACACTTTTTGCCAGTTAGGACTGACTACTCATTGGAGAAGTTAGCAGAATTGTATATCAGTGAGATGGTTAGACTGCATGGAATTCCACTTTCCATCATATCTGATCGAGACCCAAGGTTTACATCGAGATTTTGGAAGAAGTTTCATTAGTCCTTGGGTACACAACTCCACTTCAGCATAGCATTCCATCCTCAGACGGATGGGCAATCCGAAAGAGTAATCCAGGTAAACAATTGAACCAATTGAATTAATACAACTATTGAATTAAAATGATAATAATAACATGAAATATATGTCAGGTCCTTGAGGATATCTTTGAGGGTTGTGTCATTGAGTTTGAGGAAGTTGGGATAGATACCTCCCATCGCGTAATTTGCATACAACAATAGCTACCAAGCTAGTATCCAAATGGCCCGTATGAAGCCTTCGTATGGGAGGAAATGTAGAACTCAGGTGTCTTTGGATGAATTGAGCAAAGACAAGCGGTGGGGCGGACACGGTGAAACAGACTAAAGAGTAAGTGAAACTAATCAAAGCCAATCTGAAAGTTGCCTCAGACAGACAGAAATCTTATGCCGACCTGAAGAGAAAAGAAATAGAATATGCGGTTGGCGACAAAGTGTTCCTTAAGGTGTCACCGTGGAAAAAGGTATTGAGGTTTGGAAGAAAAGGTAAGTTGAGCCCTAGGTTCATTGGCCCATATGAAGTCATTGAACGTGTGGGACCAGTGGCCTATAGGCTAGCTTTACCACCAGAGCTGGACAAGATCCACAATGTGTTCCACGTGTCCATGCTAAGAAGATACCACTCAGATCCTTCACATGTCATCTCCAGGGAAGAAATTGAAATACAACCGGATTTGACATATGAAGAAGAACCTCTACGGATCCTGGCTCGGGAAGTGAAAGTGTTGAGAAATAAGTAGATTCCACTGGTGAAAGTGCTTTGGAGGCACCATAACACCGAGGAGGCAACTTGGGAAAGTGAAGAAATGATGAGGCAACAGTTCCCATCAGGTAAAATTTCGAGGACGAAATTTAAATTAGAGGGGAAGAGTTGTAACACCCTCCTAGTAGCAACTCCGTACATTCTACTGTTCCGGTGACCGGTGTCGGTCCGGATAGCTAGAACGTCCGGAAAAATATTTAAACTAAAGTGAGGGACCATAATTAACTCAAATATTAATGAGAAAAATTTAGAAATAAAATACAACCAAGTTAAACGAGCTGGTGCCCTAGCGATGGGTAACCCAGAGGAAAGTTGCGGTTCTCGCAACTAGGAGCCCTAGACCCGAGAGAAAATTCATAAAATAATTTTTGGGACTCCAGAGAAGGGTCATTGAGGTCCCTAAGGCATTAGAATGCCAAGAAAATATTTAGAAAAATTTTTCAATCGGTACAGACAATTTTGACCCGTTAAGCCAAACGGAGGGCATTTTGGTCATTTCGCCTTCAGAGGTGATTTTTGGCCGACTTGTCCAGTTGAGTAAATAATTATTATAACATAAAATATGAATAAACATTACTAAAAATTAAATTGAAAATGAGTAGAGATGAAAAGAAAAGAAAAAATCAAAATAAAGCAAATTATGACATCTTTATGATGTCATTTAAAAGTCCCCTCCAATCACAATTAAACAAACACTCAACTAACTAATAAAAGAGATAATTGAGACCAAAAAAATTAAAAAGCAACAGCAGCCATCCTCTTCCTCCCTAACCAGCTGAAATCCAAGCTTGCCCAAACCTCCATTAACACCTTAAAAAAAAAAGCTTCATTTCTCTCTTTGTTTCACTACTAAACCCTAAACACCTTTCATTAAAATTTGTCCATACCTCTTGGGGAAGTGTTTGGCAGCCAAGAAAAGGAGAGAAAGTGAAGTTAAGCTTGGGAAAATTCTGCCCTACAAGAGGTTAGTGAACATATGTATCTAAAACTCATTAATTCCATGTTAGAGACTTGAAATAAGTAAGAATTTGTAACTTAAATGAATGAAATTTATGTTTATGTTTACCATGAATTTCGGCAGCCCTAAGGAAGGGATAAGAGTGATTGTTTTGATGGATTTAAAGTGGACAAAAGATCATGATTAAAGAATATATACATGTGGATAATGAGTTAGTGAGTGAAACTAAGGTACCTTGTGTAAATTCTTAAAGGAAATTAGGGTTTAGGGAGTGAAAATTTGAATTGGCTTATGAAGTGATTAGTGAACATTCTAATGGTCAATTAGTGACCATTTGAGGCAAGTTAATCATAATTTGAAGTGAACTAAAGTGTTACAAACCCAATTGGTAGGCTGCCTAGTGACAGCAGTAATGAGGCTGTGAGTCTAGCCTGTTTGGACTGACATATCTTTGGCTGTGTAGGTCCAATTGGTGTTTGGCCAATTGGACATGAAACTAGACTTATAATGGCACAATTTTGCTGAAGAAACCATGTCCAAAAGACCAAAGCAAGTGGACCAAAAATTGGCCCCAATCCGGATACCCTGCAACCAGAATCTGCAGAATGACCAAATGAGCAGTAACTGTTCATTTGGCCATAACTCACTGTAGAAATGGTCAATTGGCCTGAAATATTTACAGCAATAAGTTAAGACATAGAAAAACAACTTTCATGAAGAAACCTACCCCAAATTATGGCTAGAACCCATCCAACAAGGCAGTGGCGATCCTTCATCTGACCGTAGATATGGTCAATTCTGCAGTTTTGCCATCCGGCTAGCTGTGGTTTTTGGACCATATCTGGAGCTACAAAACTCCAAATGGAGTGATTCCAAAAAAGAAAATTCAACTAGACAAAATAAGGAACAACTTTCATGTTTACCATTTCCTCAAATTCCCACTGCAACAGTGCCTAATGGAACAGTAAAGTTGGGTTACAAAAACTGAAAATTTTGCTTCCCTTGGTTTAAGCTTAGAAATGGTATTAATGCTTAATGCCAACAAGTTTTCAATGAAAAATGTGGTATGTTGGGAGTGTCAAAACCAATGTACCTATTTTCTATCCAAAAGTCAACATTTTTGTTGACCAATGAGGTGAATAGTGACACTAAAACTTGAAATTCAAAACTTAAAGAATTTAAAAGTACCAAATGCCCTAGTATACCTAACAAGATTGGTTTGGATAGTTTGGCATGCCAATAGGGTTCAGTTAGCAGTACTGCACATGGCATTATGCCATTCTGTTATTTTATGGCTTTTAGCCATTTTGATATTGTGTTGAGACTTGGCCTCGTGCCTAATATTATTTACAGCTTGTTAGCTGTTCTGTTGCACACCGGGAGATACATATGTGACCGATGGTGTGACGGCCCGAGGTACTAGATACCCAGTGCCAGTTTACCCATTTATCCAGTCCAGTCGTTCAGTATAGGTTACTTGGGCAACTAAATGAATGAAAATGGACAAAGTTAAAGAAATAAATGAATATAACAGATACAAAACAAATAAGACATATACATTAAATACATATTTATTTTCTGCTATTTTCTTTTATTTTATTATTGCACCACTAAGCATCATTGCTTAGCGTGCTGCTTTTGCCACGCGTAGGTTCTGGAGATACTGATCGTGAGCCCAGTAGACCGCAGACAGGGTGAGTCCATCCTACAGCTCTGCACAGTGTCCGTGTCACCTCACCTTCCACAGTGCATTGGTAGGACACTAGGCTTCATTTTGGTATTTTGTAACCAATTTTTATTTTCCTTTGTGTAAATGAAACTTATGTAATATATTTTGATGTTCATGTAAATAATAAAGATTTGTGGTTATGTATGGAAAATATTGAGTTTGTGATGACATTGGAGTTTGAGAATGATTGAATACGATTATTGGAAGTGTTTTTCACAGGTTCCGAAGAGCTGTTTTTTCCATTTTTAGCCGGTACTCTGCCGGATTTTCTATAAAATGTTCGGAACCTCAAATAAATTATAATTTAGACAAATGGCTCAAATATATTATATTTCACAAGTTATATTCAAAACTATGACAAAAATTGATTAAATTAAAATAGAGGGTGCCGATGCACCATGTGACATTGCTTACTCGGATATACTGTACACGGGTAAGGGGTGTCACAGAGCTACAATTCTGCTTGTTTGACTAGAAGCTAAAAACCAAGAGAAATAGGACATTAAGCTAGACCAATCTAGTACACTAAAAATGAAAATTTGACATTTACATACAATGATGCTTCAAGTAATTTGGCAATGAATGCCAACTTGTAAAAAGGGTAAATTGCTTTATATTGGCAGCGTATTGAATTACAAATTGTGACATGTTGATGCTAGAATCAACTTATCCATATTACTTAAAAAGGTCAACATTTACATTGACTTGTGAATTACACGATAACTAGTAAACTCAAAAAAATGAAGAATTAAACAATTAATTTGTAATATGCCCTAGTTTGCCTAGTTAACTAGTTTGGATAGGTTGGCATGCCAACAAGATTCTGACAGTTGTTCTGTAAATGACTTTATGCCATACTGCATTTTTACGGCATATTATGCCGCACTGTGGCTTTAATAGCCTACGGCTATACATATTGTGTTATTATACTTAGCTTATCACTGGATTGACTATATAGCTTTTTAGTCACATTGTTTGCGCACCGGGAGACACTTTGTGAACGATGGTGTGATGGCTTGAGGTACTAGATACCCAGTGCTAGTATATTCGTTTATCCAGTTTGGTCAGTGTATAGGCTACATGCACTGTGACACCCCTTACCCGTGTACAGTATACCCGAGTAAGTAATGCCACACGGTGTACCGGCACACTCTAATATTCCTCAATTAATTTATATCATGCTTTTGCATATAATTTATGAAATACAATTTATTTAAACTATTTATCAAAAGTATCAATCATTTAAGGTTTCAAAAATTTTAAAGAAAATTCGGCGGAGTACCGGCTAAAAATGCAGAAAACCGTTCTTCGGAACCTGTTAAAAACACTTCCAATATTTTTATTCCATCATCTCAAACTCCAATATCCAAAATCTCAACAATATTTCTCAATAGCAAATTCTCAATAATCTTTTCATTTCACATACATCCATTTCTCATATACAAGCGATAAATACATGCTCAAATTTTGCATTCATAGTCATAACTTTCATTATTTACATGGACATCAAAATATATTACATGAGTTCAAATACATATGAAAAAGTAAAAATCTGCTACAAAATATCAAAATGACAAAATGACACCTAGTGCCCTACCAATGCACTGCAGGTAGTGAGGTGACACGGACACTGCGCAGAACTGCAGGATGGACTCACCCAGTCTGTGGTCTATTGGGCTCACGATCAGGATCTCCAGTACCTACGCGTGGCAAAAGCAACGCGCTAAGCAATAATGCTTAGTGGTGCAATAATAAAATAACAAGAAATAACAGATATAAATATGTATTGCATGTACATATTTTGTATATCCATTCATTTATTTCTTCTACATTGCTCATTTTCATTCATTTGGTTGCCCAAGTAACCTACACTAGACGACTGGACTGGATAACGGATAAACTGGCACTGGGTATCTAGTACCTCGGGCCGTCACACCATCGGTCGCATATGCATCACCCGGTGTGCAACAGAACGACTACCAAGTCAGAATAATCTCAGGCACAAGGCCAAGTCTCAATGCAAAGTCAGAATGGCTAAAAGCTATGAAATCACAGAATGGCATTTTTGCCATGTGCAGTACTGCTAACTGAACCCTATTGGCATGCCAAACTATCCAAACCAATCTTGTTAGGTATACTAGGGCATTTGAAACTTTTAAATTCTTCAATCTTTGAATTTCAAGTTTTGGTGTTACTATTCACCTCTATGGTCAACTAAAATGTTGACTTTTTGATAGCAAATATGTACATTGACTTTGGCACTCCCAATATACCACATTTAGTGTTTAAAACTTGTTGGCATTAAGTGTTAATACCATTTCAAAGTGTAACTCAACACAAGCAGAATTTTCAGTTTTGGTGAGTCAACTTCACTGTTCCATTGGACACTGTTACTGTGGGAATTTGAAGAAATGTAAAACATGAAAGTTGTTCCTTATTTTGTCTAGTTGAATTTCCTTTTTTGAATCACTCCATTTGGAGTTTTGTAGCTCCAGATATGGTCCAAAGACCCAAGCTAGCCGAATGTGCATTCTGCAGAAAATTACCATATCTACAGTGCATGAACAGTAACTAGAGTCACTTGGTTGGATGGGTTCTGGCCATAATTTGGGGTAGGTTCCTTCATGAAAGTTGTTTTTCTATGTCTTAACTTGTTGCTGTAAAAATTTCAGGTCAATTGACCAAATCTACAGTGAGTTATGGACAAATGAACAGTTACTGTTCATTTGGCCAATTCTGCAGAATCAGTTTCAGGGTTCCGGATTGGGGCCAAGTTTTGGTCCTCTTGCTTTGGTCCTTTGGGCATGGTTTCTTCAGCAAAAATGTGCCATTATAAACCTAGTTTCATGTCCAATTGGCCAAACACCAATTGGACTAACACAGCCAAAGTTATGGCTATGTAATTGGACTGAATTTTCAGTCACCATTCTGCACCCTCTAGGCAGCACACACCTTCCCTTTGCCATGCTTCATTCCAGTCCCAATTAAGGTCAAATTCCTTCAAATGGTCACTAATTGACCATTAGGATGTACTTTAACAATTTCATAAGCCAAGCTAATTTTTACTTCCCAAAACCCTAGCTTCACAATATAATTTCTACAAGGTGCCTTAGTTAGCATACCAATTCATCACCTATATATATATATATATATATATATATATATATCCTCAACATCATTTTTAGTCCACTTTAAGACCAACAAAACACTTATTCCTATACCTTCAATAGGGCTGCCGAATTCTATATTGGACATACACATGAGTTTGGTTCATTTCATTCACAAATACTTGTTGGTTTCAAGTCCTTAACATAGAAATTAAAAGTTTTAAGTGTATATATGCACTAACCTCAAGTGGTAGAATTTTTCCAAGCCCCAAACTTCAATTTCCTTCCTCTTTTTGGCTGCCAAGAGCTTGTTTAAGGTGTGGGGTAAAGTTTTAATGAAGAGGGGTTAGGGAAATATGGTGGAAATGATGGAGATCTAAAGCTTAAAAAAGCTTGAATGGAGGTGGCTATGGAGGTGAGTTTCGGCTGGTCTTTTGGGGAGGCTGGCTACTGCAATTTCTTTCTTATTTTGGTCTTCTTTTATGTCTTTTAATAGTTTAGTCAAATGGTAGATTAATTGTGATTGGTCATAGTTTATAAATGACATCATCAAGATGTCATAAATGAGCTTTTCTTGATTTTTCTTTTCTTTTCATCACTACTCAATTTCAATTTAATTTCTAGTAATATTTCTTCATATTTTATGTCATATTAATTATTTAATCAACTGGACAAGTCGGCCAAAAATCACCTCGGAAAGTGAAATGACCAAAATGCCCTCCGTTTGGCTTAACGGGTCAAAATTGTCTGTACCAATTGAAAAATTTTTCTAGGTATTTTCTTGGCATTCTAATGCCATAGGAACCTCAATGACCCTTCTTTGGAGTCCCAAAAATTATTTTATAATTTTTCCCTGCCTAGGGCTCCTCGTTATAGAACCGCAACTTCCTCCTCGTTACCCATCGCTAGGGCACCTCGTTTGACTTGGTTGTATTTTATTTCTAAAATTTTTACTAAATTTTTTTATTAATATTTGAGTTAATTATGGTCCCGACTTTAATTTAAATATTTTTCGACATTCTAGCTGTCCGACCGACACCGTCACCGAATAAAGAGGATGTACGGAGTAGTTACCGGGAGGGTGTTACAACTCTTCCCCTCTAATTTAAATTTCGTCCTCGAAATTTACCTGATGCAAACAGTTGAGGGAACTGTTGCCTCATCGTCTCTTCACTTTCCCAAGTTGCCTCCTCGGTGTTGTGGTACCTCCAAAGCACTTTCACCAGTGGAATCTGCTTGTTTCTCAACTCTTTCACTTCCCGAGCTAGGATTCGTAGAGGTTCTTCTTCATATGTCAAATCCGGTTGTATTTCAATTTCTCCTCTGGAGATGACATGTGAAGGGTCTGAGCGGTATCTTCTGAGCATAGACACGTGGAACACATTGTGGATCTTGTCCAGCTCTGGTGGTAAAGCTAGCCTATAGGCCACTGGACCCACACGTTCGATGATTTCATATGGGCCAATGAACCTAGGGCTCAACTTACCTTTCCTTCCAAACCTCAATACCTTCTTCCATGGTGACACCTTGAGGAACACTTTGTCGCCAACCCCATATTCTATTTCTTTCCTCTTCAGGTCGGCATAAGATTTCTGTTTGTCTGAGGCAACCTTTAAGTTGGCTTTGATTGATTTCACCTTCTCCTCAGCCTGTTTCACTGTGTCCGCCCTACCGCTTTGTTCGCCCAATTCAGTCAAGCACACTGGAGTTCTACATTTTTTCCCATACAGCGCTTCATACGGGGCCATTTGGATACTAGCTTGGTAGCTATTGTTGTATGCAAATTCTGCCAGTGGGAGGTATCTATCCCAACTTCCCTCAAACTCAATGACACAACTCCTCAGCATATCCTCAGGGACCTGACATATATTTCACGTTATTGTTATCATTTCAATTCAATATTTGTATCAATTTCATTGGTTTCAATTGTTTACCTGGATTACTCTTTCGAATTGCCCATCCGTCTGATGATGGAAAGCTGTGCTGAAATGGAGTTGTGTACCCAAGGATTCATGCAACTTCTTCCAGAATCTTGATGTAAACCTTGGGTCTCGATCAGATATGATGGAAAGTGGAATTCCATGCAGTCTAACTATCTCACTAATATACAATTCTGCTAACCTCTCTAGTGAGTAGTCAGTCCTAACTGGCAGAAAGTGTGCTGACTTTGTCAATCTATCAACTATCACCCATGCTGCATCATGTTTCTTCCGGGTGAGAGGTAGACCACTTACAAAATCCATGGTGACCCGATCCCATTTCCATTCAGGTATGCGTATAGGCTGTAGCAAACCTGATGGAACTTGATGTTCTGCCTTGACTTGCTGACATGTCAAGCATTTAGTCACATAATCAGTTATGTCCTTCTTCATACCAGGCCACCAATACTGAAGCTTCAGGTCATGATACATCTTTGTACTTCCTAGGTGCATAGCATACACACTGGTGTGTGCCTCTTTTAGAGTATTAGCTTTCAATTCCCCATCATCTAGTACACACAATCTTCCTTTGTAATACAGACACCCATCTGCTTTTACCTCATAGTCAGTTGCTTTTCCTTATGAGATTTTGCTCATAATAGCCATTAGCTTCTCATCTACCTTTTGCCCATCTAAAATCTGCTGTAGCAGGTTTGGCCTCACTAGCAACTCAGCCAAAATAGCTCCATATCGAATCAAGGATAGACGGGCATTCAATGATCTCAAAGCTGTGATGGATTTTCTGCTCAAAGCATTAGCAACTACATTTGCCTTCCCAGGGTGGTAGTCAATTACACAATCATAGTCCTTCAGGAACTCAATCCATCGCCTCTGTCTAAGGTTGAGCTCCTTCTGGGTTGGCAAATATTTTAGACTCTTGTGGTCTGTGTAAATGTAGCACTTTTCACCATACAAGTAATGCCTCCATATCTTCAGTGCGAAGATAATTGCTGCAAGCTCTAGATCATGGGTAGGGTAGTTCTGTTCATGTGGCCTTAACTGCCTGGAAGCATAGGCGACCACCTTCCCCTCTTGCATCAATACACACCCTAACCCATTATGAGAGGCATCACTGTAGACCACGAAGTCCATTCCTAACACTGGCTGTGTTAACACGGGTGCCTCTGTCAACATAGCCTTCAACTTCTCAAAACTGGTCTGACACTTGTCATTCCAGTCAAATCTGACATTCTTGTGTAATAACTTGGTCATTGGAGCAGCTATTAGGGAAAATCCCTTCACAAATCTTCTGTAATACCCAGCTAGCCCCAAGAAACTTATGACCTCAGTTGTATTCCTGGGAGGCTTCCATTCCATCACTGCTTCTATTTTCTTGGGATCCACCCTAATCCCATCAGCTGACACTATGTGTCCAAGGAATGCAATCTCATTCAGCCAAAAGTCACACTTGGACAACTTAGCATACAGCTTCTTTTCCTTCAGGGTTTGCAAAACAATCCTCAAATGCTCATCATGTTCTTCCCTGGTCTTAGAATACACCAAAATATCATCAATAAAGACCACTACGAACCGATCTAGGTATGGATGGAAGATACGGTTCATAAGGTCCATGAATGCCGCTGGTGCATTTGTTAAGCCAAAGGGCATCACTAGAAACTCATAATGCCCGTATCGGGTCCTGAATGCAGTCTTGGGCACATCTACATCCTTCACCCTCAACTGATGATACCCTGATCTGAGATCAATCTTAGAAAATACTCCTGCTCCCTTCAACTGATCAAACAGATCATCAATTCTAGGCAACGGATATTTGTTCTTCACGGTCACTTTATTCAACTGCCAGTAATCGATGCATAGCCTCAAAGTCCCATCCTTCTTTTTCATAAACAGCACTGGAGCTCCCCATGGTGACACACTGGGGTGTATGAACCCCTTATCAAGCAACTCTTGCAACTGAGTTTTCAACTCCCTCAATTCAGTGAGTGCCATCCTATAAGGAGCAATGGAAATGGGTCTCAGATCGGCAGTTGTCTCAATAGCAAATTCAACTTCCCTTTCTCGTGGCAAACTGTGCAACTCTTCAGAAATACCTCGAGAAGTCTCTCACTGTGGGTATGTCACTGAGTTTGGCTTAGCTCGCCTAGTATCCACCACATGTGCTAGGTAGGCTTCACACCTTTTCTCATCATTCTTCTTGCAAATCGTGGTTGAGATGACATTGGACAAGAAATCATCCTTTCCCCACAACCGTGATCTCATTACCCTCTGAAGTTTTTAGAGAAATTCTCTTCAATTTGCAATCAACTATTGCCTGATGACGTGACAACCAGTCCATTCCCAAAATCACGTCAAACTCGTGGAAGGGTAACTCAATCAGATCGGCCAAGAATTCATACCCCTGAATCCTTAAAGGGCAACCCTTGTATACTTTGTTCACCACTACACTGTGGCCTAATGGATTAGTGACCAGAATGTCTTGGTCACTCTCCCCTACCAGTATCCCCCTTTCTACGGGTAGATTGATGCAGATGTATGAGTAAGTGGATCCACCAATGCATGCACAGGTGTAGTGTAGAGGGAGAACGTACCCCTGATGACGTCCGAGGCATCTTGCTCCTCCTGAGCTCTCAAGGCATAATTTCTAGCAGTGGTGCATTATCCGCCTCTCGCTGCTCATGCAGGCCTCTGAGATGGTCCCACAGCTTCGGATTTACCAGACCTTCTACCCCTTGGTGGTGCAGGAGCAGGTCTGTCTGCTTGTGTTGGAGCAGCTGTAGTAGTTCTGCGTGGACAGTTCTTCAACTGATGCTCTGTTGACCCACACCTCAAGCAGGCACCAGTTACTCTCCAACATTCCCCCTTATGCCATTTTAGGCAATGCGGACATGCAGAAGATGTTGGGGCTGGTCCCCTGAACCCCATCCCTGGAGAGCTGCCCACTGATGGTGTGGACTGACCTCTAGGGGTGAACTGTGGCCTGGGCCCCGAGACCGACTCGACCACGTGGTTGACCCGAACTCTGTGCAGGAGGACCCTTGAACTTCTTCCCAAATGCAGGGGCTGAACTAGACTGACCCGGTCCCCTCTTCTGCTGTCTCTCTCTTCTAGTCTGCTCACTGATTCTTACTTTTTCCACCTTTATTGCAGCTTCCACTAACTTGGTAAATTCTGTGATTCCCAAGGCAGTGAGCTGGATCTTGATGTTGTCATTTAGTCCCTCTTCAAATCTCTTGCACCTTTCAGCTTCATTAGGGACTATCTCCCTTCCATAACGGCTTAATCGAACAAACTCCTTCTCATAGTCGCCACCGATACTGCCTCTCGCCTCAGTTAATAAACTCTCTTCTTCTCTCTTCCGGATATACAAGACTACATACTTCTTCTTGAATTCGAGAGGAAAAAGTCCCAAGTTACTGACTTCTAGCTGCACTTCATCGGACACGTTGTCCCACCATTCGTAGGCATCGTCTTGTAACAAGGATACAAAGCCTTCTAAGTTACGCCTGGGTGCAGAAGTTGTTTTAGTATCGCCTGCTCTGCTCAACTAATTCTACCGCAATGAGTCATCTTCTCTCTTGCCATAGAAGTCCACAGCTCCAAACTTCCTTAGCCTTTCCAGGTGTGATTTCTGCTATGGAGCTGGTGGTGGTGGTGGTGCTGGCATTACCCCGGCCATTTGTCTAAAGAAGTCGGCCATTTGCTGGAACATGGCCTGTGGAGGCTGAGGTGTTCTCGCTTGAGTGGCGAGCGCATTCTCTCATGCCCCCGCCTCACCGCTGCAGGTGGAGCATGACTCTCCACTTCCTCCTCAACGGCTCTCTGAGATGAAGGGTCCATATCCTATTCAAAATAACAAAGATAAACAGATCTGCGTTAGTGTCACCTCGACTCTTACAAATGCAATGCATGGTATGGACTCAATCTAGGCCCAGAAACGCCTAAACCGTGCTCTGATACCACTAAATGTGACACCCTTACCCGTACAAGAGATACCCGAGTAAGTAATGCCACACGGTGTACCGGCACACTCTAATATTCCTCAATTAATTTATATCATGCTTTTGCATATAATTTATGAAATACAATTTATTTAAACTATTTATCAAAAGTATCATTCATTTAAGGTTCCGAAAATTTTAAAGAAAATCCGGCGGAGTACCGGCTAAAAATGGAGAAAACCGTTCTTCGGAACCTGTTAAAAACACTTCCAATATTTTTATTCCATCATCTCAAACTCCAATATCCAAAATCTCAACCATATTTCTCAATAGCAAATTCTCAATAATCTTTTCATTTCACATACATCCATTTCTCATATACAAGCGATAAATACATGCTCAAATTTTGCATTCATACTCATAACTTTCATTATTTACATGGACATCAAAATATATTACATGAGTTCAAATACATATGAAAAAGTAAAAATCTGCTACAAAATATAAAAATGAAAAAATGACACCTAGTGCCCTACCAATGCACTGCAGGTAGTGAGGTGACATGGACACTGCGCAGAACTGCAGGATGGACTCACCCAGTCTGTGGTCTACTGGGCTCACGATCAGGATCTCCAGTACCTACGCGTGGCAAAAGCAACGCGCTAAGCAATAATGCTTAGTGGTGCAATAATAAAATAACAAGAAATAACAGATATAAATATGTATTGCATGTACATGTTTTGTTTGTCATGTATTTGTATATCCATTCATTTATTTCTTCTACATTGCTCATTTTCATTCATTTGGTTGCCCAAGTAACCTACACTAGACGACTGGACTGGATAACGGGTAAACTGGCACTGGGTATCTAGTACCTTGGGCCGTCACACCATCGGTTGCATATGCATCACCCGGCAGGCAAATGTAACGACTACCAAGTCAGAATAATCTCAGGCACAAGGCCAAGTCTCAATGCAAAGTCAGAATGGCTAAAAGCCATGAAATCACATAATGGCATTTTTGCCATGTGCAGTACTGCTAACTGAACCCTATTGGCATGCCAAACTATCCAAACCAATCTTGTTAGGTATACTAGGGCATTTGAAACTTTTAAATTCTTCAATCTTTGAATTTCAAGTTTTGGTGTTACTATTCACCTCTATGGTCAACTAAAATGTTGACTTTTTGATAGCAAATATGTACATTGACTTTGGCACTCCCAATATACCACATTTAGTGTTTAAAACTTGTTGGCATTAAGTGTTAATACCATTTCAAAGTGTAACTCAACACAAGCAGAATTTTCAGTTTTGGTGATTCAACTTCACTGTTCCATTGGACACTGTTACTGTGGGAATTTGAAGAAATGTGAAACATGAAAGTTGTTCCTTATTTTGTCTAGTTGAATTTCCTTTGTTGAATCACTCCATTTGGAGTTTTGTAGCTCCAGATATGGTCCAAAGAGCCAAGCTGGCCGAATGTGCATTCTGCAGAAAATTACCATATCTACAGTGCATGAACAGTAACTAGAGTCACTTGGTTGGATAGGTTCTGGCCATAATTTGGGGTAGGTTCCTTCATGAATGTTGTTTGTCTATGTCTTAACTTGTTGCTGTAAAAATTTCAGGTAAATTGACCAAATCTACAGTGAGTTATGGCCAAATGAACAGTTACTGTTCATTTGGCCAATTCTGCAGAATCAGTTTCAGGGTTCCGGATTGGGGCCAAGTTTTGGTCCTCTTGCTTTGGTCCTTTGGGCATGGTTTCTTCAGTAAAAATGTGCCATTATAAACCTAGTTTCATGTCCAATTGGCCAAACACCAATTGGACTAACACAGCCAAAGTTATGGCTGTGTAATTGGACTGAATTTTCAGTCACCATTCTGCACCCTCTAGGCAGCACACACCTTCCCTTTGCCATGCTTCATTCCAGTCCCAATTAAGGTCAAATTCCTTCAAATGGTCACTAATTGACCATTAGGATGTACTTTAACAATTTCATAAGCCAAGCTAATTTTTACTTCCCAAAACCTAGCTTCAGAATATAATTTCTACAAGGTGCCTTAGTTAGCATACCAATTCATCACCTATATATATATATATATATCCTCAACATCATTTTTAGTCCACTTTAAGACCAACAAAACACTTATTCCTATACCTTCAATAGGGCTGCCGAATTCTATATTGGACATACACATGAGTTTGGTTCATTTCATTCACAAATACTTGTTGGTTTCAAGTCCTTAACATAGAAATTAAAAGTTTTAAGTGTATATATGCACTAACCTCAAGTGGCAGAATTTTTCCAAGCCCCAAACTTCAATTTCCTTCCTCTTGTTGGCTGCCAAGAGCTTATTTAAGGTGTGGGGTAAAGTTTTAATGAAGAGGGGTTAGGGAAATATGGTGGAAATGATGGAGATCTAAAGCTTGAAAAAACTTGAATGGAGGTGGCTATGGAGGTGAGTTTTGGCTGGTCTTTTGGGGAGGCTGGCTGCTGCAATTTCTTTCTTATTTTGGTCTTCTTTTATGTCTTTTAATAGTTTAGTCAAATGGTAGATTAATTGTGATTGGTCATAGTTTATAAATGACATCATCAAGATGTCATAAATGAGCTTTTCTTGATTTTTCTTTTCTTTTCATCACTACTCAATTTCAATTTAATTTCTAGTAATATTTCTTCATATTTTATGTCATATTAATTATTTAATCAACTGGACAAGTCGGCCAAAAATCACCTCGAAAAGTGAAATGACCAAAATGCCCTCCGTTTGGCTTAACGGGTCAAAATTGTCTGTACCAATTGAAAAATTTTTCTAGGTATTTTCTTGGCATTCTAATGCCATAGGAACCTCAATGACCCTTCTCTGGAGTCCCAAAAATTATTTTATAATTTTTCCCCCGGGTCTAGGGCTCCTCGTTGCGAGAACCGCAACTTCCCTCTGGTTACCCATCGCTAGGGCACCGGCTCGTTTGACTTGGTTGTATTTTATTTCTAAAATTTTTACTAAATTTTTCTTATTAATATTTGAGTTAATTATGGTCCTTGACTTTAATTTAAATATTTTTTCGGACATTCTAGCTGTCCGGACCGACACCGGTCACCGGAACAGTAGGATGTACGGAGTAGTTACCGGGAGGGTGTTACATGCGCAATTAATTTAAGCATTATTAAATTCAAATAGTTAAATTCAATTTATTGACATACAACACCACCAAAATTAGCAAAAAAAATGAAAGGTTAGCAAATAAAAGTATAATAAGCAACTGCAAAGAATATCGATGTTATAAATTTATAAACAATTCATTTATTTTATTTTAGTACATATTTTTTTATATTTTGTACCACTAAGCAGAATTACTTAGCGTGTTGCTTTTGCTACGCGTAGGTATTGGAGACATTGTTGGGGAGCCCAGCAGACCTATGACCGAGTGAGACATCAGATCTGCATAGAAGTCTTGAGTCATCTGCACTACACTGCATACATTGTAGGACTTAGGATCTTGTGTAATGACTATCAGTTGTATTTTGACATTTTGTTATGTAATTTTGTGTATTCTAAAACTTTAAAGTTTATAATAATTTGTACATATTAAACTCTTATGGAGAGTGTTTTAATAAATGTGAATTATGATAGATTGTATTTTGAAACTATGAAATAGTTGAGATTTTAAGAATATTATCATATTGAACTGTTTTTAACAGGTTTAGAAGGATAGTTTGTCCGTAATACAGACCGCACCTTGCAGGATTTTTATAACCATTTTTGAAACATTGATTTTATTAAAGTATAAAAATAGAATCAACATGATATGAATTTTACATAAAGACTTCTCAAAATCAAATTGAGTTCAAGAAATGAGATGATCACAGGCTAGGTGCTCCGGCACGCCGTGTAGCACGCCTTGCTCGGCTATATTATAGACGGGTGAGGGGTGTTATATTTAGTACTATCAGAGCATGGTTTAGGCATTTCTAGACCTAGATAGATTGCATATCATGCATTATATTGTAAGTGTTATGATGACTCTAATGCAGATCTTTTGATTTGTTATTTTGATCAGAATATGGACTCCACATCACAGAGAGTGGTTGATGAGGAGGTGGAGAGTCATGCTCCATCTATGACTGAACCAGGAGACAGGACGGAACCTGCTCCACCAGTACCAGATGCAACAGCCACATTTTAGCAAATGGCTGAGTTCTTTAGATAGATGGCAAGAGTTATGCCACCACCTCCACATCAAAAATCTCATATGAAGAAACTCAGGAAGTTCAGAGCAATGGATTTTCTGGGCAAAAGGGAAGATGATTCTGTCACAGCTAAAAACTAGGTTGACAAAACTGGAAGAGTCTTGAAACAACTTCATTGTACTCCAGAGCAGAATTTGGAAGCTACTGTATCACTACTGCAAGATGATGCATACCAATGGTGGGATACAATAACTAGTAAGGTGCCACCAGAACAAATAACTTGGGATTTCTTTCTCACTGAGTTCAGAAAGAAGTATGTGGACAGCGTATACCTAAAAGAGAAAAGAAGGGAATTTATTACCTTATGCCAGAGACAGCTGACAGTGGCTGAATATGAAAGAGAATTTGTCAGACTGAGCTACTATGGGCAGGAAATATTCCTAACGAGGTCGAGAGATGCAAGAGATTTGAGAAAGGACTCAATGATAACATTAAAGTAATGGTTACAGCCTTGGGGATTACAGAGTTCGCCAAGTTAGTGGAAGCCACACTGAAGGTTGAAAAGTTAGAATAAATGAGCAGAACAGAAGGGATAGACAGCAGAAAAGAGGTCAGGGTCAGACCAGTACATCTTTTGCCCCTAGTAAGAAATTCTGAGGTTCACCTACTCAGGGTTTCAATAGAGCACCAAGTCAGGGTCAGTCACAGAGGCCCAGATCTCAGTTTTAACCAAGGAGAGGCCAGTCCACCCCTTCAGTGGCTAGCTCTCTAAGGGCGAGTTCAGGACCAGCCCAAGATGTCATTACTTGCCCACATTGCCAAAAATGGCATAAGGGGGAATGTTGGAGGATGATAGATGCTTGTTTATGGTGTGGGTCTACAGACCACCTAATCCGAGATTGTCCGTGTAGAACTGCTACATCTACTTCGGTATCAACTAATAGGCCTGCCCCTCCAGCTCTAAGGGGTAGAAAGCCGGGTAAGACTGAGGCAGCCAATACTTCACAGAAACCTGTATCAGAGTCTGTGGAGAGAGCAGAAGGTAGAAAACCAGCCAGAGTCTATGCTATAAGGGCACAGGAGGAACAGGATGCTCCAGATGTCATCAAGGGTACGTTCTTCCTCTATAATACTTTTGTACAAGCATTAGTGGATCCTGGATCTACTCATTCATATATTTGTATCAAGCTACCTGTAGAAAAGGAAATACTAGTAGAGGAAAGTGACCAAGACATCCTGGTCACAAATCTGCTAGGCCACAGTGTGGTAGTAAACAAGGTATATAAGGGCTGTCCATTGAAGATTCAAGGAAAAGAGTTCTCGGCAGACTTAATCGAATTGCCTTTCCATGACTTTGACGTGACTTTGGGAATGGACTGGTTATCCCATCATCATGCAATGGTAGATTCTAAATTGAAGAGAATCTCTCTGAAAACTACTGAGAATGAAGAAATAACAGTTGTGGGTGCAAGGACAGATTTCTTGTCCAATGTCATTTGAGCTACAGTTGCAAGGAGATGGTTGAGAAAAGGGTTTGAAGCCTATCTGGCACACGTGGTTGACACTAGGCACGGTAAATTTGACTTGTCTGACGTACCCATAGTAAGGGATTTCTCTGAGGTATTTCCTGAAGAATTGCCTAGTTTGCCTCCAAAAAGGGAAGTTGAATTTGCTATTGAGATTATGCCGGGTACAGCTCTAATTTCAATTGCTCCATATAGGATGGCACCTGTTGAATTGAAAGAGTTAAAAATCCAGCTTCAAGAATTACTAGACAAGGGGTTCATACGTCCCAGTGTGTCATTGTGGGGAGCTTCGATACTGTTTGTAAAGAAGAAAGATGGGACACTGAGGTTATATGTTGACTACCGGCAGTTAAACAAAGTAACAGTGAAGAACAAGTATCTGTTGCCTAGAATTGATGATTTGTTTGATCAGTTGAAGGGAGTCGGTGTGTTTTCTAACATTTATCTCAGATCAGGGTATCATCAGCTAAGGTTTAAGGATGCAAATGTGCCTAAGACTGCATTCAGAACCCGATATGGGCATTATGAATTCCTGGTGATGCCATTTGGGTTAACAAACGCTCCAGCAGCATTCATGGACCTTATGAATCGTATCTTTCATCCATACTTTGATCGGTTCATAGTGGTATTCATTGATGACATCCTGGTGTATTCCAAGGATAAAGCAGAACATGATGAGCATTTGAGAATTGTTCTGCAGACTCTAAAAAAGAAGAAATTGTATGCTAAATTGTCCAAGTGTGAGTTCTGGTTGAATGAGATTACATTCCTTGGACATGTAGTATCAGCTGAAGGGATTAGAGTGGATCCCAAGAAGATTGAAGTAGTGATGGAATGGAAGCCTCCTAGGAATACAGCTGAGATCAGAAGTTTCTTAGGGTTAGCTGGATATTATAGAAGATTTGTAAAGGGATTTTCCTTAATAGTTGCTCCAATGGCCAAATTACTACACAAGAATATGAAATTTGACTGGAATGACAAGTGTCTAGCCAGTTTTGAGAGGCTGAAGGCTATGTTGACAGAGGTACCAGTGTTAACATAGCCAATGATGGGAAAAGACTTCATAGTCTATAGTGATGCCTCACATAATGGGTTAGGGTGTGTGCTAATGCAAGAAGGGAAAGTGGTCGCATATGCTTCCAGGCAGTTAAGGCCACATGAAAAGAATTACCCTACTCATGATTTGGAGTTAGCAGCAATTATCTTCACATTGAAGATATAAAGGCATTACTTGTATGGAGAAAAATTTTACATATACACAGACCATAAGAGTTTGAAGTATCTGCCAACCCAGAAGGAACTTAATTTGAGACAGAGGCGATGGATTGAATTCCTGAAAGATTATGATTGTGTGATTGACTACCACCCTGGGAAGGCAAACGTAGTCACTGATTCCTTAAGTAGAAAATCTATTATAGCATTAAGATCTTTGAATGCTCAACTCATGACGGAGTTATTTTGGCTGAGTTACAAGTGAAGCCAAATCTGTTACAACAAATACAGGATGGGCAAAGGACAGATGTGAAATTTATGGCTGTTATGGGCAAAATCAATGAGGGAAAGGAAACTGAATATGAAGTGAAAAAAAAATAGGTGCCTATACTATAAAGAAAGAGTATGTGTACCAGATGATAAAGAGTTGAAAACCAGTATTCTGAGAGAAGCACAAAATAGTGTGTATACTATGCACCCAGGAAGCACAAAAATGTACCATGACTTGAAACTTCGATACAGGTGGTCGGGTATGAAAAAGGACATAGTTGACTATGTAACTAGATGCTTGACATGTCAGCAAGTCAAAGCAGAACATCAAGTTCCATCAGGTTTGTTGTAGCCCATAAACATACCTGAATGGAAATGGGACCGAGTCACTATGGACTTTGTCAATGGTCTACTTCTCACTCAGAAGAAGCATGATGTAGTATGGGTGATTGTGGATAGGTTGACCAAATTAGCACATTTTCTACCAGTCAGAACTAATTACTCACTGAAAAAGCTAGCAGAATTATACATCAATGAAATAGTTAAACTATATGGAATTCCGCTTTCCAATATATCTGATAGAGACCCGAGGTTTACATTTAGATTTTGGAAGAAATTACAAGAATCCTTGGGCACACAACTTTATTTTAGTATGGCTTTTAATCCTCAGATGGATAGTCAGAAAGAATAATCCAGGTAAATTTTGAAACTTATTGAGTTATTGCAAATAATAAATTGAACTGATAATGATAATAATAACTGAACATATGTGATAAGTCCTC
The DNA here is from genome assembly GCF_030052815.1 of Hevea brasiliensis. Lineage (NCBI taxonomy): Eukaryota > Viridiplantae > Streptophyta > Magnoliopsida > Malpighiales > Euphorbiaceae > Hevea > Hevea brasiliensis. Next base: position 50,357,815 of record NC_079503.1, on the reverse strand, counting down.
GAGGATATGCTGAGGAGTTATGTTATTGAGTTTGAGGGAAGTTAGGACAGATACCTTCCACTGACAAAATTTGCATACAACAATAACTATCAAGTTAGCATACAAATGGCACCCTATGAAGCACTATATGGGAGAAAATGTAAAACACCAGTATGTTAGACTGAATTAGGTGAAGATAAGCTAGTGGGACCAGACCTAGTAAAACAGACAGAAGAAAAGGTGAAATTGATAAAGGCCAATTCAAAAGTTACCTCGAACCGACATAAATCTTATGCTGACTTGAAAAGAAAGGACATTGAATATGAAGTCGGTGAGAAGGTATTTCTCAAAGTATCACCCTGGAAGAAAGTGCTAAGATTTGGAAAAAAGGGAAAATTAAGCCCTAGGTTCATTGGCCCATATGAAGTTATTGAACGTGTGGGACCAGTAGCCTATAGATTGGCCTTACCACCTAAGCTGGACAAGATACATAATGTGTTCCATGTCTCGATGTTCAGAAGATACAGATCAGATCCTTCACATGTCATCTTAGCAAAAGAAATTGTTGTACAACCTGACCTGACATATGAAGAAGAACCGATTAAAATCTTGGCACGAGAGGTAAAAGAGCTTAGAAACATGACAATTCCACTAGTAAAAATCCTATGGAGGCACCACAACACGGAAGAGGCAACATGGGAGAGCGAGGAGACAATTAGGCAATAATTCCCTCAGCTCTTCATATTAGGTAAATTTCGAGGACGAAATTTTTATTTAGAGAGAAAGAGTTGTAACATTCTCCCTGTACCAATTCTGTATGTTCTATTGCTCTAGTGACCTAATATCAGTCCAGGCAAGTCAAGATGTCTGGAACTACACTTCGGTGATAGTAAACAGACATATATTGATGAAATAAATAAAAAGAAAATACAAAAAAAAATTAAAGAAAAAAAAAGAGAGAAAATGAAACTAAGTTAAACGAGCCGGTACCATAGCGATGGGTGACCGCACCGAGAAGTTACGACGAAGGCAATTGCCAATGACTGCGAGGAACCCTCGAAATTATATTTCGAGATAGAATTAAAGGTTTATTGAAATGTAATTGACACTAGAAATATCAAAGAAAAATTAATAAATTAGTACAAAGAAAAACAAAAAATCGACAAACAGATAAAAATCGGTGTTACTGAAAAATCGGGAATACAACCCGAAGAAGGGTATTTTGATCATTTGACACCTAGAGTTGCCTTTTAACCTCAATTAACATTGAAAATAAATGATATCACACTTTGAAAATGTCATGAAAAATTAAAATGTGGTACATTATATGAATGGTGAAAGAAATGGGGCTTCAAATCCAAATTATGAAACTTTGAATAAATAAACAATAAAATTAACCTAAGTGCTCCACTAACTCCTAATTTGGGACACCTATATAGGACTTTGGGATAGCAGATCCCACTAACTTGGTCTTCTTCTTCTTCATTATTCTTCTTGCCGAAATAGAGCTCCCAAACCAAAACCTCCATGGATGCACACATTGAAGCTTTCTCTCTCCATCATCAAGCCATAATTTCTGCAATTGTTCTTCATTAAAGTTGATCTACACATCTTGGGAACCTTTAGGTAGCAAAAAGTAGGGTAAATTCCAAAGATTTATCAAGGTCAATATGAGGTAAGTGTCCAAATCCCCTCCCTTGCTTTACTAAACTTCATGTTTAGGTTGAGGTAAGTTGAATAGTGAAGAGAATGGAAGAATTTATTGAGTTATGGTGTTGTTCAATTTTGGAAACCATGAGAACCTATGTTGCTTGAGTTTTTCTTACCTCTAATGGATGGAAAATAATGTTGATTTAGTCATTTTAATGTTGTAGTAATTTAGTTTTCATGTATATGTACATTGAACACTTGAATTTGAGGGTTTGGAAAGCAATTTATATATCTTAGCAAACTGCCACTTTTGGCAGCCTTTAAATTCATGAATTAGTTTTTGGTTTCATGAATTTTCTTGATGAATTATGGTGAAGATAAATTGAGGGCAGTGTATGTGAAGTAATGGTTGGGATGTATATGTTATAATCAAGTGTTTTCATGTATATATTATGTTAAATTTAACTTTACAAATTAGGGTTGTATAATGTACATAGAACACTTGTATATTCTACCCAAATAGACATGATTGAGATATGATGAATGGTATAGAAGTATTATGAATGTACATTTATAGTTTTGGGAGAAAGAGAAGTGTCAGTTGGAAGTGTTTTTTGTGTGCAGATTTTGTGTTGTGAAGGCAGTAGGTAAATTGAACAATAAGTGACAATTGGTGACCCCAATTGGTATGAGGCCAATGGGAGGTGAAATTAGACACAAAATAGGCCAACTTTCATGTAAAAATTTTGCCAAAATTCTGCCTAGAAACTGACCTTAAAAATGACCTAATCTGGAATTGGTAAGTGCAGGCCCAGATTTTTAACCATATGAATGGTAGTCACTAAGATGACCATAACTCACTCAAAACAGGTCCAAATGACTTGAAAGTTTTACCATTGAAAGCTTAGACATAGAGCTACAATTCTTATGTGGACACTAAAGCCCAAAAATGGCCAGAACCAAGTCAAATTGCTTGCACAAGTTTGGGTACCAAAACTGCCAGAACTAAATGTGACCTAAAATTGACCAAATTTTGCACTAAAGATGCAATCTGTCCAGCTTTAGTAAATTGACCATATCTTGGTCTATACAACTTAGAATGACCTGAAATTTATGCCAAAAGTTCAATAAGACATAGAGCTACAATTTTTCTTCTTTGGCAGAAGCTAAAAACCAAGAGAAATAGGACATTAAGCTAGACCAATCTAGCACACTAAAAATGAAAATTTAACATTTACATACAATGATGCTTGAAGTAATTTGGCAATGAATGCCAACTTGTAAAAAGGGTAAATTGCACTATATTGGCAGTGTATTGAATTACAAATTGTGACATGTTGATGCTAGAATCAACTTATCCATTTTACCTAAAAAGGTCAATATTTACATTGACTTGTAAATTACAAGATAACTAGTAAACTCAAAAAAATGAAGAATTAAACAATTAATTTGTAATGTGCTCTAGTTTGCCTAGTTGACTAGTTTGGATTGGTTGGCATGCCAATAGGATTTTGACAGTTGTTCTGTAAATGACTTTATGCCATACTGTGTTTTTACGCCTTTTATGCCGCATTGTGACTTTAATAGCCTACGGCTATACATATTGTGTTATTATACTTGGCTTATCGACGGATTGAGTATATGGCTTTTTAGCCACACTGTTTACACACATGGAGACACTTTGTGACTGACGGTGTGACGGCCTGAGGTACTAGGTACCCAGTGCCAGTATATCCGTTTATCCAATCTGATCAGTATATAGGCTACATGGGCAGTTAATTTAAGCATTATTAAATTCAAATAGTTAAATTCAATTTATTGACATGCAACACCACCAAGCAGAATTGCTTAGCGCGTTGCTTTTGCTATGAGTACATATTGGAGACATAGCTGGGGAGCCCAGCAGACCTACAACTGGGTAAGACATCAGATCTGCACAGTAGTCTAGAGTCATCTACACTACACTGCATACATGGCAGGACTTAGGATCTTGTGTAATGACTATCAGTTGTATTTTGACATTTTGTTATGTAATTTTGTGTATTCTAAAACTTTAAGGTTTGTAATAATTTGTACATATTAAACTCCTATGGAGAGTGTTTTAATGAATGTAAATTATGATGGATTGTATTTTGAAACTATGAAATAGTTGAGATTTTAAGAATATTATCATATTAAACTGTTTTTAACATGTTTAGAAGGACAGTTTGTCTGAAATACAGACAGTACCTTGCCGGATTTTTATAACCATTTTTGAAACTCTGATTTTATTAAAGTATGAAAATAGAATCAGCATGATGTGAATTTTACATAAAAGACTTCTTAAAATCAAATTGAGTTCAGGAAATGAGATGATCATAGACTAGGTGCTCTGGCATGCTATGTAGCACGCCTTGCTTGGCTATACTGTAGACGGGTGAGGGGTGTTACAACAAAATCTTCTAAATAAATGATTAAGTTGGAAATGGTATAATTATGGTAATTATATCATGGCCTCCATTGAGGCAACTATTTTAAGAAATTTTAAATACTTGCATTATTAGCTATATGAGCTTGGAAATGATGCATTTGTTTAAGAGATTTTCTTAAGAATAATTGTTAAGCATAAGATGTTGTAAGTATGTAAATGGTTGGTGGTGGCCGATAATGGATGTGCCTAAGGTCATTAAAATTATTTGCATGCCTACTAGCTCAATGGGATCAACTTAACTAATGCAAGATAAATCAATAATGGATCTACTTAAGATTTTGAGCTTTAGGGGCCAAATAAATTATTGAACCTCACATGAGATGTGATGGGCAAGGAGTTGCTCACTTATAGTTTATTGTAATTCTAATAATGGATGTGCATGAGGATGATTAATAAGACTATAAGAATTCAATCACCCACTAAAAATCCATCCAACTAGGATTTTCGTTTTCTATTTTTGAAATGTAGGATTCGCCAAGTTAGTGGGAGGACCAATTTGATTAAAAGACCATAATCATTTTGGTTAATTACTTGATACATTTAATAATTAATCTTGTTATTTCAGCAGTTTATTTTCTGATAATAATGAGCACATAGCAACCACCACCATCCAATATTCTTGTGAGACAATAGGTTGACAGGACCTAACCTTTCTGATTGACTCAGAAATTTAAAACTTGTCCTGAACCAAGAATATATTGGATATGTTCTAGATTCAAAGATTCCTGGTCTCTTACCTCCAGAGGCCACTCCAGAGGAATCAGAAACTTTGGAAAAGTGGAAGGAGCATGATATGAGAGCCAAATGCTATATGCTTGCTTCTATGACTAATGAGTTACAAAAGCAACATGAAAACGTGTAAAATTTCACCTATAAGAGTTGTATGGTGAGCATAGCAGGAATGCTAGATATGAGATATCTAGACAGCTATTTCGCATGAGGATGTCAGAGGGACAGAATGTAGGAGATCATGTCCACAAGATAATTCAGCTAGTTGAGCAGCTGAAACATCTTGATTTTCACATGGATTTCCAACTGCAGACAGATTTGATCCTTCAGTCCCTACGAGGGTCATTTGGGAATTTTATGACAAATTTTCACATGACTAAGCAAGAATGCACTCTGGCTGGCTTGCTTAACATGATGGTTATTGCCCAAAAGAATATGCCGAGCAATAAAGGAAAGAGGTAGCTTTGGTTGCATCTTCTTCTTCTGTTGGAAAGTCCAAGAAGAAGAAGAAGGGCAATGAGAAAAAGAAACCTCAAGTTCCTGGACCTTCAAAGAAGATAGCCAAACAGAAGGGCAAGACCGAAGCTAATAAAGGCAAAGGAAAGTGTTTCCACTGCCAGAAGGATGGGCACTAGAAGAGAAACTGCCCAGAGTATCTTGCTTCTCTGAAGGATAAGAAAGATAAACCTTCAGAAGGTATGTCTATATCTTGTTATTTGGATTCTAATGATGCTCATAGTTCATCTACAGCTTGGGTTTTAGATACTGGTGCTAGTTCTCACATTACTTTTGATATGCAGGAACTAGCAAGTAGTAGCAGCTTGCAGACATGAGATGTTAGACTCCGGATTGGCAATGGCCCAACTGTTGAAGCTTTAACCATAGGATCTAAATCTTTGTACATGTATGGACATGTTTTGTATTTAAATAAAATTTTATATGTACCTGATACTTTTAAGAACATCATTTCTGTATCTAGTTTGATTAGAAATGGTTATGAATTTCAGTTCACAAATGATGTTTGCAATGTTTATTTTGGAAATGAATATGTTAGCTCAGGTTATATGCATGATGGACTTTATTATTTGGATAATAATGTTAAATACAAATCTAATGCAAGCAATCTAAATGAATGTAATGCCATGATGAAAATCAACTCAAGTTCAAAATATATTTGGCACTTAAGATTAGGTCATATTGCAAAAGATAGGATTGCAAAGCTAGAGAAAATGGGAATTTTATCCTCATTAGGTTCTGAACCTACTCCAACTTGTGAATCCTTCCTTTAAGGCAAAATGACTAGATCACCTTTTGTTGGACAGGGGTTAAGAACAAAAAATATTTTGGAACTTATACTTAGTGATGTATGTGGTCCATTTAAAGAAATGGCTAGAGGCAGTTTTCATTTATTTATTACCTTTTTCTGATGATAAATCAAGGTTTGGGTATTTATATTTGATGAAATACAAACATGAATCCTTTGAAAAGTTCAAAGAATTTAAATCTAAAGTAGAAAATCAAACAGGAAAAAGTATTAAATCTCTTCAATCATATCATGGAGGTGAATACTTAAGTACTGAATTTGATGAATACTTGAAAGAGCATGGTATTATCTCCCAGCTGACTCCTCCAGGAATGCTATAATTAAATGGTGTGTTTGAAAGGAGAAATTGTACCATATTAGATATGGTACGCAGTATGATGAGCTATACTGATATGCCAGTCTCCTTTTGGGGATTTGCATTAGAATCAGCTTTGCATATTCTGAATAGGATTCCATCAAAGTCAGTTTCTTCCACACCTTATGAGATATGGCATAGAAGAAAACCAAGTCTTAAACATGTTAAGATTTAGGGTTGTCCAACTTATATTAAAAAGCTGAAGACTAATAAATTGGAAACCAAATCAGAAAGGAATCGATTTGTTGGGTATCTAAAAGAAAGTTTTGGATATTATTTTTATTTGCCTACATCACAAAAGGTTGTGGTAAGTAGAGATGTCATATTTCTTGAATAACAATTTATTCAAGAAGTGACAAAGAAAGGCAAATAGAGTTAGAATTAGAGAATTCTGACCAACTAACAAATCAGATGGATATAGATCCATCTAGTCAACCTATGCCTATTGATGAAACATCTACTATAATTCCTCACAGATCAACTAGGATATCTCATCCATCAGAGAGATATGGTTTTCTTCATGCAGATGAACAAGAGTTATTTGCTAATGAAGAAATAGATCATGGAGATGATCCTTTTACCTATGAAAAAGCTATATCAGATATAGACTCTTCTAAATGGATTAAAGCTATGAAATCCAAAATTGATTTCATGCATAAAAACCATGTTTGGGATCTTGTTGACCCACCTGAAGGTGTTGTACCTATAGGAAATAAATGGGTTTTCAAGAAGAATATTGGTTCTGATGGAAAGGTAGAGACTTATAAGGCAAGGCTAGTTGCGAAAGGGTTTCGCCAAAGGTAAGGAATCGACTATGAGGAGACTTTCTCACCTGTTGCCATACTTAAATCAATTAGGATTTTATTAGCAATAGCTGCATACTATGATTATGATATTTGGCAGATGGATGTCAAAACAGCTTTTCTCAATGGAAACATTGATGAAAACATTTTCATGGAACAACCTAGGGGTTTTGAATCCCAAGATAGTTCCAAGGTGTGCAAGCTAAAACGATCCATTTATGGGTTGAAACAAGCTTCGAGGAGTTAGAACATCCATTTTGATAAAGCCATTAAGTCATTTGGTTTTATAAAAAAAAAAAGTGAATGAACCATATGTATATAAGAAGGTTAGTAAAAGTGCTGTCACTTTCCTTGTCTTATATGTAGATGATATTTTATTGATAAGCAATGACATAGGTATGTTGACAATTGTCAAGGTATGGTTGTCAAACACATTTTCCATGAAAGACTTAGAGGAAGCAACCTATATTCTTGGAATTCGCATCTATAGAGATAGAGCGAAAAGAATAATTGGTTTATCCCAAAGTCTATACTTGGAAAATGTATTGAAGAGGTTTAACATGCTTGATTCCAAGAGAGGATTATTGCTAGTAAGACATGGTATCCATCTTTCTTAGGAAATGTCTCCAAAGACACAGGAAGAAAGAGACAAGATGGCCAGGATTCCATTTGCCTCGGCTATTAGAAGTTTGATGTATGCAATGTTGTGTATTAGGCTGGATATCACGTATTCTGTTCGTTTGACTAGCAAATTTCAATCCAATCCAGGTTTGGAACACTGGATTGCTGTCAAGAATATCCCTAAGTACTTGAGAAGAACTAAGGATTTATTCTTGATTTATGGAGGTGGCGATCTACAATTGGATGGTTATACTGATTCTGATTTTTAATCAGATATCGATGATAGAAAGTCTACCTCTAGTTTCATGTTCATTTGTAATGGATGTGCAATCAGTTGGAAATGTTCCAAACAGAGCACGACTGTTGATTCCACTACAGAGGTCGAGTACATTGCCACATTAGATGCTACAAGAGAGGCTGTTTGGATAAAGAAGTTTGTGATAGAACTTGCAGTAGTTCCTTCTATTGAGTCAGCAATTCCTCTCTACTGTGACAATAATGGAGCAGTCATACAGGCTAAGGATGTAAGACCCCTATGTTCGGTAGTGTGTTCTACTGTTCCGGTGACTAGTGTTGTCCGGACAGCTAGGATGCCTAGAACTACACTTCGATATGAGTGAGGAGACATAAAATAATGAAATACAAGAAAAGAAAACACAAGAAAAACAAAGGAAAAATAATAGTAAAGAAATGCAACCAAGTTAAGCGCGCCGAGAACCCTAGCAATGGGTGACCGCACTGGGAAGTCACGGCGTAGACCGTTGACTAGCCCTGGACTGCAAGGAACCTTGGAAATTATTTTAAGACTTAAATAGACACCTATTGAAGTATAAATACCATTATAAATATCAAAGAAAAATTAATTAATTAGTACAAAGAAAAGTAAGAAATCAAAAAACGGACAAAACCCGGTGTTACCGAAAAATTGGGAATGCAACCCAAACAGGGGCATTGTGGGCATTTGACATCCCAAGTTGTCTTTTGACCTAAATGTCCATTGAAAATACATGATATTATATTTGGAAAATGTCATGAAAATTTTAATTAGTAGTACCTAATGTAAATAGCAAAAATGGGATTCAAATTGAGTAATTAACACATTTAAATCATATTAAATCATTTTCTTAGGTGAGTGGAGCACTATGGGGTTAAACAACCATTAAATGGGCAGGTGTAAATCCACTAACAAATCTATAAACTCATCTTTAACCTTCATTCCCTTCCATTGCCGAAGTGAAGATTTCTCCCAAAGAAACTCCATGGCCGCACCATGCATGGAGCTCAAGTTCTCCATGATCAAGCCTTGATTTCTTGCAAGTGTCTTCATGAAAAATGATCCTCACACCATGGGCAGTAGATAGGCAGTAAGAAATGAAAGTTTTTGTGGAGTTTTGAAGAATTTCCGAAGTGGTAAGTTTGAGTTTTTGATTATTGTTTTATTAAAGTTTGTAAGGATGTTATGGGTACTTGATTTATGGAGAAATTTTTGAGGTTTGATGTTTAAAGGGGATGTGTACTTTTGGCAGCCATGAAAACACTTTGAGGACAGCTTATCCTTGCTTCTAAATGGTAGATTAAAGGATTGATTAAATGTATATGTGTGTAGGAAATTATTTGGGTTATGTATACTTAGTATATGAGGATGTGTGTTTGAAATTTGAAGCTTGGGAATTAATGGAATGTAATGCATGAATTGGCAGCCTAGTTGGGTGAACCATAAGGATGTTATTTCATGTTTGGATGATGGAATATTAATGTTGAATTGTGTTAGTTGTGATGGCAGTTTGGGTATATGTGTGATGGTGTGAAGTTGGACATGTAAATGAGCATGAATAGGTAGTTAAATTATTGTAATTGAATTTGACAAATTTTGCACTTAATGGTGTATGTTGAATGTGATTGTAAGCTGCCAAAATGATCAATAAAATGTTGTGAAATATGTTTAGGTTAGGGTACAAACCATAAATGGCATAAAGGTGAAGTTTGGTAAGGGTTAAAGGTGATCTTTGATGAGTATGAATAAAATGCAATAGGGCAGTTTATGTTTTGGGATTAGAACCTTAAGTGTGTGGCTCCAATAGGTATGAGACCAATTGGAGGTGAAATTAGGCACAAAATTTGCCAACTTTCATGAAGGAAGCTTGCCAAAATTCTGCTTGCAAGGTAGCTTGAAAAATGACCAAATCCGGATTAAGTGCAAATAAGGCCTGAAAATTTACCATTTGGGCAGTAGTTAGTTTTTAGGCCATAACTCACTCAAAACAGGTCCAATTGACCTGAAATTTTAACCATAAATAGATAAGACCCATATCTATAAGTCTTATGAAGACACCAAAGCCCAGAAATGACCATAAGCAAGTCAAATAGCTTGCATAAGTTCGGGTCCAAAAACTGGCCGAACCTAAAATGACCTAAAGTGACCAATTTTGATACATTTTGACCAGCAATAGTAAAATGACCATAACTTAGTCTACATAAGTCAGAATGATCTGAAATTTTGCCCCGAGTGCAATAAGACATAGATCTACAAATTTGTAGTTTAGACTGAAACCCGAAAACCGAGGAAACTAGGTCGTCCGGCTAGGTCAAACTAGTATCCCGGAATCCAGCAAGTTGCAATAAAATGCAGTACAGATAGAAATGAAATTGATAACATGTACCAACCCTAAAAGACTATCGAATGTGACATATTAGTAACATTAAAACCTAATTTACCTAGAATGCTTTGAGGGACAACATATTAGATTGACTAAGCAAATAATAGAATTTAGTGAATTAATTATCGAGCATTATCGTTAGAGACAGTTTAAATGAGTACTGAAACACCTCAAATTGTGTTTCTCAGTTAGCAAAGACTCAGGGAAAGGGAAGGAAACACTGAGTCAAGGCCAGGAGACAGTTATCAGAGGTTTGTGCACAATGGCTATTTCTTTTGAATTTTTCAATTGAAATGAATTATGACTATTGTACATTATTGTTTTAAATTATGTTTGTGCACAATAGTTATTTCTTTTGAATTTTTCAATTGAAATAAATTATGATTATTTGTATGTTATTATTTTAAATTGTGTTTGTGCACAATAAGTATTTCTTTTGAATTTTTCAATTGAAATAAATTACGATTATTTATATGTAAATTGTGTTTGTGCACAATAAGTATTTCTTTTGAATTTTTCAATTGAAATAAATTACGATTATTTATATGTTATTGTTTTAAATTGTGTTTGTGCGCAATAATTTTGATATTTACTGGTTTTACTAGCAAATTTATTTGGAGAAATGAGTTATGAATAATTTTTTATTGCTTTGGCTTTGGGAATATTATTTGGAACTTATTGTGTTGCCAACTTGCAAATGGAAATTTTGAGATAAAATGTGATTTATGGTTTGTATGAAATATTGTGATTTGAAATTGTTTTGATTCACACTTGGCATGACACTGTTAATATATTCCTCCCTCTTTGACTTATCAGTCTGGGGTGAGTGTGATTATGTTTCTCCCTCTTTGACTTCCCAGTCTGAGGTGAGTGTGGATGAGTACTCATTATTCAGCTAGCTTCCTCCTCATTGATTTTGATTATTGGGGTGAGTGTGTCTTGTCGTGGTGTACAACACGGCATGTGTGGAAAAATTGTGTCATGGCCTAAATTGTGTTATCGATCGGCAACATTGTATTATTCAGTTATTTGATCAAATTGTGTTAATTCAATTATTTGATCAAATTGTGTTATTGATTGGCAAAACTGTATTATTCAGTTATTTGGTCAAATTGTGTTATTGATTGGCAAAACTATATTATTCAGTTATTTGATCAAATTGTGTTATGGATTGTCAAAACCGTGTTATTCAGTTATTTGATCAAATTGTGTTATGGATTGGCAAAACTGTGTTACTCAGTTATTTGATCAAATTTATGTTATATGAACTTTGTAAATTGTGAAATAAAATTGTGAACTATTTGATTTGTGAATTGTCAATAAAAGATTTATGTATCGCATTTCAAATTGTTATTGTGCACCACTGAGTAAATTTTACTCAGCGATAGCTTTTGATTGCTGTCACAGGTAGACAGACTGACAGGGCAGCAGACTATGCTGCTAGTACTACATTGAGAGATCATCGGGTATATTGAGTATACCACATTTTGCATTTTGTACTGTAATGTATGTTCACTGTATGTATATATTGTTCTTGCTTTTGAGCAGTTGTAAATTAAAATTGTACATTGAAGTTGTAAAGTAAATTATGAGTTATTTTGGCTTGTAAAATTTGTACTGTATTTCTTTTATCTCAGTCTTTGAAAAATTATTATGAATTTGAGTTGAAAAACATATTGTGTCGAATTATGTTGGAGTTTGAGATTGAGAAAAATATTGAAGTGCTTTTTACAGGTTTTTGAAGAACTATTTTGTCCAAAATACAGATGGCACTCTGCCAAAATTTTTACAAAAATTATTAATAGTCCAAGTGTGTTAGCTGTTTCACTTCAGTTCAAAAAGGTTTTTAACACCTGTAAATAGTGCTCACCACTATAAAAAGAAGTAAGAAAAGTTTTAAAATCCCTTGTAGTGTATTTAATGGGTTATCAGTAGACGAAGTTGGTAATTCATTAGGTATACTACGGGATCATGTTATGCCTTACAGAGGGGTAGAGTGTGACATGTTTTAGTGGTATCAGAGCTAGTTTTTATATTCTGTTTTCACATGTTATTTGAATATTCTTTCTTCATAGTACAACTACTCAATGTCATTGTTTGATACATACAGTACATTACATTATAAATATGCACTAACGGGAGGAAATCTCCTTGTGTTATTTGTTCAAGAGATCTAAGATCCTCGCATTGACCATGGAAGAGGGTGATCGTTCAGTCGATCAATCTATAGAGGCTGAGGTGCAAGGGGATGCCCCAGCCCTACACAATGTCAGTGGTTCAGCAGCACCAGCCCCTGCAGTACCGCAGTTTCCTGCTCAGTTCGCTCAGCAGATGGCTGCAATGTTCCAACAAATGGCTGGTAATATGCGTACTCAAGTCCCAATACAGTCCCCAGTGGTACAACCACAGTCTTCTGCTAGACAGTATGACAAATTGATGAAATATGGGGCTACAGAGTTCAAGGGGACAGTATCCTCTAGAGGCTGAACAGTGGTTAGAGAGGATGGATAGGGTGTTCAAGAAGCTACATTGTATAGAGGAGCTCAGATTTGAATACTCAGTATCTTTGCTACAAGGGGATGCTTATGACTGGTGGAAAACCATTCCTCACAGTCTGGTAGAACCTGCAGTGCTAACATGGAATGACTTTCTCAGGGAATTCAGACAAAAATATGTCCCCGATGCTTATGTAGACCAGAAGCTGTAAGAGTTCCTATGTCTGAAACAGGGGAGTAGATCGGTGGCTGAATATGAAAGGGAATTTTCCCACCTAAGCCATTATGCAGTAAGTCTACTTTCTACCAGTAGGGAGAGATGTAAGAGGTTTGAAACCGGCTTAAAGCCTAGTATCATATTATAAGTGGTCGGATTCAAACATAACAACTTCTCTGAACTTATTTCTCAAGCACTAGAATTAGAAAGAATTGAATCTGAAGCGGCTCCTAAGAAAAAGAAATCAGAGAAGACATAAAAAGAGGGAAAGTCAGTAGAACAGAGTTCTAGTGGTCCTACTGGAAAGAGGAAAAACTTTAGGGGATACAACAGAGGTAGCAAGAAGTCCGGTAGAGATAGATCTTCTGGACAGAAACCACCCCGATCTGATCAGCAAACTCAACAGAAACCCAGAAATGCGCTGTCAGATCGACTTTGTGAAACTTGTGGTAAACCACATAGTGGGGTATATTATAGAGCCATAGGAGCATGTTTTAATTGTGGAGAGACTGGTCATTTTGCTAGGGATTGTGTAAATCCATGTCGTTCTGGATCATTTACTACACCAAAGGGATCAACCCAAGTTTCTACCCCAAAGAGTTCACCATCAGTTAGTAGAGGCAGAGGTAGAGGTAGGGGTAGTACACCTAGAAGTCAGAGTACTGTGAATCAGCCAGACCAAGGTGATGCTTCAGCTAGAGTATACGCTATACAGCAGAGAGAAGAGGCTGAGACTTTTGACATTGTTGCTGGTACTTTCTCAATTAGTAACTAAGATATATATATGTATTGTTTGACCTGGAGTTTACATACTTTTATGTTAGTATTAGAACTATATGTTCTGTTATTATTCCTTTACAAGGGAATAAATTTTGATGCATTAGTGATTAGTCCTTTAAGATAAGGATTGTGATAATAAGTGAAATTAGTTTTGAAAGACTTTATCGGCGAAAAGTATTTTCTAACACACCATAAATTATAAAGCTAATTGGCGAGCCTACTTAATGTAAGGCAAGAGGACGTAAAAGTAAGATGCAGTAATGGAATTGCTCTAGATGAGGGCAAGGATGTTACTATTAGTAATTGCTAATGGATGTTGTAATCAGAAGAAGATTCGAATATCAGTAAATTCGAAAAGGATAAAATATCAGAAAATTTGATCTATTAGGATGTATCGTAGTAACTATGCAATGTTCTTGATGTTTATACTGTAAGCTGTAGATTACAGTACTGACTTGAGATTATTATATAAAGCTACGTACTACTCGATAATACAGCAAGATGAGAATAGTTGCCAACAGCATCTGTTTTGGTATAGTTATGCCAGGACAGAATTTTATTGTTGGAAATAAGTTTGAAAATCCTACTTAGGGATTTAAAACTCAAAAGTTAGAATATCGAAAGGTTATAATTTACTACAAAAGGGAAGTAAGTTATAGAATATTGATAGATAAAAAGAGTTATAGAAGTAAAAATTCGAACAGTTGGTTCAGATATAACAAAAAAATGTTACGAATGTGAGGAAGACTATTGACTAGAATGGTCAGAGGACCAATGACTAGATAAATCATTCTAACATGACCTCAAGGATCATTCAAGAAGGAACATGAACCAAAATATTAGACAGGACAATAATAAGAGAAGATTGGTGTTATACAAACAAATTAAACGTTGTATTAGATTGTTAAAAGTCTTATACAAATTTGAGAGAAAGAAGATTATACGATCATATAGAAAGGAGAAAATAAACGTATGACTATTGTAAGATGGCTATTGGGTAAAATTTCGCAGACGAAATTTATTTAAGGGGGGGAGAATTGTAACACCCCTATGTTCGATAGTGCGTTCTACTGTTCTGGTGACCAGTGTTTTCCGGACAGCTAGGATGCCTAGAACTACACTTCAATATGAGTGAGGAGACATAAAATAATGAAATACAAGAAAAGAAAACACTAGAAAAACAAAGGAAAAATAATAGTAAAGAAATGCAACCAAGTTAAGCGAGCCGAGAACCCTAGCGATGGGTGACCGCACAGGGAAGTCACGGCGTGGACCGTTGACTAGTCCTGGACCGCCGGGAACCCTGGAAATTATTTTTAAGACTTAAATAGACACCTATTGAAGTATAAATACCATTAGAAATATCAAAGAAAAATTAATTAATTAGTACAAAGAAAAGTGAGAAAACGAAAAACGGACAAAACCCGGTGTTATCGAAAAATCAGGAATGCAACCCGAATAGGGGAATTGTGGGCATTTGACATCCCGAGTTGTCTTTTGACATAAATGCCCATTGAAAATACATGATATTATATTTGGAAAATGTCGTAAAAAATTTAATTAGTGGTACCTAATGTAAATAGCAAAAATGGGATTCAAATTGAGTAATTAACACATTTAAATCATATTAAATCATTTTCTTAGGTGAGTGGAGCACTATGGGGTTAAACAACCATTAAATGGGCAGGTATAAATCCACTAACAAATCTGTAAACTCATCTTCAACCTTCATTCCCTTCCATTGCCGAAGTGAAGATTTCTCCCAAAGAAACTCCATGGTCGCACCATGCATGGAGCTCAAGTTCTCCATGATCAAGCCTTGATTTCTTGCAAGTGTCTTCATGAAAAATGATCCTCACACCATGGGCAGTAGATAGGCAGCAAGAAATGAAAGTTTTTGTGGAGTTTTGAAGAATTTCGAAAGTCGTAAGTTTGAGTTTTTAATTATTGTTTTATTAAAGTTTGTAAGGATGTTATGGGTACTTGATTTATGGAGAAATTTTTGAGGTTTGATGTTTAAAGGGGATGTGTACTTTTGGCAGCCATGGAAACACTTTGAGGACAGCTTATTCTTGCTTCTAAATGGTAGATTAAAGGATTGATTAAATGTATATGTGTGTAGGAAATTATTTGGGTGATGTATACTTAGTATATGTGGATGTGTATTTGAAATTTGAAGCTTGGGAATTAATGGAATGTAGTGCATGAATTGGCAGCCTGGTTGGGTGAACCATAAAGATGTTATTTTATGTTTGGATGATGGAATATTAATGTTGAATTGTGTTAGTTGTGATGGCAGTTTGGGTATATGTGTGATGGTGTGAAGTTGGACATGTAAATGAGCATGAATAGGTAGTTAAATTATTGTAATTGAATTTGACAAATTCTGCACTTAATGGTGCATGTTGAATGTGATTGTAAGCTGCCAAAATGATCTATAAAATGTTGTGAAAAATTTTTAGGTTAGGGCACAAACCAGAAATGGCATAAAGGTGAAGTTTGGTAAGGGTTAAAGGTGATCTTTGATGAGTATGAATAAAATGCAATAGGGCAGTTTGTGTTTTGGGCTTAGAACCTTAAGTGTGTGGCTCCAATTGGTATGAGACCAATTGGAGGTTAAACTAGGCACAAAATGTGCCAACTTTCATGAAGGAAGCTTGCCAAAATTCTGCTCGCAAGATAGCTTGAAAAATGACCAAATCCGAATTAAGTGCAAATAAGGCCTGAAAATTTACCATTTGGGCAGCAGTTAGTGTTTAGGCCATAACTCACTCAAAACAGGTCCAATTGACCTGAAATTTTAACCATGAATAGTTAAGTCCATATCTACAAGTCTTATGAAGACTCCAAAGCCTAGAAATGACCATAAGCAAGTCAAATAGCTTGCACAAGTTTGGGTCCAAAAACTGGCCGAACCTAAAATGACCTAAAATGACCTAAAGTAACCAATTTTGATGCATTTTGACCAGCAATAGTAAAATGACCATAACTTCGTCTACATAACTCAGAATGACCTGATATTTTGCCCCGAGTGCAATAAGACATAGATCTACAAGTTTGTAGTTTAGACTGAAACCCGAAAACTGAGGGAACTAGGTCGTCCGGCTAGGTCAAACTAGTATCCAGGAATCCAGCAAGTTGCAATAAAACGCAGTATACATGAAAATGAAATTGGTAACATGTACCAACCCTAAAAGACTATCGAATGTGACATATTAGTAACATTAAAACCTAATTTACCTAGAATGCATCGAGGGTCAACATATTGGGTTGACTAAGCAAATAATAGAATTTAGTGAATTAATTATCAAGTATTATCGTTAGAGACAGTTTAAATGAGTACTGAAACACCTCAAATTGTGTTTCTCAGTTAGCAAAGACTCAGGGAAAGGGAAGGAAACACTGAGTCAAGGTCAGGAGACAGTTATCAGAGGTTTGTGTACAACGGCTATTTCTTTTGAATTTTTCAATTGAAATGAATTATGACTATTGTACATTATTGTTTTAAATTATGTTTGTGCACAATAGTTATTTCTTTTGAATTTTTCAATTGAAATAAATTATGATTATTTGTATGTTATTGTTTTAAATTGTGTTTGTGCACAATAAGTATTTCTTTTGAATTTTTCAATTGAAATAAATTATGATTATTTATATGTTATTGTTTTAAATTGTGTTTGTGCACAATAAGTATTTCTTTTGAATTTTTCAATTGAAATAAATTACGATTATTTATATGTTATTGTTTTAAATTGTGTTTATGCACAATAATTTTGATATTTACTGCTTTTACTAGCAAATTTATTTGGAGAAATGAGTTATGAATAATTTTTAATTGCTTTGGTTTTGGGAATATTATTTAGAACTTATTGTGTTGCCAACTTGCAAATGGAAATTTTGAGATAAAATGTGATTTATGGTTTGTATGAAATATTGTGATTTGAAATTGTTTTGATTCACACTTAGCATGACACTGTTAATATATTCCTCCATCTTTAACTTATCAGTCTGGGGTGAGTGTGATTATGTTCCTCCCTCTTTGACTTCCCAGTCTGAGGTGAGTGTGGATGAGTACTCATTATTTAGCTAGCTTCCTCCCTCATTGATTTTGATTATTGGGGTGAGTGTGTCTTGTCGTGGTGTACAACACGGCATGTGTGGAAAAATTGTGTCATGGCCTAAATTGTATTATCGATTGGCAACACTGTATTATTCAGTTATTTGATCAAATTGTGTTAATTCAATTATTTGATCAAATTGTGTTATTGATTGACAAAACTGTATTATTCAGTTATTTGATCAAATTGTGTTATTGATTGGCAAAATTGTATTATTCAGTTATTTGATCAAATGGTGTTATGGATTGGCAAAACCGTGTTATTCAGTTATTTGATCAAATTGTGTTATGGATTGGCAAAACTGTGTTACTCAGTTATTTGATCAAATTTATGTTATATGAACTTTGTAAATTGTGAAATAGAATTGTGAACTATTTGATTTGTGAATTGTCAATAAAAGATTTATGTATCGCATTTCAAATTGTTATTGTGCACCACTGAGTAAATTTTACTCAGCGATAGCTTTGATTATCGCCGCAGTAGATGTGATCGACAGACTATTTGCTAGTACTACATTGAGAGATCATCGGGTATATTGAGTATACCACATTTTGCATTTTGTACTGTAATGTATGTTCACTGTATGTATATATTGTTCTTGGTTTTAAGCAGTTGTAAATTAAAATTGTACATTGAAGTTGTAAAGTAAATTATGAGTTATTTTGGCTTGTATAATTTGTACTATATTTCTTTTATCTCAGTCTTTGAAAAATTATTGTGGATTTGAGTTGAAAAACATATTGTGTTGAATTTTGTTGGAGTTTGAGATTGAGAAAAATATTGAAGTGCTTTTTACAGGTTTTTGAAGAACTGTTTTGTCCAAAATACAGATGGCACTCTGCCAAAATTTTTACAGAAATTATTAATAGTCCAAGTGTGTTAGCTGTTTCACTTCAGTTCAAAAAGGTTTTTAACACCTGTAAATAGTGCTCACTACTATAAAAAGAAGTAAGAAAAGTTTTAAAATCCCTTATAGTGTATTTAATAGGTTATCAATAGACGAAGTTGGTAATTCATTAGGTATACTACGGGATCATGTTATGCCTTACAGAGGGGTAGGGTGTGACAAAGGAACCTGATCTCACCAGAAATCCAAACACATAGAAATGCACTACCACATTATCAGAGAGATAGTTGGGCGAAGCGATGTAGCCATCCAAAAAATAGCATCAGCCGAAAATCAAGCTGATCCATTCACAAAGCCTATGTCACAAAGTCAGTTAGATCGATATTTTGAGAAGATGAGTCTAAGATATTGTAATGAATGGCTCTAGTGCTAGTGGAAGATTGTTAGTAGTATGCCCTAGAGCATATCATTTTTATATGTATCTTTTACATATTTTTATTAATATAGGGCAATTTCACTTTTCCGTTTTCATAATCCATTTATGTGTAATTGAAAAGGTCCTTTGATATTTGGTTAGAAATTCTATTCTTAAGTTTTTAAGAATATGAGTGACAGTATTTCTAGTACAAAGTATCATAAATTGGTTCACAATTAAGGATACTTCACAAAGGACATGACTTATCCAGAAAGATTGTAATCATGTTTGTTTCCAAAGTATTAATATGAGATATAAATTAGTTGGAGTGGTGAGTCTCACGCCACATAACAAACATGATAAGCACTTATACATGATAAGTAGGTTAGACCAGTGACGCTTATAATAGCCACATGGAGTTTACTCTTGTCAATGCATTGTCATATATCATATTAGTGCATATAATCTTTAGAACTGAGATAACACAATTATCTTGTATATAGGTGGTTTAAGTTTGATACTGCTTTCATACTTATACTATGTATGGGTATATGGGCATGTGTTGGCTCCTATTAGTTATATATAGAGATAGGTGTTAATCAAGATGGAATCCATTACCCTAAGTAAATAAGGATGAAATCCTATATTCATTTAATTATTCTTGATGATTTAAGTTCCTAGCTAGGACACATAGATTTAGTCAGAAAAGAGTTTCTGACAGGAGAAATCTAATTAGTCAAGAATTGGAATTAAAAGAGAACATAATGTTCACAGCGAATGGAGTTTGACATTAACCAGTACTCCAACTGGAATTGGGATTTTATAATGGAGAGATTCTAGTGCATGATAACATATGATTAAAGATTCCTGTAAGGTATTCCTTATTATTGATTGGGTGGCCATGGCATGCTATGCTAGGTGTCAACCATTGTCTATGATATACCTGAAATGATTTAGAGAAATCATTTAAGGTAAGAAAGAGTTCTAATGATATTATGGGATAATATCATTTATCATTGCCAATAAGTAATGAGCCTAGTAAGTCACACATATACACAAGTTAATCACCAAGTAAAATATGATTTAATTGATTAATTAAAGAGTTTAATTAATTAATTAATTAGGTTTAGTTTGCAATAAGATTGCAAAGTCTATTGCATGACTTGAAATCAAATCTAGGTTATTGGATGTATAGCATAAATTAAATTTATATTTAATTATTTAAATATGAATTTAATTGTGAAAATTTAATTAATGAAGATTAATTAATCAATTAATTTATATTTGATATAAATTAATTTGAAGAGGAGAAATTATAATTTTAGGTTGAGAACTTAAATTAAAAAGTAATGATAAATTGGTCTTTTCACATGGTGACATGTGGCACCATGAGATGGTGACACATGGCACCATACAAGCTTTCCACTTGTCTTCCTATGATGGAAGACCACCTTTTATAATTTAAATGGAGCTTGACACTTGGCTCTATAAGATTAAGTCAACCAAAAAGCAAGATGGGATCTTGTGTTGATATGTGGCAAGAGTAAGTGAATGTTAACTTTAGTATAAAAGGCAAAAGGAAGAAAGAGAAAACAATTTTCTCCTTCCTCTTCTTCATTTAGACGGCAACTTGGGAGTCCATCTCCTCTCTTCTTTTCTCACTTAATTCAAAGAAAAATCACTTGTTTTCTTTGAGTTAAAAATGCTAGAAAAAAGGTTTCTAGTGTCCTAAACATCCTTTAACCTTCACTGAAACACTAAACCCATCTTTAAGTGGTTGGTAAAGCTTGAAAGGCAAGATTTGGGGCTGCCATAGTTGCTTCTTGGTGTGCTTGTGGTGGACAAGCTAGAGGGACTACAATTGGGGTCCTAAGAGCATCCAAAGGAAGGGACATTGATTAATTGTTCATCTTGAAGTTTAGCGATCAAAACCCCTCTTTAGTTAGGGTTTAATTGATTAAATTCCTAATGTTCATTTCTTGATGGCAAATAAAAGTTTGATGCATGCTAAAATGTGTTTTGGTATGCAATTGGGCATTGGAAATTGATTAGGCACATAATTCATCATGCATGGTAAATGTAACCCTAGAATAAATTTTGAAATTCAAGGTTCTAATGCCCTAAATTCCATGCTTCCTAGCCTTCATCTTTATCATTCGGCGCACATATTCTTCCTCTGTAGTATAAGTACCCATCTTCCTTTATCTCATACTCGTTCTCCTTCCCCTCTTTGATTCGGCCCATAATGGTCATCAACTTCACATCTAGCTTCTGCACTTTTTGCACCTGCTATTGTAGACTTGGCTTTACTGGCAATTTGACTAATATAGCCCCATCTTGTGCCAAAGCCAAATGAGCATTCAAAGTCCTTAATGTCACCAATGACTTTCTACTAAGTGCATCTGCCGCCACATTTGCCTTCCCAGGGTGATAGTCAATAACACAATCATAATCTTTTAAGAACTCAATCCATCTTCTCTGCCTTAGATTGAGTTCCTTCTAGGTTGGCAAATATTTAAGACTTTTGTGATCCATGCAGACATAACACTTTTCACCATATAAGTAATGCCTCCATATCTTCAACGCAAATATAATTACCGCCAATTCAAGATAGTGGGTAGGGTAGTTCTTTTCATGTGGCTTTAGCTACCTAGAAGCATAAGCAACTTCTTTTTCTTCCTGCATTAGAATACACCCAAGCCCATTATGCGAGGCATCACTATAGACCACAAAGTCTCTCCCTAATATTGGTTGTGTCAACACTAGCGCTTTAGTAAGCATAGCCTTCAATTTCTCAAAACTGGCTTGGCACTTATCATTCCAGTCAAACTTCATATTTTTATGTAGTAGCTTAGTCAATGGAGCTGTTATAAGAGAGAATCCTTTCAAAAATCTCCTATAGTAGCCCACCAATCCTAAGAAACTTCTGACTTGTAACACCCCAAAGTTCGGTAGTGCGTTCTGCTGCTCCGGTGACCAGTGTTGTCCGAACAGCTAGGATGCCTAGAACCGTACTTCGATATGAGTGAGGAGACATAAAATAATGAAATGCAAGAAAAGAAAGTACAAGAAAAACAAAGGAAAAATGATAGCAAAGAAATGTGATCAAGTTAAGCAGTAGGAAACCTAACGATGGGTGATGATTTGGGAAGTCACGGCGTGGACCGTTGACTAGCCTCAATTTGCGGGAACCACGAAAAATATTTTTAGGACTCCAATAAATATTTATTGAAGTATAAATATCATTAGAAATATCAAAGAAAAATTAAATAATTAGTACAAAGAAAAGTGAGAAATCGAAAATCGGACAAAACCCGGTGTTACCGAAAAATCGGGAATGCGACCCGAACAGGGGCATTATGGTCATTTGACACCCCGAATTGTCTTTTGACCTAAATGTCCATTAAAAATAAATAGTATTACACTTAGAAAATAAAATGAAAAATTAAATTGGTGGTACCTAAAGTAAATAGTAGAAATTAAAGGTTAAATGTGGAATAAGTGGGAATTTAGCTTATTATATGATCAAGTGACTAAGTGGACCACTAAGGGAATTAATTAAACACATAGTGGGACATGTGTACACTTAATATGCAGCTGGATACTTCATCTTCTCCATTTCCATAAAACTAGCCGTGAATGAAAGTGAGAGGAAACACCATTAACGTTTTCTCCAAGCTCACCTAATCCCTCATTTCAACCCCAAATCACCTAGGTAGCTTCACAAAAAATGGTCTACACATCACAAGGAAGATATTGATACCAATTTTGAGAAGTTTGGTGGAGGTTTAGCAAGTTACAATTAAAGGTAAATTTACATTTTTTGAGAATTCCTTTGTTAAACTTTATGTTTATGTTATGGGTGTTGGTTTGGTGAAGGAAAATTTTGAGTTTGAAGAGTTATTGTTGTTTTCATTTTGGACAGCCATGAGTCACGTTTTTGATGAGGTATTTGTGCATATAATTGATGAGAAATAATGTCAATCATGGTGATTTAGTAACTTAGTGAATTATTTCATGTTTATATGGTGAATTATGCACTTTGATGGGAATTGGTTTATGGGACGGCAATGTGATGTTGAAGAATGGTTTGTGGCAGCTTGTGGACACTTGAGTAATGGTATATATTGAAGGAAGTGTGGGCAGAATATTGACCTAGAAGGATTGATGATATGTATGTAAATTAACATTGTAAAGTGTATGTAAAGTTTGTAATGTTTAGGTGTGTTTGTAATGGTACTTAGAAATTGTAATTGTGAATGATATTTGGTGTGTTGAGGGTGATTGGAATCTGCCCAAAATAATGCTAATGTAATGTAGAAAATTCTTTTGGTAATGTGCCAAAACAGTTTGGTAGGTAAGTAAACAAATGGCAAAGGTAAGTGTGTGTTTGAAGTTGGGGTGTGAAATGCATATTGAGGGCAGTGTATATTTTAGCCTATAACCTTGAATGTGTAACCTCAATTGGTATGAGACCAATTTGAGGTGAAACTAGGCACAAAATGTGCCAACTTTCATTGAGAAACCATGCCAAAATTCTGCTTGCAAGGTGACCTAAAAAAATGACCAATTCGGATTAGGTGCAATTAGGACCTGAAAAATGACCAATTGGGCAGCAGTGAGTGTTTAGGCCATAACTCACTCAAACCAGGTCCAATTGACCTGAAATTTTGACCAAGAATAGTTAAGACCCATACCTACAAGTCTTATGAAGACACCAAAGCCCATAAATGACCATAAGCAAGTCAAACAACTTGCACAAGTTCGGGTCCAAAAACTGGCCGAACCAGAATTGACCAATTTGACCTAAAATTGACCTAAAATGGTACCACTTGACCAGCAATAGTGTAATGACCATAACTTGGTCTACTTAACTCGGATTGACCTGAAATTTTGCACCGCGTGCAATAAGACCTAGATCTACAAGTTTTTAGTTTCGACCGAGACCCGAAAACCGAGGGAACTAGATCGTCCGGTTAGGTCAAACCAGTATCCCGGAATCCAGCAATTTGCATTAAAATGCACTAAGCAAGGAAATGACTTTGGTAAAACATACCAAACCTAAAACCCTATCAAATGTGACATATTAACGACACTAAAACCTAATTTACCTAAAACGCAACGAGGGTCGGTATATTAGGTGATTAAGTGAATAATTGAGTTCAGTGCATTATTTACCAAACACCATCGATAGAGACAGTTTAATTTAGTACTGAAACACTTCAAATTGTGTTTCTCAGTTACCAAAGACTCAGGAAAAGGGAAGGAAACACTGAGTCCAGATCAGGGAGACAACCATCGAGGTTAGTGCACAAATAGTTTTTAACTGATTTTGTTTTGAATATTTCATATGATTAAATGATATATTTTTCTTATGAATTATGTTTAACAAGCATTGGATTTAATTCCATGATTATTGAAAATTGTTATTGTATGTATGAATTTGGCTTTGTGAAATGGTATTTCCATAAGTATTAAGCATTGTTATGGATTAAGTAAATTATGTTTTGGAAAATTGTGATAGAATATGTTTTGAATTGTGATGGTAATATTCATGGAAAAAAATGAAAACTTTATTATTTGAATTGTGATGAGCATAAAAATTATTGGATATTGGAATTGACTTTGAATCGAATTATATTTTGATTTATGCTCGCTAAAAGGATTGTGATATTGTTTTATATCTCACTATATATGCTTGAATAGGTTATTACCCGCTCTCTCATTTGTTGAGAAGACAATGGAGTGAGTTGTGTTTTGATTACCATGGTACGTGCACAGGCTTAGATTTTCCTCTGATTTGAGGTTAGATCTAAGTTTATTTTATCGTTATGGCCCTTACGGAAGATTCATTATTGTGATGGTACTGTGCACGATGATTCGACCTCCCCGACCATAGGGAGTTAGAATCAGATTCGACCTCCCCGACCATAGGGAGTTAGAATCACATCGAATATGGCCCTTTCGGATTAGTCTTGCATAGTTAGTGAGATAAAGATTGATTTTTGAGATACAACATGGTTTTTGAGATGCATAATGACTTTTGAGATACAGTATGATTTTTGAGATACAAAATGATTTTGAGATACAGAATGGCTTTTGAATGGTAAGGAATGGTGATTTCAATTATGGTTTGTGTGTAATTGATTTTGTTGGAATTACTTAAATGGATAGTCAAGATTTGATAAATTGAATTTTGTGCTCCAAGTTATTTATACAAATGATTTACATTATTGGCAATGAATATTTTGAGTTGTGAAATTTGATCAGTATTCAGATTCTCAAATTATTTACTATAAAATTTGTCAATGTATATTGTACTATGTTTTAAATTATAGTTGTGCACCACTGAGTTCACCACTCAGCGATAGCTTTGTATGCTGTCGCAGGTAAGCAGAGCATAGAGCAGTGATTAAGTTGCTTTGAGGATACCTTCAGATCAGCTCCAGGTATATCATAGATATACCCATGTACATAGGTTTTGATGTAAGCATGTAATAATATGTATGTAAATTATTTGAGCAGTTATATAAAAACTCTGGTAAAATATTTTGGTATGTAATTAAATGTAAATTATTGTAAATGTAAATTTGAGATTTCATTTACTTGAATAGTTTTGTATTATATTTCTTGTATCTCAGTCTTTGAAAAATCACTGCGGATTTGAGTTGAGAAAAATGTTGTGTTGGGAAATATGTTGGAGTTGAGATTTGCAAATACATATTGAAGTGCTTTTTACAGGTTTTCTGAAGAACTGTTTTATCCAAAATACAGATGGCACTCTGCCAAAATTTTTACAGAAACTCCAATTAAGTCAAATGTGTCGCTTTATCACTTGATTCAAAAAGGTTTTTAACACTGTAAATAGTGCTCACCATGTAAAAGAAGTAAGAAAAGTTTTGAAAATCTCTTGTAGTGTATTTAATGGGTTATCGAGACGGAGTTGGTAATTCATTAGGTATACTACGGATCATGTTATGCCTTACGAGGGGTAGGTGTGACATGTTTTAGTGGTATCGAGCAATGGTTTTAAAGTAAATTTAATCGTGAATTTGAAATCTTTTGTTCAGAATTACAATCGCTCAAATGTTTGATACATATAGTACATTTACATCATAAATGTGAACTAATGGAGAGGAATCTCCTTGTGTTGGATGTACAGGAATAGAAAATTCTGTGAGAAAAATGGAAGAGAAGAATGAGATAATAGAACAGTCTGTGATGGCAGAAGAACAAGTTGAGGCCCCAGCTCCACAAAAGGTCGAAGGCCGGACTGTACTAGTTTTACTGGTACAAATTACTACACAAATGGCCCAGCAAATGGCCACTTTCTTCCAACAAATGGCTGATAATCTGTCAGCCCAAGCCTGGTATGCACTCCAACCGCCAAAAGGGCAGTGTGAAATGGAAAAGTGGGAGAATCCTATGGGTCAGAGCTCAAGCAGTAATTTGAGAAAGAGAAAAGAATTTGAGGAGCCCCGAGCTCAGGGATATGATAGAGGTGGATCAGTAAGACAGAGACCATCAAGGTCTAGTCGTCGAACAACTAGAAGTTCCTACCCTTCCCGCCAATGTGAAACTTGTAGAAGATATCATGGTGGGATATGCTATAAGGCGTCTGGAGCCTGCTACAATTGTGGAAAACTTGGACACTTTGCTAAAGATTGTACTAAACCACCTCGATCTACTCTCTGGATTTCACAGATCACAATCGAGTCAAGATAGAAATAGAGTTGGTACTCCTCACCACTATAACACGTTGAATCAACCCAATATGGTAGCACACCATCGGAGCGCCCACTATGCGCCAAGGAGAAAGAGCAGAAACTTGGATGTAGGCTGGTAAGTTCTTAATTTTTGAAAGAAACAATTAGTTATTATTTGATCCCAAAGACTACTTAATTGTGTGTTAGTGTCGAAACTCTATGTTCTGTTGCTATTCCCTTACAGGAGAATAAATTTGATGCGTTAGTGACTAGTCTTTTAGGATCAAAACTACAATAACAAGTATGATTGACACTAATTTTGGAAGAATTGTTAACTAAAAGAATTGGGATATTGTAATCAGAATCGGTTTAGGATATTAGTGGATTCGAGAAAGATAAGATGTTAGGAAACCTAGTCCATGAGGTTATAACGTAGTGACTATATAATGCTCTCAATGTTTGTATTGTAAGCTGCAGATTACAGTACCGACACGGGATTATTGTGTAGAGCTACGTGCTTCCTCGTGGTATAATAAATTAAGAATATTTGTAAGTAATCTATAAATTGATACAGTTGCACCCGAATAGAATACTATTACTGGAAATAAATGTGAAAATTTTAGTCAGAAATTTAAAACTTCAGAACTAGCCTCTCAAACGACTACACTTGTAAGGTAGCTAGAGTCAGTGACTCGGTTACATTAATGTGAATTACCTGTACCCCAGTAATTACTATAAGCTTAGAGATATCAAGATTTGACTTATCATCCTCAGACGGATGGACAGTCGAAACAAGTGATTCAGGTAAATTTTGAAAATTGTTGAGTTTCTATAAATAATGAAATGAAATGATAATAATAACCTGTAAAATGGAATAAACCCTCGAGAATATACTGAGAACTTCTGTCATTGAATCCGAGGGGAGATGGGACAGATACATCCCACTAACAGAATTTGTATACATTAATAAGTGTCAAGCTAGCATATAAGTGGCACCCTATGAAACATTATAAGGGAACAGATAACTATAGATTTTGTGATGAGATTTCTGAGGACACAGAATAGTCATGATGCAGTATAGGTTATAGTTGATAGACTAACCAAGTCTGCTCACTTTTTGCCGCCTGATGGACTATAGCACGGAAAGATTGGCCGATTGTACATATATGATATTGTAAAATTGCATGGAGTGCCAGTATCAATTGTGTCTGACAGAGATCCTAGGTTCACTTCTTGATTCTGGGTTAGTCTTCTGATAGCCCTAGGAACTAGATTGAACTTCAAAGACAAAGATTCCACCCATGCATGCATGGCCACCGAGAGGGTTATTCAGATATTGGAGGATATACTACGGGCTTGTGTGATTGAATTTGAAGGTAGTTGGGATACACACTTGCCTTTGATTGAGTTTGCTTATAACAACAGCTACCAATCAAGCATAGGGATGCCTCCATATGAAGCTTTGTATGGCAGAAAGTGTAGAACTCCCTTATGTTGGGATGAGGTAGGTGAAAGGAAGATGATTGGACCAGAAATTGTCCAGCAGACAGAGGAAAAGATCAGATTGATCAGAGATAGGCTCAAGGCTGCATCAGACCGCCAGAAGTCCTATGTTGATCTGAAGAGAAGAAATATTGAATATGCAGTGGGTGATAAGGTATTCCTCAAAGTTTCTCCTTGGAAGAGGATTATGAGATTTGGCAGAAAGGGGAAACTGAGTCCTCGTTTCATCGGACCATATGAAGTTCTGGAAAGAGTGGGTCCTCTGGCATATCGGTTAGCATTACCTCTAGAATTAGTAAGGATACACAGTGTCTTCTATGTGTCCATGTTAAGGAGGTACAGATCAGACCCATCTCATGTACTGTCAGTTGAAGAGATTAAAGTGAATCCAGACCTCTCATATGAGGAAGAACCCATAAAAATTCTGGCTTATGAGGTGAAACAGCTGAGGAACAAACAGATACACCTGGTTAAAGTGCTGTGGAACCATCATTCAGGCCAGGAAGCTACTTGGGAACGTGAAGAGGATATGAGGAGACAACACCCACAGCTGTTCAGAGACTAACGCCAGGTAAAATTTCGAGACGAAATTTATTTTAAGGGGGAGAGAATTGTAACACCCCAAAGTTCTAGAGTGCTGCTCACGCTCCGGTGACTGTTGTTGTCCGAACAGCTAGGATGCCTAGAACCGTACTTCGATATGAGTGAGGAGACATAAAATAATGAAATACAAGAAAAGAAAGTACAAGAAAAATAAAGGAAAAATGATAGCAAAGAAATGTGATCAAGTTAAACGAGCCGGGAAACCTAACGATGGGTGACCGCACTGGGAAGTCACGGCGTGGACCGTTGACTAGCCCTGGACTGCGGGGAACCCTGAAAAATATTTTTAGGACTCCAATAAATATTTATTGAAGTATAAATATCATTAGAAATATCAAAGAAAAATTAAATAATTAGTACAAAGAAAAGTGAGAAATCGAAAATCGGACAAAACCCGGTGTTACCGAAAAATCGGGAATGCGACCCGAATAGGGGCATTATGGTCATTTGACACCCCGAATTGTCTTTTGACCTAAATGTCCATTAAAAATAAATAGTATTACACTTAGAAAATAAAATGAAAAATTAAATTGGTGGTACCTAAAGTAAATAGTAGAAATTAAAGGTTAAATGTGGAATAAGTGGGAATTTAGCTTATTATATGATTAAGTGACTAAGTGGACCACTAAGGGAATTAATTAAACACATAGTGGGACATGTGTACACTTAATATGCAGCTGGATACTTCATCTTCTCCATTTCCATAAAACTAGCCGTGAATGAAAGTGAGAGGAAACACCATTAACGTTTTCTCCAAGCTCACCTAATCCCTCATTTCAACCCCAAATCACCTAGGTAGCTTCACAAAAAATGGTCTACACATCACAAGGAAGATATTGATACCAATTTTGAGAAGTTTGGTGGAGGTTTAGCAAGTTACAATTAAAGGTAAATTTACATTTTTTGAGAATTCCTTTGTTAAACTTTATGTTTATGTTATGGGTGTTGGTTTGGTGAAGGAAAATTTTGAGTTTGAAGAGTTATTGTTGTTTTCATTTTGGACAGCCATGAGTCACGTTTTTGATGAGGTATTTGTGCATATAATTGATGAGAAATAATGTCAATCATGGTGATTTAGTAACTTAGTGAATTATTTCATGTTTATATGGTGAATTATGCACTTTGATGGGAATTGGTATATGGGACGGCAATGTGATGTTGAAGAATGGTTTGTGGCAGCTTGTGGACACTTGAGTAATGGTATATATTGAAGGAAGTGTGGGCAGAATATTGACCTAGAAGGATTGATGATATGTATGTAAATTAACATTGTAAAGTGTATGTAAAGTTTGTAATGTTTAGGTGTGTTTGTAATGGTACTTAGAAATTGTAATTGTGAATGATATTTGGTGTGTTGAGGGTGATTGGAATCTGCCCAAAATAATGCTAATGTAATGTAGAAAATTCTTTTGGTAATGTGCCAAAACAGTTTGGTAGGTAAGTAAACAAATGGCAAAGGTAAGTGTGTGTTTGAAGTTGGGGTGTGAAATGCATATTGAGGGCAGTGTATATTTTAGCCTATAACCTTGAATGTGTAACCTCAATTGGTATGAGACCAATTTGAGGTGAAACTAGGCACAAAATGTGCCAACTTTCATTGAGAAACCATGCCAAATTTCTGCTTGCAAGGTGACCTAAAAAATGACCAATTCGGATTAGGTGCAATTAGGACCTGAAAATGACCAATTGGGCAGCAGTGAGTGTTTAGGCCATAACTCACTCAAACCAGGTCCAATTGACCTGAAATTTTGACCAAGAATAGTTAAGACCCATACCTACAAGTCTTATGAAGACACCAAAGCCCAGAAATGACCATAAGCAAGTCAAACAACTTGCACAAGTTCGGGTCCAAAACTGGCCGAACCAGAATTGACCAATTTGACCTAAAATTGACCTAAAATGGTACCACTTGACCAGCAATAGTGTAATGACCATAACTTGGTCTACTTAACTCGGATTGACCTGAAATTTTGCACCGCGTGCAATAAGACCTAGATCTACAAGTTTTTAGTTTCGACCGAGACCCGAAAACCAAGGGAACTAGATCGTCCGGTTAGGTCAAACCAAGATCCCGAATCCAAAGAATTTGCATTAAAATGCACTAAGCAAGGAAATGACTTTGGTAAAACATACCAAACCTAAAACCCTATCAAATGTGACATATTAACGACACTAAAACCTAATTTACCTAAAACGCAACGAGGGTCGGTATATTAGGTGATTAAGTGAATAATTGAGTTCAGTGCATTATTTACCAAACACCATCGATAGAGACAGTTTAATTTAGTACTGAAACACTTCAAATTGTGTTTCTCAGTTACCAAAGACTCAGGAAAAGGGAAGGAAACACTGAGTCCAGATCAGGGAGACAGTCATCAGAGGTTTGTGCACAACTAGTTTTTAACTAATTTTGTTTTGAATATTTCATATGATTAAATGATATATTTTTCTTATGAATTATGTTTAACAAGCATTGGATTTAATTCCATGATTATTGAAAATTGTTATTGTATGTATGAATTTGGCTTTGTGAAATGGTATTTCCATAAGTATTAAGCATTGTTATGGATTAAGTAAATTATGTTTTGGAAAATTGTGATAGAATATGTTTTGAATTGTGATGGTAATATTCATGGAAAAAAATGAAAACTTTATTATTTGAATTGTGATGAGCATAAAAATTATTGGATATTGGAATTGACTTTGAATCGAATTATATTGTGATTTATGCTCGCTAAAAGGATTGTGATATTGTTTTATATCTCACTATAGATGCTTGACTAGGTTATTACCCGTCTCTCATTTGTTGAGAAGACAATGGAGTGAGTTGTGTTTTGATTACCATGGTACGTGCACAGCTTAGATTTTCCTCCGATTTGAGGTTAGATCTAAGTTTATTTTATCGTTATGGCCCTTACGGAAGATTCATTATTGTGATGGTATCAGGCACGATGATTCGACCTCCCGACCATAGGGAGTTAGAATCGATTCGACCTCCCGACCATAGGAGTTAGAATCACATCGAATATGGCCCTTTCGGATTAGTCTTGCATAGTTAGTGAGATAAAGATTGATTTTTGAGATACAACATGGTTTTTGAGATGCATAATGACTTTTGAGATACAGTATGATTTTTGAGATACAAAATGATTTTGAGATACAGAATGGCTTTTGAATGGTAAGGAATGGTGATTTCAATTATGGTTTGTGTGTAATTGATTTTGTTGGAATTACTTAAATGGATAGTCAAGATTTGATAAATTGAATTTTGTGCTCCAAGTTATTTATACAAATGATTTACATTATTGGCAATGAATATTTTGAGTTGTGAAATTTGATCAGTATTCAGATTCTCAAATTATTTACTGGAAAATTTGTCAATGTATATTGTACTATGTTTTAAATTATAGTTGTGCACCACTGAGTTCACCACTCAGCGATAGCTTTGTATGCTATCGCAGGTAAGCAGAGCATAGAGCAGTGATTAAGTTGCTTTGAGGATACCTTCAGATCAGCTCCAGGTATATCATAGATATACCCATGTACATAGGTTTTGATGTAAGCATGTAATAATATGTATGTAAATTATTTGAGCAGTTATATAAAAACTACGTAAAATATTTTGGTATGTAATTAAATGTAAATTATTGTAAATGTAAATTTGAGATTTCATTTACTTGAATAGTTTTGTATTATATTTCTTGTATCTCATCTTTGAAAAATCATCATGGATTTGAGTTGAGAAAAATGTTGTGTTGGGAAATATGTTGGAGTTGAGATTTGCAAATACATATTGAAGTGCTTTTACAGTTTTTCAAGAACTGCTTTATCCAAAATACAGATGGCACTCGCCAAAATTTTTACAAACTCCAATTAAGTCAAATGTGTCGCTTTATCACTTGATTCAAAAGGTTTTTAACACCTGTAAATAGTGCTCACCACTGTAAAAGAAGTAAGAAAAGTTTTGAAAATCCCTTGTAGTGTATTTAATGGGTTATCAGTAGACGGAGTTGGTAATTCATTAGGTATACTACGGGATCATGTTATGCCTTACAGAGGGGTAGGGTGTGACATGACTTCCATTACGTTCTTAGATGGCCTCCATTCCACTATAGCTTCTATCTTCTTGGAATCCACTCTAATCTCATCAGTTGATACTATGTGTCCAAGGAAAGAAATCTCATTCAACTAGAATTCACACTTAGATAACTTAGCATACAACTTTTCCTCTCTTAAGGTTTGCAATATAATCCTCAACTGTTTATCATGCTCATCCTGGTCCTTGGAATACACCAGTATATCATCAATAAAGACCACTACAAACTGATTCAAATAAGGATGAAAGATATTGTTCATAAGGTCCATGAATGCCGCTGGTGCATTTGTCAACCTGAATGGCATCACTAAAAATTTATAATGCCCATACCGAGTCCTGAAAGCAGTCTTAGGTACATCCACCTCCTTTACCCTTAGCTGATGATACCTCGATCTAAGATCAATCTTGGAGAAAACACCTGCTCCCTTCAACTAATCAAATAGATCATCTATCCTGGGTAAAGGATACTTATTCTTTACTGTCACTTTATTCAATTGCTGGTAGTCTATACACAATCTCAATGTCCCATCCTTCTTCTTTACAAACAATACTGGTACTCCCTATGGCGACACACTAGGGCGTATAAACCCCTTATCTAACAGTTCTTGCAATTATACTTTTAACTCCTTTAACTCCATCGGTGCCATCCTATAAGGAGCAATCGATATTGGTGCTGTACTCGGCATCACTTTAATTGCAAACTCTACTTCTCTTTTTGGTGGTAAACCATGCAATTCCTCTGGAAACACATTTATAAAGTCACATACGGTGGGTATATCTTAGAGACTAGACCCAGCCTTTCTGGTATCAACCACATGTGTTAGGTTTGCTTTACAACACTTTCTTATCAGATTCCTAGCTACCGTGGCTAATATGACATTGGAAAGGTAGCCCGTTCTTTCACCCACAATAGTCACTTCTTCATTACTAGCAGTTTTCAAGGTGATCTGCTTCAACTGATAATCTACCATTACCTAATAACGCGATAACCAATCCATCCCTAATATCATGTCAAATTTATGGAATGGCAGCTCAATCAAGTTGGCCAAGAATTCATATCCCTAAATTCTTAAGGGACAACCCTTATAGACCTTATTCACCACTACACTATAGCTTAAAGGATTAGTGATTAGAATATCCTACTTAGTCTCATCTATCTGAACTCCTCTCTCTACAGGCAAAGCAATACAAATTTATGAATGTGTGGATTCTGGGTCTACCAATGCATACACAGGCATATCATAAAGAAAGAAAATACCTCGGATCAAGTTGGGCGCATCCTGCTCCTCCGGGCTCTCATAGCATAGGCACGCGTTGGTGCCCTTGCCTCTAGTCTCTCCACTGTCTCAAAAGTAGCTCTCTGTGAATTACCTGTTGCCTTAGTCCTATCGGGTCTCTTACCCCATTGGGCTGTAGGGTGGATTTCTTAGTCTGTGCTGAAGTAGTAGGAGCACTCCCTCGGGAGCAATCTTTCTAAAAATGATCTGTGGCCCCATATCTGAAGCAACCCCCAGTCAAGTACCAACACTCTCCTCTATGTCTCTTACCACAATGACTACATGTGGTTGGGGCTGCTCCCTTGGCTACTGTCCCTAGAATGAAGGAACGAAAGCGTGAAAAAAACAAGTTTATACCATTGAATTCAAAAATTTTCACCTAGGGTCACATGCATCATGCAAGATTTATTTTTATCGATTTGATTTCAATGATAAACAACATATTAAAACTCTTTTAATATGTTTTTGGATATGTATTTGCCATTTAAGATTTTAAAATTAATCAGATTAATTTTAGAACCATAGATTAAATAAAAAACTATTACACTAACCTCTTGATGCACTGCAGCGTGTCTACGCCTTTGAGATTCGTCTTCAGGACACCAGATGTTGTCCCTCTAGCTTGTCCACACCAAGAACACCTATGGCAGCCCTTGAAAAGCTTTTAAAGCTTTTTCTATTAATTAGAAATTCAAGTTCTGCCTTTTAAGAGATTAGAGATGTAAACAGGACACTAGAAACAATTTCTAGTATTCTTAATTCAAGAGATTGATGGCTAATCTCTTTGAATTAATGAGAGATGAAGAAGAATAGATGAAAAGCCTCAAAGTGGCGTGACAAAGGAGAGGAGTGGCTGCTTGTTGCTTTTTTTTTTTCTTAACAACACTTAAATAGCTAGGTTAACATATTAAACCCTTGCCACATATCACCCTTTGATTAGCTCTAGGTTTAAGTGACCCAATCACATTGTGCCAAGTGTCAAACCTATATTTAATCTTGATTTTAATCATCTTACATGATTAAAAAACATTTGGCCATATGTCACCATCTCATGGTGCCACGTGTCACACTGTGAAATGACCAAAATGCCCCTGTGTCTTAATTTTGAGTTCTTAACCCAAAATAATTATTTTCTTCTTCTAATCAATTTATATCAAATATAAATAAATTAATTAATCTCTATTAATTAATTTCTCATTAATTAAATTCATATTTAAACACTTTAAATATAAATTTAACTTATACTATACATCCAATAATCTAAATTTGGTTTCAAGTCATGCTAGGGACTTTGCAATTTAATTGCAAACCAAACCTATTTAATTAATCAATTAAACTCTTTAATTAATTAATTAAATCATATTTAAATAGGTAATAACTTGTGTATGTGTGTGACTTACTAGGCTCATCACTAATTGACAATGAGACATGATATCAACTCTTAATATCATCAGAACTCTTTCTTACCATAAATGATTTCTCTAAATCATTTTATGAACCTCATAGACCATGGTTAACACCTAGCATAGCATGCCATGGCCACCCAATTAGTAATAAGGTTTACCTTAAATGAACCTATAATCATATGTTACCATGCACTAGAATCTCTCTGTTACAAAATCCTAACTCAAGCTGAAGTCATGGTTTATGTCAAACTCCATTTGCTATGAATATTATGTTCTCTTTTAATTCCAGTTCTTGATTAAAAAGATTTTCTCATCAGAAACTCTTTTCTGAATAAATCTATCTGTCCTAGCCAGGAACTTGAAACATCAAGAACAATTAAATGAACATAGGATTTTATCTCTATTTACTTAGAGGAACAGATTCCATCTTGATCAACACCTACCTCCATATATAACTAGTAGGAGCCAACAGATGCCCATATACCCATACACAGTACAAGTATGAAAGCAGTATCAAACTCAAACTACCCATATATAAGATAACTGTGCTATCTCAGGTCTAAAGATTATATGCACTGATATGATTTAAGACAAAACGTTGACAAGAGTAAACTCCTTGTGCTTGTCATAAGTGTCACTGGTTCGGCTTACTTATCATTTATAAGTGCCTATCATGTTTGTTATATGGCATGAGACTCACCATTCTATCTTATTTATATCTCATATAAATAACTTGGGAACAAACATGAATACAATCTTTCTAGATAAGTCATGTCCTTATTATGAAGTATCCTTGATTGTGAACCTATTTATGATACTTTGTGCTAGAAATATTGTCACTCATATTCTTAACAACTTAAGAATAATATTTCTACCAAAATATCAATGGACCTTTTCTATTACACATAAATATATTATGTAAATGAAAAAGTGGAAATGCCTTTTATTAATAAAAATAGGTACAAGATACATACTAAATAATATGCTCTAGGGCATTGTAACACCCCTAAGTTCGGTAGTGCGTTATACTATTCCGGTGACCAGTGTTGTCCGGACAGTTAGAATGCCTAGAACTACACTTCGATATGAGTGAGGAGACATTAAATAATGAAATACAAGAAAAGAAAATATAAGAAAAATAAAGGAAAAATAATAGTAAAGAAATGCAACTAAGTTAAGCGAGCCGAGAACCCTAGCGATGGGTGACCGCACCGGGAAGTCACGGCGTAGACCGTTGACTAGCCCTGGACCGCGAGGAACCCTGAACAATATTTTTAGGAGTTAAAGAGACATCAATTGAAGTAGAAATATCATTAGAAATATCAAAGAAAAATTAAATAATTAGTACAAAGAAAAGCGAGAAATCGAAAAACGAACAAAACCCGGTGTTACCGAAAAATCGGGAATGCAACCCGAACAGGGGCATTGTGGTCATTTGACACCCCGAGTTGTCTTTTGACCTAAATGTCCATTAAAAATAAATAATATTACACTTGAAAAATGTCATGAAAAATTAAATTGGTGGTACCTAATGTAAATAGCAAAAATTGGGAGTTAAATGTGGAAAAATGGAACCTTAGAATAAACAATGATTTAATTCTTACATAGTGGTCCACTAACTCATTTAAGTGGACCACTAAAGCTTCATTTGGGCAGAATATACATCTTCATCTTCAACCTTAGAACCAGCAGAAAATTTGCTCCCAAAAAACTCCATTGATGCATGGTTGAAGCTCCATGCATATGAGATTCAAGCTTCTTTCCTTCTACCTTCCTTCATCAAAGTTAGTCTACACTACTTGGGCAATAGATTGGCAGCAAGAAGACCAAGTTTTGGTGAAGATTTAAGAAGTCTCATCCATAGGTAAGTTTGAGTTTTTGATTGTTGCTTTGTTAAAGTTTGTAAGGGTGTTATGGGTGTTTGATTTACGGAGAAATTTTTGAGTTTTGATGTTGAATGGGAATGTGCACTTTTGGCAGCCATGGAAACACTTTGAAGGCAGTTTAATTGTGCTTGTAAATGGTGAATTAAATGATTGATTAAATGTATATTGTGTAGGAAATTGTTTGGGTAATGTATACTTAGTATATGTAAATGTAAAATGAGATTTAAAGCTTGGAAAGTAATGGAATGTAAGTGTACCATTGTGGCAGTTTGTTAACTCTTGAAGAATGCTGGAATTCATGCTTGGTTTATGGAATAATGATGTTAAAATGTGTTGGTTGTTATGGCAGTTTGAATGTATGTATAGTGGTGTGAAGGTTGGACATGTGAATGAGCTTGGTTATGGAGTTAAATTGTTGTAAATTGAGTTGGGCAAATTCTGCACTTGTTGGTGCACATTGAATGTAATTGTAAGCTGCCAAAATGACCTATAATGTGTTGTAAATTATGTTTAGGTCATGGTACAACCAGAATTAGTTTGAATGTTAAGTTTGGTGAGTGTTAAAAGTGATGTTTGATATGTATGCAAGAATTGCAATAAGGTAGTTTGTATTTTAGGCCTATAACTTTAAGTGTGTGGCTCCAATTGGTATGAGACCAATTGGAGGTGAAACTAGGCACAAAATGTGCCAACTTTCATGAAGGAATCTTGCCAAAATTCTGCTTGCAAGGTAGCTTGAAAAATGACGAAATCCGGATTAAGTACAATTGAGACCTGAAAATTGACCATTTGGGCAGCAGTTAGTGTTTAGGCCATAACTCACTCAAAACAGGTCCAATTGACCTGAAATTTTAACCATGCATAGTTAAGACCCATATCTACAAGTCTTATGAAGACACCAAAGCCCATAAATGACCATAAGTAAGTCAAACAGCTTGCACAAGTTCGGGTCCAAAAACTGGCCGAACCTAAAATGACCTAAAGTGACCTAAAATGACCAATTTTGGTGCAATTTGACCAGCAATAGTAAAATGACCATAACTTGGTCTAAATAACTCAGAATGACCTGAAATTTTGTCCCGTGTTCCATAAGACATAGATCTACAAGTTTGTAGTTTTGACCGAAATCCGAAAACCGAGGGAACTAGGTCGTCCGGCTAGGTCAAACTAGTATCCCGGAATCCAGCTAATCGCAAGAAAATGCAGTATACATTGAAATGAATTTGGTAACATGTACCAACCCTAAAAGACTATCGAATGTGACATATTAATGACATTAAAACCTAAATTACCTAGAATGTACCAAGGGTCGACATAGTAGGTTGACTAAGCGAATAAATGAATTCAGTGAATTAATTATCAAACATTATCGTTAGAGACAGTTTAATTAAGTACTGAAACACTTCAAATTGTGTTTCTTATTTAGCAAAGACTCAGGGAAGGGGAAGGAAACACTGAGTCTGAGCCAAGAGACAGTTATCAGAGGTTTGTGCATAATAAGTATGTCACACCCTACCCCTCTGTAAGGCATAACATGATCCCGTAGTATACCTAATGAATTACCAACTCCGTCTACTGATAACCCATTAAATACACTACAAGGGATTTTAAAAACTTTTCTTACTTCTTTTACAGTGGTGAGCACTATTTACATGTGTTAAAAACCTTTTTGAACTGAAGTGATAGAACTAACACATTTGAATTATTTGGAATTTTTGTAAAAATTTTGGCAGAGTGCCATCTGTATTTTGGATAAACAGTTCTTTAGAAAAACCTGTAAAAATACTTCAATATATTTCCAAATCTCAACTCCAACATTTTTCTCAACACAACATATTTATCAACTCAAATCCACAGTGATTTTTCAAAGACTGAGATAAAAGAAATATAATACAATTTTTACAAGTCAAAATAACTCATAATTTACTTTATAACTTCAATGTACAATTTTAATTTACAACTGCTCAAAACCAAAAATAATATGTACATACAGTGGTCATACATTACTGTACAAAATGCAAAATGTTGGTATACTCATTATACCCGATAATCTCTCGCTGGAGGTACTAGCAGCCTAGTCTGCTGC
This sequence comes from Hevea brasiliensis, assembly GCF_030052815.1. Classification (NCBI taxonomy): domain Eukaryota; kingdom Viridiplantae; phylum Streptophyta; class Magnoliopsida; order Malpighiales; family Euphorbiaceae; genus Hevea; species Hevea brasiliensis. Next base: position 50,317,792 of record NC_079503.1, on the reverse strand, counting down.
CCTGTCTGTCTGTCTACCTGCGACAGCAATAAAAAGCTATCGCTGAGACAATGTCTCAGTGGTGCACAACATTAACCAAATACAATTTAAATCACAAGTCATAAGTCATATCAATAGTGGATACTTAAAACCATAGTTAATTTCAAGACAGTAATTGTCAACAAGAATTTAAACTCCATTTCTCAATATCACAATAATTTCAATAAGTCAGATCATGGTTGAATTCAAAAGACAGTATATGTCAATAAGAGTTTAAATTCATTTCACAATCTCACACTACATATCAATAAATCACACACAGCTTAATAATGTTCCAAAGTTCAATTCATCCCAAAAGCCGATGGCTAATGAGGTATTCAATTCGTCCCAAAAGTCAATGACTAATGAGGAATAACATAGCTAGCTAGCAAAAATATGAGTACTCATCCAATTCGTCCTCAACAAGCACACACCTCAACACTTCAGCCAGAGAGGGAATTCAATTCGTCCCACTAGACAAGCTAGCGAGGAATACAATCAATATACATGATAGCTGTGGTTTCAAACCATTTCCAATGCTTTTCAATTAATAAGTATCCATCAATATCATTCAACAATTTCTCACAATTTCAAACCATTTACAGTACTTTTCAAGAAATAAATATCCATTCAAACACATTTCCACAATTTAAAACAATAATGTACAAATAGTCATAATTTATTTCAATTGAAAAATTCAAAAGAAATAGTTGTTGTGCATAAACCACTGATAATTGTCTCCTGGTCTCGACTCAGTGTTTCCTTCCCTTTTCCTGAGTCTTTGGTAACTGAGAAACACAATTTGAAGTGTTTCAGTACTAAATTAAATTGTCTCTAACGATAATGTTTGACAAATAATTCACTGAAAGCTATTATTTGCTTAATCGCCTAATATACCGACCCTCGATGCGTTCTAGGTAATTTAGGTTTTAGTGTCACTAATATGTCACATTCGATAGTGTTTTAGGGTTAGTACTCGTTACCAATTTCATTTCCTTGTTTAGTGCATTTTATTACAAATTGATGGATTCCGGGATACTAGTTTGACCTAGCCGGACGGCCTAGTTCTCTCGGTTTTCGGGTTTCGGTCAAAACTACAAACTTGTATATCTATGTCTTATGGAACGCGGGGCAAAATTTTTGGTCATTCTGAGTTAAGTAGACCAAGTTATGGTCATTTTACTATTGCTGGTCAAATGGCATCAAATTAGGTCATTTTAGGTCAAATTTGGTCAACTTTGGTTCGGCCAGTTTTTGGACTCGAACATGTGCAAGCTGTTTGACTTGCTTATGGTCATTTATGGGCTTTGGTGTCTTCATGAGACTTGTAGATATGGGTCTTAACTATTCATGGTTAAACTTTCAGGTAAATTGGACTTGTTTTGAGTGAGTTATGGCCTAAACACTAACTGCTGCCCAATTGGTCAATTTTCAGGTCTCAATTATACTTAATCCGAATTGGTCATTTTTCATGCTACCTTGCAAGCAGAATTTTGGTATGCTTTCTAAATGAAAGTTGGCACATTTTGTGCCTAGTTTCACCTCCAATTGGTCTCATACTAATTGGAGTTACACATTTAGATTTATAGGCCAAAATGCACACTGTCCTTAATTACCTTGCTTAAACATGTAGCAATTACACATTTACCTTACCGTAAATCCACTCCTCAACCCAATTCTGTTTTGGTACATTACCAGAACCATATACCACTTCACTTTTAAGTCACTTTGGGCAGATTACAAACATCCTTAACACACCAAATAAAACTCTAATTCATAAAGTCCAATTACAACCACAATTACACATAAACACTACTCATTATTTCATACAATTTCCACAACTAATTTATATACATATCCATCAATCCTCAATGTCATAATTCTGCCAATATCTTCATGAATTCATACATTCATCATGGAGTCTCAAGGCTGCCGAATTGTTCCACAATGCCAAAGGTTCACATACTTTCTTCAACTTCAATTTCAAATGCATAATCACCATTACATATGGAAATAACTTACTAGGACATCAATTCACCCTATTCAACATGAATTCTCATCAAACATATGTAAGAATATTTCATTAAACATACAACTCCATGGCTGTCCAAAAATGGATATATCAAGAACTCCTCAAACTTGAAAATTTTCTTCACAAAGCACACACCCATAACATGTATATAAAGTTTAACAAAGCAATGTTCAAAAATACAAACTTACCTATGGTTGGGACTTGTTAAACCTTCAAAAAACTTCTTAATGTTGGTATCAAACTCTTCCTTGTGATGTGGGGATAAAAATTAATTAAGACAAGTAAGGAAAATTTAGCTTGAAAATGGGTGGAGTGTGGCATGGAAGTGGGCGGCCATAGGAGGATTTTGGAGGTTCATTTCGGCAAGGTTGAGGGGATTTGGAGAAGATGAAGTGCAGATGGTGAAATGGACTTACACCTGCCCCATTAGTGTTTAATTAAATCCCTAGTGGTCCACTCACCAAATTTAAATCATATAATATGTTAAATGTGTTATTTACACAATTTTTACTCCACTTTTGGCTATTTACATTAGGTACCACCAAATTAATTTTTCATTTTATTTTCTAAGTGTAATATTATTTATTTTTAATGGAAATTTAGGTCAAAAGACAATTCGGGATGTCAAATGACCATAATGCCCCTATTCGGGTTGCATTCCCGATTTTTCGGTAACACCGGGTTTTGTCCGTTTTTCGATTTCTCACTTTTCTTTGTACTAATTATTTAATTTTTCTTTGATATTTCTAATGAGATTTATACTTCAATTGATGTCTCTTTAAGTCCTATAAATATTTTCCAGGGTTCCCCGTAGTCCAGGGCTAGTCAACGGTCCACGCCGTGACTTCCCAGTGCGGTCACCCATCGTTAGGGTTCTCGGCTCGCTTAACTTGGTTACATTTCTTTGCTATTATTTTTCCTTTGTTTTCCTTGTGTTTTCTCTTCTTGTATTTCATTATTTTATGTCTCCTCACTCATAACGAAGTGTAGTTCTAGGCATCCTAACTGTCCGGATAACACTGGCCACTGGAACAGTAGAATGCACTACCGAACTTAGGGGTGTTACAATTCTCCCCCCCTTAAATAAATTTCGTTTCGAAATTTCACCTGGTATTAGTCTTTGAACAGCTGTGGGTGCTGTCTCCTCATATCCTCCTCACATTCCGAAGTAGCTTCTTGGCCTGAATGATGGTTCCACACCACTTTAACCAGGTGTATCTGTTTGTTCCTCAGCTGCTTCACCTCATAAGCCAGAATTTTTATGGGTTCTTCCTCATATGAGAGGTCTGGATTTACCTCAATCTCTTCAACTGATAGTACATGAGATGGGTCAGATCTGTACCTCCTTAACATGGACACATGGAAGACACTGTGTATCCTTGCTAGCTCTAGAGGTAATGCCAACCGATATGCCAAAGGACCCACTCTTTCCAGAACCTCATATGGTCCGATGAAACGAGGACTCAGTTTCCCCTTTCTGCCAAATCTCATAATCCTCTTCCAAGGAGCAACTTTGAGGAATACCTTATCACCCATTGCATATTCAATATCTCTTCTTTTCAAATCAACATAGGACTTCTGACGATGCAGTCTGACCTTGAGTTTATCTCTAATCAATCTGATCTTTTCCTCTGTCTGCTGAGCAATTTCTGGCCCAATCATCTTCCTTTCACCTACTTCATCCCAACATAAGGGAGTTCTGCACTTTCTGCCATACAAAGCTTCATATGGAGGCATCCCAATGCTTGATTGGTAGCTGTTGTTATAAGCAAACTCAATCAAAGGCAAGTGTGTATCCCAACTACCTTCAAATTCAATCACACAAGCCCGTAGCATATCCTCCAATATCTGAATAACCCTCTCAGACTGGCCATCCATGCGTGGGTGGAATCTTTGTCTTTGAAGTTCAATCTAATTCCTAGGGCTCTCTGAAGACTACCCCAGAATCTAGAAGTGAACCTAGGATCTCTGTCAGATACAATTGATACTGGCACTCCATGCAATTTTACAATCTCATATATGTACAATTTGGCCAATCTTTCCAGGCTATAGTCCATCCAAACTAGCAAAAAGTGAGCAGACTTGGTCAATCTGTCAACTATAACCCATACTGCATCATGACTACTCTGTGTCCTTGGAAGTCCTGTAACAAAATCCATAGTTATTCGTTCCCATTTCCACTGCATCGACAAAGGATGTAACAAACCAGCTGGAACTTGATGTTCTGCCTTTACTTGCTGACAAGTTAGGCATTTGGAAACAAACTCAGCTATATCCCTCTTCATGCCCATCCATCAGTAATGCTCTTTCAGCCCTCTGTACATTTTAGTTCCACCAGGGTGCATAGCAAATGAAGACTCATGTGCTTCCTTCATAATGATCTGTCTCAATTCAGCATCATTAGGAACGCACATTCTGCCATGATGTAGCAATAAACCATCATCTCTCATAGAGAATTCGGGTTTCTTGCCCTGCTGGACTTCTTTTAGTAGCTTCTGATATTTTTCATCACTCTGAGCAGCCATTCTGATCTGATCAATCAACACTAGTTGTACATGCCATGGAACTACTGTCTGTCCCTCATCATCAATCTCTAAACTGGAATGCTGTGCTTTCAATTCACATACCATGGACAAAGGAGAAACTCTGAGACTTGCCATAGTCTTGCGACTTAAGGCGTCAGCCACCACATTTGCTTTCCCTGGCTGATAGTCTATTAAGCAATCATAGTCTTTAATGAGTTCTAACCATCTCCTCTGCCTCAAATTCAATTCCTTCTGGGTGCCTAAGTACTTCAAGCTCTTGTGATCTATGTAAATGCAGCATTTCTCCCCATACAAATAGTGTCTCCAGATCTTCAGAGCAAAAACAATAGCTGCTAACTCCAGATCATGTGTTGGGTAGTTCCTCTCATGCGGTTTCAGCTGGCGTGATGCATAAGCAATGACATTTCGATCTTGCATCGATTGCAGCCTAACCCATTATGAGAAGCATCACTATAAACTGTGTATTCTTTACCCGGAGTAGGTAAAGTGAGAACTGGAGCTTCCGTCAAACACCTCTTCAACTCATCAAAACTTTGCTGGCATTTATTAGTCCACTAAAATTTTACATCTTTCCGAAGCAGTTTGGTCAGTGGAGAAGATAACATAGAAAACCCCTTCACAAACCGACGGTAATATCTAGCTAAACCCAGAAAACTGCGAATTTCTGTGATGTTCCTGGGTGGCTTCCAATTAAGGATAGCTTCTACCTTGCTGGAATCTACCTTGATCCCTTCAGCTGACACAACATGTCCCAAAAAGGAGATTTCTTTCAGCCAAAATTCATATTTCGACAATTTGGCGTATAGCTGTTTCTCCCTTAAAGTCTGCAGTACAATCCGCAGATGTCTGTCATGCTCCTCTGCATTCCTTGAATATATCAAAATGCCATCAATAAACACCACCACAAATTGATCAAGATATGGTCTGAAGATAGTGTTCATCAGATCCATAAAAGCAGCTGGAGCATTTGTTAACTCGAATGGCATCACTAGAAACTCATAGTGGCCATACTGAGTTCTGAAAGCAGTTTTTGGAATACTCTGCTCTTGCACCTTCAACTGATAATAACCAGATCGCAGATCAATTTTGGAGAATACAGCTGCACCCTTCAACTGGTCAAACAGATCATCAATGCGAGGCAATGGATATCTGTTCTTTATTGTCACCTTATTCAACTGTCAGTAGTCAATGCATAAGCGGAGAGTACCATCCTTCTTCTTAACAAACAACACTGGTGCTCCCCAAGGTGACACACTAGGGCGGATGAAGCACTTTTCAAGTAATTCTTGCAGTTGTATCTTCAACTCCTTCAACTCTGCTGGTGCCATTCTGTATGGCGTTATGGAGATTGGATCCACACCCGGCATAACATTGATTTCAAACTGCACTTCTCTTTCCAGAGGTAATCCTGGCAATTCATCAGGAAACACATATGGAAAGTCATATACCGTAGAGATGTCCTTCAATGCTGGACTTCCCACTTGGGTGTCTACCATATGTGCCAAGTAGGCTTCACACCCCTTTCTGATCATTTTTCTGGCTAGTGTAGCTGAAATGATGTTTGATGGCAATAACTGCCTCTCCCCTTGTATTACCACATCACTGTACTGAGGGAGACCAAAAGTGACTATCTTCAGCCTACAGTCAATCATGGCATGATGCCTAGCTAACCAATCCATGCCCAAGATGATATCATAATCTCTGAAGGGCATTTCAATGAAATCAGACAGGAAAGTGTGTCCTTGGATCACCAAAGGACAATCTCTATACATTCTATTAACCCTGACTTCCTGTCCTAACGGACTTGTTACTAGCACCTCAAAGTCCATTTTTGTACATGGAACAGCAATGCAATCAATGATGCTAGCACTCACATAAGAATGGGTAGAACCAGGATCAAATAACACAAACACATCTTGATTAAAAGTTGAGAAGGTACCAGCCACAACATCAGATGTCTCGGCCTCTTCCCTCTGTCTCATTGCATACATTCTGATTGGAGCACTGTCTTGCTCTGATTGTTTCACTGTGCCTTGGCTGCCTGCTGGGCTACCTTTACTCCTGCCTCTACCTCTGCTGGGTGGTTGTGAACTTCTAGTGACAGGGCTCTGAACTGACCCTTCTGCAGTAGTAGGAGGTGGTCCAACTCTGCGACTACTGGTGTAGTCCTTGGCAAAGTGTCCGGTGCCTCCACAGTTATAACAGGCTTCAATAGCCTTGTAGCAGATCCCACCATGATTTCTTCCACATGTCTCACATTGGCGGGGAGGATAGGAACCTCTGGTACTCTGCTGACCAGATAGGGGAGGCTTCTGTCCTGAATATCTTCCCCTACCAGATTTCTTGCCACCTCTGCCATGTCCCCCATAGTTCTTCCTCTTTCTAGTAGGACCACTGGAACTCTGTTCTACAGATTTTCCCTCTTTCTCTGTCTTCTCTGATTTCTTTCTCTCAGAAGCAGCTTCAGACTCAATTCTTTCTAACTCTAGAGCTTGAGAAATAAGTTCAGAGAAGTTAGTGTGTTTGAAGCCGACTACTTGTAATCTGATACTGGGCTTCAAGCCAGTTTCAAACCTCTTGCATCTCTCCCTGCTGGTAGAAAGTAAACTTCCTGCGTAATGGCTCAAGCGGGAAAATTCTCTTTCATACTCAGCTACTGATCTGTTCCCCTATTTCAGACTTAGGAATTCTTGTAGCTTCTGGTCTACATAAGCATCAGGGACATATTTCTGTCTGAATTCCCTGAGAAAGTCATTCCATGTTAGCACTGCAGGTTCTACCAGACTGTGGAGAATGGTTTTCCACCAGTCATAAGCATCTCCCTGTAACAAAGATACAGAGTATTCGAATCTGAGCTCCTCTGTACAATGCAGTTTCTTGAATACCCTATCCATCCTTTCTAACCATTGTTCGGCTTCTAGAGGATCTACTGTCCCCTTAAAGTCTATAGCGCCATATTTCATCAATTTATCATACTGCCTAGTAGGAGATTGTGGTTGTACCACTGGTGTCTATATTGGGACTTGAGTAGGCACATTACCAGCCATTTGTTGGAACATTGCAGCCATCTGTGACTGAGCGAGAAAGCTGCGATGCTGCAGGGGTAGTCTTCTTGAACCACTGACATTATGTAGGCCTGGGGCATCCCCTTGCACCTCAGCCTTAATAGATTGATCGACTGAACGATCACCCTCTTCCATGGTCAATGCGAGGATTCTAGATCTCCTAAACAATTAACACAAGGAGATTTCCTCCCGTTAGTGCATATTTATAATGTAATGTACTGTATGTATCAAACAATGATATTGAGCAGTTGTACTATGAAGAAAGAATATTCAAGTAACATGTGGAAATAGAATTTAAAAACCAGGCTCTGATACCACTAAAACATGTCACACCCTGCCCCTCTGTAAGGCATAACATGATCCCGTAGTACACCTAATGAATTACCAACTCCGTCGACTGATAACCCATTAAATACACTACAAGGGATTTTAAAAACTTTTCTTACTTCTTTTACAGTGGTGAACACTATTTACAGGTGTTAAAAACCTTTTTGAACTGAAGTGATAGAACTAACACATTTGAATTATTTGAAATTTTTGTAAAAATTTTGGCAGAGTGCCATCTGTATTTTGGATAAGCAGTTCTTCAGAAAAACCTATAAAAATACTTCAATATATTTCCAAATCTCAACTCCAACATTTTTCTCAACACAACATATTTATCAACTCAAATCCACAGTGATTTTTCAAAGACTGAGATAAAAGAAATATAATACAATTTTTACAAGTCAAAATAACTCATAATTTACTTTACAACTTCAATGTACAATTTTAATTTACAACTGCTCAAAACCAAAAACAATATGTACATACAGTGGTCATACATTACAGTACAAAATACAAAATGTTGGTATACTCATTATACCCGGTAATCTCTCATTTGGAGGTACTAGCGACCTAGTCTGCGCCTGTCTGTCTGTCTACTGCGGCAATAAAAGCTATCATTTGAGACAATGTCTCAGTGGTGCACAACATTAACCAAATACAATTTAAATCGCAAGTCATAAATCATATCAATAGTGGATACTTAAAACCATAGTTAATTTTAAGACAGTAATTGTCAACAAGAATTTAAACTCCATTTCTCAATATCACAATAATTTCAATAAGTCAGATCATGGTTGAATTCAAAAGACAGTATATGTCAATAAGAGTTTAAATTCATTTCACAATCTCACAATACATATCAATAAATCACACACAGCTTAATAATGTTCCAAAGTTCAATTCGTCCCAAAAGCCGATGGCTAATGAGGTATTCAATTCGTCCCAAAAGTCAATGACTAATGAGGAATAACATAGCTAGCTAGCAAAAATATGAGTACTCATCCAATTCATCCTCAACAAGCACACACCTCAACACTTCAGCCAGAGAGGGAATTCAATTCGTCCCACTAGACAAGCTAGCGAGGAATACAATCAATATACATGATAGCTGTGGTTTCAAACCATTTCCAATGCTTTTCAATCAATAAGTATCCATCAATATCATTCAACAATTTCTCACAATTTCAAACCATTTACAGTACTTTTCAAGCGATAAATATCCATTCAAACACATTTCCACAATTTAAAACAATAATGTACAAATAGTCATAATTTATTTCAATTGAAAAATTCAAAAGAAATAGTTGTTGTGCACAAACCTCTGATAATTGTCTCCTGGTCTCGACTCAGTGTTTCCTTCCCTTTTTCTGAGTCTTTGGTAACTGAGAAACACAATTTGAAGTGTTTCAGTACTAAATTAAATTGTCTCTAACGATAATGTTTGACAAATAATTCACTGAAAGCTATTATTTGCTTAATCGCCTAATATACCGACCCTCGATGCGTTCTAGGTAATTTAGGTTTTAGTGTCACTAATATGTCACATTCGATAGTGTTTTTGGGTTGGTACTCGTTACCAATTTCATTTCCTTGTTTAGTGCATTTTATTGCAAATTGCTGGATTCCGGGATACTAGTTTGACCTAGCCGGACGGCCTAGTTCCCTCAGTTTTCGGGTTTTGGTCAAAACTACAAACTTGTAGATCTATGTCTTATGGAACGCGGGGCAAACTCTTAGGTCATTCTGAGTTAAGTAGACCAAGTTATAGTCATTTTACTATTGCTGGTCAAATGGCATCAAATTAGGTCATTTTAGGTCAAATTTGGTCAACTTTAGTTCGGCTAGTTTTTGGACCCGAATTTGTGCAAGCTGTTTGACTTGCTTATGGTCATTTCTGGGCTTTGGTGTCTTCATGATACTTGTAGATATGGGTCTTAACTATTCATGGTTAAACTTTCAGGTCAATTGGACTTGTTTTGAGTGAGTTATGGCCTAAACACTAACTGCTGCCCAATTGGTCAATTTTTAGGTCTCAATTGTACTTAATCCGAATTGGTCATTTTTCATGCTACCTTGCAAGCAGAATTTTGGTATGCTTTCTAAATGAAAGTTGGCACATTTTGTGCCTCGTTTCACTTCTAATTGGTCTCATACCAATCGGAGTTACACATTTAGAGTTATAGGCCAAAATGCACACTGTCCTTAATTACCTTGCTTAAACATGTAGCAATTACACATTTACCTTACCATAAATCCACTCCTCAACCCAATTCTGTTTTGGTACATTACCAGAACCATATACCACTTCACTTTTAAGTCACTTTGGGCAGATTACAAATATCCTTAACACACCAAATAAAACTCTAATTCATAAAGTCCAATTACAACCACAATTACACATAAACACTACTCATTATTTCATACAATTTCCACAACTAATTTATATACATATCCATCAATCCTCAATGTCATAATTCTGCCAATATCTTCATGAATTCATACATTCATCATGGAGTCTCAAGGCTGCCGAATTGTTCCACAATGCCAAAGTTTCACATACTTTCTTCAACTTCAATTTCAAATGCATAATCACCATTACATATGGAAATAACTTACTAGGACATCAATTCACCCTATTCAACATGAATTCTCATCAAACATATGTAAGAATATTTCATTAAACATACAACTCCATGGCTGTCCAAAAATGGATATATCAAGAACTCCTCAAACTTGAAAATTTTCTTCACAAAGCACACACCCATAACATGTATATAAAGTTTAACAAAGCAATGTTCAAAAATACAAACTTACCTATGGTTGGGACTTGTTAAACCTTCACAAAACTTCTTAATGTTGGTATCAAACTCTTCCTTGTGATGTGGGGATAAAAATTAATTAAGACAAGTAAGGAAAATTTAGCTTGAAAATGGGTGGAGTGTGGCATGAAAGTGGGCGGCCATGGGAGGATTTTGGAGGTTCATTTCGGCAAGGTTGAGGGGATTTGGAGAAGATGAAGTGCAGATGGTGAAATGGACTTACACCTGCCCCATTAGTGTTTAATTAAATCCCTAGTGGTCCACTCACCAAATTTAAATCATATAATATGTTAAATGTGTTATTTACACAATTTTCACTCCACTTTTGGCTATTTACATTAGGTACCACCAAATTAATTTTTTATTTTATTTTCTAAGTGTAATATTATTTATTTTTAATGGAAATTTAGGTCAAAAGATAATTCAGGATGTCAAATGACCATAATGCCCCTATTCTGGTTGCATTCCCGATTTTTCGATAACATCGAGCTTTATCCATTTTTCAATTTCTCACTTTTTTTTGTACTAATTATTTAATTTTTCTTTGATATTTCTAATGATATTTATACTTCAATTGATGTCTCTTTAAGTCCTATAAAAATTTTCCAGGGTTCCCCGCAGTCCCGGGCTAGTCAACGGTCCACGCCGTGACTTCCCGGTGCGGTCACCCATCGCTAGGGTTCTCGGCTCGCTTAACTTGGTTACATTTCTTTGCTATTATTTTTCCTTTGTTTTCCTTGTGTTTTCTCTTCTTGTATTTCATTATTTTATGTCTCCTCACTCATAACGAAGTGTAGTTCTAGGCATCCTAGCTGTCCGGATAACTTGGTTACATTTCTTTGCTATTATTTTTCCTTTGTTTTCCTTGTGTTTTCTCTTCTTGTATTTCATTATTTTATGTCTCCTCACTCATAACGAAGTGTAGTTCTAGGCATCCTAGCTGTCCGGATAACACTGGCCACCGGAACAGTAGAACGCACTACCGAACTTAGGGGTGTTACAAAGTATTTCTTCTGAATTTTTCAATTGAAATAAATTATGATTATTTCTATGTTATTATTTTAAATTGTGTTTGTGCACAATAAGTTTGACTTCTCATTTTCTTCTTAAAAATTTAATTCAACATTATAGTTTTAAATTGTGTTCGTGCACAGTACTTTTATATTCACTGCTTTTACTAGCAAATTTATGTAGAGAAATGAGTTATGAATAAGTTTTGATTGCTTTGGTTTTGGGAATATTATTTGGAACTTATTGTATTGCCAACTTTGCAAATGGAAATTTTGAGATAAAATGTGATTTATGGTTTGTATGAAATATTGTGATTTGAAATTGTTTTGATTCACATTTGGCATGACACTGTTGATATATTCCTCCCTCTTTGACTTATCGATGCAGGGTGAGTGTGATTATGTTCCTCCCTCATTGACTTCCCAGTCTGAGGTGAGTGTGGATGAGTACTCATTATTCAACTAGCTTCCTCCCTCATTGATTTCGATTATTGGGGTGAGTGTGTCTTGTCGTAGTGTACAACATGGCATATGTGGAAAAATTTTGTGTCATGGCCTAAATTATGTTATCGATTGGCAACATTGTATTATTCAGTTATTTGATCGAATTGTGTTATTGATTTGCAAAATGGTATTATTCAGTTATTTGATTGAATTGTGTTATTGATTTGCAAAACGATATTATTCAGTTATTTGATCGAATTGTGTTATTGATTTGCAAAATGGTATTATTCAGTTATTTGATCGAATTGTGTTATTGATTTGCAAAACGGTATTATTCAATTACTTGATCAAATTTGTGTTAGGTGAATTTTGTAAATTGTGAAATGGAATTGTGAATCATTTGATTTGTGAACTGTCAATAAAAGATTTATATATCGCATTTCAAATTGTTATTGTGCACCATCGAGTAAATTTTACTCAAGAATAGCTTTTCATTGTCGCAGTGAGCAATGATTGTGAGCAGACTAGGCTACTAGTACATTCGGTGAGAAATCATCGGGTATATTGAGTATACCATATTATTTATTTTTTATTGTAATGTATTTTGCCTTTGTATGTATATAGTGTTCTTGGTTTTGAGCAGTTGTAAATTAAAATTATAAATTAAAGTTGTAAAATAAATTATGAGTTATTTGGACTTGTAAAAATTGTACTATATTTCTTGTATCTCAGTCTTTGAAAAATTATTGTGGATTTGTGTTGAATTATGCTAGAGTTTGAGATTGAGAAAAATATTGAAGTGCTTTTTACAGGTTTTTGAAGAACTGTTTTATTCAAATTACGGAGGGCACTCTGTCAAAATTTTTTTTACAGAAATTACTAATAGTCTAAATGTGTTAGTTAATTCACCTCAGTTGAAAAAGGTTTTTAACACCTGTAAATAGTGCTCACCACTGTAAAAGAAGTAAGAAAAGTTTTTGAAAATCCCTTGTAGTGTATTTAATGGGTTATCAGTAGGCGAAGTTGGTAATTCATTAGGTATACTACGGGATCATGTTATGCCTTACAGAGGGGTAGGGTGTGACAGGCATACTACTAACAATCTCCCACTAGCACTAGAGCCATTCATTACAATATCTTAGACCTATCTTCTCAAGATGTCGGTCTAGCTGAGTCTGTGACATAGGCTTAGTGAATGGATCAGATGGATTTTCAGCTGATGCTATTTTCTGCATGGCTACATTGCCTCGCCCAACTATTTCTCTGATAATGTGGTAGCGCCTTTCTATGTGTTTGGATTTCTGGTGAGACCTTGGTTCCTTAGCCTGTTTGACTGCTCCATTATTGTCACAGTGTAGTAGAACTGCTGACTCAATGGAAGGAACTACTGTAAGTTCTGTCACGAACTTCTTTATCCAAACAGCTTCCTTTGCAGCATCTGATGCAGCAATATACTCAGCCTCTGAAGTGGAATCTGCAATCGTGCTTTGTTTGGAACTCTTCCAACTGACTGCACCTCCATTACAAATGAACATATCCAGAGGTAGACTTTCTATCATCGATATCTGATTGGAAATCAGAATCAGTAGAATCATCCAATTGCAAGTCTCCACCTCCATAAATCAAGAATAAATCCTTAGTTCTTCTCAAGTACTTAAGGATATTCTTGACAGCTATCTAGTGTTCCAAACCTGGATTGGATTGATACCTGCTAGTCAAACTAACAGCATATGCGATATCCGGCCTAGTACACAACATTGCATAATTAAACTTCCAATAGCCGAAGCATATGGAATCCTGGCCATCTTATCTCTTTCTTCAAGTGTCTTTGGAGACATCTCTTTAGAAAGGTGGATACCATGTCTCATTGGTAACAATCCTCTCTTAGAATCAAGCATGTTAAACCTCTTTAACACCTTTTCCAAGTATAGACTTTGGGATAAACCAATTATTCTTTTCGCTCTATCTCTATATATGCGAATCCCAAGAATATAGGTTGCCTCCCCTAAGTCTTTCATGGAGAATGTATTTGACAACCATACCTTTATAGTCTTCAACATACCTGTGTCATTACCCATCAACAGTATGTCATCCACAAATAAGACAAGGAAAGTGATAGCACTGTCACTAACGTTCTTATATACACATGGCTCATCCTCATTTTTGATAAAACCAAAGGATTTAATGGCTTCATCAAAACGGATGTTCCAACTCCTAGAAGCTTGTTTCAACCCATAAATGGATCGCTTTAGCTTGCATACCTTGGAACCATCTTGGGATTCAAAACCCCTAGGTTGTTCCATGAAAATGTTTTCTTCAATGTATCAATTGAGAAAAGCTGTTTTGACATCCATCTGCTAAATCTCATAATCATAGTATGCAGCTATTGCTAATAAAATCCTAATTGATTTAAGCATGGCAACAGGCAAGAAAGTCTCCTCATAGTCGATTCCTTGCCTTTGGCGAAACCCTTTCGCTACTAGCCTTGCCTTTGGCGAAACCCTTTCGCTACTAGCCTTGCCTTATAGGTCTCTACCTTTCCATCAAAACCAATTTTCTTCTTGAAAACCAATTTGTTCCCTATAGGTACAATACCTTCAGGTAGGTCAACAAGATCCCAAACTTGATTCTTATACATGGAATCAATTTCGGATTTCATAGCATCAATCCATTTTGAAGAGTCTATATCTGATATAGCTTCTTCATAGGTAAGTGGATCATCTCCATGATCTACTTCTTCATAAGTAGACAACTCTTATTCTTCTTCATGAAGAAAACCATATCTCACTGGTGGATGAGATACCCTGGTTGTTCTACGAGGAACAGTTGTAGATGTTTCATCAACGGGTATAGGTTGACTAGATGGATCTATATCCATCTGATCTGTTGGTTGGTCAGAATTCTCCAATTCTAACTCTATTTGCCTTCCTTTGCCTCCTTCTTGAACAAACTGTTGTTCAAGAAATGTGGCATCTCTACTTATCACAACCTTTTGTGAAGTAGGCAAATAAAAATAATATCCAAAACTTTCTTTTGGATATCCAACAAATTGACCTTTTTCTGATCTGGTCTCCAATTTATCAGTGTTCAGCTTTTTGATATAAGCTAGACAACCCTAAATCTTAACATGCTTAAGACTTGGTTTTCTTCCATGCCATATCTCATAAGGTGCGGAAGAAACTGATTTTGATGGAATCCTATTCAGAATATACAAAGCTGATTCTAATGCAAATCCCCAAAAGAAGATTGGCATATCAGTATAGCTCATCATACTACATACCATATCCAATAGGGTATGATTTCTCCTTTCAGATACACCATTCCGCTGTGGCATTCCTGGAGGAGTCAGCTGAGAAACAATGCCATGCTCTCTCAAGTATTCATCAAATTCAGTACTCAAATATTCACCTCCACGATCTGATCGAAGAGCTTTAATACTCTTTCTTGTTTGATTTTCTACTTCAGATTTAAATTCCTTAAACTTTTCAAAGGATTCATGTTTGTATTTCATCAAATACAAATACCCAAACCTTGATTTATCATCAGTAAAGGTAATAAAATAATGAAAACCCCCTCTAGCCATTTCTTTAAATGGACCACATACATCACTATGTATTAGCTCCAAAATATTTTTAGCTCTTAGCCCTTGTCCAACAAAGGGTGATCTAGTCATTTTGCCCTGAAGGCAAGATTCACAAGTTAGAGTAGGCTCAGAGCCCAATGAGGATAGAATCCCCATTTTCTCCAGTTTTGCAATCCTATCTTCTACAACATGACATAACCTTAAGTGCCAAATATATTATTAACTTGAGTTGGTTTTCACCATGGCATTGCATTCTTTTAGATCACTTGCATTCAATTTGTGTTTGTCATTATTATCCAAATAATAAAGACCATCATTCATATAACCCGAACCAACATATTTATTTCCAAAATAAATATTGCAAACATCATCTGTGAACTGAAATTCATAGCCATTTCTAATCAAACTAGATATAGAAATGATGTTCTTAAAAGCATCAGGTACATATAAAATATTATCCAAACACAAAATATGTCCAAACATGTAAAAAGATTTAGATCCTATGGCTAAAGCTTCAACAGTTGAACCATTGCCAATCCGGACTCTAATATCTTGAGAGCATGGTACTCTTGTTTGCTAGTTCCTGCATATCATTAGAAATGTAAGAACTGGCACCAGTATCTAAAACCCAAGCTGTAGATGAACTATGAGTATCATCATAATCTAAATAACAAGATATGGACATAACTTCCGAAGGAGTATCCTTCTTGTCCTTCAGAGAAGCAAGATACTCTGGGTAGTTCCTTTTCCAGTGCCCATCCTTTTGGCAGTGGAAACACTTTCCTTTGCCTCTATCAGCTTTAGTCTTCCTTTTCTATTTAGCTATTTTCTTGGAAAGACCAGGAATCTGAGGTTTCTTTTTCTTATTGCCCTTCTTCTTGTTGGACTTTCCAGCAGAAGAAGATGCAACCAAAGCTACCTCTTTTCCCTTATTGCCTGGCATATTCTTTTGGGCAATAACCAGCATGTTAAGTAAACCAACTAAGGTGCATTCTTGTTGAGTAAACCAACTAAGACACAGGAAGGGACTGAAGGATCAAATCCGTCTGTAGTTGGAAATCCATGTTGAAGTCAAGATGTTCCAACTGCTCAATCAGCCGAATCATCTTGTGGACATGATCCCCAACATTCTGTCCCTCAGACATCCTCATATGGAATAGCTGTCTAGATATCTCATACCTAGCATTCCTGCTGTGCTCACCATACAACTCTTGTAGGTGAAGGAGGATCTCACTTGCACTCTGCATGTTCTCATGTTGCTTCTGTAACTCATTACTCATGGCAGCAAGCATGTAACACTTAGCTCTCATATCATGCTCCTTCCACTTGTCCAAAGTTTCATGTTCCTTTTGTGTCGCCTCTGGAGGTAAGGGACCACGAACATTTGAATCTAGAACATATCCTATATGTTCAAGGTTCAGGACAAGTTTCAAATTTCTTAGCCAATCAGATAGATTAGGTCCTGTCAACCTATTGTGATCAAGTATGCTTGCAAGGATATTGGATGGTAGTGGTTGTTTTGTGCTCATTTTTATCGTAAAATTAATCGCAAAAATAACCAGATTAATTAGTAAATGTATCATGTAATTAACCAAAATGATTATGGTCTTTTAATCAAATTGGTCCTCCCACTAACTTAGCGAATCCTATACTTCCAAAGTAGAAAACGGAAATCCTAGTTGGATGGATTTCTAGTGGGTGATTGAATTCTTATAATTCTATTGATCATCCTCAGGTACATCCATTATTGGAATTACAATAAACTATAAGTGAGCAACTCCTTGCCCATCACATCTCATGTGAGGTTCAATCCTTTACCTAGCCCCTAATGCTCAAAATCTCAAGTACATCCATTATTGACTTATCTTGCATTAGTTAAGTTGATCCCATTGAGCCAGTAATTATGCAAATAATTTTAATGTCCTCAGGTACATCCAATATTGGCCACTAAACCATTTACATATTTACAACATCTCATGCTTAACAATTATTCTTAAGAAAATCTCTTAAATTAATTGCATCTCATGCAACTATTTAAAATTTCTTAAAATAATTGCCCCAATGGAGGGCCTATGTTATAATTACTTTAATTATAGCATTTCCAACTTAATCATTTGTTTGGAAGATTTTATAGTCATTCTAATTACTATTAAGGTCTCACTTTGCACATTATCCAATTAGCATGCATATATCATATAATAGCATACATTCCCATACATCTCATGCATTCATGGATAAGCAATAAATATGGTATGATCATGGACTTTCTAAGGGATTCAATTCTGAGCCACCAAGAATTGAATCAGGGCATTCCTAGGTGCATTTCATTCATTCATTCATTTTACAAGAGTTGCTGAAGGAGTACATAATCAACACTTGATCTTGAATTCCTCCCACTAGTCCCACCAATGCTCTTAACCTCCTTGAACTTCTTGCAATCCAATATTACATAGTAATCCTTGGCATACCAAGGCGAATTTACAAGAACTTAAATAAATGAAATTACAACCCAAAAATTATTACAAACTTAATAATACATGCCCAAAATAAATTAAAATAAATTAATTAATTTACAATCCCAAAGAAACATAAAAGAAATAAATCCAATCACATTGATCTTTTATAGTCCATGATCATCCATCATGCATATCACTATTTAACAATTAAATAAAACATACATACTTAAATTAAATTGAATATCTCATATTCAACTTAAAAATCCAGATTTGAATATGATTCAAATAAATTTAAAAATTCAGATTTGAATCTCATTCAAATAAATTTAAAAATTCAGATTTGAATCACATTCAAACAACTTTAAAAGTTCAGATTTGAATCACATTCAAACAACTTTAAAAATTCATATTTGAATCACATTCAAACATTTTTTAAAAAATCAGATCTGAATTTTATTCAATCAATTTTAAAAAATCAGATTTAAATATGATTCAAACAACTTTAAAAATTCAGATTTGAATCACATTCAAACAACTTTTAAAATTCAGATTTGAATCACATTCAAACAATTTTTAAAATTCTAATTTGAATCATAATTTAATTGTGTGATTAAAATTTCTAATTAAACATTTTAATTAGTCATATGATGAACCTTTCATCATGCAACAATTTCAGAATTTAATAACAACCATGCACACCATGATCTTCCCAAGCCATGCGCACCATGTTGGAGTTCATCAAGCATGCCGCCACACCTCTTGATCCAACCAGCAATGGATCAATCATTTCATGATCAAATCACACAATTAAATCATTTAATCAACAATCTAAATGGCAAATATAGTGGCTCTGATACCAATTGAAGGAACGGAAACGTGAAAAACACAAGTTTATACCATTGAATTCAAAAATTTTCACCTAGGGTCAAATGCATCATTCAAGATTTATTTTTATCTATTTGATTTCAATGATAAACAACATATTAAAACTCTTTTAATATGTTTTTGGATCTGTATTTGCTATTTAAGATTTTAAAATTAATCAGATTAATTTTAGAACCCTAGATTAAATCAAGAACGATTACACTAACCTCTTGATGCACTGCAGCGTGTCTGCGCCTTTGAGATTCGTCTTTAGGATACCAGATATTGTCCCTCTAGCTTGTCCACACCAAGAACACCTATGGCAGCCCTTGAACAGCTTCTAAAGCTTTTTCTATTAATTAGAAATTCAAGTTCTGTCTTTTAAGAGATTAGAGATGTAAACAGGACACTAGAAACAATTTCTAGTGTTCTTAATTCAAGAGATTGATGGCTAATCTCTTTGAATTGATGAGAGATGAAGAAGAATAGATGAAAAGCCTCAAAGTGGCATGACAAAGGAGAGGAGTGGCTGCTTGTTGTTTTTTTTTTCATAACAACACTTAAATAGCTAGGTTAACACATTAAACCCTTGCCACATGTCACCCTTTGATTAGCTCTAGGTTTAAGTGACCCAATCACAATGTGCCAAGTGTCAAACCTATATTTAATCTTGATTTTAATCATCTTACATTATTAAAAAACATTTGGCAAGCTTATGTGTAATCCTATGTGTCACCATCTCATGGTGCCACGTGTCACACTGTGAAATGACTGAAATGCCTCTGTGTCTTAATTTTGAGTTCTTAACCCAAAATAATTATTTTTCTTCTTCTAATCAATTTATATCAAATATAAATTAATTAATTAATCTCTATTAATTAATTTCTCATTAATTAAATTCATATTTAAACACTTTAAATATAAATTTAACTTATACTGTACATCCAATAATCTAGATTTGGTTTCAAGTCATGCTAAGAACTTTGCAATTTAATTGCAAACCAAACCTATTTAATTAATCAATTAAACTCTTTAATTAATTAATTAAATCATATTTAAATAGGTGATAACTTGTGTATGTGTGTGACTTACTAGGCTCATCACTAATTGGCAATGAGACATGATATCAACTCTTAATATCATCAGAACTCTTTCTTACCATAAATGATTTCTCTAAATCATTTTATGAACCTCATAGACCATGGTTAACACCTAGCATAGCATGCCATGGCCACCCAATTAGTAATAAGGTTTACCTTAAATGAACCTATAATCATATGTTACCATGCACTAGAATCTCTCTGTTACAAAATCCTAACTCAAGCTGGAGTCATGGTTTATGTCAAACTCCATTTGCTATGAATATTATGTTCTCTTTTAATTCAAGTTCTTGATTAAAAAGATTTTCTCATCAGAAACTCTTTTCTGAATAAATCTATCTGTCCTGGCCAGGAACTTGAAACATCAAGAACAATTAAATGAACATATAATTTTATCTCTATTTACTTAGAGGAACAGATTCCATCTTGATCAACACCTACCTCCATACATAACTAGTAGGAGCCAACAGATGCCCATATACCCATACACAGTACAAGTATGAAAGCAGTATCAAACTCAAACTACCTATATACAAGATAACTGTGCTATCTCAGGTCTAAAGATTATATGCACTGATATGATTTATGACAAAACATTGACAAGAGTAAACTCCATGTGCTTGTCATAAGTGTCACTGGTTCGGCTTACTTATCATTTATAAGTGCCTATCATGTTTGTTATATAGCATGAGACTCACCATTCCATCTTATTTATATCTCATATAAATAACTTGGGAACAAATATGAATACAATCTTTCTGGATAAGTCATGTCCTTATTATGAAGTATCCTCGATTGTGAACCTATTTATGATACTTTATGCTAGAAATATTGTCACTCATATTCTTAACAACTTAAGAATAATATTTCTAACAAAATATCAATGGACCTTTTCTATTACACATAAATATATTATGTAAACGAAAAAGTGGAAATGCCTTTTATTAATAAAAATATGTACAAGATACATACTAAATGATATGCTCTAGGGAATACTACTAACATAGAAAACTAGGCACTCATACTGCTGATTGGCCTCTCTTGGATATAGTCTGTGACTTCAGCCTCTGTGACTGGCTCTAGCTTTAGGATCCCCTGGGCCTCTTACTAGTTGTGGCTGAGGAGTTAGACTACCCTGGGCTATTATCCTGGTTTTTCAACCACTGCAAGTGCATAGATCACTAACAAGTAATAAAATGATGAGTAGAGTATCGTTCCCACGAGGACCGTGTTGAGTACCAAACTATAGTGATTTTAATTATCTAGACGATTGAATTGTAAGGAAGTAATAATTATATGTAAATTGAAAGAAATAAAATCTAAATAATTAACTAAAATAAAATACTAATGGATAAAGGCATTCTAGAGCTAGGGGTTCATACTTCAATCAATTATAGAATTAATCTGATTCATTCAATAAATGGGAGATTATTACTTTGATGGAAATTAATCTTAAGTTATCTTAAGTCCTCTCTCAAGGCACTTAAGATGTATTTTAATTAACATAAACCCTACTGTCGTAGTGATTAAATTAATTAAAACCCTTTAAGATCTTTGATTAATTTTGGAACTCCACAGAGGTCATCAGCTTCTCTCTAGGTTAGATTTTCTAGGTTTAAAATCTTAATTTTCTAATATTAATCTTCACCTTTCAGTCTTTCAATTAATATCTGTAATCAATACTAAGTGGGTACCAACACATAGCATGCATTAACATCACAAGAGATTGAATCAAAGAACAAAATACCCAATGTATTAAATAAAATCAAACCAGATCCATAATGAAATTGAGTGCTACACCCTAACCCTAAAATAAAGAACCTTCTCACCCATGGTGAGTTTTATATTCAAGATTATAAAAAGATAAATATAAGACATGAGAAGAAAATAGAGTGAAAGAACGCAGAAAGAGAGTTGCAACCTTGGACTTTTGGAACTTCAGCTGAAAATCCCTTAGAGAAATCTTATAGATCTTGTTTTCTCCTTTGCCTCCCTTGAAGTTGACGTGCATCCTTAAATGTAAATTGGCTGCCCTTGAATGTAAATTCTGTTCTTGGATGTAAAATTCTCTCCTCCCCTCAATTCCTGACTTGTTATATTTATATCTGGTGTAAAAACCCTAATTTCAGAGTCCTAGAAGCATTAGAAATCCATTCGGGTCAGGTTGGAATAAAGAAAAGTCGCATCAAAATTGCTAACAGGGTACTTTACATGGCCTGTATAGTGTTACACGCCCCTGCCCCATGTAACTTTCTGCCACTCTTGTTTTTCTAGTACTCTTTGTCCAAAAGGTTGCACGGGGTCTAGGAAGTTACAATGCCAGTGCAATGTTTTTGGCACTGTATTCTTCACGTTTTGACCTCCAGATCTCTTCTAAACTCATCTTTAATTCTAGAACCACATAAACACACATGATAAAATATAAAAATAAATGAATTGAGTTGGATTAACATGTTTTCTAAAATAATAATGAAAACATATAAAAATAAACATAAGAGGGTACTAAATGCTAACAAAATGCCATGCATGTTAGCCTTAAATGTCTATATAATTTGATGCAATCAAATACCCACAAACTCAAACCTTTGCTTGTCCTCAAGAAAATTAAAACTTTATAAAAAATCATTGGGGTACTTAGAAACATAACAAAAAAAAAAAATTAACTTGCACATAATTGGACACTTTCAACCTTCATACCAATTCCCACTTTCAAGGCATAAAGACCTCAACAGCAACCTACTTAGACCTTCAACCCCTTCATGGTGCTTTAACTAATTATTCCTCTATGCAAGGCCATTAATAAGTCACAAATAATCTATTTTATCAGGATAGACTTGAGAAACACTTACTCCCCCAAATTTGCCTCTATTATGGATAATTGTAGAGAAGTGATTCAATTTCAACTCCATAGGCATATCTCAATTTTCTATCTCCACTAATGTAGCATACACTTTTTAAAAGATCAAAAGGTCTTTAAAAGGTTTGTAATGGGGCTAAAGGGATAATGACATGGTTACCAATGAAGGGTTTTAAGAGAATGCAAAAATGAGAATAGCATTTATGCATGAAATACCAAGTACACTAAGTTTATTCTACTGATTTTGTATGGAGAGGAGGGGCTTTTGGCTTTTTATAATGCCAAACATGCTTCCATGATACTTATCTTCAAACTTCTTCATTTTTTTTCTTCTTTTTTTTTTATTTATATCCTTATTGTCCTCTCCCTCAAACTCATTGCTTTTGCTGGGTTGGAAAGGCAAATTTTTCTTTGATTTTAATTGCACACTTGTACTCTTTCTTGAGTTCTACATCCTCTCTCTTTTTTTTTTTTGTTGCACTTAATATACTTTTTACTTATGCATTTAGCCTCCTCAAAAGGGTAGGATAGGTGTTTAGGCTAGGAGCTTGGTAAATAATATAGGTAAGCAATAAATTCTATGGGATAGATATAGGTTTCAAATTGGTGACAAGGGATATATATTTTAATTAAGGGTGACTAAGGCTTGGTGAGGTTATATCAAAAAATGCCTTAATCATCTCTTCATCAAGCATATACAAGGATTTCACCTTAATAGGTCCAAGAGACATGTTCTAGAGCTGGTGAGGCATTTTTAGGTTTGCTTGTATTTCAAAAATTTTCTCTTAATTTTACAAGTTCAATGTGATAAATTAATGGCTATGAAGGGGTTTAACTAGTTTAACTCCACTTAGGTGATTAAGTTCTTCACAAATAACATATTGAAGCCTTTTTGCCCATTCAGTTACATTCATTACTCTTTCCCAGAGAGTCCAATCATTAGCTCATTAAGGTTTTAGTTATAATTCTAAGTTAAAAACTTTTTGAAAAAGTCTAGAATTTTCAAAATTTGCAAAAATTTTCTGGATTTTTGACACACAAATATAATATAGACATAATAAAGTGATGAAATGCAATATATGAATGCAATGCATGGAATGTACCCCCAAACTCAAATTTGACATTGTCCTTAATGTCATCAAGATATCATAAATAGGTCAAGAGCAACATCGTAAATGTAATAATAAGGAAAAGCTAATGGATATAGAATACTCTCCCTTGAAGCATGCCTTCCTTTGAAGAATTGAAAGTTTGATCTCCATTGCTCTTCTCAAGTGCTTCTTGAACCTACAAAGAGAACAAATATCGAAATTAAGTTTGGTAGGGTGATAAACAAAAGAAATAAATAAAAAAAATGCAAAGATTAAATTTAAAACTTGGGTTGCCTCCCAAGAAGCGCTAATTTAAGGTCATTAGCTTGACCCCTTTTAGAATTGCTGATCAAAAAGCGATTTTCACTCATAGTAGTTGTCATGTAACACCACACATGGGTCTTGATTTGTGGTACCCTCAAGATTGGCAAGCTTTGGAATAAGATTGCACATAGCACGAACAACACATGGTTTAGAGTTATATGCTTGGAAAGAGAACTATTTTAGCTCATGGAGGACATGTGATGATATAGGAGGTGTCCATGATAGAAAAGGGTCTTCTGGTGGTATATGTGTAAGCAACATTAATGAACTTAAATTGATAGTCTCATCAATTTCTTCATCCACCACCTTTATCTCTGATTTGTTTTCATGGAAACACTCTTCCAATGATCCCCCAACTATAAAGGAGTTGTTTCCTTCAGCTCTAGGTTCCACTTGTTCTTTAAGTAACTGTTGTTCTTTTGGGAATTCTACTAGTAAGTCATCTTCAAAGGAATTTTGTTCTTGAAGCTCAACTTCTTTTCTAGGTTCAAATTCCCATGAATCTTCTTCATTCTCCCAACTTTGTTCATATAATTCCTCTTTATAAAGTGATAGCTCATTGTTCACCATTAGTTTGTCAAAATTTTCGAATGGAGCTATCACCTCTTCAAGTCCCACTCTCCTCTCTAATTGGAGCTCGAATGATTGGTGTGAAATATTAGGTTGATGAATGTGTAGGGGATATTGGTGACTCCAACCCTGCAGTGAAGGATCCCAATGCCAATGGTAATCAAAATCTGCCATGTCATTCAACAAGTGAATGGCATCCTCATGGTTTCTTTGAAGAACGTGATTACCGGTAGCCCAAGCTCCATAATCTACCCAATTCCTTATCACTTCATCCAGACCATTGTAGAAATTGAGAGTGAGTTCATAATTTGAAAGACTATAATTGGAGAATTACTCTACCAATTCATTGAATCTTCTCCAAGCATTGTAAAATGGTTCATTGTGTTGTTGAATAAAACTTGTGAAGAATTGTTGATGAAACATCTCAATGTACCTCACAAGAAAAACAAGTAAAAATAAAATTAGACAAGAAATAAACTATAAAAGAAATAAGAATGTCTAGAGTAATCAAATCACTAATCATTCAATATCAAGTACCAGTCCCCGGCAACGACGCCAAAAACTTATTATACTAGTTTTTTGACCACTGCAAGTGCACGGATTGCTAACAAGTAATAAAGTGATGAGTAGAGTATTGTTCCCACGAGGACCATGTTGAGTGCCAAACTATAGTGATTTTAATTATCTAAACGATCGAATTGTAGAGAAGAAATAATTATATGTAAATTGAAAGAAATAAAATCTAAATAATTAACTAAAATAAAATACTAATGGAAAAAGGCATTCTAGAGCTAGGGGTTCATATTTCAATCAATTATAGAATCAATCTGATTCATTCAATAAATGGGAGATTATTACTTTGATGGAAATTAATCCTAAGTTATCTTAAGTCCTCTCTCAAGGCACTTAAGGTGTATTTTAATTAACATAAACCCTACTGTCATGGACCTTAAATTAATCAAAACCCTTTAAGATCTTTGATTAATTTTGGAACTCCACTGAGGTCATCAGCCTATCTCTAGGTCAAATTTCCTACGTTTAAAATCCTGATTTTCTAATATTAATCTTCACCTTTCAGTCCTTTAATTAATATCTATAATCAATACTAAGTGGGTACCAACACATAGCATACATTAAGATCACAAGAGATTAAATCAAAGAATAAAATACCCAATGTATTAAATAAAATCAAACCAGATCCATAATAAAATTGAGTGCTACACCCTAACCCTAGAATAAAGAACCTACTCATCCATGGTGAGTTTTATATTCAAGATTATAAAAAGATAAAGAAGAGACATGAGAAGAAAATAGAGTGAAAGAGCGCAGAAAGAGAGTTGTAGCCTTGGACTTTTGGAACTTCAGCTGAAAATTCCTTAGAAAAATCTTGCAGATCTTGTTTTCTCCCTTGCCTCCCTTGAAGTTGATGCCCTCGAATGTAAATTGGCTCCCCTTGAATGTAAATTCTATTCTTGGATGTAAAATTCTCTCCTCCCCTCAATTCCTGACTTTTTATATTTATATCTGGTGTACAAACCCTAATTTTAGAGTCCTAGAAGCAATAGAAATCCATTCGGGTCGGGTTGGAACGAAGAAAATCGCATCAAAATTGTTGACAGGGTACTTTACACGGCTCATGTAGTGTTACATGCTCCTGCCCCGTGTAACTTTCTGCCACTCTTATTTTTCAAGTATTCTTTATCCAGAAGGTTGCACGGGGTCCAGGAAGTTACACGGGGCAAGTTACACGGCCTGTGTAATATTTTTGGCACTGTATTCTTCACGTTTTGACCTCCAGATCTCTTCCAAAGTCATCTTTAATTCTGGAACCACATAAAAACACCTTATAAAATGTAAAAATCAATGAATTGAGTTGGATTAATATGTTTTCTAAATTAATAATGAAAACATATAAAAATAAATATAAGAGGATACTAAATGCTAACAAAATGCAATGCATGTTAATCTTAAATGTTTATATAATTTGATGCAATCAACCTCTCTTATACTATCTGTCTCTGTGGCTTTGCTCACTGTCTCTGACCCTCTCCACATTCAAAGTCACCTTTACCATCTGAGAAAAATTCGTAATCCGAAGTGTTGTAATATAGAGCTTCACATTATCATTTAGCCCCTCCTCAAACCTACGGCATCTTTCTGCCTCAGTGGGTACAACCTTGCAGGCATCACAGCTCAAATGTACAAACTCCCACTCGTACTCTGATACCGTCAGCTGTCTCTACCTCAAACCAATGAACTCCCTCCCCCTGGCCTCTAGATATGTGTGGCTGATAAACTTTTTCCTGAACTCAGCCAAAAAGTACTCCCATGTCACTGCTGCAGGCTGAACTACCTTGGATACTGTTTCCCACCATTGGTAGGTATCCTCCTAAAGAAGGGAGATTGCACCCTCTAAACTCTACTCTGGAGTGTAGTGTAGCTACTGGAGAACTCGCTATGTCCTTTCCAGCCAATGTTTGGCGACAGTCAGATCATCATCTTTCTTACCTTTAAAGTCGATAGCCCCCATACTTCCTTCTAAGTGGACCTCTGTGGGGATCAAGCTCGTGGAATAGCTTCGATGACCTGCCAAAGATCTCAGTTATTTGCTTAAAAAGGATCTGCTAAGCTCGACCTACTACTACCTGAGATGATGCCTCTCTCCTGCCTCCACTAAAACTGGTAAGAGCATGGCTCTCTACCTTCTCATCCATTGGCTGAGGGAATTTGGGCTTGGTGTGAGGGAATTTGGGCTTGGTGGCGTCAAACTCCATATTAACCTATAATAGACAGGAGAATAGATCTGTATTAGTGTCATCTTGACTCTTAATGAATGTAATACATGACATACACTCTATGTCCTTCTACCTATCTAGCTCTAGGAACGCCTAAACTTTGCTCTGATAGCACTAAATGCAACATTCCCTTACCCAATCTACAGTTTAGCTGAGCAAAGGAATGCCACATTCTGTGCCAAAGCACCTAATCTTATCTTATTTAATTGATGATCAACTGAATTTCATCATAATTTAATTAAGGAAATTTTAAATGAAAACTGTAAGAGTTTTCCCGTATTATTAATATTTTACCTGTTAAAGAATTATCCTGTTAAAATTATCCATATTGGAAAATCTCAAATATATAACAATTTCAAAATCACAACTCATATTTCCTTATCTATTCACATCCATTTCTATACATAAATTTCCTTCATTACATTCACTTACAAAATGTGCACATTTATCATACATCTTAAAATTTAATTGCAAACTTTGTGTTTAATTACAATACACATGATCATGCATTTAATATGGGCCAATGATCTCTACTAGAATAATGTGCAAAAGTGACAATGACCACTATTGCAGATCAGTCCAAAATCCCTGTCCAAAGTCTACTGGATCTTATCACCTGGACCTGCGCGAGGAGAAACCATCTTACTAAGCACTTCTGCTTAGTGGTGCACTAATATAATAAAAGTACAATATACAAACAAAAATAATTTTTATGCTTATATGAAATAAGGAAAATGCACATTTAAATATTCATAAATCATTTAAAATAATATCGAGTTTATAATAATAAATTTTTGTAGTCATTTCATTTGTTTAACTACGTAACGATTTTAGATACCTTTCACAAATTTTTTCTCTCATTTTCTCATATTTCCACACTTTCACAATCTTTGGAAATATTTATTTTCATAGGATCTTTTCTTTTCTTTAGTTTTATATTCAACTTTCTTAATTTATTTTTGCGCCCAAAGTAACCTTTAACAAGACTGTTTGGACTGGATACGTGGGTTTTACTGGCACTGGACACTCGATGCCTCGAGCCGTCATACCATCAGACACATCGGTGCCTATCGGGTATCCAATATAATTGGGCATAAAAGCCATAGGAATAATCATATTGGATACTTGGTGCCTGTCAATGATTATTCAAAGCAATCATGAATAGGGAATAACCATATCAGACACTCGATGCCTACCAATAGTATCTGGGCATAAAAGCCATGGGTAGTACTGCTAATCTCATCCCTTTTTGGCATGCCAATCTATCCAACCCTTGCACTACTGTCTAGGCATACTTGAGCTAATTTATTATCATTAACAGTTCGATGTTCTTATTATTTCATCATTTTGTTATCATTCTTTCATCATTCCATCATCATCTCATTCATCATGGAAACATAGGCCCCAAACACAATTTCACATGCCATTCATACTTAACATACCATTGACAATAATCACAATTCACATTTTAAACAATTATGCTTACATTTCATAAATTCTAGATTTGATACCTCAACTTCCTTAATAAATTTGGCTAAGATGCAGTAGGAATTAGGCCATACCTTCTTCATAGGAATTGTAGATCTATGTCTCATGTTTATTTTGGCTTTGGAATCATTCAATTTGCATTTGTGTAGCTTGAGTTATGGCCATTTTGCCAAAACTATTTCGGTGACTAAATCTTAGTTTTTCAGGTCACTTCTAGAATCTAGGCAGGTTTCTGGACTCATTTTGTCAAGCAAATTTGGATAAGTTACAGTCATAATTTAGCATCATGGTTGATAAAGCTATTCATGTTTTATTTTGTGCACTAAGTATTCATGTTTTATTTTATGCAATGCACTAAGTAGCAATGAATATAATAAAATGTGTATGAAGTCTACCACAAAAGAAATTTGGGATGTTTTGGTGGTTACTCATGAGGTTGCTAGTCAAGTAAAGGAGAATAAGATGGATTCCCTCATCTATCAATATGAGTTGCTCATGATGAAGTCAGATGAAACCATAAGTCAAACGTATGATAGGTTTATGGGGATTATAAGGGGAATCAAATCTCTTGGGAAGACATTCACAAATGAGAAGCTAGTAAATAAGATACCAAAAAGTCTTCCTAAGGAGTGGCTACCCAAAGTAACTTCACTCAAGGATTCCAAAGACTTGAGCAATGTGCAACTTGATGAGCTCTTGGGAAATCTCATTGTCTATGAGATGACCCTCAAAAGAGAGTAAGTGGAGGACCCAACAAGGCCAAGAAGAATATTGCCTTCAAAGTATCTTTTCAAAAAATTGCCTTCAAAGTTTCTTTTGAAAATTCAGGTGACGAAGATGAAGAGTTTGATGAGGAACAGTTGGTTCTAGTTACAAGGAGAATAAAGAAGAAGGCTCTCAAAGCAACATGGGATGAATCAAGTGACTCCAAAGATGAGGAGATTGGTGATCAAGTTGCCCAAATGTGCTTCATAGCAATGGTGGAAAGCTTCAATGAGGTAACTTTAAATGATGATGTTGTTGAATTTTCTTATGATGAACTAGTTAGTGCTATTAAATTATGAATGATGAACTAGAATTAAATCATAAGAAAGATAAACTTTTGAAAAGTGAGCTTTCTAGTTTAAGCAGAATGAGACGTCATCTAAGGATGATATACCTTTATATAATAATATGAAAAAATCCTTAAGATGAGCTCTTATTAGAAAATGAAAAGTTGAGAAATCAAATTATTGAGCTAAAAAAATTCTCTTTCCAAATATGCTAAAGGAAAGGACAAAATTGATGCAATTTTGGACTCTCAAAGGTCTCCTAGCATCAAGCATGGACTTGGCTATAGCAAATTTGCCCAAGCACCTCCTTCTAAGATCATATTTGTTAAAGCATCTAGTTCTAGTGAGTTTAGTCTCTAAGTGCCTAGTCCAAAGGTATCCAGTCTTAAAGTACAATAACCAAAGAAATCTAGTGGCAATGAACCTAGAAAGATCTCATATCATCAACATGTTCTTAAAAAAAATGTAAATAGGACATGTACATCTAGGAGAGTTGCATCTAGGCCAAGACCTCATATGGGACATGCTACTAGGCCTTACAACTATCATCACACTCACCATGTCTCATGCTCACATGCATATAATGAATACAAAAAGAATGTTCACATGAGACCAAATGCACACTCTCATACATATAGACCAAGAACAAGAAGGTTCAATAGTCCTTATTACTATTGTGGTAAGTTTGGTCACACCAACTATAGGTGTGCCATTAGGAAAGTCCATCTTGGATATGGTAGAATATTTGATTCAAATGATGAAACTACTAACCCCCAAGGGCCCAAGTACATTTAGGTACCTAAAGTAAATTGAATTATCTTGTGTAGGTGTGCTTGAAATCCTCAAAGCTTGAAAGCGAATGGTATTTGGATAGTGGATGTTCAAGACACATGACCAGTAATTCTGACCTTTTCCTTTCACTTAAAAAGATAGATGTAAGTGGGCAAGTGACCTATGGTGATAATGGTAGAGGTAAAATTATAGGGATGGCTAAGATTGGTAAGGAAAACTCCTTAATTCTTGACAAAGTTCTTTTAATTGATGGTTTAAAACATAATTTGTTTAATGTTAGTCAATTATGTGATAACAAAATGTTGTTTGTTGGTGTAAAAAATGTTTATGTTATTGATTTGCATGCTTTGTCTAATAAAGATGTCAAGTGTTTTGTTTCTATTGGTGATAACTCTTGGACTTGGCATTGAAGGCTTGCACATGCTAGCATGGACCTTCTTGCAAACATGAACAAGGTTGAGCTAGTTAATGGGCTTCCAAAGATCAAGTTTTAAAAGGATATGATGTGTGATACATGCCAAATGGGTAAGCAAGTTAAGAGCTCTTTCAAATCAATTCATAAGGTATCTACTTCTAAACTCCTTTAATTGTTTCATATGGATTTATTTGGTCCTATTAGAGTAGTTAGCTTAGGTGATGCATATTATGCTATTGTGATTGTTGATGACTACTCTAGGTATACTTGGGTTGCATTCCTTGCTTATAAGGATGAATGTTTTGATGTTTTTAAGATTTTCAAAAAAGGTTCAAAATGAAAAAGGTTTTCAAATTTCTTCTATTAGGAGTGATTAATGGAGAGAATTTGAAAATGAGAGATTTCAAAATTTTTGTAACTCACTAGGATTGCTCACAACTTTTCTTTTCCTAGGACTCCCCAACAAAATGGTGTTGTTGAAAGAAAAAATAAGACTCTTTTAGACATGGGGAGGACTATGTTAAATGAATATAACTTGCTTACTTATTTTTAGGTGGAAGCCATTAATACAACTTGTTATGTTTTAAATAGAGTTTGGATTAGACCTATTTTGAAGAAAACCCCTTATGAGCTATAGAATGGCAAGAAACCTTAAGTAGGTTATTTTAGAGTTTTTGGTTGCAAATGCTTCATTTTGAATACCAAGGAAAATTTAGATAAATTTAGCTCCAAAACTGATGAAGTTATCTTGTTGGGGTACTCTATATCTAGTAAAGCATATAGAGTCTTCAATGAGAGAACTTTAGTTGTTAAAGAGTCAATGCATGTTGTATTTGATGAAGCTAACCCCTTTGGTCTTGGAAATGATATTTCTTGTAATGATGGATGTTGTAGGTAATCTTGATGAGTTAACTCTTAAAGATCCTCAATCTAGTGAAAATCAAAATCAACTCAAGGAAGATCCCTTGAAGGATTTGGAAGATGATAAAGTTGAGCTTCAAGAGCAATAAGGTCAACTAGTTCCTTAGTAAGGAGTTTAACAAGATCTACTTAAATATTAGATCTTCAAGAAGGATCATCCTAAGGACCTAATCATTGGTGATACATCAAAAAGGGTAACAACTATATCCTTTCTTAGAAATATATATAATAACCTTGCATTCATTTCTCAAATAGAACCTAAGAGCATAGATGAGGCCATTAATGATGAGGGTTGGGTACTTGCAATGCAAGAGGAACTCAACCAATTTGAAAGGAATAAGGTTTGGACCTTAGTTCCTAGGCCAAAGGATCTTCCATCCATAAGCACCAAATGGGTTTTTAGAAATAAGTTAGATGAGGATGGAAACATAACTAGGAATAAGGCTACGTTAGTAGCCAAAGGCTATAACCAAGAGGAAGGTATTGACTATGATGAAACTTTTACCCCTGTTGCTAGATTAAAAGCCATTAGAATTTTGCATGCATATGATCATACATGAATTTTAAACTTTTTCAAATGAATGTTAAAAGTGCTTTTCCAAATGGTTTTATTGATTAGGAGGTATATGCTGAGCAACCTCGTGGTCTTGAAAATCATGAGTTTCCAAACCATGTTTTTAAATTGACTAAAGGCTTGTATAGTTTGAAATAAGCTCCTAGAGCTTGGTATGAAAGGCTTAGTAACATTCTTTTGCAAAATAGTTTTTCAAAAGGAAAAGTTGAGACAACTTTTTTTGTTAAAAGTCATGAAAATGACATTGTTGTAGTGCAAATATATATTAATGATATTATATTTGGTGTTACTAATGAGTGTTTATGTGAATAGTTTGCTAACACCATGAAGAGTGAGTTTGAGATGAGCATAATAGGAGAACTCAAGTTCTTCCTTGGGCTTCAAATTAAGCAAGCTAAGGATGGCATCTTCATCAACCAAGCCAAACACACTAAAAAGTTGATCAAGAGGTTTGGGATGGAGAATAGAAATCCAAGTAGAACTCCAATAAGTACAAGCACCAAACTTGATAAGGATGAAAAAGGAAAACCAGTTGATGAAAAGCTCTATGGAGGCATGATCGGTAGTCTCTTATACCTCATGGCTAGCAGAACGAACATCATGTTTTCTATATGTTTATGTGCATATTTTCAATCATGTCCTAAAGAGTCTCATTTGCATGCTGTTAAATGCATTCTCAAATACTTAAATGGTACATTACGTTAGGTTTATGGTATCATAGAAATGCATCTTTTGATTTATGTTCCTACTCGGAGGCCAACTTTGCCGGAAGCATCCTTGATAGAAAGAGTACCTTAGGTACTTTTCAACTCCTAGGACACTCTTAGTTTCTTGGTGTAGTAAGAAACAAAACTTGATTATACTTTCCATGGCCAAAGCTAAATATGAGGCTGTGGGTTTTTGTTGTAGCTAAATTCTTTGGATCAAACAATAATTAAGGGACTTAAAAGTGTCTCTTGATCACATTCATATTAAATGTGATAACACAAGTGCAATCAACTTGACCAAAAACCCCATACAACATTTTAGAACTAAGCATATAGATATTAGACATCATTTCATACATGATCATGTGTTGAATGGTGATGTTGTTTTTGAGTTTGTTGATACTAATCACTAATTAGCTGATATATTTACTAAACCTTTATATGAAGATAGGTTTAATTTCATTAAAAGAGAATTAGGCATGTTTAATAACTTTGATGCTTGAAATAGTGATGATTGAATGTGTATATACGTTTTTGAAAATTCTTGTTAAATTGGTCTATGTTTGGTGTTTTAAGATTTATCTCAATGTTTTTCAAAATTTTTATATGTTAAGAGTTTTATTTACTAAAAAAGAAAAGATTTTTGATGTCACTACGGTCTTGAAAATGCGTTTTTAAAAAATTTCAGGTAAAAGCACTTTCAGTAGCTAAAAGTCCTTGTTTTGGCTATCGAACCTTCAATTTTTTTTATAAAAAAAAAAAAAAAAATAGGCAGCAGCTAGAGCAACAGCTGAAAGTCCCTATTTCAATTGTCAAACCTTCAAAAAACTTGTTTTTTAAATGGGCAGAAGCTGCTGCAATAGCCGAGAGTTTTCTATTCGACTATTGAACTTGAACATTTTAAAATCCCAAACTCCCTCTCTCTCTTTGACTTTTCGGCTCTCTCTCTTTTCTTTCCCTCTCTCACTCTCGAATCTCTTCCCACTTAGTTTCTCCATCACTTTTCCCTTGAACTCATTATTTTCAAACCTTCCTAAACTCGATTTTACCATAACTTGCTATTTTGGAGTCACATTGGACCTCTTAGGGTCTCACTTTTATTTTACTATTCTCGAATTAGGATCATGGATTTCTCTATAAAAGTTTTTTTTTTTATATAGTTTGCTCTCTCTTTAATCTTTCCCTTCGTTCAGATAAGAGTTTACATTTCTCATTTAATCACTATTCTACATTGTGTTTATTGATTATTCTTGAGTTTATGTAACTTAATATCAGTTGTTAGCTACTGAGTATATGTATATATGTATATTTATGGCATTATGGACTCTGAAGTCAAATGTTGAGTTTTTGCCTAATTTAAGTTATTAATCTTTCTTGTTGATTAGTTAGATTTCTTTTTTCTTAATGGTTCATACATGTGCTTGCTTTATGGTGTTACATACATATTGTGATTTACTGTTCACATCAACATAATATTGGTATCCTATTTTGGCTGTCGCATGGTCACAATACTATTTTTCATTAATTTAGATTATTCTCTTTGATTATTTTAAGAAGGTTATTTGCCAAAATTCTACTGGTGCTTTGAAAAGACTCCATGCTAGTTATACAAATCTTATTCACATGAAATTACTAAATTTGTATTGTGGAAATATTTATTGCTATCTTTTAGGCTCTTTTTAGGATTTCTTGAGAATAGTTATTTAGTATGCTTCCTCTAGATTTAGTATATACTATACTTGTATTCTAAGTGTCTCAAAAACACAATTATACTTATGTTAAGTTTCAAATCAAGTAAATTATGGACATTTGCTTAGCTACCATATAACCACTTTAATGATGTTACTTTTAATGCTGAAATATAAACTTCCTAGCTAGAGTTACCCTTGAAATGCCTTGTCATGAAAATGCACCTTGTGAGTTTGCCATTATATGAAATGTTCTTGTAATCTTCATATATTGCCACGTGTTTTTATATCTTCACATTGATTATACAGTTGCTAAGGTTAGATATGCTACGTTTGAATCGCTCTTGTTGGAATTCTATACACATATTTGAGTTATATTGCCTAAGTTGATTTGGTTTGCATAATATTATTATTTATGCTGCATAATTCTCTATTGTTAACTTGAGAGGCAATATTTTGTGGCTTTTGTGCCTTCGCTTGGCAATCTTTTGATGAATGATTCATTCGATGCTACTTTTGACTTGGCTATGGACTCTTTCTGTTTTCTTTTATAGTGTTTCTATCTCTTCTATCTTTTCTCTCTCTATGGGTCAAAAGAGGGCATGTGGTAAGAACCTTATCAGAAAGAACCTTATTCAGCTTCTCCGTTATAGTGTATTTTGATGATGCCAAAAGGGAGAGATATGCAGATTATGGATGTATAGTTCTAGCTTCTAGAAATACCTTTATACATAGTATATAGAGGATGTACATGCTTTTGGGATATATGATTTTGGTATATTTATATGATGCTTTTTGTTATATTTATGATTTGGGATACATGATTTTGGTATATTTATATAATGCTTTTTGGTATATTTATGATACATATTCTGAATTGTTATTGATATAGAAATATCTTTGCATCATCATTCATCTAAGACTCATGACATTATGGCATTACATTTATTGAGTCAAAGCCTCTCTTATATGCTCTCCAAATTCTAATTATTAAGACATAAATTATTTTTAAAAGGGGGAGTACATTAAGGGGGAAAATTTCTGAAAAACACGCACTTCACTTATGCTTAATTTTCCTCATCCTCTAATTATTTGTCATCATCAAAAAGTGGGAGATTGTTAGACCTAGGGGTCTTATGCTAAGATTATAGGTCCCAAGTTTAAAATTGAGAAACCGCTTCAAATCAAGATTGAGAGAGAGCAAGAAATTGAAGCAAAGATCAATGAGACACTACAATATAAATTATTTCTTTTATCTTGTGAATCTCAATTGGTTAGTTATGATGGCTTAAGTCTAGATTTCTCTAAATTTCTTACTGTCTCTATTTTTAACTTTTTCTTAACCAAGGGAAAGTAAAATTAAAATTTCACTTTTGAAAAAAGCAAATTTGTTTTTAAAATTATTTTCATTGAAAAGTTTATCAAAATAGCTTTCTAATGGTTAAAATGGATCGAAAATCTGAGTTCGGATAAAAAAGTTACGAGTTTTTAAAGCCCAAATACCATTTTGTTCATTTTTCTCCAGAGAGCACAGACGAAGTAAGGGACTTCGACAGCCGAAGTTCACCTTTTAAATGATGTTTTTTGGCCCCCCCAACCTTCGACAGCCAAAGTAAGGAACTTCAGCAACTGAACCTTAGTTTCTACAACTTGATAAAATGGAGTTTTGGGCAATTGACTGGCTATATTTGTATTTAATGCACCCCTTATGGTCTTTTTTTTTGCCAAAACTATAAATAGAGACCATTTATAGCTGGAGGGTAGTGACAATAACTATTTTCTTTGAGAATTTATTGTGTTCAAAAGATTTTCTTTTCTCTCTCTCTAGAACGTGAGCTACCATAATTGATTATTGAGAGCTTGATAGTTTAAGCTATAATTTCTTAGTTTTGAGAGTTTATTCAAGGTTATTGTGAGCATTTATTGCTACTTGAGTGTGATAGAGCATTAAATTGCTCTTGAGTGTAAAGGAATTTTTAAAAGAATAAAGGTTTGCTCTTGTGGTGATTGTAAAGCATGTATTCTTCACCTAGAGAAGAATTTTAGTGGAATTAACTCTCAAGGAGGGCATTGAGAAGAGGACGTAGGCTTGAGATAGCCGAACATCTATAAAATCTTTGGTGTTCTTTCTTTCCTTCCTTTTCCTTATGCATTTTTACTCAAAAATTTCTCTTAGCGTTCAACTTTTTAATTAACACCAATTCACCCCCTCTCTTGGGTTGCTACAAGGGACAATAGATATCTTTGCCACCAACTATACTTTCATTCTAACCCTTGCCTCGAGTTTTGAGCTTATTGTACTAGTAATGCTTAGCTGTCTAACTTGTCTATCTTTAATCTTATTCTTTCTCACCTTGTGCCTTTTTCTTCGAAGATATCCATCCCACTAGTGTTGACTCTAACCTTCTTCTTATTTCTTAATCCTAACTTGATTGCTAGCTCCATTACTTCTTGAATTCCAACTCTGTAATTTACTCTTACTAATACATCCTTCATACTATATAGCACTTGCAATTCACCATGAAGGTTCTTCCTGTGCCTTCTTTTCTAACTTGACTACCAGAACATTATCATTCCCTAATACCTTTTGTAGGGAGAAAAAAAAAAAAAAAAAAAAAAAAAAAAAAAAAAAACATCATGGTTAGCTAGATGCCCTTAAACCTATATGTTCCACTTGAACTAACCATGGCAATGGTGAATGTGTGTTTTGCCACAAACCTTGACAAGATACATGTTCATTCTCTTTGATATTGACATATCTACTACTATAGCTTTCCAAACTTCAACCTCAAACTTACCCATATCTTTTAATATCCCACTTCAAGTTCCAACATCCCCGTGCCACTATTTCACTTGACATCTTATCTTATAATTTACTATCTCTTCCTATACTTTATTCGTCTTCCATGTTATCATCATTTGTCTTGTGCCCCTTATTTCTCACAATATTCTAGAAGATACCTCTCTCAATAGATTCCCTTAAAACAAACTCCAGTCTTACTAATAAACATTCCTCTGATCTTTGTATTCATTAATAGCTCATGAGTAACGTCTATACCTGTCTATCCGATCCTATACTATTGCTCTATTACCAATTATCGTTCTATTGCTCATATTCCTTTACCCTGAATACAGACTCTATGACTATTATCTCGCACTTCTAAATTCTAACATCAAGCCTTTGGCTCATTATCCCTTATTCTTTTCTCTCATCATGCTTATTTGAATCCCTTAAGTTGACTTTTTTTCAACTTACTATCTATTAACTTCGCATATCAGTCTGGTAAGCCAATTCAAGTTACCATTACACACCCTCTAGTTACTACTTGCTTTGGTTGCATACCTCACCTAACTTTCCTCGTACTAATAACAAGCTAAAAGGGATCTTGTCCCATTACCCTTTATTCTACCTTGGGAATAGAAAATTGATAAAGCTTAAACCAAATCCTGTAACTCTGAGCTCTATGTTTTGGCTCTTAATATTGCACCAACTATGACCTACCCAGTTTGAGTTATGCACCTCTGGGTTCTATACTAGACAAACATTCTCACTAAAGTGGTCCCATTCTGATTTTAAATCATTATCGTTTACTTTACCCAAAACAACACCTAGCCTACTATATATCTTAACTCCATTCTTCTAATTATAGGCCCTTTCAAGTTATCCTTTAATCTATTTATTTTACCTTGCCCAGAATAGAACTCTGACTAATATATTCCTAATTTCATTCTTCCTCCTGATCTAACAGCTATGCTAGATAACTGTACCTTTCAGTGCCTTTGCTAGGTCACCAAACTTTTGTGCTACTTGGACTTTACTTCTGACCACTTTGGCTAGCACTTCCACTGCTATTTGGGTTATGCTGCATCTGTAACCAATTTTCCTAATTCTCATCTCTGCAGTCACTTTATCTTCTAGTATTTTGTGTTTTGTCTCCACTAACTTTTTGCTTTTAACATTATTCTATTTAGAGTATACTTTTATCAAGAGCAATAAGAAGCTGAGAAGGAACTTAGGGAATAGCAGTCATGCATTCACTGCGCAATCTCTATTCCTACCCATTAGACTACAGACTACCCTCTACTACCTCGACGTGGATAGGAATTCTATTTTCTCATTTCAACTCAAGTAGCCAAATTTTAGGTACTAGGTACCTAAACCCATCATTAACTCAAAAACTTTACATACATCATGATCTTATCACTTATGGTTCCCATTGTGGGATTATGCCCTCTTTGGGGTACGTGAACTAATAAATCTCCATCACAGCTTGCAATTCTATCTAGGACATTATTCTATAGGTCACCAACGCTAGTAGTAGCCTTCTGTCTATAACACCCTCAGATTAAGCAGATCTGTACATTCTACTGTTCTTGTGACTAATGTCTATTCGGACAGCTAGAATATCGAGAACCATAATTAAATTATAGAGAGAAGTCATAAAATAAATTAATAGAGATCAAATGAGGTCAGATAAAAATAAGAAAAATAAAGTATAATCGGTTAAATGAACATAAGTCCACAGCGATGGGTAACCCTACCAGGAACTAACTGAGAGTTCAGTTAAGTTGCCACTCCAAATTCGTGAGGAACCATGTGAGACATTTATTTAGGACTTAATTGAGGAATTAATGGAAATGAAAATACCAAGAAAATGCAAGGAAACCAATACTAATCGGTAAAGACAAACCATGACCCAATCAAGGGCATTTTGGTCATTTCACTTGAAGAGTTGATTTTTGACCAAAATATCACGTAAACTAAATGAAATTAAATGTATTGAATGGATTTTAATTAATTGGAAAGGAATTATATATGAATGGAAAATATGGATGGAAGAATGAAATTTAATTACAATTTTAAAAATGATTAATTGGAAATTAAATAGCCTAATAAGATAAAAGCCATTTAACTTTAAATTAATATAAATATGTTATTAAAAAGAAAAGAAAACAGAATTTTCTTTCTTCCTTATCTTCTTTTCCGTCCCATACTCTCTCTTCTCTCTCAAAATTCCACCACTGAAGCTTGCTCCAAGCTTCCTTATCATCCATTCCTCCATGAAATTACCTAGAAAGTGAGAAGAAAAGTTGGAATTAAGGTTTGAAAACAAGGAAGCCAGCCATAAAACCAAGGAATTTGGAAGGAAAGGAAGAGGAAAATTTTGGTTAGCAGCCCCAAAGAGGTGAATCAAGTGTTTTGAGTTGATTGAAGGTTGATTGAAGCTAAGGAAATAAGGTTAGTGCTATAAACCCTCTTCAAATCTTGAGAATTTGATAATTTGGTTAGGGTTTTGTAGATTAGGGATTTTCTTGTTTAGGTCTTATTTGATGTAATTGAGTATATATTATAACTTTTGGCAGTGAGGATGTTGTGATGTGATTATGAGATGCCAAAATAATGGATGAAATGTAGAGATGTATGTTGAACTTGATTCTGGACAGCTTGAGTCTAGTAAATTTATTTGCTTATAACTTGAGCTAGATAAATTCAATTAGCGTGAAACCAATTGCAAAATAAACCTAAGACATAATACTATAATTTTCATGAGGGCCATTTGACCTAAAATTGGTTGGAAGAGGTTGGAATTAGGGCTGGAATCTGCAAGTGAAATTATGGAATCCATGAAAATGACCATTTGAATAGTACAACTTAGAATAAGCGTAACTCACTTTGGGAAACTCCAAATTAGGTGATTCTTAAACTAATGGAAACCTGAGACATATGAAAATAATTTTTATATGGACTGTAGAGTTAAATTATGACCCTAACTTGATCAAATTGCTAGATAAAATTAGTCTAGCAAATCTGCCTTAGTGCTAGATTGAACTTGGAAAATGTGAAGGATTAGGCATCCAACTAGTTTTGGCAAAATGGCCATAACTGGAGTTATATA
The DNA here is from genome assembly GCF_030052815.1 of Hevea brasiliensis. Classification (NCBI taxonomy): domain Eukaryota; kingdom Viridiplantae; phylum Streptophyta; class Magnoliopsida; order Malpighiales; family Euphorbiaceae; genus Hevea; species Hevea brasiliensis. The sequence continues at coordinate 50,276,357 of NC_079503.1, read as the reverse complement.
AATGAAAATTAAGTGATTCTAAAGCTAAAATTCTCATAAGGCATAGAACTAAAAACTTCATATTTTGACCTGAACCCAATTCTTAGGACAAAGTAGGGGAAATATTAGGGTAAATCAGGAATGCCAAGTAGGGAAAATATTAGGGTAAATCAGGAAAGCCAAATCTGGAAATTTCTGCACCTTAGCCAAATTGCCTTGTGACCTCCGAATGGTTATTACACCATAACTTTCTCCACATGACTCTAATTGAAATGATTCAAAATGATTTGGAAACCTAAGATAGATACCTAAAACATTATTTTAGGGACTGGGGCCAAATTATGAGCTTAAAATGCCTGGATATAGAATAAAAATTTAAGGTACAAATCCGAAAAACCTAGAATTTTAAGATATGACACATGGAATAGTGTTTAATTTTTTGGCCATAACTTGAGCTACAGAACTTCAAATTAGGTGATTCAGATTGGAAATAAAACCTAACATATGGAGGAACAATTTTAGTGAAGAACATTTCACGAAATTATGATTAGAATTTGGTTGAATTTGGGTTCTAATGTCAGGTTTCAAATCTGCCCTGAGTCCAGAATCAACTACAACTTGGGAATTCATTAGAATTTTTTTTAGTTAACTATGAATGGAACTTAGAATGAGTATTAAGGTTTGGTAATTATGTGATTTCAGTGGACAAAGAGATTTCAAAAGAAGGGAAGGCTTAAGACATAAAGAAAGATATTCATTGAAGGTTTATGCATAATTAGCGTTTTTCTATGTTTTTAAATTTGTAATTGATTTGAATGAATTTTATATAAATGAGTTAAGATTTTCCTTTGCAATTGAGAACTTTAATTTGTTGAATGAATTTGAATGAGTCAAATATGATTTTTCTTATACATCTAAGAATTATTTACATTGTTTTGAAGATTGTGAATTGTGAAATGAATTTATATTGTGGAAAGGAGGATGTTGGCCCTTAATTTCAATGTAGTAAGGGGGTGGGCCAGTATTTGAATGTGTTTTGAAGTGTTTTTGTAAACTTGTTGTGTTGCCAACTATGTGCATGAATTTACAATAATTAAATATGTTTATTGATTTGTAAATGTGTTTTGTGAATGGAAATTATTTTGAATATGTTTTGAAACCACAGTTGACATGGCAATATGATTGTGTTCCTCATTAGCTTGTCTAGTGAGATGATATTTGATTTGATCTCCGCCACTTGTTAGGGTTGAGTTTCCTCCCTCTCTAGCTTGCCAGTTGAGATTGAGTTCAAATGAATACTCATTAGCTAGCTAGCCTTGGTGCCTCTCTTTAGCCCTGGTTATTGGGGGGGAGTGTGTTTTATCGTGGTGTACAACATGACAATTATCAAAAATTTTGTGTCATGGGTCTAACTGTGTGAATTGTTGGCAACACCCTTAAATTGTGAATACTTTAATAAAAGGTGATTGAAACAAATGTTTGTTAATAGTTAAAAGAAATTATATTGTTTTCATGGTTTAAGAAAAATATAATTCAAGTAACTGCATTGTATGATTGAAAATATTGACCTTATTTTATGAATTATGAAAATTTTGAATATTTCGCTCTCTTTGTTATGATTTGTCAAAGCATGTTTTGTATTGAGTTTTAAATTATTAGTTGTGTACCACTGAGTTCCCTGCTCAGTGATAGTTTTGTATGTTATCGCAGGTGAAAGAGAAGATAGAGCAGCTGAGTGAGACTACTTAAAACTATGATTTGAAGTCATGTTGGGACTATCTTCGGGCATATTATAGGTATACTCTTATACATTAGGTTTTGATGTAATTATGTAGCTATATATATGTAATTACATTCGAATAGTTGTACAGAAACTTTGTAATATTATTTTTAGGACTTTAATCAAATGTAAATTATTGTAATATTATTTCTTCTGAGTTTGATCGTTTGAAAATTTTTATAATATTAATTTTATTACTTCCATTAATGTAAATATTTAAATTTCTTTTTGAACTATGTAATTGATGAATTAATTTCTTTATGAATAATTTGTTGAGCATGAGATATTTAAACTGTTACAGGTGATTTTTAACAGGTTTGAAGAACTGTTTTATTTCATTTTTAGACATCACCACACCAAATTTTCGTAAAATTCTAAAAATGCTAAATTAATTCTAAATAAGTTTTATGGCATATCCCTAACTTAAAGGCACTTTAGTAACTATTTTATCATCATTTTAAACTCTAAAATGAATTGGATTTGTTTAAAATTCCTTATAGTATATTTAATAGATTATCGATAGGCGAAGTTCAGTAATTTATTAGGTATACTACAGGATCATATCATATCTTACAGAGGAGTAAGGTGTGATATATTTTAGTGGTATCAAAGTAAGTTTTTAATGTAAGTTTTGAACGGTGAATTTGAAATATTTTTCGATAAGTACAACTGCTCAAATTTTTAATACATATAGTACATTTACATCATGAAAATAAACTGATGAGGAGAAATCTCCTTATATTGATTGTTCAGGAGTTATAAAATTCTATGAATAGATATGGAAGAGGGGTATAAAATAGTATAGCAATCTATTGTAGCTGACATGAAAAAAGAGGCCCCAGCTCCTCAGAGTGTCGGAGGCCAGGCTGCACTAGTCCCTCCTATACAAATTTACTGCACAAATGGCCCAACAGATGGCTACATTCTTTCAACAAATGGCTGACAATATATCAGCCCAAGCCCAAGTACAAACACAACCCCCACAAAGGTGGCATAAAAAAGGGAAAAGTGGGAAACTTGTTAGTCAAAGTTCGAGTAGTAATTTAGGAAAGAGAAAAGACTTTGGGAGACCCAATACTTATAGATATGGTAGAGATAAACCAGCAGCACAGAGGCCACCCCAGTCTAGCTTGCAGATGACTAGAGGCACATTATTAGCTCGCACTTATAAGATATGTGGTAAATTACACTAGGATATTTGCTATAAGGCCACTAGAACCTATTACAATTATGGTGGAATCAGGCATTTCTCTAGAGATTGTGCTAGAGTATGTTAACTTATGCCACATACTACACCAAAGGGATCAATCCAAGGTTCTGCTTCTAGAGGTTCACAGAGAGTCAGTAAAGGCAGAGGCAGAGGTAAAGGCAACACTCCTAGCAGCCATGGCATAATGGACTAACCTGGGTAGAGTAGTGCACCAGCCAGGGTGTACACCATGCTCTAAGGGGAAGAAGCAGAGACTTCAGATGTAGTTACCGATACATTCTTAATCCTCGAATAAGATGTTTATGTGTTGTTTGATTCCGGCTCTACTTATTTATATGCTAGTGCTAGAATTATGTGTTCTACTGTTATTCCCCTGCACGGAAATGAATTTTGATGTATTGGTGACTAGTCCTTTAAGATAAAAGCTACGGTAGTAAATGTGATTGAAATCAGTTCTGGAATAGTCTGTTTGTAACACCTTCACTGTAGCAATTCCGCACATTCTACTGTTCCGGTGATCGGTGTCACTCCGGATAGCTAGAACGTCTGGAAAAATATTTAGACTAGAGTGAGGAGTCATAAATAACTCAAATAAGTGTAAGAAAAATTAAGAAAAAATTTTAGAAATAAAATACAACTAAGTTAAATGAGCCGGTGCCCTAGCGATGGGTAACCCAGTGGGAAGTTGCGGTTTTCACAACTAGAAGCCCTAAACCCGGGAGAAAATTCATGAAATAATTTTTGAGACTCCAGAGAAGAGTCATTAAGGTTTCTATGGCAATAGAATGCCAAGAAAATGCTTAGAAAAATTTTTCAATCGATACAGACAATTTTAGTCTGTTAAGCCAAACGGAGGGCATTTTGGTCATTTCGTCTTCAAAGATGATTTTTGGCCAACTTGTCCAGTTAAGTAAATAATTATTATGATATAAAATATGAATAAATATTGCTAAAACTTAAATTGAAAATGAGTAGAGAAAAGAAGAAAAGAAAATAAAAGAAAATACCTAATTATGACATCATATGATGTCATTAAGAAGGCCTTCACCAATCACAACTCAACAAGCCAATTAAAGGAGATAAATTAGACAAAAATTGACAAACAATCTGCATCTTCTCACCATGGGCAGCTGAACCAAAGATAAAAAAAAAAAAAAAAAAAAAAAAAAAAAAAAAAAAAGAGGAAGACCACCATTAAAGCTCCAAATGAGCTTGATTCCCTAGCCAACTGCACCATAAAACCTCACCCTCCCTTCACAAAAAATTTCCCTTACCACTAGAGCAAGACTTAGGCAGCAATTAGAAGAAGAGAAATTGGAAGAAAGTGAGGTGTGAATAAGCTTAGAAAATCACCAAAGAGGTTAGTGCCATATTCTTTGTTTTTACATCTTTCTAAACATGAATTTGAGCTAAGTTAAGTTAAAAATTTGATAAAAATTGAATTAATGAGGCATGATTATGTTCCATGAAATTTTGGCATCCTTGACATGAGTTAGGGTTAGGAGAATTCTTTGATTTAAAGTGACATATTAGCTGCCCCTAGTATAAATTATATGATTAGTATAGCAAATTAGGAGTAAGATGCATGAATTGGAGGCTTGGTCAATTAGGGTTAGGGTTTTGAAATTTAATTTTAGTGGTGGATGAAAATGGAAATAAACTAAAGTTGTAATGGTCAATTAGTGACCATTTGGCTATGTTTGATTAGGAAATGAAGTGATTTGTGCCAATGGAATTGAGGTTATGTATGTTGTCCAGTGTGCACTGCAGGTTTGGATGTGAGTCCAGCATGTTTGGGTAGCTGTAATTTGAGTTGTGTACGTTCAATTGGTGCAAGGCCAGTTGGATATGAAATTAGACACATAATGGCACAACTTTGATTGAAGGAAACCCGTCCAGAAAACAAACTTAGGATGCCCTAAAAATTGACCAAATCCGGGTGACTTACATTCTGCCTAGGCAAAATAACCAAATAAACAGTATTTATTCATTTGGTCATAACTCAATGTAGAAAGATCGAATTGACCTGAAATTTTGCTAGCAGAAAGCTAAGACATAGGCCTACAACATTCATGAAGAACACAAATCTAAATTCTGATCATAACCTAGTCAAATTGGCAACCAAACTTAGGTCACCAAATCAGGTAGAACCAAATTGTCCAGAAATTCTGGGTACAGGTCAATCCGGCCAGTTATGGTAAAATGACCATAACTTGAGCTACAAAACTCCAAATGTAGTGATTTAAAAAAAGAAATATAACTGGACACAATAAGGAACAACTTTCATGAAGACAATTTTATTAAATTCTTACTGTACAAATGACCAATGAAACAGTAAACCTAGGGTATGAAATCTGAAAATTTTTTAATAACTAACACTAAGCTTTGAAATGGTATTGGCAACCAATACCATCAACTTTAGAATGCAAAATGTGGCAGAGTGCCATCTATGTTTTGAATAAAACAGTAATTTGAGTGAATAGTAATGTGAATAGTAATACAAAGACACAAAGTGTAAGAACTAAATTGGTAGAGGAAATTAAGGCATGAAATTTGAAATCCATGAAATGTTCATGGATTACTTGGAATAGGTAATTGAGATTTATACTCCCACACCAATGGAGTTCATAATATATTAGCAATACAACTTAAAGTATGAAATGTACTTGACATGAATAAATTGTTGAATGTACAAATGAGATAAAAGTGTCATTTGGGATTTAAGTTCCCATCAAGAGAGAAAGGAAAGATGATGAATGTAAATGGTACGTGAAACCAAATGAATGTGAATTGCAATTAGCATGAATATTATGATGAATGTATAAATTATGGAATTTGTCATGAAATAATGAAATCATAAAACAATGTATTAATATTTAATGATATTATGTGCCCTTGTATTGCCTAGACACGTATGTCAGATTGGATAGATTGGCATGCTAATAGGGTATTGTTTTAGCAGTACTACGAAAGGCTTTATGCCTGTATTCATGGCTTTATGCCCGTATTCATGGCTTTATGCCCGCACTTATGGCTTTTATGCCCAATTATGTGTTATCATGGCTTTTTAGCCATACTGACTGCATATGTGGTTGACGTTCCGCGTCCCATGGTATGATGGCCCGAGGCACCGCGGTGTCCAGTGCCAACAACCCGTTATCTAGTTTAGTCAGCCTGTCATAGGTTACTTGGGCAGTGAAATTTATTGAAATAAGTTAAGAATAGTAGCAATTAAAAATATTAGAAATTAAATAAAATAAATTAGTAAGATGACCTAAAATAAATTAGAATAGTTATTTATTAGAAAGAATCGAAATGAACTGGATCGATATTAAAATTTACTTATTATGAGATAATCTGAGACAACCTAGAAAGTATTGAGAAAATGCTAAAAGATTAGCAAAGGAAATTATAACATAAATAAATATTGCAAATATGACTTACATAATAATATAAGTATAAATTATTATTTTTAGATCATTTTTCTTTGTACATTATTACTGTACATTGGCGAAATAAACACTTCCAAAGAAGACTAAATTAGGATAAAAGATATTAAATTTTAGAAATCGCATGTAAAGTAGTAAGTTATATCTTAATTATCCGAATTTTATTTCTATCTTTATTTGTATATTATTTCCTTGTTATATTATTACACCACTAAGCAATAATGCTTAGCGCGATAGATTTGTTTCCTCGCGCAGGTACTTTGGCTGAGATTTTTGGAGTCCAGATCTGCAGAAGTGTCAGAAGTGTTCAAGTTGTCACCTCCTCAGCAATGCATATAGACAGGGGTCACAAAAGTTATTTTATGTATTTATAATTAGTTATCATGTTGAAATATAAATTATGAAATTGTAATTAATTTGTGTATTATGTAAATTGTAAATTATGTAATTAATGGAAATTTAAAATTTTTGATATATGAAATGAGCATGAATGAATATGCATGGTAATGAATAAGAATCAAAATGTATGGACACTATCAGAAATGATGATGCATGAAATGATGAGATGATTATGATTAGTATGGATAAGATTTTATTATGAAAATATTATTGAATTTTCAAGCAGATAACTAGTGAAATACGTCAAACGTTAATAAAATAGGGGAAACTCCATTAGTTTCTTCGTCGAAAAATAATTGATATTAAAATATAATAACTTGAAAATGATTAAAGGAATAAAGTAAGATGAGATAGGGTGCTCCGGCACCGAATGTAGCGCACTTTGCTCCGCTACACTGTAGTCGGGTGAGGGGTGTTACACTGTTAGTGAAAGGTTTTTTCCTAGAATACAATAAATTATAGGGCTAATTGGTGTGCCTATTTAGTGCAAGGCAAGAGGACCTAAAGGTGAGTTATAGCAATAAAGTTGCCTTAGATGAGGGCAAAAATATTACTGTTAGTAGTTGTCAATGGATACCACAATCAAAATAAGTTTAGGCTATTAATGGATTCGATAAGGATAAGATATAGGAAAATTTGGTCTATTGGGATGTATTGTAGTAACTATGCAATATTCTTGATGTTTGTGCTGTAAGCTATAGATTACAGTACCGACTTGGGATTATTATGTAGAGCTACGTACTTTCCTATAGTACACCAAAACAAAGATAATTGCAAATGGCTTCTGCTTTGGCACAGTTATGCTAAAACAAAGTTTTATTATTGGAAATGAGTTTGAAAATCCTAATTCAGGATTTAAAACTCCAAAGTTAGAATATTGAAAGGTCATAGTTGTAAGATAGCTAGAGTCACTAACTCAGTTACCCTAGCATAAGCTACAGTTACATCAGGAATTGTTATAAGACTAGAGATTTTAGTATAGTCATAAATTAAAGGTAACACCTATAGGGTGAGGTCATCTGGCCTCTAATATGGGGTATTATAGTTGTTTTGGTCTTGTAACGGACCCTTTTGCCCAAAGTTTAATGAAAAATAATATTTTAATTATGTAGCAGTAAGGCACAAGGTATGATTTTGTTCCCCTGAAAGAGACAGGATGCGATGGATGATGTTCATACTTGTAAAATGATGTTTTAAGGGATTCACAGTATAAAAAGAGAGTAGATAGTTTTATACAGTTGTGGTAAGGCAGTAGATATAATAATTCTTTTGCAGTCAGTTATACTACAAGAGTATAGTAATATTTTCTCAAAAGAGACTGAAGAGTGCTATTAATAAAATGATTTGTGAAATGATGTTCTAGCTAGGACTGTAGCGTGATAGGAAATAGTTAGCCCAGGTATCCCTTAGAAAGAGCACAATTTTCATTGTGAGGATAATAAGGATCATATTATGATTGGTACGAAACTTTTGAATGGCAAGAGAAAAAGGATAGTTCTATAGACTCCCTTCTTAAAGTATTAGAGGATAGTTTATAGTTTAAAAAAAGAAAGGATAATGATTGTAAATCAATGAAAAATAAGTTATAGAATACTGGTAGATAAAAGAAAATATAGAAGTGAAAATTTTAAATAGTTGGTTTAAACGTAATAAAGAGATATCACGAATATTAGTGGAAGTGCTGACTAGAATGGTCAGAGGACCAATTCAGAATAATATTAAAGTGTAGATAATTTATTAGGGACGATAAAAAGTTACCAGCTTTTGACATGACAGTCGAGTCAAGAAAGAAAATGAGACTAAAGAATAAAATAGCCAAAATTGAGTTGTGAGGGGGAGATAAAGGAGTTAATTAAGGAATAAATCGAAAAGCCCATACTAGGATAAGATTGGGAAAAATAGAGTCAGTATTTAAAGAAAACAAATACAGTCTTAAAAAGGGTAAAAGAAGTAAACAGAAAAGTAAGGATGAAGAATGTAGAAAGGAATGACACTAGGAAGAATGTTTATTATAGTATAGAATTCAGAAGTGTGAAACTCAGTGCAAATCAAATTGGGACAGTGTTAGAAGCCAAACCATGGAATTCAAAATTGTAGGATATTGGTCAAACTCTGTTTATTCCTATTTTCAAAATGAAGTAGGTAGCATGGGGATAAGATCCATTTAAGTTTATAACAATGTAACTAAAGCAAGCAAAAATTTTAAGATATGCAATGATATCCTGAATTGTTATATCAAACAAAGAATTGAATTATTGAGTAGTAAGTTAAATAAAAGTGAATATAGATGGTGGAAAATGGCACATAGGCATAGTGAGATAGCAGTTATGAGGTCTGCGGCCAAGGATTAGATAAGTATTTCTAATATGACCGATACAGTCACTTTATAAGGAAATATGAATGAAAATAATTGACAGAACAATAGTAAGAGAAGATTAGGATTATCCAAAACAGACTCAAGGTTGCAACAGATCATCAGAAACCCTATATAGACTTAAAGTAAAGTGATAAGATGTTTTTGAAAGTTTTCCCTAGAAGAAGATCATGAGATTAGGGAGAAAGGGGAAAACTAAGTTCTCGCTCTATAGGACCATACGAGGTTTTAGAAAGAGTGAGTTCATTAGCACACAGACTTGCTTAACCTCCAGAATTGAAATAAATCCAAACCTAACTTATGATGAGAAACTTATAAAGATCCTGGCACATGAGGTGAAGCAGCTGAGAAATAAACAGATACCTTTGGTTAGAGGGCTATGAAACCATCATTTAGGTCAGGAGGCCACATGGGAATGTGAGAAGGACCTAAGGAGACAACACCCATAACTATTTAGAGACTGACATTAGGTGAATTTAGAAGACAAAATTTCTTTTAAGGAAGGGAGAATTGTAACACCCTTAGATTAAGTAGTTCCATACATTCTACTGTTCCGGTGACTAATGTCTGTTCAGACAGCTAGAATGTCGAGAACCATAATTAAATTATAGAGAGAAGTCATAAATTAAATTAATAAAGATCAAATGAGGTTAGATGAAAATAAGAAAAATGAAGTACAATCGGTTAAATGAGCACACGTCCACAGCGATGGGTAACCCTGTCGGGAAGTAACTGAGAGTTCAGTTGAGTTCCTGCCCCAAATTCATGAGGAACCATGTGAGACATTTATTTAGGACATAATTGAAGGATTAATAGAAATGAAAACACCAAGGAAATGCAAGGAAACCAATGCCAATCGGTAAAGATAAACCATGACCCGATGAAGGGTATTTTGGTCATTTCACTTGAAGAGTTGATTTTTGACCAAAATGTCACATAAACTAAATGAAATTAAAGGTATTGAAATGGATTTTAATTAATTGGAAAGGAATTACATATGAATGGAAAATGTGGATGGAATAATGAAATTTAACTACAATTTTAAAAATGATTAATTGGAAATTAAATTGCCTAATAAGACAAAAGCCAATTAACTTTAAATTAATATAAATATCTTATTAAAAAGAAAAGAAAACAGAATTTTCTTTCTTCCTTATCTTCTTTTCTGTCCCATACTCTCCCTTCTCTCTCAAAACTCCACCATTGAAGCTTGCTCCAAGCTTCCTTATCATCCATTCCTCCATAAAATTCCCTAGAAAGTGAGAAGAAAAGTTGGAATTATGGTTTGAAAACAAGGAAGCCAGCCATAAAACCAAGGAATTTGGAAGGAAGGAAGAGTACAATTTTTGTTGGCTGCCCAAAAGAGGTGAATCAAGTGTCTTGAGTTGATTAAAGGTTGATTGAAGCTAAGGAAACAAGGTTAGTGCTATGAACCCTCTTGAAATCTTGAGAATTTGACAATTTGGTTAGGGTTTGGTAAATTAGGGTTTTTTCTTATTTAGGCCTTATTTGATGTAATTGAGTATATATTATAACTTTTGGAAGTGTGGATGTTGTGATGTGATGATGAGATGCTAAAAGAATGGACGAAATGTAGAGATGTATATTGAACTTGTTTCTGGACAGCTTGAGTCTAGTAACTTAATTTGCTTATAACTTGAGCTAGATAAATTCAATTGAGGTGAAACCAATTGCAAAATAAACCTAAGACATAATACTACAATTTTCATGATGGGAATTTGATCTAAAATTGGCTGGAAGAGGTTGGAATTGGGGCTGGAATCCGAAAGTGAAATTCTGGAATCCAGGAAAATGACCATTTGAACAGTACAACTTAGAATAATCATAACTCACTCTGGGAAACTCCAAATTAGGTGATTCTTAAACCAATAGAAACTTGAGACATAGGAGAACAATTCTTATGAGGACTATAGAGTCAAATTATAATCCTAACTTGATCAAATTGCTAGAAAAAGTTAATATAGCAAATCTGCCTTAATGCTAGATTGAACCTAGAAAATGTGAAGGATTAGGCATTCGACCAGGTTTGGAAAAATGGCCATAACTGGAGTTATAAAAATGCAAATTAGGTGATTCTAAAGCCAAAATTCTCATAAGACATAGAACTAAAAACTTCATGTTTTGACCTGAACCTAGTTGTTAGGGCAAAGTAGGGGAAATGTTAGAGTAAATCAGGAATGCCAAATCTGAAAATTTCTGCACCTTAGCCAAATTTCCCTATGACCTCCGAACCATAACTTTCTCTACATAACTCCAATTGAAGTGATTCAGAATGATTTGAAAGCCTAAGACAGATATCTAAAATATTGTTTTAGGGACCAAGGCCAATTTATGAGCTTAAGATGCCCGGATATAGAATACAAGTTTAAGGTACAAATCTGGAAAACTTGGAATTTCAGTGTATGACATATGGAATAGTGTCTAATATTTTGGCCATAACTTTAGCTACAGAACTTCAAATTAAGTGATTCAAATTGTAAATAAAACCTAAAATATAGAGGAACAATTTTCATGAAGAATATTTCACCAAATTATTATTAGAATTAGGTTGAATTTGGGCTCTAATGTCAGGTTTCAAATCTGTTCTGAGTTCAAAATCAACTACAACTTGGGAATTCATTAGAATTTTTTTTAGTTAACTATGAATGGAACTTAAAATGAGTATTAAGGTTTGGTAATTGTGTGGTTTCAGTGTTCAAATAGACTTCCAAGGAAGGGAAGGCTTAAGACATAAAAAAAAAAGATTAATTAAAGGTTTATGCACAACTAGCCTTTTTCTATGTTTTTAATTTGTAATTGATTTGAATGAATTTTATATGAATGAGTTATGATTTTCCTTTGCAATTGAGAACTTTAATTTTTTGAATGAATTTGTATGAGTCAAATATGATTTTTCTTATGCATCTAAGAATTATTTACATTGTTTTGAAGATTGTGAATTGTGAAATGAATTTATATTATGGAAAAGAGCACGTTGGCCCTTAATTTCATTGTAGGAAGGGGGTGGGCCGGTATTTAAATGTGTTTTGAAGTGTTTTTGTGAACTTGATGTGTTGCCAACTATGTGCATGAATTTACAATAATTAAATATGTTTATTGATTTGTAAATGTGTTTTGTGAATGGAAATTATTTTGAATATATTTTGAAACCACAGTTGACATGGCAATATGATTGTGTTCCTCATTAGCATGTCTAGTGAGATGATATTTGATTTGATCTCCACCACTTGTTGGGGTTGAGTTTCCTCCCTCTCTGGCTTGCCAGTTGAGGTTGAGTTCAGATGAGTACTCATTAGCTAGCTAGCCTTTGGTGCCTCCCTTTAGCCTCGGTTATTGGGGGGCAGTGTGCTTTGTCGTGGTGTACAACACAAAAATTATCAAAATTTTTGTGTCATGGGTCTAACTGTGTAAATTGTTGACAACACCCTTAAATTGTGCATACTTTGATAAAAGGTGATTGAAACAAATGTTTGTCAATAATTAAAAAAAAAAAAATATTATTTTCATGGTTTAAGAAAAATGTCATTCAAGTGACTTCTTTGTATGACTAAAAATATTGACCTTGTTTTATGAATTATGAAGAATTTGAATATTTCAAGCTCTTTGTTATGATTTTTCAAAACATGTTTTGTATTGAGTTTTAAATTATTAGTTGTGCACCACTGAGTTCACCACTTAGCGATAGCTTTGTATGTTGTCGCAGGTGAAAGAATAGATAGAGTAGCTGAGTGAGACTACTTGAAGCTATGATTTGAAGTCATGTTGGGACTATCTTCGGGTATACTATAGGTATACCCTTGTACATTAGGTTTTGATGTAATTATATAGCTATTTGTATATAATTACATTCGAGCAGTTATACAGAAACTTTGTAATATTATTTTTAGGAGTTTAATCAAATGTAAATTATTGTAATATTATTTCTTCTGAGTTTGATCATTTGAAAATTTTTGTAATATTAATTTTATTACTTCCATGAATGTAAATATTTAAATTTCTTTCTGAACTATGTAATTGATGAATTAATTTCTTTATGAAGGAATTTGTTAAGCATGAGATATATAAACTGTTACAGGTGATTTTTAACAGGTTTGAAGAACTATTTTATTGCATTCTTAGACGTCACCACGCAAAATTTTTGCAAAATTCTAAAAATGTTAAATTAATTCTAAATAAATTTTATGGCATATACCTAACTTAAAGGCACTTTAGTAACTATTTTATCATTGTTTTAAACTCTAAAATGAATTGAATTTGTTTAAAATCCCTTGTATTATATTTAATAGATTATCGGCAGGCGAAGTTCTGTAATTTATTAGGTATACTATGGAATCATATCATATCTTACAAAGGAGTAAGATGTGACACTGTCTCTCCAAAAAAGACAAGGTCATACCTTCCAGCACAATTGACTGCAAAAGAGGTACTACATTTGTCACATTGCCATAATCATGTTAGGCTATCTACTCTCATATTATATTGCAAACTCCTTAAAGCGTCATTTTACAGAACATTTTTCCTAACTTTTGGTCTCCTTTAGGGAGCAAGGTTGTACTCTACCCTCGCTGTGACAAAAAGGATATACTATTCTTATTAAACTTTCGGCAAAATGTCCATTGTAATGCCAAAATATTCCAAAATCCCTTACAGGAAACTAGATAGTCCCCCTTGGTAGGTTTTGACATTGCACTGCAACCATACCATAAACTTTAAATCTTTTGGTAACTCATGCTACAAATGTAGTGCTCAAGTTAGAATAACCAAGTTAACGACTTTAGTTAATGCCTAACAGTAACCTCTGACACTCTATTGTGAGGACTTTAAACCCTTATCCAGGAGTTTCCTAACTCTTTAGCACAAACAGAATTCTGAAATAGTGCCACTGTACCAAAATAGAAGCTATCTATAAACCCATCATGCGACACCACAGGGATGTACATAGCTCAACACAATAATTCTATGTCAATATTGTAATCTGCAGCTTACAGAACAAACAATGAAAGCATTGTGTAAATTACTGTGATACATCCTAACAGACCATGTTTCCCAACCTTTTATCTCTTTTTAACCCATTGATACTATAAACTTACCCTGACTGGGTTGTGTACTAATAACTGCCAAGAGTGGTACCTTTGCCCCCATCTAGGGAAGTTATTCTGCCATAACTCACCTTTATGTACTCGTGCCTTGCACTAGATAGGAACACTAACTAGCCTTATTTGTAAAAAAAATGATATTTCTTGGAGTACGTATCCTTATGGTAGACCTCAACACGTCTGTTAGGTCAAGTTCATATCACTATATGCTCTATGAAAATCGAGACCACAAACTGAAGCACTCTTAAACTACCCAAAGAATAACGCAACGTCTAGAAATAAGAAATTACAGAAGAAGACGAAACAAGATCCTATACTCTGCCTGTGACAACTCTAGGTACACTCTTATGAACCTAGAGCCTAAGTTCTGATACCAAATTTATCCCGACCTGATTCCAAAGGCCAGACCAGCACTAGGTTTTGGGCCAGCTTAATGCCCTGAAGATCGTAGTAAGCCTTATTATTCACTAACCCATAACCAAACACAAAGTCAAGGCCCAATACTTAAAAATAAAATGAAATAAAGTATTATAAATTAATTTGGGCTAACTCAACCCAAAAACTATAAAAAAATCCACAACTAGGGGAGCTTAGCTCAACCCTGATAACTCAACATGCATAACCCATTTAATACAATTAATATTCATTAATAATACAATAATATATACATTGGTATTACAGCAAAGTTCTAATAATCGAAAAAATGGATAAATAAGTAAATAAATAAACAAATAAAAATTACTAACTAAAAAGCACGACAATTTATGGAGAAAAATTCAGGTCATACTCAAAAATAAACCTGCTCCTTCTGTAACCTGGAAAAAATATTTAAATAGGAATAAGCATTCAACTTAGAGAGTTTAGATATTGATTATAGGTATAATTTCTATAACTACCTAAAAACTAGTGCAATTCAACCATGAAATGCATATAAAACACATATAACAAACATCACTCTGTATTCACACGAGAAGATAATTTGGAGTTACTAACGCACCCAATGTATCACATCAATACATAAATCTAGGAGTTGATCTCTTATACAACTCTCTCAATCCAAATCCTACCAGTGAGCTTCACTCAAGTCAAACTTTCACTTAAATCTAAGTGCGGGGGCCAATGAGATCAACTCGAAGGCGTGCTTCTATAACACCCCTCTCCCGTCTATAGTGTAGCTGAGTAAGGCGTGCTACATTCGGTACCGGAGCACCCTATCCTGTCTTATCATTTACAATATTAATTTAATATCCATTTAATTTTATTATCTCACTTGTAGAATTTTTTTATCCCATTTCATTTTTATGGAGACCCAGATAGAGTCCCCTCTGTTCTATTAGTGTATGGTGGGTTTCATTTACCTGTTAAAGCAATTTATATCCATTTCATCAATTCATCATCATATCACTTCTCATGCTCATATCAATTTCAAGAAAATAAATTACATTTCATTCATATAAAGTTTACAAATACAATAATTTATAATTTATATACAATCCAAAGTTATTTACATCATTTAATTACATACAATACCAAAATGCAAAATCTAATATGTACATGAGCCCTACCAAAATGATTGATGAGGCGATAACCCACACTGTAGCAGATCTAGTCCAAGTCTGGTCTAGGCCCTACTGCTGCTACTGCTCTCCAGTACTTACGCGTGGTAAGAACCAACGCGCTAAGCATAACGCTAGTGGTGCATAAAAAAAAATAACTAAACAATTTAAAATAATCAATTTTCATGTATTTAAAATCTTTTACATGTTTTCTAGAACTCTGGAAGTAAATAAGCTAATAGGAATCTTTTTTGTGCATATACCTTATATTCAGTCTTATAAATTCGTATTAATGATTTTCTCATGTACTTATTTATATTTAAGGCTTATTGCTTTTATCTGTGCCCAAATAACCTAAAACAGACCATAAAGACTAGATATATGGGAGTATACTTGTTAGACATCCGTATGCCTACCTAGTATACAACGGTCATGTCAGGCACTAGGCTAGCGGGTAGGCATAAGCCAGTAATAATGAAAATTGGCACTATAGCTATCGGGCAGGCATAAAGCCAGTAGAACAATCATCTTAAACATATGTTGTCTGTTAATGATTATCCCTGTGGGCAATACTGCAATATGTAGTCCCTAATCAGTATACCAATCGATCCAAGCTATATAAATGAGTCTAGGTGTACTTTGGGAAAAAAAATGTTATTTCATACCTATAGTTTCATTAATTCATGTCATTTTTATGCTTAGCAAAGTATTCTAATTTATTTTATATCATATGCTAAGTTATTTTATGAACCTTTCTCAAGGTCCAGAATTTGGCAGTTTCTAGAGTCTGTATTTGTCTAATTAATTGGTCATATTATAGTCATTTTTAGGCCTAAGGTCCTTCATAGAAGTTATTACCCTATGTCTTATAGTCACTCAGAAATTTTTATTACAATTTTTAAAGTTTTTTAGAATTAATTATGGCCAAATCACTGGATTGGACTCATGTGCCCTATTCTACCAGGATTCATGTTCAGGTCTAAAATTTTGACTCCCATTTTAGGGTTCTTATGTTCATAATTTGAGGACCAAGTCTAAAATAAAATTGGAGCCCTGTTTCTTAGGGTTCTAGATCAATATGGCTTATCCTAATTAGAGCTTTCTAGTGGGAGATATGGCTAAATGAGTGTTCTGGGGTCAAATGATCACTTAGGAAATTTCCAAAATTCATATACTAAATTAACCTAATAAATTGGCCTAGTTCCCTTAGTGTCTGGATTTTAGTCAAAAGACCAATTTTGTAAATCTATGTCCTATAGAAATTTTGCCACTAGTTTCAGTGAATTTGGGCTTTTGTAGACAAAGTTATGGCTATCTTGCCAAAACTGGTCTGGTGAGCTTTAGTCCAGGAAATTCTAGGCAGAATGGTGCAGGTTTGTTTGGTATCCTAAATTGAGTCAACAATTTCATTTGATTAAAGACATTTTTGGACTTAGTGTTCTCAATGAAAGTTGTCTTCCTATGTCTAATCTTTCTAATGGTATAAAATTCAGGTCATTTGGACCTGTCTAGAGAGAGTTATGGCCAAATGAACATGTGGTCATTTTTTTGGGTTCAATATTTGAATACCCAGATTTGGACAGTAAATTGACCAAGATTTTTTGATAGAATTTGGGTCGGATTTCTCCATGAAAAATGGGGTATTTTGAGTCTAGTTTCACTGTCAATTGGCCTCATACCAATTAGAATTACAAAATTACAGTTATAACTCAAATAGTACATTGGACTCATATGTCTGAATTCCTGCATAAGAGAAGCACTCCCAATATTCCATCCTTCTTACTTCCAACTACAATTTATCATTCATAACACTTTAAATGATCAAAAAACAGTCTCAACAAGATCAATCTTAAGCCATAACACCAAGGTACCAAGATTAATTCAAACCCTAACTTAAAATTTCTCAAATCATGCAAACCTTATACCAATCATCATATATATCTTGTCTTCCATCTATTCTAAGTTAGAAATTGAATTTTTATTACAATTAATTCCATTATCCATCACTACCCTAGGCTGGCCAAAATTTGGCCATATAATATACTCAACAATCCTTTTTAATTTCTTTCAATTTTTACTTCCTTATGCATGCTTAACATAGTTTAAGAAGAAAAAAAAAAAAAAAACGAGTTACATAGCACTAACCTTTTTGATGACTTTCTTGGCTTGTTAAAACTTTGAGTTTTCTACTTCTTGTGGCTACCTAGCATTAATCTAAGGTGTGAGGATCAAGTTTAGTGAAGAAAGCAAGTGGTTTTATGGAGTAATTAAGTAGAAGATGGAGTTTTAAGTGAAGGGAAATGGTGGAGCTCCAATGGTGATTCTAGGCCAATAAGCGGGAAGGAAGAAGAAGCAGAATTTTCTAGTTAATTTTATCTCTTTTTAAGTGTTTTATGAGGGCTTATTGTATTTTGATTGGTGGAGGGCTTTTAATTGCATCATGGTGACACATGTATGATGTCAGAATAGGCATTTTCCTTCATTTTTTTCCTTTCTTTTCTACTCATTTTCTATTAAATTTTTAGCAATATTTATTTATATTTTATTTCATATAATTTATTTACTTACAGGAAAAGTTGGTCAAAAATCATCTCTGAAGACGAAATGACCAAAATGCCCTTCGTTTTGATTAGCGGTCATTTTTTGTCTGTACCGATAATTAAATTTTCCTGAATTTTCTTTAACCTTTTTAATATCATTTAATCTTCATAAATTCTCTAATTTAGTCCCAAAAATTATTTTCTAGGGTTCCTCGCAGGTCTGGGGTTGGCAACTAACTTTGCAGTTGCTTCCCAGTACGGTCACCCATCGCTATGATTCCGGCTCATTTAACTGAGTTGCAATTTCCTTGTTTCATTTTTCCTTGACTTTTCTTAGTCTTTATTCAGTCAATTTATACCTCCTCACTCTAGTTGGAGTATAGTTCGAGTTATCCTGGCTGTCCAGATAAACATTAGTCATCAGAACAATAGAATATACGGACTACCTAAAGTGAGGGCGTTACAATTCTCCTCCTCTAATAAAAATTTTGTCCTCGAAATTTACTCGGTGTAAATAATCGAGGAACTGCACCTATCCTCCTCCATCTCGTATACAGGGTCTATTATTACATATACTAAAATATTATAATGAGAAATATACCTCGGACAACATCTGCCGGCTCTGGCTCCTCCTGTGCCCTCATAGCATATATACAAGGTGCTACTCGGGCCTCAGGTCACTCAATCATCTCTGAAGCTGGTCTCTGTGATGTACCCATCACCTCTGGTCTCGCAGGTCATCTACCCCTCTGAGCTGCGGGGGCAGATCTCTCAGTCGGTGGTGGGGCAGTGGGAACACTCCGATGGGGACAATCTTGTAGGAAATGATCAGTTGCTCTACATTAGAAGATCCCCCAGTCAATAATCAGCACTCTCCTTGGTGCCTCCTCTCACAATAGGTGCATAATAGTATGGAGGTAAATCCATCTACTGCGATGCCTGGAGAACTCCCCACTAGCGCTCTGGACTATCCTCCCCTCTGAGTAAACTGAGACCCCTGTCTTTGGCCCTGGCCCTAAGAAACCTTGGGCCTCTTACCCTCAGAAATTGGTGTATTGGACTGACCTTGTCTAGAACTCCTCTTTCGCTGTCTATCTCTCCTTGACTGCTCCTCATTTCGTACTCTCTCCACGTTAAGTGATGCAGCCACTAACTGAGAGAAATTCATATACTCATGTGCTGTCACTATAATTCTAATATTATCATTCAGTCCATCCTCAAACCTTCGGCACCTCTCTGCCTCTGTAGGCATTACCTCCCGTGCATATCTACCCAGCCTCACAAAACTCCCTCTCATACTCAGAGACCATTAACTATCTCTGCCTCAAAGTTAGAAACTCTATCCTTCTAGCCTCTAAGTATATGTGACTAATATACTTCTTCTTGAACTCAGTCAAGAAGAAGTCCCAAGTAAGCTCCGTCAGCTGTATCGCTCTAGAAACCGTATCCCACCACTGATAGGCTTCCTCCTGTAGTAATGATAGAGCGCACTCTAGCTGCTACTCTGACGTGCAATGTAATTGCTTCAGCACTCTCTCAGTCCGCTCTAGCCAATGCTCAGCAATGGATGGGTCATCTTCCTTCTTACCCATAAAGTCAATAGCCCCATACTTTCTTAACTTCTCTATTGGAGACCGTTGTGTAGGCTGTGAGGTGGTTCCAGTAAACTAGCGGAGCATCTGAGTCATTTACTCCAAAAATGCCTGCTGCATTCTACCCGCTGTACCTCGGGATGACTCCTCTCTCCTATCTTGCCCTGACTACGGACAGGTGCATGACTATCAATCTCCTCCTCTTCCACTGAGACTATAAGACCATTCCTCTAAAAGATCGGACTCCATCAATCCTATAAAATAAACAAAGAGCATATCTGCAATAGTGTCACCTCGACTCCTAAATAAGGGCTCATGCATGTTATGCACACTATATCTTTCTATCTATCTATGCCTAAGAATGCCTAAACCTTTGCTCTGATACCAATAAATGTAACACCCCTCTCCCATCTACAGTGTAACCAAGTAAGGCGTGCTACATTCGGTGTCGGAGCACCCTATCCTATCTTATCGTTTACAATATTAATTTAATATCCATTTAATTTTATTATCTCACTTGTAGTATTTTTTTTTATCCCATTACATTTTTATGGAGAATCAGATAGAGTCCCTGCTGTTCTATTAGTGCATGGTGGGTTTTATGTTACCTTTTAAAACAATTTATATCTTTTTCATCTATTCATTCATCATATCACTTCTCATGCTCATATCAATTTAAAGAAAATAAATTACATTTCATTTATATTAAGTTTACATATACAATAATTTACAATTTATATACAATCCAAAATTATTTACATCACTTAATTACATATAATACCAAAATGCAAAATCTAATATGTACATGAGCCTTACAAAAATGACTGATGAGGTGACAACCCACACTGTAGCAGATCTGGTCCAAGTCCGGTCTAGGCCCTACTGCTGCTGCTGCTCTCCAGTACCTATGCATGGTAAGAACCAACACACTAAGCATAATGCTTAGTGGTGCATAAATAAGAAAAAAATAACTAAACAATTTAAAATAATTATTTCACGTATAACCTTATAAATAAATATCAATTTTCATGTATTTAAAATCTTTTACATGTTTTCTAGAACTCTGGAAGTAAATAAGCTAATAGGGATCTTTTCTGTGCATATACCTTATATTCAGTCTTATAAAATTCATATTAATGATTTTCTCATGTACTTATTTATATTTAAGGCTTATTGCTTTTATCTATGACCAAGTAACCTATGACAGACTATAAAGACTAGATATATAGGAGTATACTAGTTAGACATTCGTATGTCTACCCAGTATACAACGGTCATGTCAGGCACTAGGCCAGCAGGCAGGCATAAGCCAGTAATAATGAAAATTGACACTATGGCCATCGAGCAGGCATAAAGCTAGTAGAACAATAATCTTAGACATATGTTGTCTGTCAATGATTATCCCTATGGGCAGTACTACAATATGTAGTCCCTAAATAGTATACCAATTAATCCACGCTATATATATGAGTCTAGGTGTACTTTGAGCAAAAAAATGTTATTTCATACCTATAGTTTCATTAATTCATGTCATTTTTATGCTTAACAAAGTATTCTATTTTATTTTATATCATATGCTAAGTTATTTTATGAACCTTTCTCAAGGTCCAGAATTTGGCAGTTTCTAGAGTCTATCTTTGTCTAATTAATTGGTCATGTTATAGTCATTTTTAGGCCTAAGGTTCTTCATAGAAGTTGTTACCCTATGTCTTATAGTCACTCATGAATTTTTATTATAATTTTTCAAGTTTTGTAGAATTAATTATGGACAAATCAATGGCCTGGACTCATATACCCTATTCTACCAGGATTCATGTTAAGGTCATAAACTTTGACTCCCATTTTAGGGTTCTTATGTTCATAATTTGAGGACCAAGTCTAAAACAAAGTTGGAGCCCTATTTCTTAGGGTTCCAGATCAATATGGATTATCCTAATTAGAGCTTCCTAGTGGGAGATATGGCTAAATGAGTGTTCTAGAATCAAATGGTCACTTAGGAAATTTCCAGAATTCATATGCTAAATTAACCTAATAAATTGGCCTAGTTCCCTTAGTGTCTGGATTTTGGTCAAAAGACAAATTTGTAAATCTATGTCTTATAGAAAATTTTCCACTGGTTTCAGTGAATTTGGGTTTTTGTAAACCAAGTTATGGCCATCTTGCCAAAACTAGTCGAGTGAGTTTTAGTCCAGAAAATTCTGGGCAAAATGGTGCAGGTCAGTTTGATATCCTAACTTTAGTCAACAATTTCATTTGATTAGAGACATTTCTAGGCTTAGTGTTTGCAATGAAAGTTTTAGTCCTATGTTTAATATTTCCAATGGTATAAAATTCAGGTCATTTGGACCTGTCTAGAGAGAGTTATGGCCAAATGAATATGGTTCATTTGGTCATTTTTCTAGGTTCAGTGTTTGAATACCCGGATTGGGACAGCAAAATTTGGCCGTATAATATATTCAACAATCCTTTTAATTTCTTTCAATTTTTACTTCCTTATGCATGCTTAACGTAGTTTAAGCAGAAAAAAAAAAAAAAAAAAAAAAAAAAAAAAAAAAAAGAGTTACATAGCACTAACCTTTTTGATGACTTTCTTGGCTTATTAAAACTTTGAGTTTTCTACTTCTTGTGGCTGCCTAGAGTTAATCTAAGGTGTGAGGATTAAGTTTAGTGAAGAAAGCAAGTGGTTTTATGGAGTAATTAAGTGGAAGATGGAGCTTTAAGTGAAGGGAAATAGTAGAGCTCCAATGGTTATTCTCGGCCAACAAGTGGGAAGGAAGAAGAAGCAGAATTTTCTAGTTAATTTTCTCTTTTTAAGTGTTTTATGAGGGCTTATTATATTTTGATTGGTGGAGGGCTTTTGATTGCATCATGGTGACACATGTATGATGTCATAATAGGCATTTTCCTTCATTTTTTTTCTTTCTTTTCTACTCATTTTCAATTAAATTTTTAGCAATATTTATTCATATTTTATGTCATATAATTTATTTACTTAACTGGACAAGTTGGTCAAAAATCATCTCTGAAGACGAAATGACCAAAATGCCCTTCGTTTTGCTTAGCGGTCATTTTTGGTCTGTACCGATAATTAAATTTTCCTGAATTTTCTTTCACCATTTTAATGTCATTTAATCTTCATAAATTCTCTAATTTTCGTCCCAAAAATTATTTCCTAGGGTTCCTTATAGGTCTGGGTCAGCAATTGACTCTACAGTCGCTTCCCAGTACAGTCACCCATCGCTATGATTCCGGCTCGTTTAACCGAGTTGCAGTTTGCTTGTTTTATTTTTCCTTGACTTTTCTTAGTCTTTATTCAGTCAATTTATGCTTCCTCACTCTAGTTGGAGTGTAGTTCCAGCCATCCTGGCTATCCGGATAGACATTAGTCGTTGGAATAGTAGAATGTATGGACTACCTAAAGTGAGGGCGTTACAGCCTCACCCCGTCTTTCCATATCCATAAGGATCGGATTTCAGCAAGATTAGCTCAAGCCTTGACTATCCCCCAATCCATATCCATATATAACATATATAAATAACACACTCAACTCTAAATTATCCTTAGGGAGGCAATCACAAATAAATAACAATAATTAGATATACAGTAAGCAAAATGTCTCTAATATATTAATTATTTATATGCATAATTAAATATTTATAAAATGCATGAATATGCCAGATATATAATTAATATTGAAATTACAAAAATAATTAATATCCAACTTACAGACTAGTCGACCCGATTGCTAATGGTCTAGTTGGAAAGGAAAAAAAAAAAAAAAAAAAGCTAGCCAGCACCAATCATCTATATAGACACACTGACCTCTATCAATTTACTGATAGCATTAACCAATTAATTTAATCGAAGAAGCAAGAATAATTCCTAAGATCTTGCAGAAATTTCAGTAGAGTCTCCCCTATAACTGGACATAACCTCTATGCAAAAAAAATGCAATAATAGCAATACACAGAGTCTCAGGCCCACAACAATAATTATAATGCCCATCTGAGGCCTATAAGAACCCTAATCTAGGTCTAATTCTCCAAATTCTACCTTGGGTCCCTAACTCCTTTATAGTCTAAATAATTATTTTTAGCACTTCAAAAATTATGAAAATATTCCTAGAGGTCTATTACATCATTATTATATTAATTTAACTCATTTTACTTAATTTTACTAAGCTAAGAATATTTTACAGATTTAATTAGCTAGTTTAAACAAGGAACAAATTATACAATTTGAGTTAGGGACTATCGTGCAAATTCTGCTACACGGAATGCGTCCTGAACGTCTAAAAATGCTAGGAATGGCTGTAAACATGACCCCTTTCTGGGACAACCCACCAGACACCCAGATCGGGCCAAAAACTCAGTCTCAAGTGCTATTAAGCTATCGCCGATCCGATTACACCTAAATGAAACCCATAAATTATTAATAATTATCATATAATTATATTTAATTTATAGGCATCGAGAAGGGTTAAAAATCTCATCAAGCAATTTAGACCGTTCGATGATCACCTTTTCTAAATGATGTCCGATTAGAGCTGGGTTGGTCCCATCTCGAAGGTTTCATCATGCTAATCTCAATGGTAGTCTCAGATTGTTGGGAAACTCGCTGGAAAGCCTTGGAGAGACCCATTTTCTCTCTCCTCGGTTCTCTCTCCTCCGGCCACCAAATTGAGCTTCGTTAGTCGAAAAAGAAAGCTGGCAGTGAAGGGAAGCCATTATCATCAGAATAACATCCATCCTATACCGGATGGCGTCGGAATGAGCGCCTAAAGTTGGCTGCCACACCCCCATCCCTCACTCTCTCTCTCCTCCATCTTCACATTACTGTTGCATAGTTGGCCACCGTTCATGGCTACTGGAAAGTCATCGGTCATCGTGGGTTTGGTCTGGGTGGCTCACTAGTAGTGATGGTGGTTGGCCGGAGCAAAAATGGGGAGAGAAAGAGAGTTAATGAGAGAGAGAAAGAAAGAGGGGGGGGGGGTGTTCTCTTATCTCAAAATTCTTTTTTTTTTTTTTTGCATTTCCTGCACACTGCCCAAGGAAATTTGTTTCCTTCCATCAATCAGTTCACGTACTCTTTGACTGACAATTAATTTATCTGTATATATATATATATATATACATATACATATATATATATATATATATATATATATGAACTTAAAATATCTCAATTAAATTTTATAAGAATAATGTACTTTATGATTATTTTCTTTCTTCTAGTAAATAATAATAACAATTAAGAGAACAAAATGTTAAATAAATATTTAAAATAATATACGGATAAAAAAATTTCTAAAATTGTAAATTAATTAGATAATATTAAAATACTTATTGAAATTTATCAAAATTTATATATTTTCAATAATAATAATAATAATAATTTTATGTTGTTACAGGGTTAGTTCAATGAACTTGTCAAGATAAGCATCTACACGTTGGTTTTAGGTATCTCATATACCTTAACTTAATGAGAATTGCTACTTCTTTTCATAAAGAACAGAATGTAACGTGTACTGATCTCAATAGTCATATCAACGTCTAATCTGGATATAACACTGATCAGGAATACTTTTAGAATAATGTTATAATACAGTCGGAATCTCATAATTATAAATAAATTATAATTTCTACTACTATGCATATAAATCTGATGGACTTCATCTTTAATAATTAATATTAATTAAAATTAAAATAAACATTAAAGATAAAGCAACCTTCATTAATAACAAAATATATATATATATATATATATATATATATATGTAATTAAATGATCTCACTTACAACTAACACATTGGGTACAGTGCACATACACTAACATTGAACATATGTAATAAAAATCTTTGATTAATAGTGGGTA
The DNA here is from genome assembly GCF_030052815.1 of Hevea brasiliensis. Taxonomy (NCBI): domain Eukaryota; kingdom Viridiplantae; phylum Streptophyta; class Magnoliopsida; order Malpighiales; family Euphorbiaceae; genus Hevea; species Hevea brasiliensis. Next base: position 50,250,487 of record NC_079503.1, on the reverse strand, counting down.
TGTTCAAATTATTTGGCCCAGTTATTTGGCCCCATAATAACTCACATATTCTAGTAATTTAAAAAAAAAATGTCAACCCCGAGTCACTGATATTTTTTATTACTTAATTTTTCAAAAATAGAATTTTTTTTGATAAAAGGAAATTATATTAATAAGTAAAAGCACCATGAACATCAGAGTTAAGGCATGCCAAGATAGAGGAGGAAGCATCCTCGATCTAAACTTGTTCAGAGCTAGCATTTTGAGAAAACTTAACAAGATGATGGGCAGTAGATTTAGCAGTATGGGGAGCAAAAGACCAGATACAACTAACCATTCTAAGAGCAAACTGATGACAATTCGAGAGAGCAACGCCCAAGTTAGTATGTAACTGGTCAGTTGCACATAAGAAATCCACAACATTTTTGTAATCCGTTTCAGCTATAACATGAGAGAAAGAAAGATCAGAGGCTAACTGGAGCCCATAAATGAGTGCTAAACCTTCAGATACATCAGGATCCCAAGCTTCATGGACGCATTTAGAGGCACAAGCAAGGACCTGACCAAACTCATCTCAAAAGATAACACCAAACCCCATCAGTCCTGGAGCAATAATTCCAGCATCAAAATTCATCTTCACACACCCTAGAGAGGAAGGAGTCCATACAGGCACCCCACGACCCACCTGTCAACCTCCAATAAAGCCACTAGAACCATGCGCCTGATGAAATTTAGCCATCATATACCTAGCTCCGCAGACAACATCCTGGCTATTCCAAACCTTCCCTTCAAACAAGTCCTATTTCAAGCCCACCAAATATGATATCAAGTGCAAGCAAAAAAAGCTAATTCCTCAGCCGAGCAATTATCTAACTAGTTACACCACCACTGTTTAAATGTGGAACCCTGAACTGCAGATATTCGTGAAAGGCCACACAACCTCTAAACTTGTTGGGCGTTACTACAGTCTCGGCAAAGATGAAACAATAGTTTTTGTAGAATTACAATATAGACAAGTGGATAACACCCCAGAAATGCAGCTTTGCAACACTGCCCTTAAAGGCAAGATATCAAGAACAGCTCGCCAGAAAAAAGAAATAACTTTTGGAGGAGTTCGTAAATGCCATAAAGCCTTCCAAATAAGAGAGTCTGAAGGTGTACTAGAACTAGTGCCACCAGAACGCATTGCCAAAGAAAGACGATAACCACTATGGACTCACAAAAAAATTTTTTAATCGGTAACCAATAGTTTAGTAATAAAAACTTAGTTGAACACAACAATTAGATCTAAATATTTGATGTATCTTGCTCATAATTTAATTATTTTTAAATTTTATTTTATCATTTAAAATAAATTTAAAAAATACTGATAAATTTTTTGTTGAGCCAATTTTTTATTTACCTCACCCAGGTCTAATGTTTTAAAACATTTTAAAAATTTTCCTTTAAGTAATTAAAAAATATTTTAAAAAATTTAAATTATTAGTCTGTTCTAAAATTGAAAATTAGTGACCAATTTTTAATTTTGTTTTTTTGGGCAATTTTAATTAATGAGACAAAAAATCCCATTGATATTCTAAATCTAGTTGTTATGAACCTAAGAATTAATACTATTTAATTTTGGGCTAACCCACATTAGTTCATGCCAATTAATTTTTATATGGTCATCATTTAATCAATATTAGTGGCCCCTTATATTTAATATAAATTATCAGTACACATTTGTTTTAATTTATTTTAACTTAAATTTAAAAAAAAAAATTTATTAGTTCAATAAAAGAATTTAATTGATTTTTGTTATTGAAAAATCAAATTAAAAAATATCGACTATCAATTTTAAGATATATGTGGCCATATTTAAAGTTTATTTTTATTATTTAGAAATAGACCTAGGGGCTGTACTCATATATTTATTAAAAATAAGTTTGATTGATTAACCCAAATTATACTAATTTTTTTTAGATGATTAGCCCAGTTATATAATTAGTGGCCAACTATATGGCCACATTACAAATATTTATTTTATTAAAATTTTTAATCTTAAAAATTAGAGTAAAAGATTGCCACCAATCTTTTAAACACAGTTATGGGCAAGGTTTATTAATTTAAAACTAATTTTAGTCATTAACACTCTAATTTTTCCTTTACAAATTATTAAATTATTTTTTTAAAATATTGGCCTAATTTTGGTCCAACTTTCATTATTTTAAAAAATATCAATTAGTTGACCTTGGTGGGTCATTAATATCTATATCTAATGTACTCAGTTTGTCATTAATTTGAATAGCTCAATTAAATAAGTACTTATTAATTGATTTTTTTTATAGTTATTAATAAACCTTTTAATATTTGAATAAGACCAATATTAGCATATTTTTTAAATATTACTAGAATATTTATCTAGGCTTTTAAAAGAATAAATTTAAAAAATTAGCTAATTCGTTAATTGTTTGATTTAGATGTTATATTCAAGTGTTGGTATAAAAAAACAAATGTTAAATTATGATGTAATTAATAAACCGCATCTTTAAATCTAATAATAATTTCAATTTTTTATTAGATTTTTTTATTAATTGATAGCTTACGATTAGTTCTTAAATTATTGGTATAATAATAGTCGGCCAATCAATGAGTACCACGTGTGGCCAACATTCTAGTAATTCTGCTAGTACATTATTATTAATGACCGGTCTGATAAAAGTTATCAAATTAATAACAATTGTGAGTTAAAATATAAGCTTTATTTTGGATGGTGGGTAATTTAACTCGTATAAATTTAAAAAAATAAAGGGATAATGTTAAAAAAATTCTCAACTTTGAGGTTTTTAATAATTTTATCTTAATTTTTTTTAACAAAAATATTTCACTTTTGAAATTTTTAATAACTGTATCTTGCAGTCCATTCGATCATTAATTTTAACAGTGAAAATATCCAAAACAACACTCTAAATTTTACATTTTTTAACAATTATACTATAAACTATTTCTTTTAACAAATATACATTGAACTTTAAAATTTATTATAATTGAACTCCACTATTAGTTATCCTATTAAATGCTAATAGAAGTACTAGGTTCAAATTAAAACTAATTATATCTAATTTACAATAAAATAAATTATAATTGATAAATTAGTGGGTTCTATTTCGGAGTTGCCAAGGTGAATCTAGATGAATTATTGAGAGGAGATGTTGATGCGGAGGGAGGCTAAGTCTTCATAAGGATAGAGCTGAGTAGAGATGAGAGTCATAGTGGTGATGAATTATCGATATGATTAAGTGTTGGAAATAGTATTAGTTTTGCTTTAAATGAATTTTCCCTTTTTTTTTTATTATAAATGAGATTTAATTAGTCCCAATTTGGGGTTAAGAAGTGTTGACTGAAACCTCTATTAGTATAAGTAAATTTTAACAATCGTCATTAAACTTATATAGTTGTAATACTACAGTCCTTAAATTTAAAAATGTAATATAAAACCCCCTCAACTTTTAAATTTTGCACAATAAAATCTCTCTAGTCTCCAATCACCAATTTTTCAGTTAGGCGTTGACCTAGACAGTTTCAGCATAATTTTTTTTATGTGCAGAGATAATAATTTTATAATTTGCATAAGAAAGGAAAGAAAATTACTAACTAAGTGCCACATTAAATTTGTTCACGTCAGCATCTAACTGAAAAATCAGTAATTGGAAGTCAAAGGGATTTTACTGTGCAAAATTTGAAAGTTAAGGGGGTTTTATGTTATATTTTAAAGTTAAAGGATTATACTGTTACAACCATATAAGTTCAGGGACAGTTGTTAAAATTTATTCCTATTAGTATTAAAAGGGCAACTAACGATATGATTCAATTTTAGTAACAAAGTTCAAAATTCAGGTATTAAAAAAAATAATTTGGGATACAATTGTAAAAAAGGTAAAGTTTAGAATTTTTTTAGACATTTTTTATACTGACGTGGTAAAGTCTGTTATCTTTAACGATAGAATAGACGATATGGTACAATTATTAAAAAATTCAAAGTTCAGGATATTTTTATTAAAAAAAAAGTTCAAGATAGAATTATTAAAAATATCAAAGTTTAGGATTCTTTTAGAAATTAAGTCTATTATAAAATGTGAGACGCCAAATTAATATTATAGAAGCTTAGTTATTTTTGTTAAGATTACTTAAAATAACAGCACGAAATCATTTTTAAAAATGATTAGCCTAAAGTAATTATTTTTAGTTAAATTTATTAACACCAGCGAAATGACCAATTATTAATAAAATTAATTCGCCAACAACTTCAAATTTTATTTTTAAGAATTTAATTGGAGGTGCTCCAAATTAAAAATATAGGCTAATTTTGGTTCTTTGAGATACAGATAACAAATTGATGAGCCCAATGTCAATTTTCATATAATTTAAATTAAAATTTAGCTGGGTCATTTCATGTTCATAATATTTTATGTTTAAATTAATATCACCTTTAACTTAAAAAAAAAATCTTAGTAAAATTTTATTAATATTCAACTAATGAATTGAATTAGTTTAATAAAAAAATTTTAATAATTGGTCAATATTATTTTAACTGAAATTGGACATAATTTAAAATATCCGATTTACTTGGTATAATTAAACAGTCAATTATGCCAATTTTTTTGTTATATTATAAGGTCCACCTTAATTTTTAATTATTTTACTAAATATATAACCATACTCATTAAATAAAAATGGATTCGTTGTAACACCCCTTACCTGATCTACAGTGTAGCCGAGTAAAGAAATGTCACATTCTATGCCAAAGCACCTAATCTTATTTTATTCAATTAATGATCAATTTAATTTCATCATAATTTAATCAAGGAAATTTTAAATGGAAACTGCAAGAGTTTCCCCGTATTTTTAATGTTACCTATTAAAGAATTGTCCTGTTAAAATAATCCATATTGAAAAGTCTCAAATATACAACAATTTCAACATCACAATTCATGTTTCCTTATCTAATCATATCCATTTCTGTACATAAATTTTCCTTCATTACATTCATTTATAAAATGTGCACATTTATCATACATTTTAAATTTTAATTACAAATTTTGTGTTTAATTACGATACACATGATCATGCATTATTGTGGGCCAATGATCTCTACCAGAAATATGCAGAGGTGACAATGACCACTACTGCAGATCAGTCCAAAATCTTTGTCCCAAGTCTACTAGGTCCTATTGCCTGGACCTGCGCGAGGAGAAACTATCACGCTAAGCATTTCTGCTTAGTGGTACACTAACATAATAAAAGTACAATATACAACAAAAATAAATTTTCATGCTTTTATGAAATAAGGAAAATGAACATTTAAATATTCATAAATCATTTAAAAGAATATAGAATTTATAATATCAAAATTTTATAGTCATTTCATTTGTTCAACTATATAATGATTTTGGACACCTTTCACAATATTTTTCTCTCGTTTTCTCGTATTTCCATATTTTTATGGTCTTTGAAAATATTTGTTTTCATAGGATCTTTCCTTTTCTTTATTTCAATATTCAATTTTCTTAATTTACTTTAGTGCCCAAAGTAACATTTAATAGGACTATTTGGATTGGATACATGGGTTTTACTAGCGCTGGACACTCGGTACCTCGGGCCATCATACTATTGGACACATCAGTGCCTACTGAGTATGCAATATAATTAAGCATAAAAGCCATGGGAATAATCATAAGGACACTCGGTGCATACCAATAATTATTTCAAAGCAATCATGAAGAAGGGATAACCACATCGGACACTTAGTGCCTGCCAATGGTATTCGGGCATAGAAGCTATGGGCAGTATTGCTAATCTTGTTCCTTCTTGGCATGTCAATCTATCTAATCCATGCACTACTGTCAAGGTATACGCGGGCTAATTTATTATCATTAGCAATTCAAGTTCTCATTATTTCATCATCATCTCATTCATCATAGGAACATAGGTCCCAAACACAACTTCACATTTCAAACAATTATGCTTACATTTCATAAATTTCAGATTTGGTACCTCAACTTTCTTAACAAATTTGGCTAAGGTACGATAGGAATTAGGCCATACCTTCTTTCTATGAATTGTAGATCTACGTCTTACGTTTATTTTGGCTTTGAAATTATTCAATTTGCATTTGTGTAGCTTGAGTTATGGCCATTTTGCCAAATCACAGCTTTCAGGTCACTTCTAGAATCCAGGCAGATTTCTGAACTCACTTTATCAAGCAAATAGGTTACAGTCATAATTTAGCATCATTACCTGCATATGAATTGTTCTCCCGTGTCTCAGGATTACACAAGTTTAAGAATTACTCAATTTGGAGTTTTGTAGAGTCAGTTATGCTTAATTTAGTATGTACTATTTATTTGATCATTTTTCAGGATTTCAGTTTTTCATTGACGGATTCTGGCCACAATTCAAGTTTCTTCCAGTTAGTTTCAAGTTAAGGGTTCCCATGAAAATTTTAGTATATTATCTTATCTTTAATTTACCGTTAGTTTCACATCAACTGGAATTATGTAACTCAAGTTATAAGCATTTAATCCCACGAGACTCAAGCTGTCCAGATTCACAATTAATGCACAATACCAATTCATTTAATTCCTTTACCATATAATTAATATTTCTCAATAAATACACATCAAATAATCATAATACAAGCATAGTAGCATTAAATAGGCTTCATACAATAAAAACCCTAATTGTATAGAAAACCCTAATTGTATAAAACCTAACTTAACTAGTAATAACTTCAAAATTCATGGAATTTCTTAGCAGTAACCTTGGTTATAAGTCCTAATCAACCTCAATCAACCTTCAATTCACTAAAACTTGACTCTTCTTCTTGTTCTCCCCCAAACCAAAATCCCTTCCTTCAATAACATCCATAATTTCAATCAATATTCATAGAAATCTCCACAATCAAACTTGAATTCCATTAATTCACAACTAGCTAAGCTTAAATGATAACTTACCTCAATTGATCAATAATTCTTTTTCACTAATCTTCCAAATTTCTTAGAATCCTTGCTTGCTTTCTTCAAATCGAGGCTTGATACTAGGTTTTCTCTTATTTTGCTATAGAAATTATAGAGAAATTTATGGGTTTACGGCTTGGAAGATGAAGCTTCAATGGAGGGACGGAGAGAGAGTGGGACGGCAAGGGATGGGAAGAAGAAGAAGAAGACGATGAAGATGAAACGATGGTGGTGATGAGGTGTTTGATGAGTTGTCCCTTAATTAATATCCTTGTCTTATGTTACATAATTATCTAAATAAATTTAATTATAAATTCTAATTTTAATTATTAAATTTATAATATTCTAATTATTAATTTCTAATTCTAATTATTTTATACTCCTTTTGGTTAATTAAGTCCCATTCCAATACATCATTCTTACTTAATTTAATTGACATTTAGGTCAAAAGTCAACTCTTCAAGTGAATACCGATTAAGTCCATAACCCGATGGTTACTTCAGTTTTTATTCTGCTTATCTTAATTAATTTTCATCTCATTTTTAGTCTTTGAGCTGGTTTGAATAATACTATTCACAGACTAAAAATAATACTATTCAGAGCTCGAAATTCTCAGGATGTTACATTTGTTCACATTAATGATATAATCTTTTAATTGTTCATTATTTTTAATGACCATATTTTATACACATAATTTTACATTGTTGACTTATCTCTACAAAAAAAAAAAAAGCAGATTGGCAATAAATTTTTGCAACGGAATAAAATTCATTGCTAATAATAATAGATTTTGCAATTAATTTTTTATTTTATTGTAATTTTTGAATAAAATTACATGGAGTAACACTTTGGCAACGGAGTTAAAATTTATTACCAAAATTTATTGCGATTCGATATTTTAAAAATATTTAAATATAAATTTAACAATGGATTTGCAAATCTATTGTTATTTTTGCAATGAAATTATAAAATCTATTTTTAAGAGAGATTATTAGGTATATTCAGTACACATTCACTATTTCTCATAATCATATAGGACCCACTCTCCACATTACAAAGAAATCCACTTTTTTGTGAGAGAGAGTGTACTACTTTTATGTAGACCGAGAGTATTATATAATTTTTCTATTTTTAGTAGCAATAGATTTGTTAATCCATTGCTATTTTTGTAAAATTAAAAAAAAATAATTTTATAAATTTTATTAGTGATCATCAAAATTATTTTATCAAATTAGCAACAAACTCTAAAGTCTATTGCAAATTAGTAATGAATTCTAAAATCCTTTGCTAATTTTATGAGGAAAAAATCTGGTAACTAAAATTTTAAAAGTGTATATAATTATAATATGCAACAGATTTTAAAATTCATTGCTAATTAGCAATGGATTTAATAACAAATTTCGGATTACATTACTTTTTTATGAAGAAAAAAAAATCTTACATTAAAAATTCAAAAGTGTATAAATGAATTCTGAAATATGCGCATTTCAGAATCTGTTGCTACTTTTTTTTTTGGGGGGGGGGGGGGGGGGGCGGGGGGCGGGGGGAATTAAATTTTGGTGTTTAAATTGTGTTACTAATTCACGTATATATATTTCTTCATAGTTTTGTTTTCCTTCCTTATATTATTTGTTCACTTATTTTCTTCTCTCTATTACAATTTTTCTTTTCTCTTTTTTTCATTTTCTTCCCAATTCTATAATTTTTCCTTCATTTTCTTTCATTCTCTTCACTTTATACTGATTTTCTATCATCAATTTCTTCCATTTTATTTCATTTTCTTCTCAAATCTTTAATTTTTTTTCTATCTTCTTTCATTTGCTTCCCAAATCTTTGATTATTTTTCTTCCTTTTCTTTCATTTTCTTTCTTGTTATTTCATATTCTATCATTAGTTTCTTTCCTTTTCTTTCATTTTCCTCCCTTTTCTTCCTAATTCTCTCATCATTTTCTCACTTTTCCTCTCATTTTCTTCTATTTTTCTCTTATCATTTTCTTCTATCATTTCTTTCATTTTCTCACTTTTCCTATCATTTTCTTTACTTTTATTATTTACCTTTTATTTTCCATTTTCATTAATATAATTTTCCCTCAATTCATTTTTTCACCTTAATTTTATTTTTTGAAATAATACCTTTTACTCTCATTATAATGTGTTTGTAATAACTATTAATGACAATTTTAGTATCAATTAAATTTATAAATTGGTTATAATATTAAAATTTAATAATAAAATTGAAAATTTATAATATTAAATAATAGTCAAATTAGCAACGGATTATAAATTGGTTGCAATTAACAACAAAAGTTCATTACTAAATCAGTTACAAATAATAATGAGTTTTTTTTTTACAAATTTTTCTATTTTTTTAAGTTAATTAAATTAGCAATGAAAAATATTGTCCGTTGCTATTGGCAATGAAATTATCTATTGTTAAATCCATTGCTAATTTCAACGAAAGTTAAAATCTATTGCTAAGGGAATTAGCAATGAGGCTTGCTGCAATGAATAGAAATCAATTGCAAATCTGCTACTAAATTATTGAGCAACAAATTTTTATGAATTAGCAATAGAAAAAATCCATTATTATTCCGCATTTTTCTTATAGTGTATCAAAATATTAATTATTACTTAATATTGTGTACTAAATTAAATTCTAGTTGTTTTTTTAGTTTTAAGGTTATTTTGAATATTAGTTGGGTCAATTTTAATTAATTGCCATAGTTAAACTCACATGTATCTAAATATTATACTCGTCATATTCAAAAAAAATTACTTAATAAGCACTAGCCATTTAATTACTTGGAGGTAATTAAAATATGAATTAATAAGTATATTTTTAAAAATTTTGAAGGCCAATTTTTATCAATAAGTCAATATTTTAAAATATGGGCCATATTAGATATTAATAGCCCCGTATAAAAAGAATATAATAGGCCCCATATGAAATATTTAAAAGATTAATTTATGAATATGAGTATTAATTATATATATTAGCTTGAAATTATTTTGTTAATAAAATTATAAAAATAAATATTTTTATATTTATTAAAAAATTGTGACTAATTTTGGGTACAATTTATTCTTTTAAGTAATTTTTTTTCATATTAATATTTTAATTTAACTAGCCCAATATTATTGAATTTAAATATTCTAATTAGTTGTACCATGTTTTAAAATATGTACTTAAAATTAAGATATTTTAATATGGGGCCAAAATTAAGAGATTATTTATTTTTTCCTTATATATTTTAAACTGGGCTAATTATTAAATAAATGTGGGCTAGTAATTAAACTTGGTCTGGTTGTAACATTTAATTAGGTACAATGTTTTAGGATTTAAATTGGGCCACCCTGAATATTTTAATTACTATAATATTGTTATAAGAAAAATCAAATAATTTCATTAATAAGTTTAAATTTATATCACTAATCAAAATATTTTAAATATAGACTATCAATTTTTTTAATTAAGTTAGATTAATAAAAAAAAGTTTTAAAATATTAGAATATGAGCTCATTAAAAAGAAGATTTTAAAAATATGGGCCAATATCTAGACTATATGGTTAAATTTATAATTATTAAAAATTGACAAAACGTTTTTAAATATGGACAGCTGATTACTTAAATTAAAATGTGGGGTCAATGATGAATATAACTAGACCTAAATGTTTTATGTACTTTACTCAAATTTTAATTTTTTTAAAATTCTTTCTTATTACTTAAAATAAATTTAAAAAATATATGTAACTAATTTTTCAACTAAATTGAGTCAATAATTGATTTTAATAAAAATATGTGAGTCTAGGTTTAGGCCAATTTTAAATTTAATGACAAATTCACTACATTATGGCCTTAATAAGATAATTAATACGGTAAATTGAAAATTAAATGGCCATATTATTAACGCACATAATTAAATTATAAGTGAAGTATATAAAATATTTTAACAAAATATTTGTTGGCCCAATAAATATAGTTATATATTGGTATGTTTTAATTGGGCTTTGATTAAATACACCTATTTTAATTGGATAAGACACCGATTATAATTGCATAAGATTAAAAATTAAAAAAAAAAAATTATAATTGAAGTACATAAAAATTTAAATTAAAATTTTCACCCGAGTTCATTATAATATCCTAAGTCAAAATTTAGATGGATGGGGCTCTCAATCTCCCGTAATGGTCTATATTCTAATTAAGTATAAAAAAGATGATTAATTAATTAATGACGAACATTTTAATAATTTTAAAAGAAAATAATTTTATTAAAGGGACAATAGTTACAATATTCTAATTATCAACTTATAACACCTTAAAAATTTATATATTAAAACAAGATTAGTTTAAATTAATCGAGAACAACTAAAAAGTTTAGCCTAAATTATACAGATACTAATCGGTTAATAAAACTAATCTTTTAAAATAAACTTAAAAAACATATAAGCTCATTAATTTTACAAGGTTAATAAAAAAGTTGGGTAAAAAGAATTAAATTGTTAGATTAATTGTCCATTAAATTTTTTACTTTATTGGGCTAATGAAAAAATTTAATTAACAACGATTATAATATTTATATATATAGGTCAACGACGAATATAACAACTAAATTTAGATATTTTATGTACCACACTTATAATTTTATGTGAGCCCAACTAAACCAAAGTAACTTATATTTTCTTTAAAAGATTTTTTTATTTATTTAGATAATCTAATTGGCCTTAAGATTGACAAAAAAAATAATTAATTCTAATTGTTATATTAAATATCACCTTATATTCTAATAAAAAAATATTTTAAAAATTAAGTGTCGTGATATTTTTAACATGCCTAGGTTCAAATTATTTAGATATGTATGGCCCATATGGGGAAATTGAAAGAACATACAAAATGGGTAAGTTAATTGTTATGTCAATAAAGTATTATTTATTTGATTTTATTGATCTTCAAGCTTTAAATGTTATAACATATATCTAATAAAAAATATCAATCTAATTTTTCTGACCTAAATCTAATTCACAATATGCCCACAGATTATTGGCTATTGAAATGATATATCTAATTATTTTAATCTTAACCTTTACTTTATTACTCTCTCACATTTAGGTCAATATACTTAATTCTGTGGCTCATTAATATAATGAAAAAATTGGACCTACCTAGAATATTCATTAATTTAAAGTGCCAATTTTTGCTTGTCAATAAAAACTATGTAGTTTCAACTATAACTAGCTTATAAAATAAGCTAACAATAATTTATGCTAATGTACTCATATTTAAAAATAATATGACCTAAATTACTCATTAATTAATTTGCTCACATTTAAAAAGAATTTAGTGGCAATATTTTGCTAGAATATTTTAAAATGTAGTTTACTTAGTAGGTATTTAGTGGGTAAAATTTAACCCACTAATGTTTATTGTCCACTAAATTAATGAATATAATCTAATTGGGCAATCAAAAAATTATTATAATGATCCTAAAAATTATTACTCATTTAATTTTTGAAGCTTATTTTTATGGTCTTTAATATATCCGTTTAATGACCTTGCTGTTGAAAAATTAGTGGTCAAATTAGAAAATTTTCCAGCTAATAAATTTTATTGAATGTGGATTAATGAAAAAAATTTATTACCTAAATCACCCATATTCATTGATATTTTTTAAATTTATTTTTAAGAAATAAAAGCTTGCTAGCTATTTCTCTAAAATAGATTTAAGGTTCGGAGATCACCAGTTAAAGATCAAGAAGACAGACATTCAAAAGGCTGCTTTCCAGTCAAGGTGTGGGCATTATGAGTTTCTAGTGATGCCATTTGGGCTAACCAATGCCCTAGTTGCATCCATGGATCTCATGCATAGGGTATTTAGACCTTTTCTAGATCGCTTTGTGATCATCTTCATTGATGGCATCTTAGTGTATTCTAGAAGTCCAGAAGAGCATGCACAACATTTAAGAGCCATTTCTAGACTTTGAGATAGCACCAGTTGTATGCCAAGTTCTCAAAGTGTAAGTTTTGGTTGAAGAGCATGTCTTTCTTGGGGCATTTAGTGTCAAAAAATGGTATTGAAGTGGACTCTGAGAAAGTTGAAGTAGTGGAGAGTGCCTAAGGCCAACCACGATGATTGAGATCAAGAGTTTCCTAGGATTGGCTTGCTATTACAGTAGATTTGTACCCGATTTCTCTAAGATAGTTGCTCCTATGACTAGGTTAGCTCAAAAGAATAGATGGTTTGAGTGGATAGATAAGTATGAAGAGAGTTTTTAAAGCTCAAGGAATGCTTGTTGATAACACCAATTCTGGCTTTGCCTATAGGCAATGAAGATTTTGTTAGTAGTATACCCTAGAGCATATCATTTTATATGTATCTTGTACATATTTTTTTTTATTAATAAAGGTAATTATTCTTTTCTGTTTACATAATTTATCTATGTGCAATGAAAAAGGTCCATTGGTATTTTGTTAGAAATTCTATTATTAAGTTGTTAAGAATATGAGTGACAGTTTTTGCTAGAGAAAAATATCATAAATTGGTTTATAATCGAGGATATTTCAAAAGGAACATGACTTATTTAGAAAAATTGTTATTCATGTTAGTTTCCAAAGTATTAGTATGAGATACTACTAAGTTGGAGTAGTGAGTCTTATGCCGCATAACAAACATGATAGACACTTATATGATAAGTAAGCCAAACTAGTGACGCTTATGACAACCATGTGGAGTTTACTCTTATCAATGCATTGTCATAAATATCATATTTGTAACACCCTCACCGTAGGTAGTCCGTATATTCTACTGTTCTAACGACTAATGTCTGTTCGGATAGTCAGAATGTCTAGAACTACACTTAAATGATAGTGAGGAGACATAAAATGATGGAATACATGATATGAAAATACAAGAAAAATTAAGAAAAAATAAAAGACATAAAATGCAATTAGGTTAAATGAGCTGGAACCGCACTGATGAATGACTGTACCGGAAAGTCATTGCGTAGGTAGTTGACAATCCCAAACCTGTGAGGAACCCTAGGAAATAATTTTTGGGACGTAATTAAAGGTTTACAAAGGTACAAATGACATTAAAAATATTAAAGAAAATTTAGTTAATCGGTACCGATGAAAATGAAAATTAAAGGAACCGACGGATTAGGGATTTTATCGGTATTACCGAAAAAGTTGGACTATAACCCGAAGATGGGCATTTTGGTCATTTGGCACCTAGAGTCAAATTTTGACCTAAATGTCCATTAAAAATGAGTGGTATAAAATTTTGAAAACCCCATAAAAATAAGAAATTATACGTGTAATGTAATTAAAGGAAATATGGGGGTATTAATTGAAATATTGAAACTTAATTATTATAATAATTAATTAAACTTAGTGGGAGTATAAATGTCACACCCTACCCCTCTTTAAGGCATGAAATGATCCCGTAGTATACCTAATAAATTACCAAACTTTGTCTACTGATAACCCATTAAATACACTACAAGGAATTTTAAACATTTTCTTATTTCTTTTTACAGTAGTGAGCACTTTTGACAGGCGTTAATTTTTTTTTTCTTTACTGAAGTAAAACCAAATAACAAATCTGAGTATCAGTAATTTTTGTAAAAATTTTGGTAGAGTGTCATCTGTATTTTGAATAAAACAGTTATTCAAAAACCTGTAAAAAAGTACTTTCAATATATATTTCTTCAATCCCAAACTCTAATAATAGTTCAACACAATAAATTTTTTAGCACTTCAGCCAGAGAGGGAATTCAAAGTCAATTCATCCCACTAGACAAGCTAGCGAGGAATTCAATCAAATATACATGATAACTGTGATTTCAAACTATTTGCAATATTTTTCAAGCAATAAGTATCCATCAAATTTCATTCAAATAATTTTCCATAATTTAAACAATAACATACAAATTGTCATAATTTATTTCAATTGAAAATTCAAAAGAAATAACTGTTGTGTGCAAACCTTTGAAGTGTAACCTCTTGGCCCTGACTCAGTGTTTCCTTCCCCTTCCCTAAGTCTTTGCTAACTGAAACATACAATTTGAAGTGTTTCAGTACTCATTTAAACTGTCTCTAACAAAAAGGTTCAATAATTAATTTATTTAATACTATTGTTTTCCTTAGTCAACCTATAATGTTGACCCTTGATGCACTCTAGGTGAATTAGGTTTAATATTACCAATATGTCACATTTTGCATTTCAATATGCTCTACCAATATAGTGCAATTTACCATTTTTACAAGTTGACATTCATTGCCAAATTATTTCAAGCATCATTGTATGTAAATATCAAGTTCTCAATTTTTGTGTGCTAGATTGGTCTAGCTTAAAGTCCTATTTCTCTTGGTTTTTAGCTTCTGGTCAAAGAAGCAAAATTGTAGCTCTATGTGTTATTGCACTCTGGGAAAAATTTTAGGTCATTCTGAGTAGTATAGGCCAAGATATGGTCAATTTACTAAAACTGGACAGATTACACCTTTAGTGTAAAAATTTGGTCAATTTTAGGTCACTTTTAGTACCCGAACTTGTGCAAGCTATTTGACTTGCTTATGGTCATTTATGGGTTTTGGTGTCTTCATAAGAGTTGTAGCTCTATGTCTACTCTATCCATGATAAAAATTTCAGGTAATTTCGACCTGTTTTGAGTGAGTTATAGTCATCCCAATAACTACTGTTCATATGGTAAAATATATGGGTTTGCAAGGTTGCTATTCCGGATTTGGTCATTTTTAAGGTCAGTTTCTAGGCAGAATTTTGGCAATATTTCTATATGAAAGTTGGCCTATTTGGTGTCTAGTTTCACCCCCCATTGGCCTCATACCAATTGGGTGTAACACCCCTAGTGGTATAGCCTGGTATATTTCACTGTTCCGGTGTCGGTCCGGACAATTAATGGGATTAGGGCCACACTTAAGACAACTTGAGAAGCCATAAACACAAATAATTAGTAATGTTTAATTAGTTAACTATAAATAAGAAAAACAGAACATAAGAGGTTAAACGAGCTAAGAGTCACAGCGATGAGTGACCTCCTCGGGAACGACTGCGAAGTCGTTTTAAACTCAAATTTCGAACCGTAAAAAGTGACGCTGTGGTCCTTAGGACCCTTATGAACACAGTGGAAAAGAGAAAATCACGAAAAAAAACTGTTAAGCCAGTCAAATAATTAGGTCAGGGAGCCGGAAGAAATATGGAATTATTTACAAACCGGGTTGAATCGGCGATGGGCAATTTGGTCAATTGACCCCGAGAGCTGACTCCTGACCTAACTGTCAAATAAAATCGAAGAAAAGAAAATTTCTGAATCGAGAATTAAATTAAAGAACTAATAGAAAAAAATAAAAAAAAAAGAGAGGAAAATCAAAAAGTAAAAAGGTGATGACATCATGCATGACCTCATGCATGGTGTCATAACTAAATTAATTAAATATTAAATAAATTAGAATTTATGGTCTTCTTAAAGACAAAATACTTAAAAGAAAAAGAAAAAAAAAAACTTATTACTTCTTCATTCCCGTCCACACTCTCTCTCTCTCTTTTCTGCTTTGTTCCTCCATAGCCATGAAAAATCAAGCTTTTAAAGCTTGAATCAACCCCATAAACCCCACAAATTTCTTATGTAAATCTTATTGTTGGATCTTGACAAGCTTATTGAGAACAAAAAGAAAGAAGAAATTAGAAGAATTGGAGCTTTTGGAAAAACTTCAATTGAAGTAAGTTGATCCAACCTTTTCTTTAAGTAAAAATGTTTGAATTAGAGTAGAAATGGATAGAATAACATGAAAAATTGAGAAAATTATGTATGAGAACAAAGATGTAAATTTCAGCCAGCCATGGGATTGTGAAGTGTTGATATGTTTTAGTTCAAGTAAATGTGTGTACAAGCCTAATTGAGCAAGTAGATGTGATTGGCACACTTTGATTTGATGAATTTTAATAAATTAGAAATTAGGGTTTATGGCACTTAGGGTTTGTGAACCAAATTTTTAAGAAAGGCATAAATGATATCTATGACCACTTGTGAACTGAAAAATGGTCAATAATGACCAAAGGAAATGTGTGGGAATTATTAGCATGGAAGACAAATTCGTAGGTCAATTGGTCATGCTGCTGGCAGCATGACCAAACCTACTTTGAAGGACCAAAACGGGAATTTTACAAGCCCAATTGATATGCCACCAATTAGGGATGAAAATAGACATAAAAGGGCACGATTTTCATTAAGGAATCATGCCCAAAAACTGACTAAAACTTGGTGAACCAATTGACCAAAGTGAAATGAGAGTAGGCTGCCACTGCACCAAACTGACCAAATGAACAGTTGGTCATAATTCGAGCTAGACAGGTCAAATTGACCTGAAATTTTACCAGAAATTAGATAAGATATAGACCTAAAACTTTCATGAAGAACACCATCCCAAATTATGCCATTAACCTAGTCAAATTATTGAGCAAAGTGGAGTTACTGTACCTACGATTCTGCAGAATTGCCACTGAGCAGTAAAGTTCCAATAGCTATAACTCTCTCTAGAAAACTCCGATTTAGGCGATTCTTGAACCGATGGAAACCTAAGACATAGTAGAACATTTCATATGAAGAAAGTTAGACCAAATTATGAACTTAACTTGATCAAATTACTGAACAAATTTGGACCAAAAATCTGCCAGAACCAAAATCTCAGCATGAACAGTGCACGTGAACAGTAACTGTAATTTGGCTATAACTCGAGCTACAAAACTCCGATTGGGGTGATCCAAAAATGAGAATACACTTAAGACAATAAGGAATATTTTCTATGAAGGAAGTTTTGCCAAATTCCAACAGTAGATTGACCAATGGAACAGTGCAACTTTGGAGCACCAAAACTGAAAATTGGCAATTTTGCCAAAATGACCTAAGCTTTGAGAAAATGGCCAAAACCAACAAGTTTAGTGACCAAAATGTGGTATGTGGGTGAAGTTGGAATTCCCATACCTATTAAGCCTTAGAAAGTCAACTATTTGACTTGAATAGTGCAGTGAATAGTAACCCGAAACATAAAATTTAAAAAACGTCAAATTTAGCACGTTAGAGCTAGGTAATTGTGAAGCTAAATTTATTTTGGATTTATGTTAAGTTCTAGTACTGAAACATTGTAAAATTGTATGTTTCAGTTAAATAGAATATCTGGAAGGAACCCGAGGAACCGAGTCGAGGCTAAGGGATGACTCGCTTGAGGTTTGTGCACAATAAACCCTATTTAAGCATTTTATCCTTGAAAAATTGATTTAGTACGCATTATGAATTTATGAACTTTTGTCTTGCCACCTTGTGATTAAATTGTAACTTTGGAAATTGATTTGATTTTTGTATGCAATATTTGAATGAAATGTTTGAAATGGATTTTGATTCACACTTAGCATGACAGTTACTTATTATTCCTCCTCCATTTATGGGGTTGAGATCATTTATTTTCCTCCCTCTATGGCTTGCCAGTTGAGGTTGTAGATCGGATGAGTACTCATTAGCTAGCTAGCCACCTCCCTCATTGGTTTCGATTAATGGGTTTGAGATTGCTTTGTCGTGGTGTACAATGCGGCATTGATCGGAAATTTTGTGTCATGGCTTGAGTTGTGTATGACTTTGGCAACACTGTGTTTATGAAATTGTTTGACTAAACTGTGTTTAATAGATTATTTGACAAAATGGTGTTATTATGAACTTTGATCATTATTGAAATGTGATTGAGAAACATTTGAATTATGTTTGGCAATGAATGATTTATTTATTGCATTTTAAATTTTTATTGTGCACCACTGAGTATTTTTATACTCAGCGATGGCTTATTTTGCTGTCACAGATAAGAGCAAGGAAAAAGCAGCAGAGTGAGCTGCGATTAAATCGAGGATTACATTGATCTTTTGTACGGGTATTATTTTATGCCCTTGTAGATAAATTTTGATGTAATATGGAAATGTTGTATGTATCAATATAAAGTCGAGCAGTTGTAAATAAATTGTAATAATATTATTTTGGATTTTCTTCTATAAATTTAATATTTGTACATATGAATATCCTGCTTTATGTTTTGTGAATGGAATCATTAAATATTCTGAGTTGACAAATTTGATTTGGATTGTGGAACTGTTTTGGAATGAATTGATTTGAGTTGAATTGTGAATTATTGGAGGTTGGGAGTTGTGAAATATTTTTGGAAGTGCTTTTTACAGGTCTTTGAAGAACTGGTTTCTCAAAATACAGAGGGAACTCTGTCAAAATTTTTATAAAATTTGCGGCAAAATTTAAATGGACAAAAATTTTTACTAGTCTTTAAGCTTTGAATAAATGGTTTTAATTCTCACTAAAATGCTCACCACTTCCAAAATGCAAGAAAAATCGTTTTAAAATCCCTTGTAGGGTACTTAATGAGTTATCGGTAGGTGAAGTTTGGTAGTTCATTAAGTATTCTACGGGATCATGTTATGCCTTACGGAGGGGTAAGGTGTGACATTGGGTTCACAGTTTTGCACTTATAACCTAATTTATATACTGCCAACAATACACAACCTGCACAAGACAATTACACTTCCAATTTGACATTCCTTCTCCTTCTCATGACTTCATTACTCATTCATAGCACTTCTATAGATACTAAACACAATTCCAGCAAGCATATTGGGCAGAACACTCAAGTGCTTAATGCACACAATTCACCATTAAAGTCCAACATTCAATTCCACCGAAATACAACATACTTCAACACCAATATTTCACATACACATCCATGAAAACTACACATGCTGCCCACTATTTAACACCATCACATTTCATCAATAATTCACATAAACTCACATACAATTTCATAGTATTATAGGCTGCCAAACATGGTAGTTTACCAAAGTATCAAGACCCATTTTCAAACCTTTAATTCAAGCACTAACATGCATATCCTTGGATATTAACTTATTACATCTTCCATTTGAGTTGTTCAATCTTAATTTCCATCCATTAGAGGTAAGAAAAACTCAAACACTAAAAACCTTCATGGCTACTGAAAATGGCGCAATTCCAATACTCAACAATTCATCAAATTTTCTTCACCAAACAAGATCCCTTAACTCAAGCATCACTTATACTAAAGGAAGGAAGAGAATTGGACACTTACTTATTTTTGTAGCTTGCTCAAACCTCACTAAACTTCCTTCTTTTTGCTCCAAGTATGTTGCCCAAGGTGTGTAGACAAGGTTTAGAGAAGGAACCTAGTGAAAAAGATGACTTGATCAAGGTTGCATGGAGGTCCTTCCATGGCCGACTATGGAGTTCTTTCAATGGTGAGAGTTTCGGCTGGTTCTTGTGAAGGTTGAAGATGACCAATTTTTGCCCACTAAGACTTATTTTATGTCTCTCATAATGTAGTTAGTGGAGCACTAAACAATAATTTAATATTTAATTATACAAGGTTTCCTTTATTTGCACATTTATTTCTTTTTTTTTTTTACTATTTATATAATGTATCACAATTAAATTTTTCATGACATTTCTAAAGTGTAATATCATTTATTTTTAATGGATATTGAGGTCAAAAGTCAACTTGGAGTGTCAAATGACCACAATGCCCCTATTCGGGTGGCATTCCTGATTTTTCGATAACACCGAGTTTTATCGTTTTCTCGATTTCTCGTTTTTCTTTATACTAATTAATTAATTTTTCTTTGATCTTCTAATGTCATTTATACTTCAATAGATGTTTATTTAAGTCTTAAAAATATTTTTCAGGGTTCCCCGCAGTCCAGGGCTAGTCAACGGTCCACACCGCAACTTCCTGGTGCGGTCACCCCATCGCTACGGTTTTCGGCTCGTTTAACTTAGTTACATTTCATTGCTATTATTTTTCCTTTGTTTTTCTTGTATTTTCCTCTATTGTATTTCATTATTTCATGTCTCCTCACTAACATTTAAGTATAGTTCTAGGCATTCTAGCTGTCCGGACAGACACTAGTCACCGGAACAGTAGAACGCACTATAAAATATAGGGGTGTTACAATAAAAGGGCATTAGAAGACAAATGTTAAATCCACTAATTTCACTTCTTCTTCTTCATTCTCTCCCATGGCCGAATGGGTTCTTCATCCTTCCTCCATGAATGTTCTTCCATGCAAGCTTTAATCCTCCCTTTTCATGCCATGATTCTTACAAATTCCTTCACTAAAGTTGATCCTCACACCTTGGGAAGTATATAGGCAGTACAAGGAAGGGGAAATCTTAAAGTTTTACAAGGTTGAAAAATTCTTGAATCAAGGCTAATGCTTAATCTTCCCACCATTCTTCCTTAATCCTTGATTTGAGGTTGAATTGAGTTAGTATGATGAGAAAATTGAAGAAATTGATGAGTGTTTATGAGTCCTTCAATTTGGCAGCCATAGGAATTATGAGAGATTGATTATTTTTTATATGTAAATGATGATTAGTGATGTTGGTTAAAGTGATTACATGCACTAGAATTTAATTGCATGTGATATGTATAAATTGGGGAAACTTGAATTAGGGTTTGATAATAATTTAGGGATTTTGTGAAATTGTTTTAAACTAGCAAATTGAGATTGTTTGATGAGACTTGTGTAATTGCTTCAATTTGGCAGCCTTGAGAAGCATGGGAGTGTGATTAATTCATATATGTAAATGGAGATTAGTGATGTTGATGGATAAATAATTGAAGTTGCATATATTAGGAAATTTATTGAATGTGTATATTGACCTTGACCATTTGAATTAGGGTTGTGAATTGATTATTGGAGACTTGATGTAATTGCTGGAAATTTGATTGAATTGAGATGAATTGATGATATTAGAAGTACCATGAATGCAAATTTATAGTTTGGGAGTTGGCGGAATTAAATTGGAAATGTACAATTTTCTTACAGGTTGAGTATTTGTTGAAGGCAGTGAATGTTTTGAGCTATAAGTGAAATTGTGTGGCTCCAATTGGTATGAGGCTAATTGAAGGTAAAACTAGACCTATAATGCTCAAATTTTTATGAAGAAACCATGTTCAAATTCTACCTAAAAAATGACCTAAATTCTGCCCTAATCCGGATTATCCAATTGTGAACCCAGAATTTTAACCAAATGAGCAGTGTTCATTCATTTGACCATAACTCACTCTAGACAGGTCCAAATGACCTGATATTTATACCATTGGAAATCTTAGACATAGGGCTACAACTTTTGTAAAGAACACAAAGCCCAGAAATGCCATTAACTAAGTCAAATTGGTTGCACAAGTTGGGACACCAAAACTGTCCAGAACCAAAACAACCCAAAATTGCCTTTGTCTAGGTAACTTGACCAGTTTTGGCAAAGAGGCTATAACTTAGTCCATAGAACTCAAATTACATGAAATCAGTGCCAAAATTTCAATAAGATATAGACCTACAATATTGTTAATTTGACCAAAACCCAAAAGTCAAAGGAATTAGATCATTTAGCTAGGTCAATATAGCATACAAAATCTGGAAATTTGCATAAGTGGCCATTGAATCTAGAATATTCTTTTAAGCATATCTCCCACTAGAAAACTTCAATTGAGGTGTGCCATATAGGTCTGGAAACCTAAGAAACAAGGCTTTAACTTTGTTTTTGACACCTACCTCAAATTATGAATGTAAGAAGCTTAAATTTGGGGTCAAATCTACCGACCTAAATTGAAATCATGTTAATATAGGACATTTGAGTCCAGGCCAATAATGTGGCGATAAGTAATTCTACATGAATTGTAAAATTGCAACTAAAAATTCTAACTAACCATAAGACATAAGGCAATAAATCTTATGAAGAATAATAGGCCTAAATGTTGCTAGAACTTGTTCAAATAAATTGTTAAAGTGTAATACCAAAACTGTCTAGTTAAGAACCAGAATTTGCAACTAAACCAGTTATGATTATTTGGCCATAACTTGAGTTATAAAAATCCAAATGACATGATTCAAAAAGGAAAATAAAGACAAGATATAGAGGGACAACTTCCATGAAGGAAGGGAGGCCAAACAGTGGCCATAAATTGCTCAATTTGATATGCAAAATCAAGACATTATAATTGAACCTAAAGAAAGGTTCTTGAAATAAATTATTGACTTATCCCTAATAAGTCACCACATGCTAAATTTCATGAAATAAGTATGTGAAACTCACTTTCCCACTTTTCCACTTTCCCCCTTTACATCGACATGAAAATTCTATTAAATAATTAATAATGCTTACTTGCCCAAAGTAAATATAGGCTTATATTTATATAGTTAGATCGATTGGTATACCAATTAGGGACTACAGGTAGCAGTACTGCCTACGTGGATAATCATTGATCGGCAACATATGTCTAACATGATTGATTTATAGGCTATATGCCTGCCTGTTGGCTATTGTACCTAATTTTATTTCTAGCTTTAAAAGCCTGCCTGCTGGCCTTGTGCCTGATATGACAGATGTATACTGGATAGACATGCAACTGTCTAACTATTATACTCCTGTGTATCCAGCCTTATAGTCTGTTATAGATTACTTGGGTACTGATATGATTTTAAAAGACTGAGAATGAAACAAATGAATAGATAAGATACTAATAATTAATTAATTTTCAAAGTGCAATAAAAATACAGTTGACCTAGAATTATTATTTTTAATTATTTAGTTATTTTTATTTTAAATTATGCACCACTAAGTAATTTTCTTAGTGCGTTAGTTTTTTCATCGCAGAGAATCTGGAGACTGTGACAAGAAATTGCCGCAGAGTTACCATAGTGCTCATACAGAGAGCATATCAGATCTGATTATAGACAGTCACCTCAGCAGTTTGCATTTTATTTTGGTAGGGCCCATGTATAGATTAGTATTTTGGTTCATTGTATATAAACGTTATGTAATTATAGTTTGTGACGTAAATAAATTGTAATTATATTTTGGATTGTAAATAAAGCTATAAGCTTTTGCATGTAAATTTTCATATAAATGAGTTTTATTATTTTCTTGAAATTACATGAAAATTTGTGAATGATATGATATGATATTTAGATATATGAGGTAAATATGAAATTGTTTTTAATAGGTGAATAGTGGAACCCACCAGATGTTAATAAAATAGAGGAGGCTCTGCCCAGGTATCTACATAAATAATTTGTAATAAAAAAAAATTTATCACATATTTTTATAAAGTATAAAATTAACAATGGACAAGACAAGATAAGATAGGGTGCTCCTGCATCGAATGTGGCATGCTTTACTCGGCTACACTGTAGACAGGTAAGGGGTATCACATTTAGTGGTATCAGAGTAGAGGTTTAGGCAATCCTAGGCCTAGATAGATAGAAAGAAATAGTTTGCATCACATGCATGAGCCTTTAAATATAGTCGAGGTGACACTAATGTAGATATGTTCTTTGTCTGTTTTATAGGATCGATGGCATCTGATCCTTCAGAGCATGAGTCTCCTAGACGAATCGAAGAGGAGGTAGAGAGTCATGCACCCGCACCTGCTGCTAGTAGGAAGCGAAGCATCAGAGCCGAATCATCTATGGGTGCTGCGGGTAGAGCACAGCAGGCCTTCATGGAATAGATGACCCAGCTGCTCCGTCAGGTCACCGGAGCTATACCTCAGCCACAGTCACCTCCACCTCCACAGCCTTAGCCACAGCCACTGCCACTGCCACCTGTACAACCACCAGTACCCCTACAGCTGCAACCCATACACAGATCTCCATTGGAGAGACTGTGGAAATATGGAGTAGTTGACTTCAAGGGTAAGAAGGAGGATGATCCAGCTGTCGCAGAGTATTGGTTGGAGAGGATAGAGAGGGTTTTACAATAGCTCCACTGCACCCTAGAGCAGCAATTGGAGTGTGCTTTGTCATTACTAAAAGAGGATGCATATCGGTGGTGGGTGACAATATCAAGGGTAGTACAGCCTGCATAGATCACCTGAGATTTCTTCTTGGCAAACTTCAGGAAGAAATATGTCAGCCATGTGTATTTAGAGGCCAGAAGGAGAGAATTCCTGGCACTTAGACAGAGGCAGCTTACAGTCTTCGAATATAAGTGGGAGTTCGTGAGACTTAGTGGATATGCATTAGAGATAATGCCTACAGAGGTTGATAGATGCAGGAGATTTGGGGACGAATTAAATGATAATATCAGACTAATAGTCACATCTCATCATTTCACAGACTTCTCCCTATTAGTAGTCTCAGCTCTAGATGTGGAGAGAGTTAGAAATGAGGAGTAGTCCAAGAGGGATAGGCAACGTAAAAGGGGTTCTGGATTTGGTCAGTCTGTTTCAGTAGCCACCGGTAGTAAGAAGCTCAAGGAGTCTCAGGGTCAGACTCAGGGTCAAGGCAAGAGGTAGAGATCTTAGTTTGCTCCAAGGAGAGGAGGACAGTCTGGTATATCAGTGGGTAGTTTTCTAGGTCTAGCTATATGGGGATCAGCCCCAATACTAGCCTATACACATTGTGGGAGGAACCATAAAGGAAAGTGCATATTGTTGACTAGTAGGTGTTTCAGATGTGGGTCTACAGATCACTTCTTGAAGGATTGTCCACAGAGGAGTGCTAGTGTTCCCACTGCTCCACCCCAGACAGAGAGGTATACCTCGACAGCACAGAGGGGTAGAAGAATTGCGAGGCTTGATACAGTTGGTCCATAACAGAGGCCTACTGCAGAGACAGTTCAGAGATAGGAGGTCAGGGTAGCACCTCGTGCTTATGCTATGAGGGCTTGGGAGGTGCCAGATCTAGTAGATATTATTAGAGGTACATTTTCTCTTTATGATATGTTAGTATGTGCATTGATTGATCCCACCTCCACACATTCATATGTGTGTATTACACTGTTAGTTGATAGAGGGGTACAGATAGAGGAGTTAGAGGAGGACATACAAGTTACTAACCCTTTAGGCCATAGTGTCATAGTGAAGAAGGTCTATAAGCGCTGTCCTCTAAAAATACAGGGTTATGAATTTTCAGCTAACTTAATTAAACTACCATTCCATGAGTTTAAAGTGATACTGGGAATGGATTGGTTATCATGTCTTCAGGTGATGGTAGATTGTCGGTTGAAGAGAATTTCATTACAGACAATAGATGGGAAAGAGATTTCAGTTGTAGGTGAAGGAACGGATTATCTTTCTACCATTATATCAGCCACAACAGCCAAAAGATTGATGAGGAAAGGCTATGAGGCTTTCTTAGCACATGTGATTGACACCAGTAAGACTAGTCTGAGTTTACAAGACATCCCCACTGTATGTGATTTTCTGGATGTATTTCCAGAAGAGTTACTGGGTTAACCACCAGATAGAGAAGTGGAGTTTGTTATAAAGGTTATGCCCAGTACTGCACCGATTTCCACTGCTCCATAAAGGATGGCACCTACTGAATTGAGAGAGTTGAAAGTTTAGTTACAGGAGTTATTGGATGAGGGTTTTATACGCCCAAGTGTGTCACCATGGGGAGCATCGGTGTTTTTTGTAAAGAAAAAGGATGGTACCTTACGACTTTATATAAATTACCAGCAACTGAATAAGGTGACTGTGAAAAACAAATATCCTTTACCACGGATTGATGGCTTATTTGATCAATTGAAGGGAGCCAGTGCATTCTCCAAAATAGATCTCAGATCAGGCTACCATTAGTTAAGGGTAAAGGAGACAGATGTTTCAAAAACTACTTTCAGGACCCGGTATGGACACTATGAGTTCCAAGTGATGCCATTTGGGCTGACAAATGCACCAGCAGCTTTCATGGATCTCATGAACCGTATCTTCCATCCCTACTTGGATTGCTTTGTAGTGGTCTTTATAGATGATATTCTGGTGTATTTTAAGAACCAGGAGGAGCATGATGAACACCTAAGAGTAGTACTATAGACACTACAGGAAGAGCAGTTGTATGCCAAGTTGTCCAAGTGCGACTTCTGGTTAGATGAGATATCTTCCTTGGACACATTGTATTAGCAGATGGGATCAGGATAGATCCAAAGAAGATTGAAGCAGTAGTTGAATGGAAGCCTCCTAGAAATGTGACAGAGGTCAGAAGCTTCTTGGGGTTAGCTGGATACTACAGGAGATTTATAAAGGGATTCTCACTGACTAAGCTGCTACATAAGAATGTCAAGTTTTACTGGAATGACAAATGCTAAGCTAGCTTTGAAAAGCTAAAGGCTATGCTCACAGAAGTTCTAGTGTTGACACAGCCAGAGTTAGGGAAAGACTATATGATCTACAGTGATACCTCTAATAATGGACTTGGGTGTGTTCTGATGCAAGAAGGGAAAGTAGTTTCCTATGCTTCCAGACAGCTAAGGCCACATGAAAAGAACTACCAAACACATGATTTGGAATTAGCGGCAATAATATTTGCACTGAAGATATGGAGGCACTACCTATATGGTGAAAAGTGCTATATCTACATTGATCACAAGACTCTGAAGTACTTGCCAACCTAGAAGGAACTTAATTTGAGACAAAGGAGATAGATTGAATTCCTTAAGGATTATGACTGTGTGATTGACTATCACCCTAGAAAGGCAAACATAGTGGCTGATGCACTGAATAGGAAATCCATGATGGCTTTGAGCGCACTGAATATTCACTTGTCCTTAGTTCCAAATGGGACTATTTTGGCTTAGTTGAGTGTAAAGCCAAGCTTGTTACAACAAATATAGGAAACACAGATAAGGGATGAAAATTTGATAACTATTATGGGCAGAGTTAAAGAGGGGAAGGAGACTGATTGAGCTAAAAGGAGATGGGTGCCTATATTATAAAGGCAAAATCTATGTACTAGGAGATGAACAATTGAAAAAGAATATCTTGAAAGAGGCGCACAGTAGCTTCCATTCTATGCACCTAGGAAGTTCCAAGATATATAATGACCTGAAGGCACAGTACTGGTGGCCTGGAAAATGAAGAAGGAAATTGGTGATTTTGTGACCAGATATTTGACATGTCAGTAAGTTAAAGCTGAGCATCAGGTTCCATCAGGGTTGTTGCAACCTATATCTATACCAGAATGAAAATGGGACCGCATCACTATGGATTTTGTAACTGGATTGCCATTAACACAGAAGAAGCATGATACCATTTGGGTGATTGTTGACAGATTAACTAAGTCAGCTCACTTCCTACATATCAGAACTGACTACTCACTAGAAAGACTAGCAGAAATCTACATAACTGAGATAGTATGGTTACATGGAGTGCCGATATCGATTATATCTGACCGAGACCCGAAGTTTACTTCGAGGTTTTGGAAGAAGTTACAGGAGTCATTAGGCACTCAACTGCACTTCAGTACAGTTTATTATCCTCAGACGAATGGACAGTCCGAAAGTGTGATTAAGGTAACCCTTAGAACTTATTAAATTGTATAAATGTTAAAATATTGATAATAATGACATAACATGAATTACATGATAGGTGTTGGAGGACATGCTTCAGAGCAGCATTATTAACTTTGAAGAAAGTTGGGAGAAGTATCTTCCTTTGGTAGAGTTTGCTTACAACAATAGCTACCAAGCCAGTATAAAGATGGCTCCATACAATGGTATGGAGGAGATTTAGGACTCCCTTATGCTAGACAGAAATGGGTGAGGAGAAAATAGTAGGCCCAGACCTGATGAAACAGACAGAGGAAAAAGTGAAGCTAATCAGAGATAACTTGAAAATCGCCTCAGACAGACAGAAGTCCTATGCTGAAATAAAAAGAAAGGATATAGAATATGAGGTTGGAGATAAAGTGTTTCTTAAGGTATCTCCTTGGAAGAAAGTATAAATATTTGGCAAGAAGGGTAAGTTAAGACCTAGGTTTATTGGTCTATATGATGTCATTGAATGCGTGGGTCCAGTAACCTATAGACTAGCCTTACCACCTGAGATGGATAAAATTCACAATGTGTTCCATGTGTTGATGCTCAGGAGATATAGATCAGATCTTTCACATGTCATTCTAGCATAAGAGATAATTGTGCAACCTGACTTGACAAATGAAGAAGAACCAATCAGAATCTTGGCATGGGAAGTAAAAGAGCTCAAAAACAAGAGAATTCCACAGGTGAAAGTTCTGTGGAGACACCACAACACAGAAGAGGCAACTTGGGAGAGCGAGGAGACGATGAGGCAGCAGTTCCCCCATCTCTTCACATCAGGTAAATTTCGAGGACGAAATTTTATTTAGAGGGGAAGAATTGTAACACCCTCACCGTAGGTAATCCATACGTTCTACTGTTCCGACGACTAATATCTTATCAGACAATCAGAATTCCTGGAACTATACTTAAATGATAGTGAGGAGACATAAAAAATGGAATACATGATAAAAAAATACAAGAAAAATTAAGAAAAAATAAAAGACATGAAATGCAATTAGATTAAATGAGTTGAAACTGCAGCGATGGGTGAACAAATCGAGAAGCCACTGCGTAGGCAATTGATGATCCCAGACTTGCGAGGAAC
The DNA here is from genome assembly GCF_030052815.1 of Hevea brasiliensis. Taxonomy (NCBI): domain Eukaryota; kingdom Viridiplantae; phylum Streptophyta; class Magnoliopsida; order Malpighiales; family Euphorbiaceae; genus Hevea; species Hevea brasiliensis. Next base: position 50,221,012 of record NC_079503.1, on the reverse strand, counting down.
CCTAGGAAATAATTTTTGGGACGTAATTAAAGGTTTATAGAGGTACAAATAACATTAAAATTTCAAAAAAAATTTAGTTAATTGGTACCGATGAAAATGAAAATTAAAGGAACCGACGGATCAGGGATTTAATCGGTATTACTGAAAAAGTTGGACTATAACCCAAAGAGGGGCATTTTGGTTATTTGGCACATAGAGTCAAATTTTGACCTAAATGTCCATTAAAAATGAGTGGCATAAAATTTTGAAAACCCCATAAAAATAAGAAATTATATGTGTAATATAATTAAAGGAAATATGGGGGTATTAATTGAAATATTGAAACTTAATTATTATAATAATTAATTAAACTTAGTGGGAGTATAAAAGTGTATTAGAAGACAAATGTTAAATCCACTAACTTCACTTCTTCTTCTTCATTCTCTCTGTCACACCTTATCCCTTGTAAGGCACGGCATGTTCCCGTAGCATACCTAATGAATTACCGAACTCCACCTATCGATAACCCATTAGTTATGTTACAAAGGATTTTAAAATAACCATAGTTTTTTTATCTTATCAATTCTTTTGCGGAAAACTGCATGAGAATAGTTAAAATTCTATGTAAACATTCATTGGAAATAATAATAGACTAAATATTGCAAAAGTTACATTTTAATAAGTCTCAGTAAAATACAAAATAGTTACAAACTCAAAATATGATAGCAATGCAATGCTTTTAAATACAAACTGCTCAATGTCTGTACATCCATATATATAGGTACAAAATACATCGAAAGGAATCACAAGGGTATACCTAACATAAACACCAACAAATAATACCAAAATGCTGCTTTCAAGTCTCTCACTCGGTAGCCTTCTCCTTTCCCTTACCTGCGACAGCATAAAGAAGCTATCGCTGAGTATATCACTCAGTGGTGTACAACTAATAACTTTAAAACTTAAGGTAAAACACAATTTATCAAAACATAATAAATCACATTTTTCTTTAGCATGAAAACTTCACAATAGTTCTAAGTCCATAAAGGCCATTTATTAGAATAACATTTCTAATGAGAAATCACACTTCATAAATCACAATTCACAAAGCATTAGTGTTGCCAACATCAACACACAGTTTAGGCCATGACACAAAATTTTATGATCAGTGCTGTGTTGTACACCACGACAAAGCAATCTCAACCTCACTAACCATTATTAATGAGGGAAGGGCTAGCTAGCTAATGAGTACTCATGTAGTCTTACCCCACTAACCGTTATTAATGGGAGACATAATCAATATCAATTATTAACCCCAAGTAGCCGTTACTACTGGGGAGTTTCGAAAGGGACTGTCATGCTAACTGTGGTTTCAAAACAGTTTCCAAAAATTTTCCACTTAACAATCACATTTATAAACCAATAAACACATTTAAATTCATCATAATATCCATATAAAAGTGGCAACACTCAAATTTATTAAATGCAAGAGAAAAATCATATTTCAGTCAAAGTAAACTTGTTCAAAGCCAACTCATTCAATTTAACACATTCCAAGCAATTTACAAGTTTAAAAATGAAGAAAACGTTAGTTGTGCACAAACCTTCAATAATTCTCCTTCCTTGTTACTTACTTCTCCTTGTCCATTCCAACATCTTTTTCTACTGAAAATACACAAATAGAATACCTCAATACCAATCTCAATTGCTGCCAAGAACTCATTACATGCATGTTTAATGCATCCCAAGTTAGCTTTGAAAATTTTAGAATATTTTGGTTTTGGGACAGCTTGGTGCCCAATCTTTGAACCCAATTTTTACCTAGTTTCGATCATAATTTGGTGAGGTTTCTTCAAGAAAATTGTTCATTTAGGTCTTAATTTTATTTTTCTTTTTGAATCACCTAATTCGGAGCTGTGTAGCTCAAGTTATGACCAAAATACGATTACTATTCACGTCACTATTTATCCTGCAGATTTAGTTCTGGCAGATTTATCAATCCAACTTCATTTAGCAATTTGATCAAGTTAAGTCCATAATTTTTGTAACGATCGGGCTCCAACCACTAGAGGAATTGTCCGCTTTAGCCATAAGCCTCACGGTTTTGTCCCATAGGTAGAATGGAGAACTTCCCAGGAGGTCACCCATCCTAGGATTTCTCTCAAGCGAGTATGCTTAACCCTGGAGTTTTTCCAACTCTCCAGGCCATTCCACCAAAAGGCGCCTCTAGTGATTAGTTCCCTCATTTTATATATCATTACTTTTTGAACCAAAGACTAACTCCGTGCTTTGCCGATGTGGGATTTGCCTAAGGGAAAATCCCACATCGGCAAAGCACAAAGTTGGTTAAGGGAAAATCCCACATCGGCAAAGCACGGAGTTGGTCTTGGGTTTAAAAAGTAATGATATATAAAATGGGGGAACTAATCACTAGAGGCACCTTTTGGTGGAATGGCCTGGGGAGTTGGAAGAACTCCAGGGTTAAGTGTGCTCGCTTGAGAGAAATCCTAGGATGGGTGACCTCCTGGGAAGTTCTCCATTCCACCTATGGGACAAAACTGTGAGGCTTATGGCCAAAGCGGACAATTCCTCTAGTGGTTGGAGCCCGATCGTTACACTTCAAATTATGTGTTTCAGTTAGCAAAGACTCAGAGAAGGAGAAGGAACCACTGAGTCAGGGCCAAGAGGCATTTATCAGAGGTTTGTGCACAACAGTTATTTTTTTTTGAATTTTCAATTGAAATAAATTATGACAATTTGTATGTTATTGCTTAAATTATAAAAAAATTATTTGAATGATATTTGATGGATACTTATTGCTTGAAAAATATTGCAAATGGTTTGAAACCACAGCTATCATGTATATTGATTGAATTCCTCGCTCTAGTGGGACGAATTGGCTTTGAATTCCCTCTCTGACTGAAGTTTTGAGGTGTGTATCAGTTGAGGATGAATAGGATGAGTATTCATATAATTGCTAGCTAGCTATGTTATTCCTCACTAGCCATCGGCTTTTGGGACGAATTGGACTTTGGAAACATGATTAAGCTGTGTGTGTGATTTATTAATATTTATTGTGATATTGTGAAATGGAGTTTAATTCTTTATAACATTCACTGTCTTTTGAATTCAACTATGATTTTAAGTATCCATAGTTCATATGATTTATGGTTTATGGTTTTAAATTGTATTTTCTTAATGTTATGCACCACTGAGACATTGGCTCAGTGATAGCTTTTTCATTGTCCGCAGTAGACAGACAGAGCAGCAGAGTAGGCTGCTTGTGCTACATTTTGAGATTTCGTCGGGTATATTGAGTATACCATATTTTTGTAATTTTTGTTATAATGTATGTGTACTTTATGTATATATTGTACTGGTCTTGAGCAGTTATAAAGTAAAATTGTAAATTATTTTGGCCTGTAAAAATATTGTGACATATTTCTCTTATCTTAGCTTTTGGAAACACTGGAAAATTGATGTTGAATTGAGTTTGACAAATGTTGAGAAATTGATTTGTGTTGAACCATACTGGAGTTGGGATTGAATAAATATATTGGAAGTGCTTTTTACAGGTTTTTGAAGAACTGTTATTTGATTTCACTTTAGTTAAAAAAAATTATTTTAACACCTGTCAAAAATGCTCACCACTGTAAAAAGAAATAAGAAAAGGTTTAAAATCCCTTGTAGTGTATTTAATGGGTTATCAGTAGATGAAGTTTGGTAATTCATTAGATATATTACGGGATCATGTTATGCCTTACGGAGGGGTAGGGTGTGACATTTTACTAGCACTGAGTACTCGGTACCTTGGGTCGTCATACTATTAGTAACATAGTATCTATCTAGTATGCAATGTAATGACAAAAGAGCCAAATAGTCACAGATGTAGAATAATCATAACTAGCACTAGACACTCGGTACCTCAGGCCGTCATACCATCAGACATATAAATGTCTGTCAGGTATGCAATAAAATCAGGCTTAAAAGCCATAGGCAATACTGCTAAACTAGTCCCTTCTTGGCATGCCAATCTATCCAACCCATAAGCAAATGTCTAGGCATACATGGGCAATTTAACATATTTAATCAATCAATGTTCTTATTATCTCATCACATGTATCATTCTAATCATAGTGGGGACATAAGTTCCAATCACATAATCACATAGTATACATGTTCATCAAACCATTAATATTACATACAAATTATAATTCAAGTCACTTTGGACTGTTTCATGAATTTTCAGAATTGGTATTTTAACTTCCCCCATAAATTTGTCCAAGATACAAAATCAATTTGGCCATGCTTTCTTCATAAAGTTGTAGGTTTATGTCTTATGTTTAAATTGGTTTTGGAATTACTCAATTTACATTTTTGTAGCTCAAGTTATTACCATTTTACTAAAACTAGTCCAGTGACCAATTCTGGTTTCAGGTCTGTCCAGAACAGGGCAGGTTTCTGAACTAGATTGTCAAGCCATTTTGGATAGGTTACAGTCATAATTTGACTCCATATTCTTCATATGAATTATTCCCCTATGTCTCAGGGTTACACAAGTTCAAGAATCACTCAATTTGCATTTTTGTAGAGTGAGTTATGGCTGATTGATCAACCGTTACTCACGGATGCAGTACCTTACAGATTTCAGGGTTCCAAGTTTTCAGGTCAATTTTTCACTTAATATTTAGGTGTTTTACACCTAGAATTTGAGCTAGGTCTCTAAGACAAAGTTGTAGGTCTATGTCTTAGGTTTTCAAATCATTTTGAATCATCCCATTTGGAATCATATACTGAAAGTTATGCCCTAAATATCACACAGAGGTCAAATGGCAATTTGCTAGAATCTCAGGAAATTCAAGTTTCAGTGTTTGGCACTTGTCCTAGCAATTCGACCCATTTGCCCTAAGATTTTTGTAACACTCTCAAAGTTGGCAGTTTCATACAATCTACTGTTCCAATGACCAGAGTCAATCCGGATAGTCAAGGGGCTTAGAACCAAGTTTAAGTCACCTGAAAAGCCATGAACAAAAATTAATAGCAATTATATGAAGGTGAAATGAAAATTAAGAAAACTTGGCATAAAGGGTTAAATGAGCCAAGGCTACAGCGATGGGTGACCTAAACGGGAAGTGACTATGAGGTCAGTCGCTGTCCTATTTTCGACTGGGATATTGTGGCACCCCAGGCCTAAGAATTATTGCGAAGTGATAAGTGCATAATTTATTAATTTTACTCTCATCACATTTAGTGTTTCTAGTGTGTTTTTATGCATAATTCAGTTGATTAAAGTATATTTATCATTTAGACATATTTTTAGATAGTTGTCGGAATAATTGTGTTAAATGGAGAAATTTTCAGCATTTGACCTTTGCTGTATTTTTCAGATATTTCTAAAGTTGTGGATCTCCAAATTGAGTGTTGTTTAATCTATTGAGAAACTAAGATAGAGCACTACAAATGATAAAGAGGGACCAAAGCCCAAATCAGTCTTCAAGGTTGACAAAATGAGCTATAGATCTATTGCAAAAGCCCAAACTTGATGTGCCACAACCAGTTTCAGTATTTATTTTGTATCTGGAGTTCCAGACGTCCAAATGAAGCAAGGCCAAGCCCAATTGAACCTTAAGAAGGGCTAGACGCGAGATGAGGCCATTTTAATTGTGAAAAATGGCAATGAAGTCGTCACTATGGGCTGGACCGTTTGTTTGAACCAGCCTTAGTTTTTTAGTCATAACTTGGGCTGTAGACCTCTAATTTAGGCAAATGAGTACCTATTGGAAAGCTAAGAAATAGGGCTATAACTTTCCTGAAGAGGGCAGAGACAGATTTGGAAAGGAAGTCACTAAAAATCGGCCTTGATTTTAGAGACATGAATGCAGGCTGAAAATCTATCTTTTGAATTTCAAAACTTTTCCTAGTTTGGTTCCTATCTTTGGGATTAGGTTTTCTATTATAAATATGTCTTTGGGTAGCAGCTAAAATGCAACCATGCAGCAGCCTCTCGATCTTAAAAACACCTTCATTCTCCATTTTTTTTTTTTAGATTTCTTCTTCAATTTTCTATAAGCCATGAACATGAGTGGCTAAGTTTTTAATTCAGTTCAAGGGATTCAAGTTCTTTTGTTTGATTTGTGAGACCAGGTACTTAATTTAATTTATGTCTTTTTGAATATCTATTGTTTTCTGATTTCATTATCTTTAATCTACTGAATAATTTGCTAAAAAGGCCTATTAGTTAATTGTTTGATGTGATCAATTGCTAGTTCATCTTTATAATCTGTAATTGTTGTGTAAGATTGAATATGAGTAGCAATTAGGTTTTATTGATTATTATCCCAGTTTTTGATAATAACCTAAGGAAACAATAGGGTGAATTAAATAATTTATGCTTTATAAATTTTTTTTCAGCTTAACTACTTCCTATTCTTAAAGCAGTTATTAATTTGATGAGGATTGCTTAATACCAATTTAGTTAATAATTAGAGTCAACAAGAGTGCTGGGCTCGAATTGATGAGTATAGGTGTAACACCCCTCACCCGACTATAGTGTAGCCGAGCAAAGTGTGCTACATTCGGTGCCGGAGCACCCTATCTTATCTTACTTTATTCCTTTCATAATTTGATCTCATTATATTTTAATATTAATTATTTTTTGACGGAGAAACTAGCGGAGTTTCCCCTATTTTATTACCAGTTGACGTATTTTACTATTTACCTGTTTGAAAATTTCAATAATATTTTACAAATAAAATCTCATCAATTATTTTCATAACCATCTCATTCATATATCTCAATTTCATATTCATTTCCATGCATTATCTATATATTTCAAATCTGTCTTCGAATCCATACAATCTCATTCATGCTCAAATCACATAAGTAAAATTTTCAAATTTCTTTAATTTACATAATTTCATAATTTACATGATATATAAATTAATTACATATGAAAAAGCTAATTTATTAAATTACATTACATTTCTATTAATTACCTGCTCATAATCTACATTATAATACAATATCTAGCATTTTATACTAAATACAAAATATGATCTATATGGGCCCTATCTACATGCATTGCTGAGGAGGTGACAACCTTGAGCACTTCTGCAGATCTGGACTCCAAAAATCTTAGTCAAAGTACCTGCACGAGGAAACAAATCCATCGCGCTAAGCATTGCTGCTTAGTGGTGCAATAATAGAACAAGAAAATAAAATATACAAATAAAGAAAGAACGAAGCATAATTTGAATATTTAAGAATCAATTTAATTTAATACAATGTGTCTAATATTAATTATCTTTTGTTCTCATTTGTTTCGCTTTGAAAGCGTTTAATTCCGAAATTCACAGGGATAATGTACAACATACAAAATTAATAAAAATACTCAGTTTATATTTATATGGCAATAGAAGGTACATTTAAAATATTTAGTTAAGTTATACCTATTTTTGCAACTCTTTTATCATTTTACTTAACAATTTTTATGTGGTTTGGATCATTTCATAATTGTAACTAATTCTTTTGAAGTCTTATTAACTCATTTATTTGATTTCTAATATTTTTAATTACTAATAGTCTTAATTTATTTTAATAAATTACACTGCCCAAGTAACCTCTGACAGTGACTAAATCTGGATAACGGTCGTTGGCTCGACACCGCGGTGCCTTGGGTCATCATACCATGGGACCTTGACGTCAACCACGTATGCAGTCAGTATGGCTAAAAAGCCATGATATCACATAATCGGGCATAAAAGCCATGAATGTTGGCATAAAGCCATGAATGTGGGCACAAAGCCATGAATACGGGCATAAAGCCATGAATACAGGCATAAAGGCTTTCGCAGTACTGCTAAAACAATACCCTATTGGCATGCCAAACTATCCAATCTGACACACATGTCTAGGTAATACAAGGGCACATAATATCATTAAATATTAATATATTATGTTTTATGACTTTATTATTTCATGATAAATTTCAATTATAATTCATACATTCATTTGATCATTTATATGATCACAATTCACATCAATTATCCTTTTATACAATTTTACTCAAAATACTCCTCCTCTCTACAATAATGAGAACTAATGTCTCATTTATACATTAATATGGTTTATTTATTTATTCATTATGTTATTCATATTGATCATAATTCTAAACAATGGTTCACATGTACCATTGTATTCAAAACATTTTTCCTTTCTCATTTATACATTCAAGAATCTACTTATGTAATTACAAATTTTATATTTCAAGTTGAGTTACTAATATTTTATGAATTCCATTTGTGATGGGCATATTAGCCCTAGCTATCTATTCACATCAATTAGGTGACTTATTTTTCATGTTTCAAGTAATCCATGAATATTTCATGGATTTTAAATTTATAGCCTTAATTTCTTTTTAACAATTTTGACTAGGATGCATAGCCTACATTTGTCATACAATTCTAAGCATTTAAGCTTAGAATTGGTTCTAGGTTTTTATCTTAATTTACTAATCATTTTGATTACTATTCACCTACTAGTCAATCAAAATGTTGACTTTTTTATACTTAATGGATATATTAATTCTAATTACACCAAGATCCCATATTTTGAGTTTTATATTTGCTAGTATTAATTGCCAATTGCAATTTAAAGTCCCCTAGATGCATTTCTAAATTTTAAACTTTGAATTTCAAGTTTGGTGTCACTATTCACCTCATTGGTCAACAAAAATGTTGACTTTTGGATAGAAAATAGGTACATTGGTTTTAACACTCCCAATGCACCACATTTTACATTTAAAACTTGTTGGAATTGATTACCATCACCATTTCTAAGCTTAACACAAGAGAGCAGAATTTTCAGTTTTTGAAGCTTAATTTTACTGTTCCATTAAGCACTGTTGCAGTGGGAATTTGAGGAAATGGTAAACATGAAAGTTGTTCCTTATTTTGTCTAGTTGAATTTTATTTTTTGAATCACTCCATTTGGAGTTTTGTAGCTCCAGATATGGTCCAAAAACCACAGCTGGCCGGATTTCAATTCTGCAGAATTTACTAAATCTACAGTACCATGAACAGTGACTGTGACTGCCATTTTGGTTAGGTTCTGGTCATAATTTGGGGTAGGTGTCTTCATGAAAGTTGTTTGTCTATGTCTTATCTTGTTGCTGTAAAACTTTCAGGTCAATTGACCATATCTACAGTGAGTTATGGCCAAATGAACATTTACTGTTCATTTAGTCATTTCTGCAGGTGCTGTTGCAGGGTATCCGGATTGGAGCCAACTTTTGGTCCACTTGCTTTGGTCTTTTGGGCATGGTTTCTTCAGCAAAAATGTGCCATTATAAGCCTAGTTTCATGTCCAATTGGCCAAACACCAATTGAACCTACACAGCCAAAGTTATGGCTGTCTAAGTGGGCTGCAATCTCAGCCACCATGCTGCACTCTCTAGGCAGTATACTCATTCACTTTGCCATGCTATATTTCAGTCCCAATTATGGTCAAATTTCCTCAAATGGTCACTAATTGACCACTAGAATGTTCTTTAACAATTTCATAAGCTAAGTCCAATTTTTCACTCCTAAACCCTAGCTCAAATTTAAGGGTTACACCAATTACCTTAGTTAGCATACCAATTCATTATACTTGTATATATGTACCTTAAACATCATTTCTAGTCCACTCTAAGTCTAACAAAACACTCATTCCTATTCCTTCAATAGGGCTGCCGAAATTCATGGTAGGCATACACTCAAATTTGATTCATTTAATCCACAAATTCATATTGATTTCAAGTCTCTAACATAGAAAATAAGGGTTTTAAGTAGATAGGTGCACTAACCTCTTGTAAGGCAGAATTTTCCAAGCTTGAACTTCACTTTCCTTCCTTTTCTAGGCTGCCAAACGCTTCCCCAAGATGAGTGGACAAGTTTTAATGAAGGTGACTTAGGGTTTAGTAGTGGAATTTCATGGGAAATGGAAGTAATTAAAGGAAACTTTCATGGAGGGTTATGGAGGGGAGGTTCACGTTTTGAGGAAGAAGAAGAACCAGAAAATTGGTTTCTTAATTTGCCATTTTTCTCTTTTTAAAGAGTCTTTGTTGTGTTGTTGAATGGTGATTAGTGGAGGGCACTTAAATGACATCATGGTGATGTCATAATTAAGCATTTAAGTCATTTTCTTTTTCTTTCTTTTCTATTCATTTTTAATTTAATTTTTAGCAATATTTATTCATATTTTAGATCATAATAATTATTTACTTAACTGGACAAGTCGGGCAAAAATCGTCTCTGAAGGCGAAATGACCAAAATGCCCTCCGTTTGGCTTAACGAGTCAAAATTGTCTGTACCGATTGAAAAATTTTTCTAAGTATTTTCTTGGCATTCTAATGCCATAGGAACCTCAATGACCCTTCTCTAGAGTCCCAAAAATTATTTTATGAATTTTTCCCCGGGTCTAGGGCTCCTCGTTTCGAGAACTGCAACTTCCCTCTGGTTACCCATCGCTTGGGCACCGGCTCGTTTAACTTGGTTGTATTTTATTTCTAAAATTTTTCCTAAATTTTTCTTATTAATATTTGAGTTAATTATGGTTCCTGACTTTAGTTTAAATATTTTTCCGGATGTTCTAGCTGTCCGGACCGACACCGGTCACCGGAACAGTAGAATGTACGGAGTTGCTACAGTGAGGGTGTTACAATAGGGAAGTCAGGGGTTTACCTCGCTATTTGGTAAATCTACGTTAAGTATTCAATAAGAGATAATTGTATTTCTTTTGTCTATGATCAAATCAATGCATTGAAATGAGAATTACTTTGGACTGAAGTTTGTTTCATTTGAGATTTTCATATTTAATTTTAGTTCTTAATTTTTGATTTTTGATTTCTGCTTTGGACTGCGAATTACCCCCCCCCCCCACAACCTTTATTTCTTTCTTTTTTCATTGCACAAGTGCACGAAATTTTAGTAATTCAGTCTCTAGGGTTCGATCTGGATTTACCACTTACTGTAGAAAAATATTTTATAACTGGTAATTTCAGTTAATTTAAATTTTGGTGGATTTGACAACTATCACGAAGCTAGGAGAAATGTGAAAACCACATAAAAAAACCAAGAACCAGTTCGAAAAATTAAACCAGGGTTCCAGAAGCAATTAAATGCTACTGGAGAAACGGATCAGACCGGTAAAGGGAAAAATGGTCAATTCACCCTTAGAGGTGACTTTTGGCCTAAATGTCTAATAAAATGTAGGAAATTAAAATTTTGAAAGATGGATTTAAATTGAAGAGGTAAATAGAAAAGAAATGAAAAAGAAGTGAAAAATCAAAAATCAAAAAGTTTTATGACATTATCCATGACATAATAAATCATAATTTTTATTATATTGAAAAATGGGATAATTGTCTACTTAAGTGACCAATTAAAATTAAAGAAAAAAAAAAATTAAGTCTTCTTCTTCAATTGTGGCTGCCCCATATCTCTCTCATGTCTATCATTTTTTCTTTTCTTCTTCCTCTATGGAAGCTCACCCAAGCTTTCCAAAACCTTAAAATTAACCATCAATTTTAGACTTCCCTTAAATAAAAATTATCCTTGAGTCTTGATTTGAAGATTGAAAGTGAAAAAGAAAATGAAATTTGAAATATTGGAGAAGATAGAAAAGCTTCATTTGAGGTAAGTAATCTAAGCTTTCTTTTGTATAATGGAGTGAAATAATGTTGAGTATGATGAATTATTATTGAAGAAACTTGAAAGATATTGCATGATTAAGAAGAATGAAATTTCAGCCAGCTTATATAATTAAGGGAATTGATGAGTTTAAATGAAATAAATGGTGTTTATGGGAGTTGTTTAGTGTGTATATGTGATTAGCATGTTAGTTTTGCATGGGTTATATGAAATTGATATTTGAGAATTAGAGTTTGAGCCATGAAGTTAGGGTTTTGTTCATGTGTTATGGAATTAGAGTTCTAATGGTCAATTAGTGACCATTTGATGAAGTTGAACCCCAATTTGGAAGTAATTATGACTTTGAATTTGAAAGAGGTATGCTGCCCCAATGTTGGAATTCTGGACCCTTTGAATCCAGTGTATTCATGGGGTTATATCTTGAGCTATATTGCTCTAATTGGTGCAAGGCCAATCGAAGGTGAAACTAGACACATAATGACATAACTTTGATGAGGGAACCTTGCCCAGAAAAAAGACTTAGGATAACCTAAAAATTAGCCAAATCCAGGTAACCAATTCTAGACCTGGTAAAAGTGATGAAATGAACAGTCTATTCATTTTGCTATAACTTGGTCTAGGAAGGTCAAAATGACCTAATTTTTATATCAATAGAAAGCTTAGACATAGTAGAACAACTTTCATGAAGAACAAAATCCCAAATTCTGCTTATAACTAAGTCAAATTATCAACCAAATTTGGTTGCTCAAAATTGCTAGAATCAAATTAGTACCCAGAATTTTGGGTTTAGACCAATTCGGCCAGCCTTAGAAAAATAGGCATAAATTGAGCTACAAAACTCCAAATAGAGTGATTTAAAAAAGGAATTAAAGCTAGGACACTAAGGAACAATTTTGGTGAAGACAAGATTGCCAAATTTTCAGTGTAGATATGGTCAATAGAACAATAAACTTGGGTAACTAAAACTGAAATTTTGAAATGTCACTTAGGGAGTTTGAAATTTTAATTGGCAATCAATGCCAACAAAATTAAGACCCAAAATGTGGTATGTGGGTGTAATTAGAATTGGTATACCTATTTAGTATAGAAAAGTCAATATTTTGACCCAATGGTCAAATGAATAGTAACTCCATAACTCTAAATGCAAGAATTCAACTTATAAGACCTAATAGGTGAATTTAGTATGCAAGAATGAAATTATTGGAATTAATTATTAGAAATAGTTTGAATTGATACTGAAACACTTTAAAATTATGTGTTTCAATTAGAAAGATATCTTCGAAGGAAGAAAGGAAATTAGATTAGATCAAATCAATAAAAAAGGTTTGTGTACAACTAGTTTTTTTAATTTATAAATATTTTATATATTTTGAATGATTAAATGAATTGATTTACTTCATGATTTATGTTTATCAAGTTATGATGTTATTTCAACAATTATTGAGCATGATTGTGGATTGAATAAAATTGGCTTTGAAAAATTGTGATTGAAATATGGTTTACATGAGAAATGGAAAATGGAAAAATTATGTTTTAAATTGTGATGGGCATGGAAATATCGGTTATTTGTATTGGCATTGAAATTGATTGATATTGTGATTTTATGCTCATAAAAAGGGTAATGAAATTTATAATGTTATTTTATATCTCACTATAAATGCTCGACATGGTTATTACCCGTCCCTCATTTGTTGAGGAGACACTAGAGTTAGCTTTGTTTTGATTACCATGGCATGTGCACATTGATGTGTGATCTTCCTCATATAAGAGGTTAGATCAATGATGAAGATGGCCCTTTCGGAAATTAAATTGTTATGGTGTTAAGGATGGAATGTGCACGATTCGATCTCTCCTACCATAAGGAGTGAGAATCACCCCGAAGATAGCCCTTGCGGATTAGTCTTGCATTGAGATAGTGAGAATAAGAATGGATTGAAAGTGAATGATGATGCTTTTCGAATGAGATTTTCTGCGCAAATGATTTAAAGGAAATTATTTATTTTATTTGGTTCATATTTTGATGCTTATCCCCATTTAATGAAATTCAATATTTATTTCCATAATTTGATGGGGAATGTTTCAATGTTCATTTATGATTTGGAAAAACTGTAATTACTGATCAATGTTATTTAAACAAATGATTTGCATTGTTAGAAGCATTGAGTTTGATTTTATGAAATATAGTGAAATTAAATATTTCTAAATTCTTTGCTATGATTTTGTTATTGTATGGTATATTACATTTTAAATTTATAGTTGTGCATCATTGAGTTCAGCGCTCAGCAATAGCTTTATATGCTGTCGCAGGTGAAAGACAGGATAGAGCAGCTGAGTGAGATCACTTCAAGTTGCGACTTGAAGACAGATTGGATTTATTTTGGTTATAGGGTAGGTATATCCTTATATATTATATTTTGATGTAATCATGTAATTATGTGTACGTAAGTATGTTTGAGCAGTGTACAAAAACTGTTGTAATATTATTTTGATATATAATTAAATGCAAATTATGGTTATATTAATTTGAGATTTTATTTACCTGTATATTTTTGTAATATTAATTTTATCACTCTAATGAATGTAATATTTAATTTTTTTTAAATCTTATAAATAATGAATTATTTTCTTCATGGTGGGTTTTGTTGAGATTGAAATGAGTTGAGTTGATTGATTGAAATAAATTGAGAATGTTGAAATTGAACTGGGACATTGTTATAAATTGTTTTTGCAGCTAAATTGAAGAACTATTTTTACCCAGTTTTAGCTGTAACCAAGCGACTTTTCCACAAAATTTTAAAAGTGCCTAAAAATTTCTAAATAAGCTTCATGAAACATACTATTATTGAAAACATTTAAGATAAATTTTTCTCACCACGCCAACTCTAAAATGTATTTGTTTCGTTACAATCCCTTGTAGTATATTTAATAGATTATCGATTAGCGAAGTTCGGTAATTTATTAGGTATACTACGGGATCATGTCATGCCTTACGGAGGAGTAGGGTGTGACATGTTTTAATGGTATCAAAGCAAGGTTTTGAAATGATTTTTAACTATGAATTTGAAATATTTCATTCATAAGTACAACTGCTCAAATCTTTGCTGCATATAGTACATTTACATCATAAATATGAACTAACGGGGAGAATTCTCCTTTTGTAGATTATACAGGGAATACAAGATTTTGTGAATAGAAATGGAAGAGGGGGATAGACAAGTAGAGCAACCAGATATAGTTGAGACACAAGAGGAGGCCCCAGTTGCTCAGAGTGTCAGAGATACAACTGCTCCAATCCCGCCTATGCAAATTTCTGCACAAATGGCCCAATAGTTGGTGACATATTTTCAATAATTGGCTGACAATATATCAGCCCAAGCTCAAACCCAACCCCAATCCCCACAAGGACAGCATGGAAAAGGAAAAAATAGAGAAATAACTAGTCAGGGTTTGAGCAGTAACTTGGGAAAAAGGAAGAACACTGGGGAGTCTAGTGTTTATGGGTCTGATAGAGTCGAATCTTCAGGGCAAAGACCACCAAGATCCAGTTGTCGAACAATCAGAAATGCCTATCCTACTCGTATCTATGATGTTTATGGCAGGCTACATGGGGGTAAATACTATAAGGCCATGGGAGCCTGTTATAATTGTGGCGAGCTTGGACATTTTGCTAGGGATTGTACTAGAGCACGCCGATTTACACCACATATTACACCAAAGAGGTCAGTCCAAGGTCTTATCCTCAGAGGTCCACAGATAGTTAGTAGGGGCAGAGATAGAGGTAGAGGCAGTGGTACTGGCAATCGTAGCACAATAAGTCAACCTAAACAGAGTAGTGAACTAGCCAGGATGTACTCTAGGCACCAGGGAGAAGAAGCAGAGACTTCAGACGTAGCTACTGGTATGTTCTCAGTTTTTAAAGGGGATAATTATGTCTTATTTGATTTTGACTTTATTTATATGCATGTTAGTAGTATAATTATATGTCTTGTTGCTATTTCCTTACCTGGAAATAAATTTTGATTTGTTAGTTACTAGCTCTTTAGCATAAGAACCATGGTACTAAGAGGGATTGGAACTAGTTTGGAAGGGTTTATTAGTGAAAGATATTTTTCTAGAATATAATAAATTCTAAAATTAATTAGTGCATTTATCTAGTGCAAGGCTAGAAGACCTAAAGATAAGTTGTAGCAATATAATTACCCTAAATGAGAGCAAAGTATTGCTACTAAGGAATGTCATTGAATATTATAATCAAAATGAATTTGGGATATTAGTGGATTTGAGAGGAATAAGCTATAGGGAAGTTTGATTTATTAGGACGTATCGTAGTAACTATGCAATGTTATTGATGTTTGTGCTGCAAGCTGCAGATTACAATGCTAACTTGGGATTATTGTATAGAGCTATGTACTACCCAATAGTGCATCAAGATAAGGATAGTTGCGAATGGCTTCTATTTTGGCATAATTATGCCAGGATAGAGTTTTATTATTAGAAATAAATTTGAAAATCCTAATTCGGGATTTAAAACTCCAAAATTAGAATATCGAAGATTACAATTATAAGGTAGCTCGAGTCAATGACTCAATTACCTAATATGCATTGCAATACATCAAGAATTGTATAAGACTATAAATTTCAATATAGTAATAAATTAAAAGTAATACTTATAGAGTGAAGTTATTTAGTTTTTGATATGAAGTCTTACGATTAACTTAGATATTACAAAGGACCTTTTGCCTAAAAGTTTAGTGAAAAACAATATCTTATTTGTGTAGCTACAAGACATAAGATAGGATTTTGTTTTTCGAAACGAGATCGGATACCATGGATGATGTCCATAATTTGTAGAAGAACATTTTAAGAGATTTACACTATGAAACAAGAGTAGATAACTTTATACAGTTGTGGTAAGATGGTAAGTATAGTATTTTATCGTAGTCAATTAGACTACAAGAATTATAGTAATGTGAAAGAATGGATAAATACCACCAATATGTAATGATGTATTAATTGGGACAGTAATGAGTAAGAAGCAAAATAAAAGTGAAAATAGATGGTAGAAAATGTTACCTAGACCTAAACCATTAGTAAAGATAATGAAATAATGGTTGTGGAAATTACAAGCAAGAGCTAGATAAGTATTTCTAATATAACCAATATAGTCGTTTTATAAGAAAGCATGAATGGAAATAAGTGATAGAATCATAGTAAGAAAAGATTAAGATTGTTCAAATAGATGGAAGGTTGCATCAAATCATTAGAAGTCTTATATAGACTTAAAGGAAATGGATATGAATATAATGTGGGTAATAAGAAGATCATGTGATTCGACAAGAAAAATAAATCGAGTCCTCACTTTGTAGGATCATATGAGGTTCTAAAAAGAGTAGACCTCCAGAATTGATGTAAGTCCAAAGTTTCCTTATGATAAGAAATCAAAAAGAATTTGATACATGAGGTGAAGCAATTGAAAAATAAGAAAATACCTTTGTTTAAGGTATTATGGAATTATTATTCGGGCCAAGAGGCTATATGGAAATGCGAGGATGAAATTTCATTTTAAGGAGGGGAGAATTGTAACGCTCTTAAAGTAAGCAGTTTCATACAGTCTACTGTTCCGATGACCAGAGTCCGTCCGGACAGTCAAGGGGCTTAGAACCAAATTTAAGTCACCTAGAAAAGTCATGAACAAAAATTAATAGCAATTATATGAAGGTGAAATGAAAATTAAGAAAACTAGGCATAAAGGGTTAAATGAGCCAAGGCCACAGCGATGGGTGACCTTGTAACACCCCTATTTGCATGGCCTGGTATATTTTACCATTTCGGTGACTGGTGTCAGCCCAGAAAATTAATGAGATTAGAACCACATCTAAGACACCTAGATAAGCCTTGAATGGAAATAAATAGTGACTATCTGATAGGTAAGTATAAATAAGAAAAAAAACAAAACATAAAAGGTTAAATGAGCCGGGAGTCACAACGATGGGTGACCTTCCCGAGAAGTGACTGCGGAGGCCATCATAACCTAAATTTTGAACTGAAAAATGTGACGCCATGGTCCTTAGGACTATTACAAACACAGTGGAAAAGAGAAAATCACGAAAAAGAGTTGATAAGCAGGTCAAATAATTAGGTCAGAGATCCGGAAGAAATATCGAATAACTTACAAATAGGATTGAACCAACAAGGGGCAATTTGGTCAATTCACCCTAGAGCTGACTCCTGACCTAGCTGTCTAATAAAATCAGAGAAATGAAAATTTCAGAATCGAGAATTGAATAAAAGAGAAAAAAAAAAAGAGAAAAAGTTTTATTGCATTATGTGATGACATCCCTAATGATGTCAAAATTAATTTTATTTTCCCACCATATTTGACTAGGTCAATTACACAAAATTAATCATAAAAGACATAAAATTAAAAAAGAAAATTTCATCTTCTCTTCCATCATTTTGGCAGCCCCTTTCTCCCTTAGCCATCTCTATGTTCAACCTCCATTAAAGCTTGAACTCAAACTTGTAAACTCCCACTTAACCCTACTTTGCCCCTAAATTATTCCATTAAAGCTTGTTAACTTCGCTTGAGGAGGCATTTGAAGAAGAAAAGAAAAGGAAAAAAGGGAGTGAAGTGAAGAATTGAAGTTCAAAGTAAAGGTAAGCAATTAAAATTGAAAATTTTGGTTTAATTACTTGTGTTTTGGCTCAATTCACCTAGAAATCAACTTAAAAATCAAAAGAAAACTATTATGGGGGATTAATATGGAATTTCGGCCAGCTTATGTGAGGGTTTGAATTGAATGAATTTGGTGCAATTGAATTCCTAATTTAGGTGAATTAAAGGTGTAGACAATGAATATATACTTTGATTTCATTAGATTTTAAAATTGTGTAATTAGGGTTCTTGGCATTTTGAAAATTGGTGAAATTGGTCAATTGATGCAATTGACCTTAATTGAGTTGAGAAATGGTCAATTGGGACCATTTGTGGTGTGTGTGAATTGGTAGAATGAGATTTCAATTATGATTGGTTAGTGTTCATATTTTGGCAGCTTGACCTAGGTCACTTTCAGGGACCGAAACTAAAAATTTACCAACCCAATTGGTGTGAGACCAATTGAGGATGAAAACAGACACATAATGGTGCATTTTTTATTTAGAAAGCATGCCTAGAAAATGACCATAACATAGTGAACAATTAGGTCAAACCCGGGTGTAGTGCACTGCCACTATACCAAAATGACCAAATGAACAGTCATTTGGCCATAACTTGGGACATACAGGTCCAAATGACCTGATGTTTGTGGCATTGGAAAGGTATGACATAGCACTACAACTTTCATGAAGAACACCAACCCAAATTCTGTCCATAACCCAGTCATTTTGCCACCCAAAGTTAATGGTCCAAACCTGCCAGGACCAAATTATGTGCCCAGAAATCTGGGTTAGACCAATCCAGCCAGCCATGTTCAAATGGCCATAACTTGGGCTACGAAACACCAAATGAAGTGATTCAGAAAGAGAATTAAAGCTAAGATAGTAAGGAACAAGTTTTATGAAGAATACTTTGTCAAATTTTAACAGCAACTTGACCAATGGAACAGTGAAAAACAGGACACCAAATCTAAAAATTTACAATTGGGCCTAGGAGACTTAAAATTTGAAGAATCAATCAAAACCAATAAATTAGGCACCCAAAATGTGGTATGAGGGTGTAATTGAATTTCTCATAACTATTAAGCATAAGAAAGTCAACATTTTGACTTGAATAGTACCATGAATAGTAACCCAAAAATGAAAATTTTCAAGAGCATTAATTTACACATATTAGGATTAGAATTGAGTATACATGAATTTAATTATTGGATTTGTTGTGAGATAAGATACTGAAGCACTGTAAATTGTATGTTTCTGCTAAAAAAGACTCGGAAGGGATAAGGAACTAGATCAAGGCCTAGCGGCGACTCACATCAGGTTTGTGTACAATAATTCTTGTTTAAGTATTTTATTCTTGAAATTTTGATTTTTTTGTTAATTATGAATTGTGTTGTCATTTTATGATTGCAAATATGACTTTAGACATTGATCAGATTTCTCACAAATTATTTGAATAAATCGTTTTGAATTGATTTTGTGCTCACACTTAGCATGACAACACCACATTATTCCTCTTCCATTTATGGGGTTGAGATCTATTATTTTCCTCCCTCTCTGGCTTACCAGTTGAGGTCGAGATCGGATGAGTACTCATTAGCTAGCTAGCCACCTCCCTCATTGATTTCGATTAGTGAGATTGTAGATTGCTTTGTCGTGGTGTTCAATACGACATTGATAAGAAATTTTGTATCATGGCTTAAGATGTGTATGGATTGGCAACACTGTGTTATTAAATTATTTGACTAAAATTGTGTTATAATGAGTGGTGAAATTTGTGAAAAGAAATTGTGAATTGTTAATAAATGTTTTACATTACCAATTTTACACTTTATTGTGCACCATTGAGTATTTTTATATTCAGCGATAGCTTCTTTTGTTGTTGCAGATAGAGGCAAGGAAAAAGTAGCAAAGTGAGCTACTGAATTATTGGGGACTATATAGAGACTTTTGTTTGGGTAGTTAATTATACCCTTGTAATTATTTGATGTAAATAATTTTGGAGTCATATGTATTATTATAACTGAGCAGTTGTACAGTCAATGTGTAATCATATTACCTTTTGGATTTTGATGTTTGTACATTTAACTGTAAATGTAAGTTACTTATTTTGAATGCATTGTGCATAGCTTATTTTGAAATATTTGAGATATAAATTTTATTTTGAATTGTGGAGATGGATGGAATTTGTGTTGATATGAGTTTTGGTGGTTGATTTGGTGAAGTGTAATATTATTGGAAGTGTTTTTCCTACAGGTAAAATTTTTAGTTTTTCTCAATTACTGCCGGCACTCTGTTGAAATTTTTCCAGAGTTTGTGAAAAAATAAAATTGGTCAAAAATTTTACATAGCTTTTTAACTTCAATTAAATGTTTTTAATTCCTACCAAAAATGCTCACCACTTCCAAAAAGTAAGAAAATTGTTTTAAAATCCCTTGTAGTGTATTTAATGTGTTATCGGTAGACGGAGTCGGTAATTCATTAGGTATACTAGGAGATCCTGTTATGCCTTACAGAGAGGTAAGGTGAGATAGACCTAAACAGGAAGTGACTGTGAGGTCAGTCGCTGTCCTATTTTCGAGTGGGACATTGTGGTACTCCAGGTCTAAGAATTATTGCGAAGCTAGAGAAAATGTAAAAACCACATAAAAGAACCAAGAACTAGTTCGAAAAATTAAACCAGGGTTCCGAAAGCAATTAAATGCTACTGGAGAAACGGATCAGACCGGTAAAGGGAAAAATGGTCAATTCACCCTTAGAGGTGACTTTTGGACTAAATGTCCAATAAAACGTAGGAAATTAAAATTTTGAAAGATGGATTTGAATTGAAGAGGTAAATAGAAAAGAAATGAAAAAGAAGTGAAAAATAAAAAATCAAAAATAAAAAAGTTTTATAACATCATCCATGACACAATAAATCATAATTTTTATTATATTGAAAAATTTGATAATTTTCTTCTTAAGTGGCCAATTAAAATTACAGAAAAAAAAAAATTTAAGTCTTCTTCTTCAATTGTGGCTGCCCCATCTCTCTATCTCATCTCTCTCATTTTTTCTTTTCTTCTTTCTCCATGGAAGCTCACCTAAGCTTTCCAAAACCCTAAAATTAACCATCAATTTTAGAATTCCCTTAAATAAAAATTATCCTTGAGTCTTGATTTGAAGATTGAAAGTGAAAAAGAAAAGGAAATTTAAAGAATTGGAGAAGATAGAAAAGCTTCATTTGAGGTAAGTAATCTAAGCTTTCTTTTGTATAATGGAGTGAAATAATGTTGAGTATGATGAATTATTATTGAAGAAACTTGAAAGAAATTGCATGATTAGGAAGAATGAAATTTCGGCCAGCTTATATAATTAAGGGAATTGATGAGTTTAAATGAAATAAATGGTGTTTATGGGAGTTGTTTAGTGTGTATATGTGATTAGCATGTTAGTTTTGCATGGGTTATATGAAATTGATATTTGAGAATTAGGGTTTGAGCCATGAAGTTAGGGTTTTGTTCATGTGTTATGGAATTGGAGTTCTAATGGTCAATTAGTGATCATTTGATGAAGTTTGACCCCGATTTGGAAGTAATTATGGCTTTGAATTTGAAAGAGGTATGCTGCCCCAATGTTGGAATTATGGACCCTTTGAATCCAGTGTATTCATGGGGTCATATCATGAGCTATGTTGCTCCAATTGGTGCAAGGCCAATTGGAGGTGAAACTAGAGACATAATGATTCAACTTTGATGGAGGAATCTTGCTCAAAAAATAAACTTAGGAAGACCTAAAAATTGGCCAAATCCGGGTAACCAATTCTAGACTTGGTAAAAGTGACCAATGGCAATAACTTAGTCTAGGAAAGTCCAAATGACCTGATTTTTATATCAATGGAAAGCTTAGACATAGTAGAACAACTTTCATGAAGAACACAATACCAAATTCTGCCTATAACCAAGTCAAATTGTCAACCAAAGTTGGTTGCTTAAAACTGCAAGAACTAAATTGGTACCCACAATTCTTGGTTTGCACCAATTCGGCCAGCCTTAGAAAAATAGGCATGAACTAATCTACAAAACTCCAAATGGAGTGATTCAAAAAGGGAATTAAAGCTAGGACACTAAGGAACAACTTTGATGAAGACAAGATTGCCAAATTTTCACTGTAGATATGGTCAATGGAATATAAACGTGGATAACAAAAACTGAAAATTTAAAATGTCACTTAGGGAGTTTGAAATTTCAATTGGCAATCAATGCCAATAAAATTAAGACTCAAAATGTGGTATGTGAGTGTAATTAGAATTGGTGTACCTATTTAGCATGGAAAAGTCAATATTTTGACCCAATGGTCAAATGAATAGTAACTCCATAACCCTAAATGCAAGAATTCAACTTATAAGATCTAATAGGTGAATTTAGAAC
Organism: Hevea brasiliensis; assembly: GCF_030052815.1. NCBI lineage: Eukaryota > Viridiplantae > Streptophyta > Magnoliopsida > Malpighiales > Euphorbiaceae > Hevea > Hevea brasiliensis. The sequence goes on along the minus strand of NC_079503.1, from coordinate 50,198,279 downwards.
GCAAGAATGAAATTATTGGAATTAATTATTAGAAATAGTTTGAATGGTTATTGAAACACTTTAAAATTATGTGTTTCAGTTAGAAAGAGGTCTTCGAAGGAAGAAAGGAAATTCGATTAGATCAAGTAAACGAACGAGGTTTGTGCACAACTAGTTTTTTTAATTTATAAATATTTTATATATTTTGAATGATTAAATGAATTGATTTACTTCATGATTTATGTTTATCAAGTTGTGATGTTATTTCAACAATTCTTGAGCATGGTTTTGGATTGAATAAAATTGGCTTTGGAAAATTGTGATTGAAATATGGTTTACATGGGAAATGGAAAATGGAAAAATTATGTTTTGAATTGTGATGGGCATGGAAATATCGGTTATTTGTATTGGCATTGAAATTGATTGGTATTGTGATTTTATGCTCATAAAAAGGGCAAGGAAATTTATAATGTTATTTTATATCTCACTATAAATGCTCGACATGATTATTACCCGTCTCTCATTTATTGAGGAGACATTGGAGTTAGCTTTGTTTTGATTACCATGGTATGTGCACATTGATGTGTGATCTTCCTCATATAAGAGGTTAGATCAATGATGAAGATGGCCTTTCCGAAAATTAAATTGTTATGGTGTTAAGGATGGAATGTGCACGATTCGATCTTCCCTACAATAGGGAGTAAGAATCACCTCGTAGATGGCCCTTACGAATTAGTCTTACATTGAGATAGTGAGAATAAGAATGGATTGAAAGTGAATGATGATGCTTTTCGAATGAGATTTTATGCGCAAATGATTTAAAGGAAATTATTTATTTTATTTGGTTTATATTTTGATGCTTATCCCCATTTAATGAAATTCAATATTTATTTCCATAATTTGATGGGGAATGTTTCAATGTTTATTTATGATTTGGAAAAACTGTAATTACTGATCAATGTTATTTAAACAAATGATTTGCACTGTTGGAAACATTGAGTTTGATTCTATGAAATATGGTGAAATTAAATATTTTCAAATTCTTTGCTATGATTTTGTCATTGTATGGTATATTACATTTTAAATTTATAGTTGTACACTATTGAGTTCATCGCTCAGTGATAGCTTTGTATGCTATCGCAGGTGAAAGAAAAGATAGAGCAGCTGAGTGAGATCACTTCAAGTTATGACTTGAAGACAGATTGATTTTATTTTGGTTATACAGTAGGTATATCCTTATATACTAGATTTTGATGTAATCATATAATTATGTGTACGTAAGTATGTTTGAGCAGTGTACAAAACTGCCACACTCGACTCCTCGTAAGGCATAACATGTTCCCATAGTACACCTAATGAATTACCGTATTTTGCATACCGATAATCTATTAAATATACTACAAGGGATTTTAAAATAATTTTCAATTGTTTTTATAGTGGTGAGATCATTGAATATTTATCAAAAGCCTTTAATTGAAATGTTGGTCATGGATCAAATCCTCGATTAAAATCTGGTGTTACAAATTTTTTTTAAAATTTTGGTAGAGTACTGGCTGTATTTTGAGAAAACAATTCTTCAAAACCTGAAAAAAAACATACTCCCAATATTTTTACTCCACCACAACTCCAATAAAATTTATTTCTCCACACAATTCAATCCCAATAATGAATAAATCATTTACAGCAATCAACTCAGCACATTTTTAAACCAACACTGAACATCTCATTTCAGAAAAGGAAATAATTTATCATTCACAAAATACAGAAATTTAATTATTTACATTAATTACAAAACTCGGAAATAAATTTGAATATTACAATAATTTGTATTTTAATTACATACCCAAAATAATATTACAAAAATTCTTGTACAACTGCTCAAATAAATTACATACATATAATTACATGCATATATCAAAATCTATGTGCAAGGTTATACCTATGATATACCCGGAGCTAATCCGAATGTGTCTTTAAGGCGCAATTACAGGAAATCTCACTCGGCTACTCTATCTTTATTTTCACCTGCGATAGCGTACAAAGCTATCACTGAGTGGTGAACTCAGTGGTGCACAACTATAATTTAAAATGTAATACAATAAATATTAACAAAATTATAGCAAAGAATTTGAAAATCTTAAAATTCAACAAAACTCCAAAAGTCAAAATATTCATTGTCAATAATATAAATCATTTGTTTAAATGACCTTGATTAATAAATTCAATTTATCAAATCATAACTGAACCTTTAAAGTAATTCCAACAATTTATAGAAATAGATATTAATTTCAATCAAATTAAGTATGCTCAAATCTCATTTAAAATTATAATTCCTTACTATTCAAAAACTATTCTTTATCTCACTAACTATGTAAGACTAATCCGTAAGGGCCATCTTCAGAGCGATTCTAACTCCCTATGGTCGGGGAGCTTGAATCGGAATTCTAACTCCCTATGGTCGGGGAGGTCGAATCATCGTGCATATTACACACCACAATAATGCAACTTTAGAAAGGGCTAATGAAAAACTTAGATCTAACCTCTAATAAGAGGAGAATCTAAGCATGTGTACGTACCATAGTAATCAAAACAAAGCTAACTCCATTATCTCCTCAACAAATGAGAGAGACGGGTAATAACCTAGAAAAGCATCTATAGCGAGATATAAAACAATATCATGAATCTTTTTATCCTTTTTGTGAGCATAAATTACAACACAATTCAATTTAATGTTAATTCCAATATTTAATAATTTTTATGTTCATCACAATTCAAAACATATTTTATCACAATTTTTTCAAAACTAATTTATTCAATCCACAATAATGTTCAATAATTGTTGAAATACCATTTCACAAAGCTAAATTAATGCATACTATAATAATTTCAATAATCATTAAAATAAATCCAATACTTGATAAACATAATACATAAGAAAAATAACGTCATTTAATCATATGAAATATTTAGAATAAAATCAATTAAAAACTAGTTGTACACAAACCTCTTTGTCGACTAGTTTACTCAAACTTTCGATTTTTCCTCGAAGATCCCTTTCCAGTATCTTTTTCAATTGAAACACATAATTTACAGTATTTCAGTACCATGTCTCATTATTAATCCATTAATTTATTTCATGCCTACTTAATTGTAGCCTTAAATTTGCTTAAAATGGTATCCTTTGAATTTTGTGTTTTGGGTCACTATTTATTGCACTATTCAAGTCAAAATGTTGACTTTTTCCTACTAAATAGGTTTATTAATTCTAATTACACTCATATACCACATTTTGGGTGTCAATTTTGTTGGCATTGATTGCCAATTAAATTTCCAAACTACTTAAGTCAAATCCCAAAAATTCAGTTTTGGGTCACAAGTTTCTACTGTTCCATTGGTTTGTCTACTGTGGAATTTTGGCTAAATGTCCTTTATCAAAGTTGTTCCTTATTGTCTTAGCTTTAATTCCCTTTTTGATTCACTCCATTTGTAGTTTTTTTAGCTCAAGTTATGCCTATTTTTCTAAGGCTGGCTGGATTTGTTCAAACCTAGAAATTCTGGGTACTTTCTTAGTTCTAGCAGTTTTGGTATGCTGACTACAGCTCACTTTTTGGATGGGTTATAGTCAGAATTTGGATTTGTATTCTTCATAAAAGTTGTAGTGCTATGTCTCAACTTTGCATTGGTAAAACATTATGTAATTTGAACCTTCCTCAACCAAGTTATGGCCATATGAACATGTACTATTCATATGATCAGTTTTGTACAGGGCAGTGTGCCTAAATCTGGATTTGACCTAACTTTTCACTAACTTAATGTCACTTTCAGGGTAGGGTTTCTGCACAAAAATTGTGGCATTATGTGTCTACTTTCATATCCAATTGGCTTCACACTAATTAGGGTGACAGAATTATGGTTTTGGTCTTTGAAATGGACCAAGGTCAAACTGCCCAATTTTGGACAACATCACATTCCATTTCCAATCCAATTCCAAACATTCAAACACATGCCAATTGACTCCAATCAACCATTTTAAACCTCACTTAGATCAAAGTACATCAATTTACCTAATTCTCAAGTTTTTCTCCCAAAACCCTAAGGGTCAAGAACCCTAATTATGCCATTGTCATAATTCAAGGAATCAAATTGTATAAACCTCTTTTACATACTCAATCAAGCTTAAGAACACTTTTAATTCCAACAAATTCCATCAAACCCTAAGTATACTTAAGGTGACCAAAATTTATGGATTTCATATATGCATGAATTTTTCAATTTCTCATGTAAATTCCCACTCATTCAACTTCATCTCCATGCACAATACTCAATTTAAAAGAGAAAATGGACTTACCTAATTTTATGAATTTTCACTTCTCCAATTCTTTAAATTTCCTTTTCTTTTTTTCACTTCAATCTTCAAATCAAAGCTCAAGGGTAACTTTTTCTTAAGGGAGTTGTGAAATTAATGGGATTTTTTTAGGGTTATGAAAGCTTGAGTGAGCTTTCATGGAGAAGGAAGAAGGAAAGAATGAGAGAGATGAGAGAGAGAGGGGCTCACGGCACTGAGGAAGAAGAAACTAAAAAAAATTTGTCTTCTTTTTTTCTTTTTTTATTTGACTTTTTATTTGTGTAATTATCCCCCAAAATTAATTAATTTTAATTAAAGTTTAATTATATCATGCATGATGTCACTTGTATGATATCATTAATCTCTTATTTTATTTTATTTTCCTTTCCTAAAGAATTATTCCCGACTTCTTCAATTTAATTATATATTTCAAAATTTTTATTTCCCAGATTTTATTGGACAGTTAGGTCATGAGTCACCTCTAGGGGTGAATTGACCAATTTGTCCATCGCTAGTCTGATCCGGTTTACTAATAATTCAGTATTTCTTTCGGAACCCTGATCTAATTATTATCAACTCTTTTCTGTGATTTTCTCTTTTCCACTAGCTTCGTAATTTTTTCTAGGACTGTGGTGTCACAATGCCCTGTATAAATTAGGGTTATAACTGATCTCGCAGTCACTTCCTAGTGCGGTCACCCATCATTGTGACCCCCGGCTCATTTAACTTTTTATGTTTTATTTTTCTGATCTGTATTTAACCTTCTGGTAGTCATTATTAATTTTTGTTCAAGGTTTTTCTAGGTGACTTAAATATGATTCTAATCCTCTTAATTGCCCGGATCGACACCGGTCATCGGAACAGTTATTTGCACAGGACTATGCATATAGGTGTGTTATAATTCTCCCCTCCTTAAAAAAAATTTCATCCTTGAATTTTTGCCCATTTTCAGTCCTTAAACATCCGTATATGTTGTTTTCTCATGTCTCTCTCACATTTCTATGTTGCTTCACAGTCTGAATGATGGTCCGTAGCATTTTAGCCAATAATATTTATATATCGATTGCTCACCTCGTGTGCCAAGTTCCTTATGAGCTTCTGTCATAAGTTAAATTTGAATTCATTTCAATTCTAGAGGTAAGTAAATCTGTGTGCTAAGAGATCCACTCTTTCTAGGACTTCATATAATCTTATGAAGGGAGAACTTAGTTTTTTTCTCTTATAATCTTTTTTTTTTCTTTGAGTCTATGTAAGACTTCTAACAATCTAATACAACGTTTAATTTATGTGTATAACACTAATCTTCTCTTACTATTGTTCTATTTAATATTTTGATTCATGTTTCCTTATTGAATGGCTATTGTGGTCGTATTCGAATTACTTATCTAGTCATTGGCCATAGATTCATAACCGTTATCTTGCCAACTTTATTTTGAATCTAGATCTATGTGCCATTTTATACTATCTTATTTACTTTTGTTTAACTCATTTCTTACTGTTCTATTTGTATCTTTTTCCATTCCACAACTTAACTTTAATTATTTTATTCCTCAATCTTATCTTCTTCTTTAACTTGACTGTCGAGTTATGATTTAGCATCTCTTATTATCCCTAATAAATCAGCTATACTTCAATATTACTTTGATTTGGTCCTCTAACCATTATAGTCAATACTTTTACTAATATTCGTAATATTTCTTTGTTATATTTGAGCCAATTATGTGACACCCCTTACCCGGCTGCCGTGTATCCGAGTAAGCTATGTCACACGGTGTACCGGCACACTCTATTTTACCTTAATTAATTTTTTTTTGTCAAAGTTTTGAATATAATTTGTGAAATATAGTTCATTTATTGAAATTATAATTTATTTGAGGTTCCGGATATTTTAAAGAAAATCCGGCAGAGTACCGGCTAAAAATGGAGAAAACAGTTCTTCGGAACCTGTTAAAAACACTTCCAAATAATTTCCAAACAATCCCAACTTCAATTCATCAACAAAATCTCAATATCAAGATATCCACAACATTTCTCAATTTCAGTTCTCAATAACCTTTTCATTTCTCAAACATCCATTTCTCATATACAAACAATAAATAAATGCTCAAATTTTGCATTCATAGCCATAACTTTCATTATTTACATGAACATCAGAATACATTACATAAGTTCAAATACATATGAGAAAGTAAAAATTTGCTACAAAATATCAAAATGACACCTAGTGTCCTACCAATGCACTGCAGAAGTTGAGGTGACACGGACACTGTGCAGAACTGCCGGACAGACTCACCCAGTCTGCGGTCTACTGGGCTCACGATCTGTATCTCCAGTACCTACGCGTGGCAAAAGCAACGCATTAAGCAATAATGCTTAGTGGTGCAATAGTATAATAAAAGAAAATAGCAGAAAATAAGTATGTATAGAATGTGTATGATTTCTTTGTTTGGTATTGGTGTATCCATTATTTCATTATCTTTGTCCACTTTCATTCATTTGGTTGCCCAAGTAACCTACACTAGATGACTGGATCGATAACGGTAAACCGCATCGGGTATCAAGTACCTCGTGCCATCACACCATCGGTCACATATGCATCTCCGGCAGGCAAATGTAACGACTAACAAGCTGTGATAACATCAGGCACAAGGCCAAAGCTCAATACAAGGTCAGAATGGCTAAAAGCCATAAAATCACAGAATGGCAAATTGCCATGTGCAGTACTGCTAACTGAACCCTATTGGCATGCCAAACTATCCAAACCAATCTTGTTAGGTATACTAGGGCATTTGAAACTTTTATATTCTTCAATTTGTGAATTTCAAGTTTTGGTGTTACTATTCACCTCATTGGTAAAAAAAAATGTTGACTTTTGGATAGACAATATGTACATTGACTTTGGCACTCCCAACATACCACATTTCACGTTTAAAACTTGTTAGAATTGGTCACCATTACCATTTCTAACTTAAAATCAAGAGGGCAGAAAATTTCAGTTTTTGTAGCATAAGTTTACTGTTCCATTAAGCACTATTGCAGTGGGAATTTGAAGAAATGACAAACATGAAAGTTGTTCCTTATTTTGTCTAGTTGAATTTCATTTTTTGAATCACTCCATTTGGAGTTTTGTAACTCCAGATATAGCCCAAAAACCACAGCTGGCCGGATTGCCAATCTGCAGAATTGACCATATCTACAGTAACATGAATAGTGACTGAAATCACTTTGTTGGATGGGTTCTGGCCATAATTTGGGGTAAGTTTCTTCATGAAAGTTGTTTGTCTATGTCTTAACTTGTTGCTATAAAAATTTCAGGTCAATTGACCATATCTACAGTAAGTTATGGCCAAATGAACAGTTCATTTGGTCATTTCTGCAGGTGCTGTTGTAGGGTATCCGGATTGGGGCCAACTTTTGGTCCTCTTGCTTTGGTCTTTTGGGCATGGTTTCTTCAGTAAAAATGTGCCATTATAAGCCTAGTTTCATTTCCAATTGGCCAAACACCAATTGGACCAACACAGCCAAAGATATGGCAGTCCAAGTGGACTGAAATTTCAGTCACCCTGCTGCCCTCATTGGGCAGCATACTCATTCACTTTGCCATGCTATATTTCAGTCCAATTTATGGTCAATTTACCTCAAATGGTCACTAATTGACCATTAGAGTGTTATTTAACAATTTCATAAGCCAAGTCAAATTTTCTCTCCTAAACCCTAGATCAAATTCATAGTTTTGTACAAACTACCCTAGTTAACTAACTAAATCAATATCCTTTTGTTTATATACTTTAAACTTGATTTGTAGTTCATTCCAAGTCAATAAAAAACACCCAATTCTATTCCTTCTTTAGGGCAGCCGAAATCCATGGGGTGTATACACTCAACTTTTATTCATTTAAGTTACAAAATCTCACCTATTTCAAGTCACTATCATGGATTAAAAGAGGTTTATGTATAAATATGCACTAACCTCTTGTAGGCAGATTTTTCCAAGCCCCAAACTTCACTTTCTTTCTTCTTCTTGGCTGCCAAAAGGTTTTGCAAGGTGCAAGGACAAATTTTAGTGAAAGGTCTCTAGGGTTTTAGGGTGAAATGAAGAGGAAATGGAGCTTGATGGTGTGTTAATGGAGGGTTAGGGCAAACCATGGGTTTTGGCTGGTTTGGGGAGGAGGGTGATGGCTGTTTGCTTTTTTAATTTTTTTAGTCTTTGTTTGTCTCTTTTATTAGTTAAGTAAATGGTTGGTTAAATGTGATTGGTGGGAAACTCTTAGATGACATCATATGATGTCAAAATTGACATTTATTCTCATTTTTCTTTTCTCTTCTTCTCTACTTATTTTCACTTTAATTTTTAGTAATGTTTATTCATATTTTATGCCATATTAATTATTTACTCAACTGGACAAGTCGGCCAAAAATCACCTCCGAAGGCACAATGACCAAAATGCCCTCCGTTTGGCTTAACGGGTCAAAATTGTCTGTACCGATTGAAAATTTTTTCTAGGTATTTTCTTGGCATTCTAATGCCATGGGAACCTCAATAACCCTTCTCTGGGGTCCCATAAATTATTTTATAAATTTTCCCCCAGGTCTAGGGCTCCTCGTTGCGAGAACCGCAACTTCCCTCTGGTTACCCATCGCTAGGGCACCGGCTCGTTTAACTTGGTTGTATTTTATTTCTAAAATTTTTACCAAATTTTTCTTATTAATATTTGAGTTAATTATGGTCCCTCACTTTAGTTTAAATATTTTTCAGGACATTCTAGCTGTCCGGACCGACACTGGTCACCGGAACTGCAGGATGTACAGAGTAGTTACTGGGAGGGTGTTACAACTCTTCCCCTCTAATTTAAATTTCGTCCTCGAAATTTACCTGATGCAAACAGTTGAGGGAACTGTTGCCTCATCGTCTCTTCACTTTCCCAAGTTGCCTCTTCGGTGTTGTGGTGCCTCCATAGTACTTTCACCAGTGGAATCTGCTTGTTCCTCAACTCTTTCACTTCCCGAGCCAAGATCCGTAGAGGTTCTTCTTCATACGTCAAATCCGGTTGTATTTCAATTTCTTCCCTGGAGATGACATGTGAAGGATCTGAGTGGTATCTTCTGAGCATGGATACGTGAAACACATTGTGGATCTTGTCCAGCTCTGGTGGTAAAGCTAGCCTATAGGCCACTGGACCCTCACGTTCAATGACTTCATATGGGCCAATGAATCTAGGGCTTAACTTACCCTTCCTTCCAAACCTCAATACCTTTTTCCATGGTGACACCTTGAGGAACACTTTGTCGCCAACTGTGTATTCTATTTCTTTTCTCTTCAAGTCGGCATAGGATTTCTGTCTGTCTGAGGCAACCTTTAGATTGGCTTTGATTAGTTTCACTTTCTCCTCAGTCTGTTTCACCAGGTCTAGCCCTACCAATTTGTCTTCGCCCAATTCAGTCCAGCACACTGGAGTTCTACATTTTCTCCCATACAGTGCTTCATATGGGGCCATTTGGATGCTAGCTTGGTAGCTATTGTTGTATGCAAATTCTGCCAGTGGGAGGTATCTATCCCAACTTCCCTCAAATTCGATGACACAACTCCTCAGCATATCCTCAAGGACCTGACATATATTTCATGATATTATTATCATTTTAGTTTAATATTTGTATTAATTCAATTGGTTCAATTGTTTACCTGGATTACTCTTTTTGATTGCCCATCCGTCTGAGGATGGAAAGCTGTGCTAAAGTGGAGTTGTGTACCCAAGGATTCATGCAACTTCTTCCAAAATCTCGATGTAAACCTTGGGTCTCGATCATATATGATGGAAAGTGGAATTCCATGCAGTCTAACTATCTCACTGATATATAATTCTGCTAACTTCTCCAGTGAGTAGTCAGTCCTAATTGGCAGAAAATGTGCTGACTTTGTCAATCTATCAACTATCACTCATGCTGCATCATGTTTCTTCTGGGTGAGAGGTAGACCACTTACAAAATCCATGGTGACCCGATCCCATTTCCATTCAAGTATGCGCATAGGCTGTAGCAAACCTGATGGAACTTGATGTTCTGCCTTGACTTGCTGACATGTCAAGCACTTAGTCACATAGTCAGCTATGTCCTTCTTCATACCAGGCCACCAATACTGAAGCTTCAGATCATGATACATCTTTGTACTTCCTGGGTGCATAGCATATACACTGGTGTGTGCCTCTTTCAGAATATTTGCCTTCAATTCCTCATCATCTGGTACACACAATCTTCCTTTGTAATACAAATACCCATCTGCCTTCACCTCATAGTCAGTTGTTTTTCCTTCTGAGATTTTGCTCATAATAGCCATTAGCTTCTCATCTACCTTTTGCCCATCTAAAATCTGCTATAGCAGGTTTGGCCTCACTTGCAACTCAGCCAAAATAGCTCCATCTCGAACCAAAGTTAGATGGGCATTCAATGATCTTAAAGCTGTCATGGATTTTCTGCTCAAAGCATCAGCAACTACATTTGCCTTCCCAGGATGGTAGTCAATTACACAATCATAGTCCTTCAGGAACTCAATCCATCATCTCTTTCTAAGGTTGAGCTCCTTCTGGGTTGGCAAATATTTCAGGCTTTTGTGGTTTGTGTAAATGTAGCACTTTTCACCATACAAGTAATGCCTCCATATCTTCAGTGCGAAGATAATTGCTGCAAGCTCTAGATCATGGGTAGGGTAATTTTGTTCATGTGGCCTTAGCTGCATGGAAGCATAGGTGACCACCTTCTCCTCTTGCATCAATACACACCCTAACCCATTATGAGAGGCATCACTGTAAACCACGAAGTCCTTTCCTGACACTGGCTGTGTTAACACTGGTGCCTCTGTCAACATAGCCTTCAACTTCTCAAAACTGGTCTGACATTTGTCATTCCAGTCAAATCTGACATTCTTGTGTAACAACTTGGTCATTGGAGCAGCTATTAGGGAAAATCCCTTCACAAATCTTCTGTAATACCGAGCTAGCCCCAAGAAGCTTCTGACCTCGGTTGTATTTCTGGGAGGCTTCCATTCCATCACTGCTTCTATTTTCTTGGGATCCACTCGAATCCCATCAGCTGACACTATGTGTCCAAGGAATGCAATCTCATTCAACCAAAAGTCACACTTGGACAACTTAGCATACAGCTTCTTTTCTCTCAGGGTTTGTAAAACAATTCTGAAACACTCATCATGTTCTTCACTGGTCTTGGAATACACCAAAATATCATCAATAAAGACCACTACGAACCGATCTAAGTATGGATAGAAGATACGGTTCATAAGGTCCATGAATGCCGCTGGTGCATTTATTAGGCCAAAGGGCATTACCAGGAACTCATAATGCCCATATCGGGTCCTGAATGCAGTCTTGGGCACATCTACATCCTTCACTCTCAACTGATGATACCCTGATCTGAGATCAATCTTAGAAAATACTCCTGCTCCCTTCAACTGATCAAACAGATCATCAATTCTAGGCAACGGATATTTGTTCTTCACAGTCACTTTATTCAACTGCCGGTAATCAATACAAAGCCTCAAAGTCCCATCCTTCTTTTTCACAAGCGACCTTGGAGCTCCCCATGGTGACACATCTGGGCGTATGAACGCCTTATCAAGCAACTCTTGCAACTGTGTTTTCGACTAGCTCTATTCAGTGGGTGCCATCCTTTAAGGTGCAATGGAAATGGGTCTTTGTGCCGGCGTGTCTCAATAGCAAATTCGACTTCCCTTTACGGTGGCAAACTGGGCAATTCTTCAGAAATACCTGGGAAGTCTCTTCGTGGGTATATCACTTAGGTTTGGCTTAGCCTGCCTAGTATCCACCACATGTGCTAGGTAGGCTTCACAGCCTTTTCTCATCATTCTTCTTGCAACTGTGGCTGAGATGACATTGGACAAGAAATCTGTCCTTTCCCCCGCAACTGTGATCTCATTACCCTCAGAAGTTTTCAGAGAAATTCTCTTCAATTTACAATCAACCATTGCCTGATGACGTGACAACCAGTCCATTCCCAAAATCACGTCAAACTCGTGGAAGGGCAACTCAATCAGGTCTGCCAAGAATTCATACCCCTGAATCCTTAACGGGCAACCCTTGTATACTTTATTCACCACTACACTGTGGCCCAATGGATTAGTGACCAGAATGTCTTGGTCACTCTCCTCTACTAGTATCCCCCAGATATATGAATGAGTGGATCCTGGATCCACCAATGCATGCACAGGTGTATTGTAGAGAGAGAACGTACCCCTGATGACGTCCGGGGCATCTTGATCCTCCTGAGCTCTAATAGCATAAGCTCTTGCAGGTGGTCTGCTGTCAGGCCTCTCTGCTGGCTCAGATGCAGGCCTCTGTGATGGTCCTACAGCCTCAAACTTGCCAGATTTTCTACCCCTCTGTGGTGCAAGAGTAGGTCTGTCTTCTTGTGTTGGAGCAGCTGTAGTAGTTCTGCGTAGGCAGTTCCTCAGCTGATACTCTGTCGACCCACATCTTAAGCAGGCACCAGTTACTCTCCAACACTCCCCCTTATGCCATTTCAAACAGTGTGGACATGCAGAAGATGTTGGGGCTGGTCCCCTAAACCCCATCCCTGGAGAGCTGCCCACTGATGGTGTGGACTGACCTCTCCTAGGGGTATACTGTGGCCTGGGCCCCTGAGACAGACCTTGACCTTGTGGCTGACCTAAACTCTGTGCAGGTGGACCCCTGAACTTTTTCCCAGGTGCAGGAGCTGAACTAGACTGACCTGGTCCCCTCTTTTGCTGTCTCTCCCTTCTGGTCTGCTCACTGATTCTCACTTTTTCAACCCTTATTGCAGCTTCCACCAACTTGCTAAATTCTATGATTCCCAAGGCAGTGAGCTGGATCTTGATGTTATCATTTAGTCCCTCTTCAAATCTCTTACACCTTTCAGCTTCATTAGGGACTATCTCCCTTCCATAACGGCTTAATCGGACAAATTCCTTCTCATACTCGGCCACTGATTGCTGTCTCTGCCTCAGGTTAATAAATTCTCTTCTTCTCTCTTCCAGGTATACAGTACCCACATATTTCTTCTTGAATTCGGAGAGAAAAAAGTCCCAAGTTATAGCTTCTGGCTGCACTTCACTGGATACTGTGTCCCACCATTCGTAGGCATCATCTTGCAACAAAGATATGGCAGCCTCTAAGTTTTGCTCCGGGGTGCAGTGGAGTTGTTTTAGAACTCTGCCCATTCTGTTCAACCAATTCTACTGCAATGAGTCATCTTCTCTCTTACCGAAAAAGTCCACTTGCTCCAAACTTTCTTAGCCTTTCCAGTGTGATTTACTGTGGAGGTGGTGGTGGTGGTGGTCTGGCATTACCCACCATTTGTCTAAAGAAATCGGCCATTTCTTTGGAACATGGCCTGTGGGGCTGGCAGCTCTGCTTGAGCTGGCGGAGCAGGTTCTCCCATGCCCCCAGTCTCAGCTGCTGCAGGTGGAGCATGACTCTCCACTTCCTCCTCGACTGCTCTCTGTGATGAAGGGTCCATATCCTATTCAAAATAAAAAAAGACAAACAGATCTGCATTAGTGTCACCTCGACTCTTACAATTGCAATGCATGGTATGGACTCAATCTAGGCCCAGAAACGCCTAAACCGTGCTCTGATACCACTAAATGTGATACCTCTTACCCGGCTACAGTGTATCCGAGTAAGCTATGTCACACGGTGTACCGGCACACTCTATTTTAGCTCAATTAATTTTTTTTTGTCAAAGTTTTGAATATAATTTGTGAAATATAGTTCATTTATTGAAATTATAATTTATTTGAGGTTCCGGATATTTTAAAGAAAATCCGAGTAGTCTGCTAAAAATGGAGAAAACAGTTCTTCGGAACTTGTTAAAAACACTTCCAAATAATTTCCAAACAATCCCAACTTCAATTCATCAACAAAATCTCAATATCAAGATATCCACAACATTTCTCAATTTCAGTTCTCAATAACCTTTTCATTTCTCAAACATCCATTTCTCATATACAAACAATAAATAAATGCTCAAATTTTGCATTCATAGCCATAACTTTCATTATTTACATGAACATCAGAATACATTACATAAGTTCAAATACATATGAGAAAGTAAAAATTTGCTATAAAATATCAAAATGACACCTAGTGTCCTACCAATGCACTGCAGAAGTTGAGATGACACGGACATCATGCAGAATCGCTGCAGACTCACCCAGTCTGCGGTCTACTGGGCTCACGATCTGTATCTCCAGTACCTAATCGTGGCAAAAGCAACGCGCTAAGCAATAATGCTTAGTGGTGCAATAGTATAATAAAAGAAAATAGCAGAAAATAAGTATGTATAGAATGTGTATGATTTCTTTGTTTGGTATTGGTGTATCCATTATTTCATTATCTTTGTCCACTTTCATTTATTTGGTTGCCCAAGTAACCTACACTAGATGACTGGACTGGATAACAGGTAAACTGGCACTGGGTATCAAGTACCTCGGGCCGTCACACCATCGGTCACATATGCATCTCCCGGTGTGCAACAGAACAGCTAACAAGCTGTGATAACATCAGGCACAAGGCCAAAGCTCAATACAAGGTCAGAATGGCTAAAACCCATAAAATCACAGAATGGCAAATTGCCATGTGCAGTACTGCTAACTGAACCCTATTGGCATGCCAAACTGTCCAAACAAATCTTGTTAGGTATACTAGGGCATTTGAAACTTTTAAATTCTTCAATTTGTGAATTTCAAGTTTTTGTGTTACTATTCACCTCATTGGTCAACAAAAATGTTGACTTTTGGATAGACAATATGTACATTGACTTTGGCACTGCCAACATACCACATTTCACATTTAAAACTTATTAGAATTGGTCACCATTACCATTTCTAACTTAAAACCAAGAGGGCAGAAAATTTCAGTTTTTGTAGCATAAGTTTACTATTCCATTAAGCACTGTTACAGTGGGAATTTGAAGAAATGGCAAACATGAAAGTTGTTCCTTATTTTGTCTAGTTAAATTTCATTTTTTGAATCACTCCATTTGGAGTTTTGTAGCTCCAGATATGGCCCAAAAACCACAGCTGGCCGGATTGCCAATCTGCAGAATTGACCATATCTACAGTAACATGAACAGTGACTGAAATCACTTTGTTGGATGGGTTCTGGCCATAATTTGGGGTAAGTTCCTTCATGAAAGTTGTTTTTCTATGTCTTAGCTTGTTTCTGTAAAAATTTCAGGTCAATTGACCATATCTACAGTAAGTTATGGCCAAATGAACAGTTACTGTTGATTTGGTCATTTCTGCAGGTGCTGTTGCAGGGTATCCGGATTGGGGCCAACTTTTGGTCCTCTTGCTTTGGTCTTTTGGGCATGGTTTCTTCAGAAAAAATGTGCCATTATAAGCCTAGTTTCATGTCCAATTGGCCAAACACCAATTGGACCAACACAGCCAAAGATATGGCAGTCCAAGTGGACTGAAATCTCGATCACCCCTTTGCCCTCATTGGGCAGCATACTCATTCACTTTGCCATGCTATATTTCAGTCCAATTTATGGTCAATTTACCTCAAATGGTCACTAATTGACCATTAGAGTGTTCTTTAACAATTTCATAAGCCAAGTTAAATTTTCTCTCCTAAACACTAGCTCAAATTCATAGTTTTGTACAAACTACCCTAGTTAACTAACTAAATCAATATCCTTTTGTTTATATACTTTAAACTTGATTTGTAGTTCATTCCAAGTCAATCAAAAACACCCAATTCTATTCCTTCTTTAGGGCAGCCGAAATCCATGGGGTGCATACACTCAACTTTTATTCATTTAAGTTACAAAATCTCACCTATTTCAAGTCACTATCATGGATTAAAAGAGGTTTATGTATAAATATGCACTAACCTCTTGTAGGCAGATTTTTCCAAGCCCCAAAATTCACTTTCTTTCTTCTTCTTGGCTGCCAAAAGGTTTTGCAAGGTGCAAGGACAAATTTTAGTGAAAGGTCTCTAGGGTTTTAGGGTGAAATGAAGAGGAAATGGAGCTTGATAGTGTGTTAATGGAGGGTTAGGGCAAACCATGGGTTTCAGCTGGTTTGGGGAGGAGGGTGATGGCTGTTTGCTTTTTTAATTTTTTTAGTCTTTGTTTGTCTCTTTTATTAGTTAAGTAAATGGTTGGTTAAATGTGATTGGTGGGAAACTCTTAGATGACATCATATGATGTCAAAATTGACATTTATTCTCATTTTTCTTTTCTCTTCTTCTCTACTCATTTTCACTTTAATTTTTAGTAATTTTTATTCATATTTTATGCCATATTAATTATTTACTCAACTGGACAAGTCGGCCAAAAATCACCTCCGAATGCGAAATGACCAAAATGCCCTCCGTTTGGCTTAACGGGTCAAAATTGTCTGTACCGATTGAAAATTTTTTCTAGGTATTTTCTTGGAATTCTAATGCCATGGGAACCTCAATAACCCTTCTCTGGGGTCCCATAAATTATTTTATAATTTTTCCCCCGAGTCTAGGGCTCCTCGTTGCGAGAACCGCAACTTCCCTCTGGTTACCCATCGCTAGGGCACCGGCTCGTTTAACTTGGTTGTATTTTATTTCTAAAATTTTTACCAAATTTTTCTTATTAATATTTGAGTTAATTATGGTCCCTCACTTTAGTTTAAATATTTTTCCGAACATTCTAGCTGTCCGGACCGACACTGGTCACCGGAACAGCAGGATGTACGGAGTAGTTACCGGGAGGGTGTTACAAATTATTCCAATTTTCATTTACACCTTTTTTTTTTTTTATCTATCGATATTCTATAGCTTATTTTTCACTGATTTACAATCATTACTTCCTCTTGTATTGAACTATAACCTATCCTTTAATATCCTATGAAGGAAGCATACAGAACTATCCTTTGTCTCTTGTCCTATACCAATCATAATCTATTCATTATGGTCCGCACAATAGAATTGTGCTCTTTTTAAGAAATACCTAGCCAATTATTCTTATCTTATCCTTGTCTTAATTAGAACATCATTTTACAAGCTATGATGATCATCCATAGCATCCTGCCCCAATTCCGGGGAATAAAATTTTTCTTTGTGCATTACTATTATACTATTATAATACGGTTTTTCGCTAGACTTTAGGTGAAAAATTCATAACAATACCAAAATAATTGTAAATACCATATCCAAGATTGGATGACCTTGCACTATCAATGTTATCTTTAATTTATGACTATACCGAAATCTTTAGTCTTATATCAATTCCTGACGTATCATAGTTCGGGTTAGATAACTGAGTTAATGACTCTAGCTTTCTTAACTATAACCTCTCAATATTCTAACTTTAGAGTTTTAAATCCCTACGTAGGAATTTCAAACTCATTTCCAATAAGAAAACTCTATCTTGTCATAACTATACCAAAACAGATGCTGTTTGCAACTATTCATATCTTAGTACACTATCGAGTAGTACGTAGCTCTACATAATAATCCTAAGTCAGTACTGTAATCTGCAACTTACAGTACAAACATTAAGAACATTGCATAGTTACTATGATACATTTTAATAGATCAAACTTTCCTACATTTTATTATTTTCGAATTCACTGATATCCAAAACTTATTCTGATTACCATATCCATTGACAATTACTAGCAGTAATATATTTACCCTCATCTAGAGTAATTCTATTACTGTAACTTACTTTTAGGTCCTCTTGCCTTACATTAAATAGGCTCACCAATTAGCTTTATAAATTATTGTATGCTAGCAAATACTTTTCACTGACAAACTTTTCCAAAACTAATTTCACTTATTATCATAGTTGCTATCCTAAAGAACTATTCACTAATGCATCAAAATTTATTTCCATGTAAAGGAATAGTAACAGAACATATAATTCTAATACTAACATACAAATAAGTAGTGCTGGGATCAAATAATAAATAATTATTTCCTTTAAAAATTAAAAACTTGCCCACAGCTACATCCAAAATTTTTGTTCTTTCTCCTTGGCGCATAGTGGGCTCTCTGACTGATGCGCTACTATATTCAGGTTGATTCATTGTGTTATGATTGTGAGGAGTACTAACTCTATTTCTATCTTGGCCCTGACCAATTGTCTGTGAACTTCGGAGAGGAGGTCGATGTGCTCCAGTACAATCTCTAGCAAAATGTCCAAGCTTTCCATAATTGTAGCAGGCTCTAATAGCTTTATGAAAAATACCCCCATGTAGTTTACTACAAGAGTTGTAAATGCGAGGAGGATATAAACTTCTAGTTGTTCGACGACTGGACCTTGGTGGCTTATGTTCTGATGATTCGCCTCTGTCATATCCCTGAGCTAGGAGTTTCTCAAATTCTTTTCTCTTCCTTAAATTACTATTCAAGCTCTGACCTATAGGTTTCTCCCTCTTCTCTATTTCATGTTGCCCATGTGGGGGTTGGGTCTGTACTTGGGCTTGAGCTGACAGACTATCAGCCATTTGTTGAAAGAAAGTGGCCATTTGCTAGGCCATTTATGCAGTAATTTGTACCGGTAGAACTGGTACAGTTGGACCTTCAACACTCTGAGAAGCTGAGGCCTCCCCTTGTGCCTCAATTGTAACCAGTCGTTCTATTATTTTATCTTCCTCTTCCATTTCTATTCACAAAATCTTCTTTTCATGGGACAACCTACACAAGGAGATTGTACTATATGTATCAAATATTTGAGCAGTTGTATATACCGATAAAATATTTCAAATTCAAAGTTTAAAATTTACTTTAAAACCATTGCTTTGATACCACTAAACATGTCACACCTGACTCCTCGTAAGGCATAACATGTTCCCGTAATACACCTAATGGATTACCATACTTCGCTTACCGGTAACCCATTAAATATACTCCAAGGGATTTTAAAACAATTTTCGATCATTTTTATAGTAGTGGGAATGTTGAATATTTATCAAAAGCCTTTAATTGAAATGTTGGTCATGGATCAAATCCTCGATTAAAATCTGGTGTTATAAATTTTTTTCAAAATTTAGCAGAGTGCCGGCTATATTTTGAGAAAATAGTTATCCAAAACCTGCAAAGAAACACACTCCCAATATTTTTACTCGACCACAACTCCAATAAAATTCATTTCTCTACACAATTCAATCCCAATAATGAATAAATCATTTACAGCAATCAACTCAGCACATTTTTAAACCAACACTGAACATCTCATTTTAGAAAAGGAAATAATTTATCATTTACAAAATACAAAAATTCAATTATTTACATTAATTACAAAACTCAGAAATAAATTTGAATATTATAATAATTTATATTTTAATTACATACCCAAAATAATATCACAAAAATTCTTGTACAACTGCTCAAATAAATTACATACATATAATTAGATGCATACATCAAAATCTATGTACAAGGGTGTACCTATGACATGCCTGGAGCTAATCCAAATGTGTCTTCAAGGCGTAGCTACAGGAAATCTCACTCGGCTGCTTTATCTTTATTTTCACCTGCAACAGCATACAAAACTATCACTGAGTGGTAACCTCAGTGGTACACAACTATAATTTAAAATGTAATACAATATACATTGACGAAATTATAACAAACAATTTGAAAATCTTGAAATTCATTAAAACTCCAAAAGTCAAAATATTCATTGCCAATAATATAAATCATTTGTTTAAACAACCTTGATCAATAAATTCAATTTATCAAATCATAACTGAACCTTTAAAGCAATTCGAGTAATTTATGGAAATAGATATTAATTCCAATCAAATTAAGCATGCTCAAATCTCATTTAAAATCATAATTCTTTACTATTTAAAAACTATTCTTTATCTCACTAACAATGCAAGACTAATCCGTAAGGCCCATCTTCAGAGCGATTCTAACTCCCTATGGTCGGGAAGGTCGAATCATTGTACACATTACATACCACAATAATGTAACTTCTGAAAGGGCCAATGAAAAACTTAGATCTAACCTCTAATAAGAGGAAAGTCTAAGCATGTGCACGTACCATGGTAATCAAAACAAAGCTAACACCATTGTCTCCTCAATAAATGAGAGAGATGGGTAATAACCTAGTCAAACATCTATAGTTAGATATAAAAAAATATTATGAATCTCTTTGTCCT
Source organism: Hevea brasiliensis (assembly GCF_030052815.1). NCBI lineage: Eukaryota > Viridiplantae > Streptophyta > Magnoliopsida > Malpighiales > Euphorbiaceae > Hevea > Hevea brasiliensis. The sequence goes on along the minus strand of NC_079503.1, from coordinate 50,177,793 downwards.
TTTTATGAGCATAAATCACAATATAATTCAATTCAATGTCAATTCTAATATCCAATAATTTTTATGCTCATCATAATTCAAAACATATTTTATCACAATTTTTCCAAAACTAATTTATTCAATCCACTACAATGTTTAATAATTGTTGAAATCATTTCACAAAACTAAATTCAAGCATACTATAACAATTTCAATAATCATTGAAATAAATCTAATACTTGATTAATATAATACATAAGGAAAATAACGTCATTTAATCATATAAAATATTCAGAATAAAATCAATTAAAAACTAGTTGTGCACAAACCTCTTTATCGACTAGTTTACTCAAATTTTTTATTTTTCCTCGAAGATCCCTTTTCAGTGTCTTTTTCAACTGAAACACACAATTTACAGTGTTTTAGTACCATATCTCATAATTAATCCATCAATTTATTTCATGCCTACTTAATTGTAGCCTTAAATTTACTTAAAATGGTATCCTTTGAATTTTACATTTTGGGTTACTATTCATTACACTATTTAAGTCAAAATATTGACTTTTTCTTACTAAATAGGTTTATTAATTCTAATTGCACTCATATACCACATTTTGGGCATCAATTTTGTTAGCATTGATTGTCAATTAAATTTCCAAATTACCTAAGTAAAATCTCAAAAATTCAGTTTTGGGTCACAAGTTTCTACTATTCTATTAGTCTATCTACAGGGGAATTTTGGCTAAATGTCCTTCACCAAAGTTGTTCCTTATTGTCTTAGCTTTAATTCCCTTTTTGAATCACTCCATTTGGAGTTTTGTAGCTCAAGTTATGCCTATTTATCTAAGGCTAGCTGGATTTGTTCAAACCAAAAAATTCTGGGCACTTTCTTAGTTCTGGCAGTTTTGGTATACTGACTACAGCTCACTGTTTGGATGGGTTATGGTCAGAATTTAGGTTTACGTTCTTCATAAAAGTTATATTGCTATGTCTCAGCTTTCCATCAGTATAAAATTCAGGTCATTTGGACCTTCCTAGACCAAGTTATGGCCATATGAACATATAATATTTACATGGTCAGTTTTATACAAGGCAGTGTGCCTAAATCCGAATTTGATGTAACTTTTCACTAACTTAATGTCACTTTCAGGTCAGGTTTTCTACACAAAAATTGTGGCATTATGTGTCTACTTTCATATCCAATTGGCTTCACACCAATTAGGGTGGCAAAATTATAGTTTTGGTCCTTAAAATGGACCAAGGTCAAACTGCGCAATTTGGGACAGCATCACATTCCATTTCCAATCCAATTCCAAACATTCAAACACATACCAATTGACTCCAATTAACCATTTTAAACCTCACTTAGGTCAAAGTACATCAATTTACCAAATTCTCAAAATTTCCCCCCAAAACCCTAAGGGTCAAGAACCCTAATTATGCCATTGTCATAATTCATGGAATGAAAGTGTATAAACCTCTTTTACATACTCAATCAAGCTTAAGAACACTTTTAATTCCAACAAATTCCATCAAACCCTAAGTATACTCAAGGTGACCGAAATTTATGGATTTCATGTATGCATGAATTTTTCAATTTCTCATGTAAATTCCTACTCATTCAACTTCATCTCCATGCATAATACTCAATTTAAAAGAGAAAATGGACTTACCTAATTTTATGAATTTCTACTTCTCCAATTCTTCAAATTTCCTTTTCTTTTTTTCACATCAATCTTCAAATCAAAGCTCAAGGGTAATTTTTTCTTAAGGGAGTTGTGAAATTAATGGGATTTTTTTAGGGTTGTGAAAGCTTAGGTGAACTTTCATGGAGGAGGAAGAAGGAAAGAATGAAAGAGATGAGAGAGAGAGGGGCTCACAGCAATAAGGAAGAAGAAACTAAAAAAAAAATTTGTCTTTTTTTTTTCTTTATTTATTTGACTTTTTATTTGTGTAATTATCCCCCAAAATTAATTAATTTTAATTAAAGTTTAATTATATCATGCATGATGTCACTTGTATGATGTCATTAATCTCTTATTTTATTTTATTTTCTTTTCTTTTCCTTTCTTATTCCCCATTTCTTCAATTTAATTATATATTTCAAAATTTTCATTTCTCAGATTTTATTTATCACACCTTATCCCTCTGTAAGGCATAACATGATCCCGTAGTATACCTAATGAATTATCAAACTTCGTCCATTAAATAAACTACAATGAATTTTAAACCTTTTCTTATTTCTTTTTACAGTGGTGAGCACTTTTGATAGGTGTTAAATTTTTTTTTTTTTAACTGAAGTGAAACCAAATAACAAATCTGAAGTATCAATAATTTATATAAAAATTTCGGCAGATTGCCGTCTATATTTGGAGCAAAACAATTTTTCAAAAACCTATAAAAAGCACTTCCAATATATTTGTTCAATCGCAAACTCCAATATGGCTGAACTCAAATCAGTGTCCTCAAACTCAATTCAATATCATTTTTAGCAATTCCAAATATAAAGTGCAAAATAAATGAGTATTTCAAAAGCTGAAATAAGAGAATTGTAATACAATATTTTAACAAGCCAAAATAATTTACAACTTTATTTTACAACTGTTCAAGACCAAGTACAATATATACATACAGTTCACATACATTACAATAATATTTACAAGTAAGTGGTATACTCAATATACCTGACAAAATCTCAATGTGAAGTCACAAGCAGCCTACTCTGCTACTTTATCTGTCTGTTTACCTGCGACAACAATAAAAAAGCTATCGCTGAGTAAAATTTACTCAGTGGTGCACAATAACAATTTAAAATGTGGTATATAAAACATTTATTGACAATTTACAATTCAAATAATTCACAATTTCATGTCACAATTTTCAAAGCTCATATAACACAAATTTGATCAAACAATTGAATAATACAGTATTGCCAATCATTAACACAACTTAGGTCATGACACAAATTTTCTGAACATGCCATGTTATACACCACGACAAGGCATACTCACCCCACTAATCGAAATTAATGAGGGAGGTGGCTAGCTAGATAATGAGTACTCATCCATACTCACCTCAGATTGGCAAGTCAAAGAGGGAGGAACATAGTCATACTCACCCCATAAATGGAGGAGGAACATAGTAATATCGCTATGCCAAGTGTGAATCAAAACAATTCCAAATCACAACATTTAAATGTTTCATACAAACCATAAATCACATTTCATCTCAAAATTTCCATTTGCAAAGTAGGCAACACAATAATTTTCAAATAAAATTTCCAAAGCCAAAACAATAAAAAATTATTCATAACTCATTTCTCCAAATAAATTTTCTAGTAAAAGTAGTGAATATAAAAGTATTATGCACAAACCTGATTTGAGTGTGACACCCCTTACCCGTGTACAGTATACCCGAGTAAGTAATGCCACACGGTGTACCGGCACACTCTAATATTCCTCAATTAATTTATATCATGCTTTTGCATATAATTTATGAAATACAATTTATTTAAACCATTTATCAAAAGTATCATTCATTTAAGGTTCCGAAAAATTTAAAGAAAATCCGGCGGAGTACCGGCTAAAAATGGAGAAAACCGTTCTTCGGAACCTGTTAAAAACACTTCCAATATTTTTATTCCATCATCTCAAACTCCAATATCCAAAATGTCAACAATATTTCTCAATAGCAAATTCTCAATAATCTTTTCATTTCACAAACATCCATTTCTCATATACAAGCGATAAATACATGCTCAAATTTTGCATTCATAGTCATAACTTTCATTATTGACATGGACATAAAAATATATTACATGAGTTCAAATACATATGAAAAAGTAAAAATCTGCTACAAAATATCAAAATGACAAAATGACACCTAGTGCCCTACCAATGCACTGCAGGTAGTGAGGTGACACGGACACTGCTTGAAGCTGCAGGATGGACTCACCCGATGCGTGGTCTACTGGGCTCACGATCAGGATCTCCAGTACCTACGCGTGGCAAAAGCAACGCGCTAAGCAATAATGCTTAGTGGTGCAATAATAAAATAACAAGAAATAACAGATATAAATATGTATTGCATGTACATGTTTTGTTTGTCATGTATTTGTATATCCATTCATTTATTTCTTCTACATTGCTCATTTTCATTCATTTGGTTGCCCAAGTAACCTACACTAGATGACTGGACTGGATAACGGGTAAACTGGCACTGGGTATCTAGTACCTCGGGCCGTCACACCATCGGTCGCATATGCATCACCCGGTGTGCAACAGAACAGCTACCAAGCTGTAAATAATCTCAGGCACAAGGCCAAGTCTCAATGCAAAGTCAGAATGGCTAAAAGCCATGAAATCACAGAATGGCATTTTTGCCATGTGCAGTACTGCTAACTGAACCCTATTGGCATGCCAAACTATCCAAACCAATCTTGTTAGGTATACTAGGGCATTTGAAACTTTTAAATTCTTCAATTTGTGAATTTCAAATTTTTGGTGTCACTATTCATCATTGGTCAACAAAAATGTTGAATTTTAGAATAAAAATGTGTACATTGACTTTGGCACTCCCAACATACCACATTTGGTGTTTAAAACTTGTTGGCATTAAGTGTTAATACCATTCCAAAGTGTAACTCAACACAAGCAGAATTTTTAGTTTTGGTGAGTCAACTTCATTGTTCCATTGGACACTGTTACTATAGGAATTTGAAGAAATGTAAAACATGAAAGTTGTTCCTTATGTTGTCTAGTTGAATTTCATTTTTTAAATCACTCCATTTGGAGTTTTGTAGCTCTAGATATGGTCCAAAGACCCAAGCTGGCCGAATGTGCATTCTGCAGAAAATTACCATATCTACAGTGCATGAACAGTAACTAGAGTCACTTGGTTGGATGGGTTCTGGCCATAATTTGGGGTAGGTTCCTTCATGAAAGTTGTTTATCTATGTCTTAACTTGGTTCTGTAAAAATTTCAGGTCAATTGACCAAATCTACAGTGAGTTATGGCCAAATGAACAGTTACTATTCATTTGGCCAATTCTGCAGAATCAGTTTCAGGGTTCCGGATTGGGGCCAAGTTTTGGTCCTCTTGCTTTGGTCCTTTGGGCATGGTTTCTTCAGCAAAAATGTGCCATTATAAACCGAGTTTAATGTCCAATTGGCCAAACACCAATTGGACTAACATGGCCAACGTTATGGCTGTATAATTGGACTGAAATTTCAGTCCATTTGCTGCTGTCATAGGGCAGCTCCCACCTTGACTTTGCCACTCCATTTTTAAGTTCAAATTGTGGTCAACATACCTCAAATGGTCACTTATTGACCATTAGAGTGTCCTTTAATAGTTTGGTAAGCCAAGTCAATTTTTCATGCCTCAAAACCCTAATGTCCAATGCAATTTACCCATAAACCTCACTTGGCACCCTAGTTCAACATCTATGTAGATATATAGCTTAAACATAACCTCCAATTCATGATAAGTCCATTAAAAACATCCAAAACCATCCCTCTATTAGGGCTGCCGAATTCTTTGGTGGAGATACACATTGAATTTGTTTCATTATTTCACAATTTCTAATTCATTACAAGCCTAAATCATGGAATTAATGTATTTTAACTACATATATGCACTAACCTTGTTTGGGCAGAATTTCCAAAGCCCTAAACTTCAATTTCTTTCTCCTTCTTGGCTGCCAAGAGCTTCTCCAAGTGATATGGTCAAGGTTTAATGAAAGGGTTTAGGGTTTAGTGGTGGAAACAAAGGAGAAATGGAGCTTTTGATGGCACATCAATGGAGGGAGAAGAAGAAGAATTTTCGGCTGGTGAAGGGGGAGAGGGATGGCTGCTGCATTTTGTGTTATTTTGGTCTTTATTTGCCTTTTTATTTGTTAGTCAATGGATGGTTAAATTTTGATTGGTCAAACTTTTCTTAATGACATCACCATAATGTCATAATTAAGCTTTTTCTTCATTTTCTTTCCTTTTCTCCACTACTCATTTTCAATTTGATTTCTAGTAATGTTTATTCATATTTTATGTCATATTAATTATTTACTCAACTGGACAAGTCGGCCAAAAATCACCTCGGAAGGCGAAATGACCAAAATGCCCTCCATTTGGCTTAACGGGTCAAAATCGTCTGTACCGATTGAAAAATTTTTCTAGGTATTTTCTTGGCATTCTAATGCCATGGGAACCTCAATTACCCTTCTCTGGAGTCCCAAAAATTATTTTATAATTTTTCCACCGGGTCTAGGGATCATCGTTGCGAGAACCGAAACTACCCTCCGTTTACCCATCGCTTGGGCACCTACTGCTTTTTGCTTGGTTGTATTTTATTTCTAAAATTTTTACTAAGTGTTTCTTATTAATATTTGAGTTAATTATGGTTCTGACTTTAGTTTAAATATTTTTCCTGACGTTCTAGGTTCGACCGACACCTGGCCACGAATAAAGAGAGGGATGTACTGAGTGGTTAATGGAGGGTGTTACATTGAGTCTCTTCTAGGCTTTGACTCAATATTCCTTATGCTTTTCAATATCCTTTTCAATTGAAACACACAATTTAAAGTGTTTCAGTACTCAGTTAAATTGTTTATAACAATAAAATCCAATATCTAAATTTTCTTCGTACTATTCCCTTCAATTCATTTCATTAGTCAACTTATAATATTGATCATTAATACACACTAGGTGAATTAATTTTAATGTTCCCAATTTGTCACATTTTATAGTCTCTAAGTGTTGGTATATATTACCAATTTCATTTTAAAGTTTATTGCATTTTATTGTCATTTTCTAGATTTTATGGCCAATATTTACTATCTATTGGACAAAGCTACAGTATAAATTTTACAGATTTCTCTTCATTAAATTGTTTCTCATTATGTCTTCTTTAATTTCCTTTTTGAATCACTCCATTTGGAGTTGTATAGCTTAAGTTATGGTCAATTAACCATAACTAGGTCAAATCTAAATTTTAGTTTCCTTTTTAGGTATTTTCGGTTCTAATTTTACTAATTTATTTGAACTGTTTGTAATCACATCGAGGCCTAGAATTCTTCATAAGTATTGTTGCCCTATGTCTTAGGGACAACTAGAAATTTTGCTTACCATTTTTCAAGTCTTATAGAATTCTTTATAGATAAATTGTTAACTTGGACTCAAAGGTCCTATATTGGCATAGTCCTCAATTAGGTTAATAGTTTTGACCTTAAATTCTGACCTTATACATTTATAATTTGAAAAAGTTGTCTAAAACAATCTTTTAGGACACTTCTGGTGGGAGATATACTTATTTGAATTTTCTGAATTTTATGGTAAAATGTGCTAATTCCATATTTAGTGTGCGAACTTAATCAAGTTAATTGACCTAGTTTCCTTGATTTTTGGGTTTTGGTAAAATTACCAATATTGTAGATCTATGTCTTATTGAAATTTTGGGACTGATTTCATGTCATTTGGAGTTGTATGGACCAAGTTATGGTCAGTTTATTATTGCTGGTCAAGTTGCACTTATATTGCAAAGTTTAGGTCATTTTTAGGTCACTTCCAATTCTGCCAGGTTTTATACCCAAACTTGTGCAAGCATTTTGACTTATTTATGGTCATTTTTGGGTTTTGTGATCTCTACAAAAGATGTAGCCCTATGTCTAAGCTTTTCAACGGTATAAATTTTAGGTCATTTGGACCTGTTTTGAGTGAGTTATGGCCAAAAGATTGACTACTATTCAAATGGTCAATTTCTGGGTCACCAAGTTTGCAATTCTAGATTAGGTTAGTTTTACTGTCACTTTTCGGACAGAATTTTGGTAGGCTTTCAACATGAAAGTTGGCACATTTTGTGCCTAGTTTCACTTCCAATTAGTCTCATACCAATTGGAGTCACACATTTATGGTTATATGCTCATTTGCATACTGTCCTTAAATATATTGCTTAAACATCTATCAATTGCACATTTACCTTGCTATAAGTTCACTTCTCTACCCAATTCTGATTTGGTACATTACCACATTCATTAATCACTTTACATTATAGTCACTTTGGGTAGAATATAACCAATTGACAATGCAACAATTACACTTCCAATTCACAATATCCAATTCTAAACAATATATACACATAACACTCCTAACCATTACATATAACTTCCATCATCAATTATACATACTGCCCCTACATCATCACCACCAGAATTCATCAATAAGTTTCATGATATCATACATAAATTCATGAGTTTAAAGGCTGCCCAAAAATGGCAGTTTACTACGATATTGAATTTCCCTTTCAAACCCTTAATTTGAATTGCTCAATTCACACATACACATCAAATACATTGGCTAAAACATCTTATAACCTTAATCAACATGATTTCCCATCAATTACATGTAAAAGCAAGCTAAACACTTTGAACTTCCATGGTTGCCGAAAATTACACCCAACAATTACTCAAGTAATTCTTTCAATTTTTCAACCAAAATACTATCCACAACCTCAACACAAGTTTTAATTAAGCAAGGGAAGAAAATGGAGACTTACCTCTTGTTAGAGCTTACTAAAACTTCTTCAAATCCTTCCCTTTTTACTCCCAATATGCTGCCCAAGATGTTTAGTCTAACTTTAGTAAAGAAATCTACAAAGAAAATGGCTAAGAATAGAGTGCATGAAGGTTGAGTGAGGTTTGGCTATGGAGTTTTAATGGTGGTTCGCTTTGGCTGGTTGTTGAGAGGCTGAAGATGAGATTATTTTCTGTCCAAGAAGGCTTATATATGGCCACTTAAGCATGGTTAGTGGAGCACTAACCTTAAATACATTGCCTAAACATCTATCAATTGCACATTTACCTTGCTATAAGTCCATTTCTCTACCCAATTCTAATTTGGTACATTACCACATTCATCAATCACTTTACATTATAGTCACTTTATGTCATACCTTATCCCTCTATAAGGCATAACATGATCCCGTAGAATACCTAATGAACTACCGAACTTCACCCACCGATAACTCATTAAGTATCCTATAAGGGATTTTAAAACAATTTTCTTACTTTTTATAAGTGGTGAGCATTTCTAAATAGATATTAAAACATTTAATTAAAGTTGGAAACTAGTTAAAATTTTTGGCCCATTTTATTTTTTCGCAAATTTTATAAAAATTTCGGTAGAGTGCCGTCTGTATTTTGAGAAAATAGTTCTTCAAATTCCTGTAAAAAGCACTTCCAATTATTTATTTCAACCACTTCTTCAAATTCACAATCAATCTCAACCAATTTCTCAAGTTTCAAAATTCAACAATCCTCATTTCTCAATTTTCAAAAATTCAGTAATCATCAAGATATTGTCAATCAATTTCATTCATTCATATTTCATTAAAGATAAACAATTTATATATACATCATACTAAAAATTTACATTAAAAGAAATTCAAACTAAATTTTATTACAAACTTTATACAAACTTTGTACAAGCTGCTCAAGACCAATTTTACATGTCTATACAATTACGTACATTACATATATCAAAATAAATATTTACAGTCAAGGTATAACTTATACCCGATATAACTTCAAGGTAAGTCGTTCCACAATCCTCAGCAGCTCACTCTGTTGCTCCTCTAGTCTCTAAATCTGCGATAGCAATAACAACCATCACTGAGTACTAGGACTTAGTGGTGCACAACATACTAAAATAATCTTTATACAGAATTTAAATCACATTTATTCAAAAATTGGACTGAGCATGAGAGTTAAACACGAAACATGAATTATGAGATTTTAATCCAAATAATTTCATTTTGAAGTGTCAAAACCAATTTCATAAAACCCACAGTTATATCATGCCATTCAAAACAAATATAATCTCAATAGTCAGAGGCTAAGGAGAAGTCACATCACAACGCTAGCTAGCTCAAATATATGGATATCCATTCAATTTCTTCTTCTACTGGCACACACCTCAACACTTCAGCTAGAGAAGGAATCAAAATTCGAAATTGATTACCCCCACTAATCATGCTAGTGAGGTGTTCAAATATATGGTCATGACACTGTGGTTTTAAAACTTATCTTAACAATTTACTAAACATTGCCATTTCAAATATACATAAATAACTTTCAACAATTTAAATCAAAAGCATAATAAATATTTCATCACAATGATGTCACAATTCAATATTTCAAATTATTCAAAACAATATGCAAAAGAAAATTTATAGAAATTCTACGTTGTGCACAAACCTTAAGCGAGTTGCCTCTTGGCCTTGACTCGATTCCTCGGGTTCCCTGCTGGTGTTCTTTTTCACTGAAACACAAAGTTTCACAGTGTTTCAGTACCATAACTTAGTATAAATCTAAAAATAAATTTAAATTCACTTTTACCTAGCTCTAATGTACTAAACTTCACGTTCTTTAAATTTTGTGTTTCGAGGTTACTATTCACTACACTATTCAAGTCAATTTATTGACTTTCTAAGGCTTAATAGGTATGGGAATTCTAACTTCACCCACATACCACATTTTGGTCACCAAATTTGTTAGTTTTGGTTGTTTGCTCAAATTCTAAGTCTTTTAGGCAAATTTGCAAATTTTCAGTTTTGGTGTTTTAAGTTGCACTGTTCCATTAGTCATTCTTCTGTTAGAATTTGGCAAAACTTCCTTCATAGAAAATGTTTCCTATTATCTTAACTTTATTATTCTTTTTGGATCACTCCAATTGGAGTTTTGTAGCTCAAGTTATAGCCATTTGAATCATGGCAGCCGGATTGGACTTAACCCAGATTTCTGGGCAAATTCTGGTTCTAACAGTTTTAGGTTACCAAATTTGGGTGGCCAAATGACTTGGTTAATGGCATAATTTTGGTTTGTGTTATTCATGAAAGTTTTAGGTATATACCTCAACTATCCACTGGTAAAATTTCAGGTCATTTAGACCTGCCTAGCTCAAGTTATGGCCAAATGAACAAACACTGTTCATTTGGTCATTTTTGTACAGGTCAGACTGAGAAAATCGGGATTTGGTCAATTTGTTCACTCGGTTTTGGTCACTTTTTGGGCATGATTCCTCAATGAAAATTTTGTCATGTTGTGTCTATTTTCATTCCCAATTGGTCTCATGCCAATTGGACTTGTAAATTTTCAGTTTTGGTCCCTCAAATGGACCTTGGTCCTGCTACCTACAGCATGACCACATTCAATCTGAATTTAATCCCAATTCCAACACTTCCAACACACTTCATTTGGTCACAAATGACCATTTCTCACCTCAAACTAGGTCAAACACATCATTTCACAATTTCTCACATTTTTGCCTCTAAACCGTAGGTGTCCAAAACCCTAACTCCACTAGTAGTTACATTTAACCAAATCTAAGCATATCAACATCACCTCCACATTCATATAAGCTTGCCTACACTTTTAATCCAATCAAATTCATGCAATACCATAGCAAACCCTAGCTGATCAAAATCCATGATTAGTCCTCCAACAATTAATTTCATTTCATTTTAAGTTTATTTCTAAGTTAGTTAAGCTATAAACACAACTAATAAACTAAATTTGCAACTTAAATCACTAACCTCAACTTGGATGCTAAATCTTCAATTTCCTTCTTCTTTTCTTCTTTCTTTTGTGATCAATCTTCTTCTCAAGTGAGGTTAACAAGTTTTAATGGAAGAATTTGGGGCAAGGTAGGGTTAAGTGGGTGTTTACAAGCTTGAACTCAAGCTTTCATGGAGGAAAACAATGGTGGAGCTTAGGGAGATATGGCTGCCGAAACTTTGAGGTAAGAGAAGGGTTATTTTCTTTTTTAATTTTTATGTCTTTTATGGTTACTTTTATGTAATTGAATTAGTCAAATATGGTGGGAAATTTAAAATAAATTTTGACATCATTTTGATGTCATAAAAGTGATGTAGTTAACTTTTTTCTTTTTTTCTTTTTTTTTCATTTATTTTTCCTTAGTTCTTTAATTTAATTTTTTATTCTGAAATTTTCTTTTCTCTAATTTTATTTGACAGTTAGGTCAGGAGTCAGCTCTCAGGGTCAATTGACCAAATTGCCCCTCGCCTGTTCAACCCAGTTTATAAATAATTCAATATCTCTTCTGGCTCCCTGACCTAATTATTTGACTGGCTTAACAATTCTTTTTCGTGATTTTCTCTTTTCCATTGTGTTTGTAATAGTCTTAAGGATCTCAGCGTTACATTTTACGATTCGAAATTTGAGTTTAAATAGACTTCGCAGTCCTTCTTGAGAAAGTCACCCATCGCTGTGATTCTCGGCTCGTTTAACTTCTTAAGTTCTATTTTTCTTATTTATACTTAACTAATTGACAATTACTAATTATTTGTGTTTATGGCTTTTCTAGTTGTCTTAAGTGTGGTTCTAATCCCCTTAATTGTCCGGACCTACTCTGGTCATTGAAACAGTAAAATATACCAGGCTATAGAAATAGGGGTGTTACAATTCTCCCCCCCCCCCTCCCCGCCCCCCTTAAATAAATTTCGTCTTGAAATTTTACCTAGTATTAATTTCTGAACAGCTGTGAGTGCTGTCTCCTCATGTCCTCCTCTCGTTCCCAAGTAGCTTCTTGGCCCGAATGATGGTTCCACATCACTTTCACTAACGGTATTTATTTGTTCCGTAGCTGCTTCACCTCATAAGCCAGAATCTCTATGGTTTCTTCTTCATATGTGAGGTCTGGATTCACTTTAATTTCCTCTATTGGTAGTATATGAGATGGGTCTGATCGATACCTTCTCAACATAGACACATGGAAGATATTATGTATCTTCTCCAACTCTGGAGGTAGTGCCAAACGATATGCCAAAGGACCCACTATTTCTAGAACCTCATATGGCCTAATAAAACGAGGACTCAGTTTCCCCTTTCTGCCGAATCTCATAATTCTCTTCCAAGGGGAAAACTTGAGGAATACTTTCTCACCCACTGCATACTCAATATCTCTTCTCTTTAAATCAATGTAAGACTTCTGACGGTCTGATGCAATCTTAAGTTGATCTCTGATCACCCTGATATTCTCCTCAGTTTGCTGAACAATTTCGGATCCAATCATCTTTCTTTCACCCACGTTATCCCAACACAATGGGGTTCTACATTTTCTACCATACAAAGCTTCATATGAAGGCAACCCAATGCTTGATTGGTAGCTATTGTTGTAAGCAAACTCAATCAAAGGCAAGTGTATGTCCCAACTGCCCTCAAATTCAATCACACAAGCCCGTAGCATGTCCTCCAAGACCTGAATTACCCTTTTAGATTGGCCATCTATTTGTGGGTGGAATGCCGTACTGAAATTCAATCTAGTTCCTAGGGATCTCTGAAGACTACCCCAAAATCTAGAAGTGAACCTAGGATCTCTGTCTGATACGATGGATACTGGCACTCCATGTAGTCTCAAAATCTCATCAATGTACAACTTGGCCAATCTTTCTAAACTGTAGTCCACCCGAACTGGCAGAAAATGGGCAAACTTGGTCAATCTATCAACAATGACCCATACTGCATCATGACTCTTCTGTGTTCTCGGAAGTCCCATCACAAAATCCATCGTTATTCTCTCCCATTTCCATTCTGGTACATAGTGGATGTAACAACCCAGCGGGTACTTGATGCTCTAGCTTCACTTGCTGACATGTTAGGCATTTGGAAACAAACTCTGCCACATCTCTTTTCATACCCATCCACTAGTAATGCTCCTTAAACCCCCTATACATTTTTATGCCACCAGGGTGCATGGCAAAAGGAGACTCATGTGCTTCCTTCAATATAATATGCCTCAAATCAACATCATTAGGAACACATATTCTGCCCTGGTGTAGCAGTAGACCATCTTCTCTGATTGAGAGTTTTGGTTTCTTGCCTTGCCGGACTTCTTCTAATAATTTCTGATACTTCTGGTTATTTTGAGTAGCCATTCTGATCTGATCAATCAACACTGGCTGTACATGCCATGTAACTGCTATCTGCCCATCATCATTAATCTTTAAGCTGGCATGTAATGATCTTAACTCAAGTACCATAGACAAAGGAGTAACCCGTAGACTTGCCATAGTCTTGCGACTTAAGGCATCAGCCACAACATTAGCTTTCCCTGGCTGATAGTCTATCAGACAATCATAGTCTTTCATCAACTCTAACCATCTCCTCTGTCTCAAATTCAACTCTTTCTGGGTGCCCAAATACTTCAAACTCTTATGATCTGTGTAGATGTAACATTTCCCCCCATACAAAAATGCCTTCAGATTTTAAGAGCAAACACAATAGCTGCAAGCTCCAAGTCATGTGTTGGATAGTTCCTCTCATGCGGTTTTAGCTGGCGTGATGCATAGGCAATGACATTTCGACCTTGAATCAATACATAGCCTAACCCATTGTGAGAAGCATCACTATAAAATGTGTATTTTTTACCCGGAGTAGGTAAAGTCAGGATTGGAGCTTCAGTCAAACATTTCTTTAATTCATCGAAACTCTGTTGGCATTTATCCGTCCACTGAAATTTCACATCTTTTCTAAGCAGCTTGGTCAATGGAGATGCCAACATGGAAAATCCCTTCACAAATCGATGATAGTATCCAGCTAAACCTAGAAAACTGTGAATCTCCATGATATTTCTAGGTGGCCTCTAATTAAGGACAGCTTCAATCTTACTTGGATCTACCTTGATGCCCTCTTCTGATACTACATGCCCCAAGAAAGATATTTTTTTCAGCCAAAATTCACATTTCGACAATTTGGTGTATAGCTATTTCTCCCTCAAAGTCTGCAGTATAATCCGCAGATGTCTATCATGCTCTTCTGCACTCCTCGAATAGACCAATATATCATCTATGAATACCACAACAAACTGATCGAGGTATGGTCTGAAGATAGTGTTCATCAGATCCATAAAAGCAGTCGGAGCATTAGTCAACCCGAATGGCATAACCAAGAACTCATAATGGCCATAGCGGGTTCTAAAGGCAGTTTTAGCAATAGTCTGCTCTTGTACTTTCAGCTGATAATAACCTGATCTCAGGTCAATTTTGGAGAACACAGCTGCATCCCTCAACTGATCAAACAAGTCATCAATGCGGGGCAGCGGATATCTATTCTTTATTGTCACCTTATTCAACTGCCGATAATCAATACACAAGCGGAGAGTGCCATCCTTCTTCTTTACAAACAACACCGGCGCTCCCCAAGGTGACACACTAAGGTGGATAAAGCCCTTGTCAAGCAGCTCTTGCAATTGCACTTTCAACTCTTTCAATTCTGCAGGTGCCATTCTATATGGTGTTATAGAGATTGGATCTACATCAGGCATAACATCAATTTCAAACTGCACCTCTCTTTTTGGAGGTAATCTTGGTAATTCATCAGGAAACACATCCGGAAAGTCACATACCTTAGGGATGTCCCTCAGTGCTGGACTACCCACTTGGGTGTCTATCACATGTGCCAAGTATGCTTCACACCCCTTTTTGATCATTCTTCTGGCTAGTGCAGCCGAAATGATGTTTGATGGCAGTAAATACCTCTCCCCATGTATTACCACATCACCATACAGAGGGAGACATAAAGTGACTGTCTTCAGTCTACAGTTAATCATGGCGTGATGCCTGGCTAACCAATCCATACCCAAGATGATATCATACTCTCTGAAGGGTATTTCATTCAAATCTAACAGAAAAACATGTCCTTGGATCACTAAAGGACAGTCCCTATAAATTCTATTGACCCGGACCTCTTGTCCTAACGGACTAGTTACTAGCACTTCAAAACCCATTTGGACACATGGAACAGCAAGTGAACTGACTATGCTAGCACTAACATATGAATGGGTTGAACTCAGAAAACACAAATACTTCTTGATCAGAGATAAAAAAATGTACCGGCTACAACATCAGAAGTCTCAGCCTCTTCTCGTTGTCTCATCATGTAAACTCTGGCTGAAGCACTTCCTTGTGCTGACTGACCAACCATACCCTGACTACCAGAAGCAGTGCCTCTACCTCTGCCTCTTCCTCTGCCAACAGGTTGTGAACTTCTGAAAGCAGGACTCTGAATAGATCCTTCTGCCGTCGTAGGAGCTGGACCATATCTCGGAGCACTAGTGCAGTCTTTAGCAAGATGGCCCTTGCCTCTACAGTTAAAATAGTCTCCAGTGGCCCAATAGCATTCTCCCGCATGAATCTTGCCACAAGTCTCATGGGGGTAGGTAAGATATGAACCACTACTCGACTGTTGACCAGACCTAGGGGGTCTCTGTCCAGAGAATCTGCCTCTTCCAAATCTTCCACCTCTACCTCTACTAGGTCCACCAAATTTCTTCTTCTTTCTAGAGGTACCACCAGAACTTGGCTCTACTGACTTTTTCCCCTTATCTTTTTCTGATTTCTCAGCTTTCTCTGATTTTTCTTTTACTGGGGTCGCTTCTGATTCAATTCTCTCCAACTCAAGTGCTTGAGACATGAGTTTTGAAAAATTGCTGTGTCTGAATCCCACTACTTGCATCCTCAAATTGGGCTTCAAACCAGTCTCAAATCTCTTGCACCTTTCCTTGCTGGTAGAAAGGAGACTCCCAGCATAATAGCTTAAGCGGGAGAACTCCCTCTCATATTCTGCCACTGATTTACTCCCTTGCTTCAGACTCAAAAATTCTTGCAACTTTTGATCCACATATGCGTCTGGGACATATTTTTGTCTCAATTCTCTGATGAAGTCATCCCAGGTCAGTACTGGTAGTTCAACTAAGCTGTGAGGGATGGTCTTCCACCAATCATATGCATCCCCTTGCAGTAGTGACACGGAATATTCAAACTTCAGTTCATCTTGGCAATGCAGCTTCTTGAACACTCTGTCCATTCTTTCAAGCCATTGCTTTGCCTCAAGCGGGTCTACTGTACCCTTAAATTCAGTAGCTCCATACTTCAATAACTTGTCATACTGTCTGGCTGGAGGTAGTGGTTGTACTACAGGTGTCTGTGGTAGAGCTTGAGCAGGCATACCCCCAGCCATTTGTTGAAACATCGTAGCCATCTGCTGTGCAAACTGTGCAGGAAACTGTGGCATTTGTGGGGCTGGTGCTATTGATCCACTGACATTTTGTAAAGTTGGGGCTTCCCCTCGTGCCTCAGCTTCAACAGATTGCTCAACTGAGCGATCCCCTACTTCCATTTCAGTCTGAAGTTAGGGTATCTCCTGAACAAATAACACAAGGAGATTTTCCTCCGTTAGTTCATATTTATGATGTAATGCAATGTATGTAACAAATATGGACATTGAGTAGTTGTACTTAACAAGGAAAGACACAAATTCTCAAGGTAAAACATACTTAAAAAATTTTGCTCTGATACCACTAAAACATGTCACACCTTACCCCTCTCTAAGGCATAACATGATCCCGTAGAATACCTAATAAACTAGCGAACTTCACCTACCGATAACTCATTAAGTACCCTACAAGGGATTTTAAAACAATTTTCTTACTTTTTATAAGTGGTGAGCATTTCTAAATAGATATTAAAACATTTAATTAAAGTTGGAAACTAGTTAAAATTTTTTGCCCATTTTATTTTTTCGCAAATTTTGTAAAAATTTCGACAGAGTGCCGTCTGTATTTTGAGAAAACAGTACTTCAAATTCCTGTAAAAAGCACTTCCAATTATTTATTTTAACCACTTCTTCAAATTCACAATCAATCTCAACCAATTTCTCAAGTTTCAAAATTCAACAATCCTCATTTCTCAACTTCCAAAAATTCAATAATCATCAAGATATTGTCAATCAATTTCATTCATTCATATTTCATTAAAGATAAACAATTTATATATACATCATACTAAAAATTTACATTAAAAGAAATTCAAACTAAATTTTATTACAAACTTTATACAAACTTTGTACAAGTTGCTCAAGACCAATTTTTTGCCTCTAAACCCTAGGGGTCCAAAACCCTAACTCCACTAGTAGTTACATTTAACCAAATCTAAGCATATCAACATCACCTCCACATTCATATAAGCTTGCCTACACTTTTAATCCAATCAAATTCATGCAATACCATAGCAAACGCTAGCTGACCAAAATCCATGATTAGTCCTCCAATAATTAATTTGATTTCATTTTAAGTTTATTTCTAAGTTAGTTAAGCTATAAACACAACTAATAAACTAAATTTGCAACTTAAATCACTAACCTCAACTTGGATGCTAAATCTTCAATTTCCTTCTTCTTTTCTTCTTTCTTTTGTGATCAATCTTCTTCTCAAGTGAGGTTAACAAGTTTTAATGGAAGAATTTGGGGCAAGGTAGGGTTAAGTGGGTGTTTACAAGCTTGAACTCAAGCTTTCATGGAGGAAAACAATGGTGGAGCTTAGGGAGATATGGCTGCCGAAACTTTGAGGTAAGAGAAGGGTTATTTTCTTTTTTAATTTTTATGTCTTTTATGGTTACTTTTATGTAATTGAATTAGTCAAATATGGTGGGAAATTAAAAATCAATTTTGACATCATTTTGATGTCATAAAAGTGATGTAGTTAACTTTTTTCTTTTTTTCTTTTTTTTTCATTTATTTTTCCTTAGTTCTTTAATTTAATTTTTGATTCCCAAATTTTCTTTTCTCTAATTTTATTTGACAGTTAGGTCAGGAGTCAGCTCTCGAGGTCAATTGGCCAAATTGCCCCTCGCCGGTTCAACCCAGTCTACAAATAATTTAATATCTCTTCTGGCTCCCTGACCTAATTATTTAATTGGCTTAACAATTCTTTTTCGTGATTTTCTCTTTTTCACTGTGTTTGTAATAGTCTTAAGGATCGCAGCGTCACATTTTACGGTTCAAAATTTGAGTTTAAATAGACTCCGTAGTTGTCACACCATACCCCTCTGTAAGGCATAACATGATCCCGTAGTATACCTAATGAATTACCAACTTCGTCTACTGATAACCCATTAAATACACTACAAGGGATTTTAAAACTTTTCTTACTTCTTTTACAGTGGTGAGCACTATTTACAGGTGTTAAAAACCTTTTTGAACTGAAGTGAATTAGCTAACACATTTAGACTATTAGTAATTTCTGTAAAAATTTTGGCAGAGTACCCTTTGTAATTTGGATAAAACAATTCTTCAAAAACCTATAGAAAACACTTCAATATTTTTCTCTATCTCAAACTCCAACATAATTCAACACAAATCCACAATAATTTTTCAAAGACTGAGATACAAGAAATATAATATAATTTTTACAAGTCAAAATAACTCATAATTTATTTTACAACTTCAATGTACAATTTTAATTTACAACTGCTTAAAACTAAGAACAAAATATACATACAGTGATCATACATTACAGTACAAAATGCAAAATGTGGTATACTCATTATACCCGATAATCTCTCGCTGGATGTACTAACAGCCTAGTCTGCTGCCCTATCCGTCTGTCTACCTGCGACAGCAATGAAAAGCTATCGTTGAGACAATGTCTCAGTGATGCACAAAATTAACCAAATACAACTTTAAATCACAAATCACAAGTTATATAAATAGTGGATACTTAAAACCATAGTTAAATTCAAGATAGTAAATGTCAATAAGAATTTAAACTCCATTTCTCAATATCACAATAATTTCAATAAATCAAATCATGATTAAATTCAAAAGACAATGAATGTCAATAAGAATTTAACTCCATTTCACAATCTCATAATACATATCAATAAATCACAGACAGTTAATCATGTTCCAAAGTTCAATTCGTCCCAAAAGTCGATGGCTAATGAGGTATTCAATTCGTCCCAGAAGCCGACGGCTAATGAGGAATAACATAGCTAGCTAGCAAAAATATGAGTACTCATTCGATTCGTCCTCAATAGGCACACACCCCAACACTTCAGCCAGAGAGGGAATTCAATTCGTCCCACTAGACAAGCTAGCGAGGAATACAATCAATATACATGATAGTTGCGGTTTCAAATCATTTCCAATGCTTTTCAATCAATAAGTATCCATCAATATCATTCACACAACTTTTCACAGTTTCAAACCATTTACAATGCTTTTCAAGCAATAAATATTCATTCAAACACATTTCCACAATTTAAAACAATAATGTACAAATAGTCATAATTCATTTCAATTGAAAAATTCAAAAGAATTAGCTATTGTGCACAAACCTCTGATAACTGTCTCCTGGCCTTGACTTAGTGTTTTCTTTTCTTTTCCTGAGTCTTTGCTCACTGAGAAACACAATTTTAAGTGTTTCAATATTCATTTAAACTGTCTCTAACGATAATGCTCGATAATTAATTCACTGAATTCTATTATTTGCTTAGTCAACCTAATATGTTGACCCTAAATGCGTTCTAGGTAAATTAGGTTTTAATATTACTAATTTGTCACATTCAATAGTCTTTTAGGGTTGGTACATGTTACCAAATTCATTTCCTTGTATATTGCATTTTCTTGCAATTTGCTGGATTCCGAGATACTAGTTTGACCTAGCCGGACGACCTAGTTCCCTCAGTTTTCTGGTTTTGGTCGAAACTACAAACTTGTAGATCTATGTCTTATTGCATGCGGGGTAAAATTTCAGGGCATTCTGAGTTATGTAGACCAAGTTATGGTGATTTTACTATTGCTGGTCAAACTGCACTAAAATTGGTCATTTTAGGTCAATTTTGGTTCGGCCAGTTTTTGGACCGGAACTTGTGAAAGCTGTTTGACTTGCTTATGGTTATTTCTGAGTTTTGGTGTCTTCATAAGACTTGTAGATATGGGTCTTAACTAATCATGGTCAAAATTTCAAGTCAATTGGACCTGTTTTGAGTGAGTAATGGCCTAAACACTAACTGCTGCCTAAATGGTCAATTTTCAAGCCTTATTTGCACTTAATCCGGATTTGGTCATTTTTCAAGCTACCTTGCAAACAGAATTTTGGTATGCTTCCATCATGAAAGTTGGCTCATTTTGTGCCTAGTTTCACCTCCAATTGGTCTCATACCAATTGGAGACACACTTAAAGTTCTAGGCTCAAAACACAAACTGCCTTATTACATTTCTTTCATACACATCAAGGATCACTTTTAACACTTACCAAACTCAACATTCAAGCCAATTCTGGTTGTACCATGACCTAAACATAATTCACAACACATTATTGGTCATTTTGGCAGCTTACAATCACATTCAATATACACCATAAAGTGCAGAATTTGTCAACTCATTTACAACAATTCAATCACCTAACCATAACACTTTTACATGTCCAACCTCACACCATCACACACATACCCAAACTGCCATAATAACCAACACAATTCAACATTAATATTCCATAATCCAAACATGAAATAACATCCTTATGGTTCACCAAACCAAGCTGCCATTTCATGCATTACATTCCCATAATTTCCAAGCATTCAAATTTCAATACACATTCACATATACTAAGTATACATCACCCAAATAATTTCCTACACAATATACATTTAATCAATCCTTTAATTCACCATTTAAAAGAAAAAAATAAACTATCTTCAAGGTGTTTCCATGGCTACCAAAAGTACACTTCCCCCTTTAAACATCAAACCTCAAAAATTTTTCCATAAATTAAACACCCATAACATCCTTACAAACTTTAACAAAACAACAATAAAAAATACAAACTTACCTATTGATGAGGCTTATTAAATCTTCCCCAAACTCCCTTAAATTTAGTATCTACTTCTTCCTTATGAGGTGGGGATCAAGAATAGTGAAATGACTTTGGTGTTTGGAGGTGGAATGGAGGAGGTTATGAAGCTCTCTTAAGTTTCGGCTATGGAGGTTTGGATGGGTTTCATTTCAGCAATGGTGGTTTTGAAAGGTTGAAGATGAAGTGTGAGTGGAAGTAACCTGCCCACTTAGTGTTTATTTAATCCCCATAGTGCTCCACTCACCCATTTTTAATTATATTATATGTTTAAGTGCTAATTACTCAAATTATATTCCACTTTTGGCTATTTATATTAGGTACCCCTAATTTAATTTTTCATGACATTTTTCAAATATAATATCATGTATTTTCAATGGACATTTAGGTCAAAAGAAAACTCGGGATGTCAAATGACAACGATGCCCCTGTTCGGGTTGCATTCCCGATTTTTCGGTTTTTGTCCTTTTTTCGATTTCTCACTTTTCTTTGTACTAATTATTTAATTTTCATTTAATATTTCTAATGGTATTTGTATTTCAATAGGTGTCTATTTAAGTCCTAAAAATATTTTCCAAGTTTTCCCGCAGTCCAGGGCTAGTCAACGGTCCACGCCGTGACTTTCCGGTGCGGTCACCCATCGCTAGGGTTCTTGGCTCGCTTAACTTGGTCACACTTCTTTGCTATTATTTTTCCTTTGTTTTTCTTGTATTTTTTTTTTCTTGTATTTCATTATTTTATGTCTCCTCACTCATATCGAAGTGTAGTTCTAGGCATTCTAGCTGTCCAGACAACACTGGTCATCGGAACAGTAGAACGCACTACCGAACATAGGGGTGTTACAATTCTCCCCCCCTTAAATAAATTTCGTCTCGAAATTTTACCTGGCATTAGTCTCTGAATAGTTGTGGGTGCTGTCTCCTCATATCCTCTTCACGTTCCCAAGTAGCTTCCTGGACTGAATGATGGCTCCACAACACTTTAACCAGGTGTATCTGTTTATTCCTCAGCTGCTTTACCTCATAAGCTAGAATTTTTATGGGTTCTTCCTCATATGAGAGGTCTGGATTTACCTCAATCTCTTCAACTGATAGTACATGAGATGGGTCAGATCTGTACCTCCTTAACATGGACACATGGAAGACATTGTGTATTCTTGCTAACTCTGGAGGTAATGCTAACCGATATGCCAAAGGACCCACTCTTTCCAGAACTTCATATGGTCCAATGAAATGAGGACTCAGTTTCCCCTTTCTGCTAAATCTCATAATTCTCTTCCAAGGAGAAACTTTGAGGAATACCTTATCACCCACTACATATTCAATATCTCTTCTCTTCAGATCAACATAGGACTTCTGACGGTCTGATGCAGCCTTAAGTCTATCTCTGATCAATCTGATCTTTTCCTCTGTCTGCTGAACAATCTCTGGCCCAATCATCTTCCTTTCACCTACTTCATCCCAACATAAGGGAGTTCTACACTTTTTGCCATACAAAGCTTCATATGGAGGCATTCCAATGCTTGATTGGTAGCTGTTGTTATAAGCAAAGTCAATCAAAGGCAAGTGTGTATCCCAACTACCTTCAAACTCAATCACACAAGCCCGTAGCATATCCTCCAATATCTGAATAACCCTTTCAGACTGGCCATCTATTTGTGGATGGAATGCTGTGCTGAAGTTCAATCTAGTTCCTAGGGCTCTCTGAAGACTACCCCAGAATCTAGAAGTGAACCTAGGATCTCTGTCAGACACAATTGATACTGGCACTCCATGCAGTTTTACAATCTCATATATGTACAATCTGGCCAATCTTTCCAGGCTATAATCCATCCGAACTGGCAAAAAGTGAGCAGACTTGGTCAATCTGTCAACTATAACCCATACTGCGTCATGACTACTCTGTGTCCTTGGAAGTCCTGTAACAAAATCCACAGTTATCCTTTCCCATTTCCACTCTGGTACTGACAAAGGATGTAACAAACCAGCTGGAACTTGATGTTCTGCCTTTACTTGCTGACAAGTTAGGCATTTGGAAACAAACTCAGCTATATCTCTCTTCATACCCATCCACCAGTAATGCTCTTTCAGCCCTCTATACATTTTAGTTCCACCAGGGTGCATAGCAAAAAGAGACTCATGTGATTCCTTCATAATGATCTGTCTCAATTCCACATCACTAGGAACGCACATTCTGCCCTGATGTAGCAATAAACCATCATCTCTCACAGAAAATTCAGGTTTCTTGCCCTGCTGGACTTCTTTCAGTAGCTTCTGATATTTAACATCACTCTGAGCAGCCATTCTGATTTGATCAATCAACACTGGCTGTACATGCCATGCAACTACTGTCTGTCCCTCATCATCAATCTCTAAACTGGCATGTTGTGCTTTTAATTCATATACCATGGACAAAGGAGAAACTCTGAGACTTGCCATAGTCTTGCGACTTAAGGCGTTAGCCACCACATTTGCTTTCCCTGGCTGATAGTCTATTAAGCAATCATAGTCTTTAATCAGTTCTATCCATCTCCTCTGCCTCAAATTTAATTCCTTCTTGGTGACCAAATACTTCAAGCTCTTGTGATTTGTGTAAATGTAACATTTCTCCCCATACAAATAGTGTCTCCAAATCTTCAGAACAAAAACAATAGCTGCTAGCTCCAAATCATGTGTTGGGTAGTTCCTCTCATGCGGTTTCAGCTGGCATGATGCATAAGCAATAACATTCCAATCTTGCATCAGTACACAGCCTAACCCATTGTGAGAAGCATCACTATAAACTGTGTATTCTTTACCCGGAGTAGGTAAAGTGAGGACTGGAGCTTCAGTCAAACACCTCTTCAACTCATCAAAACTCTACCGGCATTTATCAGTCCACTGAAATTTTACATCTTTCCGAAGCAGTTTGGTCAGTGGAGAAGATAACATAGAAAACCCTTTCACAAACTAGCGGTAATATCCAGCTAAACCCAGAAAACTACGAATTTCTGTGATGTTCCTGTGCGGCTTCCAATTAAGGATAGCTTCTACCTTGCTGGAATCTACCTTGATCCCTTCAGCTGACACAACATGTCCCAAAAAGGAGATTTCTTTCAGCCAAAATTTACACTTTGACAATTTGTCGTATAGCTGTTTCTCTCTTAAAGTCTGCAGTACAATTCGCAGATGTCTGTCATGCTCCTCTGCATTCCTCGAATATATCAAAATGTCATCAATAAACACCACCACAAATTGATCGAGATATGGTCTGAAGATAGTGTTCATCAGATCCATAAAAGTAGCTGCAGCATTTGTTAACCCGAATGGCATTACTAGAAACTCATAGTGGCCATACCGAGTTTTGAAAGCAGTTTTTGGAATACTCTGCTCTTGCACCTTCAACTGATAATAACCAGATCGCAAATCAATTTTGGAGAATACAACTGCACCCTTCAACTGATCAAACAGATCATCAATGCGCGGCAATGGATATTTGTTCTTTATTGTCACCTTATTCAACTGCCGGTAATCCATACATAAGCGGAGAGTACCATCCTTTTTCTTAACAAACAACACTGGTGCTCCCCAAGGTGGCACACTAGGGCGGATGAAGCCCTTTTCAAGTAATTCTTGCAATTGTATCTTCAACTCCTTCAACTCTGCTGGTGCCTTTCTATATGGTGTTATGGAGATTGGATCCACACCAGGTATAACATTAATTTCAAACTGCACTTCTCTTTCCGGTGGTAATCCTGGCAATTCATCAGGAAACACATATGGAAAGTCATATACCGTAGGGACGTCCTTCAATTCTGGACTCCCCACTTGGGTGTCTACCACATGTGCCAAGTATGCTTCACACCCCTTTCTGATCATTTTTCTGGCTAGTGCAGCCGAAATGATGTTTGATGGCAATAATTGCCTCTCCCCATAAATTACCACATCACTGTACTGAGGGAGACCAAAAGTGACTGCCTTCAGTCTACAGTCAATCATGGCATGATGCCTAGCTAACCAATCCATGCCCAAGATGATATCATAATCTCTGAAGGGCATTTCAATGAAATCAGACAGAAAAGTGTGTCCTTGGATCACCAAAGGACAATCTCTATACATTCTATTAACCCTGACCTCCTGTCCTAGCAGACTTGTTACTAGCACCTCAAAGTCCATTTTTGTACATGGAACAGCAATGCAATCAATGATGCTAGCACTCACATAAGAATGGGTAGAACCCGGATCAAATAACACAAACACATCTTGATTAAAAGTTGAGAAGGTACCAGCCACAACATCAGATGTCTCGGCCTCTTCTCTCTGTCTCATTGCATAGACTCTGACTGGAGCACTATCTTGCTTAGAATGTTTCACTGTGCCTTGGCTGCCTGCTGGGCTACCTCTACCCCTGCCTCTACCTCTACTAGGTGGTTGTGAACTTCTGGTGACAGGGCTCTGAACTAACCCTTCTGCAGTAGTAGGAGGTGGTCTAACTCTGCGACTACTGGTGCAGTCCTTGGCAAAGTGTCCTGTGCCTCCATAGTTATAACAGGCTCTAATAGCCTTGTAGCATATCCCACCATGATTTCTTCCACAAGTTTCACATTGGTGGGGAGGGTAGGAACCTCTGGTACTCTGCTGACCAGATAGGGAAGGCTTCTGTCCTGAATATCTTCCCCTACCAGACTTCTTGCCACCTCTGCTATGTCCCCCATGATTCTTTCTCTTTCCAGTAGGACCACTGGAACTCTTTTCTACTGATTTTCCCTCTTTCTCTGTCTTCTCTAATTTCTTTTTCTCAGGAGTAGCTTCAGACTCAATTCTTTCCAACTTTAGGGCTTGAGAAACAAGTTCAGAGAAGTTAGTGTGTTTGAATCCGACCACTTGTAATCTGATACTGGGCTTCAAGCCAGTTTCAAACCTCTTGCATCTCTCCCTACTGGTAGCAAGTAAACTTACTGCATAATGGTTCAGGCGGGAAAATTCTCTTTCATACTCAGCCACTGATCTGCTCCCCTATTTCAGACTTAGGAACTCTCGTAGCTTCTGGTCTACATAAGCATTAGGGACATATTTTTGTCTGAATTCCCTGAGAAAGTCATTTCATGTTAGCACTGTAGGTTTTACCTGACTGTGGGGAATGGTTTTTCACCAGTCATAAGCATCCCCCTGTAGCAAAGATACTGAGTATTCAAATCTGAGCTCCTCTGTACAATGTAGCTTCTTGAATACCCTATCCACCCTCTCTAACCACTGTTCTGCCTCTAGAGGATCTACTGTCCCCTTGAACTCTGTAGCCCCATATTTCATCAATTTTTCATACTGCCTAGTAGGAGACTGTGGTTGTACCACTGGTGTCTGTATTGGGACTTGAGTAGGCACATTACCAACCATTTATTGGAACATTGCAGCCATCTGCTGAGCAAACTGAGCACGAAACTGCGGTACTGCAGGGGCTGGTGCTGTTGAACCACTAACATTATGTAGGGCTGGGGCATCCCCTTGTACCTCAGCCTCTATGGATTGATCGACTGAACGATCACCCTCTTCAATAGTCAATGCGAGGATCTTAGATCTCCTGAACAAATAACACAAAGAGATTTTCTCCCGTTAGTGCATATTTATAATGTAATGTACTGTATGTATCAAATAATGATATTGAGCAGTTGTACTATGAAGAAAGAATATTCAAGTAACAGGTGAAAACAAAATTTAAAAACTAGCTCTGATACCACTAAAACATGTCACACCCTACCCCTCTGTAAGGCATAACATGATCCCATAGTATACCTAATGAATTACCAACTTCGTCTACTGATAACCCATTAAATACACTACAAGGGATTTTAAAACTTTTCTTACTTCTTTTACAGTGGTGAGCACTATTTACAGGTGTTAAAAACCTTTTTGAACTGAAGTGAATTAGCTAACACATTTAGACTACTAGTAATTTCGGTAAAAATTTTAGCAGAGTGCCCTCTGTAATTTGGATAAAACAGTTCTTCAAAAACCTGTAGAAAGCACTTCAATATTTTTCTCAATCTCAAACTCCAACATAATTCAACACAAATCCATAATAATTTTTCAAAGACTGAGATACTAGAAATATAATACAATTTTTACAAGTCAAAATAACTCATAATTTATTTTATAACTTCAATGTACAATTTTAATTCACAACTGCTCAAAACCAAGAACAAAATATACATACAATGATCATACATTATAGTACAAAATGCAAAATGTGGTACACTCATTATATCCGATAATCTCTCGCTGGATGTACTAGCAGCCTAGTCTGCTGCCCTATCCGTCTGTCTACCTACGACAGCAATGAAAAGCTATCGTTGAGAAAATGTCTCAGTGGTGCACAACATTAACCAAATACAACTTTAAATCACAAATCACAAGTTATATAAATAGTGGATACTTAAAACCATAGTTAAATTCAAGTCAGTAAATGTCAATAAGAATTTAAACTCCATTTCTCAATATCACAATAATTTCAATAAATCAAATCATGATTAAATTCAAAAGACAGTGAATGTCAATAAGAATTTAACTCCATTTCACAATCTCATAATACATATCAATAAATCACACACAGCTTAATCATGTTCCAAAGTTCAATTCGTCCCAAAAGCCGATGGCTAATGAGGTATTCAATTCGTCCCAAAAGCCGATGGCTAATGAGGAATAACATAGCTAGCTAGCAAAAATATGAGTACTCATTCGACTCGTCCTCAACAGGCACACACCTCAACACTTCAGCCAGAGGGGGAATTCAATTCATCCCACTAGACAAGCTAGCGAGGAATACAATCAATATACATGATAGCTATGGTTTCAAATCATTTCCAATGCTTTTCAATCAATAAGTATCCATCAATATCATTCACACAATTTTTCACAGTTTCAAACCATTTACAATGCTTTTCAAGCAATAAATATTCATTCAAACACATTTCCACAATTTAAAACAATAATGTACAAATAGTCATAATTCATTTCAATTGAAAAATTCAAAAGAATTAGCTATTGTGCACAAACCTCTGATAACTATCTCCTGGCCTTGACTCAGTGTTTCCTTTTCTTTTCCTGAGTCTTTGCTCACTGAGAAACACAATTTGAAGTGTTTCAGTATTCATTTAAACTGTCTCTAACGATAATGCTCGATAATTAATTCACTGAATTCTATTATTTGCTTAGTCAACCTAATATGTTGACCCTAAATGCATTCTAGGTAAATTAGGTTTTAATGTTACTAATTTGTCATATTTAATAGTCTTTTAGGGTTGGTACATGTTATCAAATTCATTTCCTTGTATATTGCATTTTCTTGCAATTTGCTGGATTCCGGGATACTAGTTTGACCTAGCCAGACGACCTAGTTCCCTCAGTTTTCGGGTTTTGGTCAAAACTAAAAACTTGTAGATCTATGTCTTATTGCATCTGAGGCAAAATTTCAGATCATTCTGAGTTATGTAGACCAAGTTATAGTCATTTTACTATTGCTGATCAAATTGCACTAAAATTGGTAATTTTAGGTCATTTTAGGTCAATTTTGGTTCGGTCAGTTTTTGGACCCGAACTTGTGCAAGCTGTTTGGCTTGCTTATGGTCATTTATGGGTTTTGGTGTCTTCATAAGACTTGTAGATATGGGTCTTAACTAATCATGGTCAAAATTTCAAGTCAATTGGACCTGTTTGGAGTGAGTAATGGCCTAAACACTAACTGCTGCCCAAATGGTCAATTTTCAAGCCTTATTTGCACTTAATCCGGATTTGGTCATTTTTCAAGCTACCTTGCAAGCAGAATTTTGGTATGCTTCCATCATGAAAGTTGGCTCATTTTGTGCCTAGTTTCACCTCCAATTGGTCTCATACCAATTGGAGACACAGTTAAAGTTCTAGGCTCAAAACACAAACTGCCTTATTGCATTTCTTTCATACACATCAAGGATCACTTTTAACACTTACCAAACTCAACATTCAAGCAAATTATGGTTGTTCCATGACCTAAACATAATTCACAACACATTATTGGTTAATTTGGCAGCTTACAATCACATTCAACATACACCATAAAGTGTAGAATTTGTCAACTCATTTACAACAATTCAATCACCTAACCATAACACTTTTACATGTCCAGCCTCACACCATCATACACATACCCAAACTGCCATAATAACCAACACAATTCAACATTAATATTCCACAATCCAAACATGAAATAACATCCTTATGGTTCACCAAACCAGGCTGCCATTTCATGCATTACATTCCCATAATTTCCTAGCATTCAAATTTCAATACACATTCACATATACTAAGTATACATCACCCAAATAATTTCCTACACAATATATATTTAATCAATCTTTTAATTCACCATTTACAAGAAAAAAATAAACTGTCTTCAAGGTGTTTCCATTGCTGCCAAAAGTACACTTCCCCCTTTAAACATCAAACCTCAAAAATTTCTCCATAAATCAAACACCCATAACATCCTTACAAACTTTAACAAAACAACAATCAAAAATACAAACTTACCTATTGATGAGGCTTGTTAAATCTTCCCCAAACTCCCTTAAATTTAGTATCTACTTCTTCCTTATGAGGTGGGGATCAAGATTAGTGAAATGACTTTGGTGTTTGGAGGTGGAATGGAGGAGGTTATGAAGCTCTCTCAAGTTTCGGTTATGGAGGTTTGGATGGGTTTCATTTCGGCAATGGTGGTTTTGAAAGGTTGAAGATGAAGTGTGAGTGGAAGTAACCTACCCACTTAGTGTTTATTTAATCCCCATAGTGTTCCACTCACCCATTTTTAATTATATTATATGTTTAAGTGCTAATTACTCAAATTATATTCCACTTTTAGCTATTTACATTAGGTACCGCTAATTTAATTTTTCATGACATTTTCCAAATATAATATCATGTATTTTCAATGGACATTTAGGTCAAAAGACAACTCGGGATGTCAAATTACCACAATGCCCCTATTCGGGTTGCATTCCAGATTTTTCGGTAACACTGGGTTTTGTCCGTTTTTTGATTTCTCACTTTTCTTTGTACTAATTATTTAATTTTCATTTAATATTTCTAATGGTATTTGTATTTCAATAGGTGTCTATTTAAGTCCTAAAAACATTTTCTAGGGTTCGCAGTCCAGGGCTAGTCAACGGTCCACGCCGTGACTTCCCGGTGCGGTCAACCATCAATAGGGTTCTCGGCTCGCTTAACTTGGTTACACTTCTTTGCTATTATTTTTCCTTTGTTTTTCTTGTATTTTCTTTTCTTGTATTTCATTATTTTATGTCTCCTCAATGATATCGAAGTGTAGTTCTAGGCATTCTAGCTGTCCGCATAACATCGGTCATTGGAAAAGAGAACGCACTCATCGAACATAGGGTGTTACAAAGAATCCTTCGTGAGAAGGTCACCCATCGCTGTGACTCTCGGCTCATTTAACTTCTTATGTTCTATTTTTCTTATTTATACTTAACTAATTGACAATTACTAATTATTTGTGTTTATGGCTTATCTAGTTGTCTTAAGTGTGGTTCTAATCCCCTTAATTGTCCGGACCGACTCTGGTCATCAAAACAGTAAAATATACCAGGCTATACAAATAGGGGCGTTACAATTCCCCCCCCCCCCCCCTTAAATAAATTTCATCTCGAAATTTTACCTAGTATCAATTTCTGAACAGCTGTGAGTGCTGTCTCCTCATGTCCTCCTCTCGTTCCCAAGTAGCTTCTTGGCCCGAATGATGGTTCCACATCACTTTCACTAACGGTATTTTTTTGTTCCGTAGCTGCTTCACCTCATAAGCCAGAATCTCTATGGGTTCTTCTTCATATGTAAGGTCTGGATTCACTTTAATTTCCTCTATTGGTAGTATATGAGATGGGTCTAATCGATACCTTCTCAACATAGACACATGGAAGATATTATGTATCTTCTCCAACTCTGGAGGTAGTGCTAAATGATATGCCAAAGGACCCACTCTTTCCAGAACCTCATATGGCCCAATAAAACGAGGACTCAGTTTCCCCTTTTTGCCGAATCTCATAATTCTCTTCCAAGGGGAAAACTTGAGGAATACTTTCTCACCCACTGCATACTCAATATCTCTTCTCTTTAAATCAATGTAAGACTTCTGACGGTCTGATGCAATCTTAAGTCGATCTCTGATCACCCTGATATTCTCCTCAGTTTGCTGAACAATTTCGGGTCCAATCATCTTTCTTTCACCCACGTCATCCCAACACAATGGGGTTCTACATTTTCTACCATACAAAGCTTCATATGAAGGCATCCCAATGCCTGATTGGTAGCTATTGTTGTAAGCAAACTCAATCAAAGGCAAGTGTATGTCCCAACTGCCCTCAAATTCAATCACACAAGCACGTAGCATGTCCTCCAAGATCTGAATTACCCTTTCAGATTGGCCATCTATCTGTGGGTGGAATGCCGTACTGAAATTCAATCTAGTTCCTAGGGCTCTCTGAAGACTACCCCAGAATCTAGAAGTGAACCTAGGATCTCTGTCTGATACGATGGATACTGGCACTCCATGTAGTCTCAAAATCTCATCAATGTACAACTTGGCCAATCTTTCTAAACTGTAGTCCACCCGAACTAGGAAAAAATGAGCAGACTTGGTCAATCTATCAATAATGACCCATACTGTATCATGTCTCTTCTGTGTCCTCGGAAGTCCCATCACAAAATCCATCATTATTCTCTCCCATTTCCATTCTGGTACGTAGTGGATGTAATAACTCAGTGGGTACTTGATGCTCTAGCTTCACTTGCTGACAAGTTAGGCATTTGGAAACAAACTCTGCCACATCTCTTTTCATACCCATCCACCAGTAATGCTCCTTTAACCGCTTATACATTTTTATGCCACCAGGGTGCATGGCAAAAGGAGACTCATGTGCTTCCTTCAATATAATCTGCCTCAAATTAACATCATTAAGAACACATATTCTGCCCTGGTGTAGCAGTAGACCATCTTCTTTGATTGAGAGTTTTGGTTTCTTGCCTTGCCAGACTTCTTCTAATAAAATCTGATACTTCTGGTTATTTTGAGTAGCCATTCTGATCTGATCAATCAACACTGGCTGTACATGCCATGCAACTGCTGTCTTCCCATCATCATTAATATTTAAGTTGGCATGCAATGATCTTAACTCATGTACCATAAACAAAGGAGTCATTTCGACATGCCATAGTCTTGCGACTTAAGGCGTCATTTTGACATTTCGACAATTTAGCGTATAGCTGTTTCTCCCTCAAAGTCTGCAGTATAATCCGCAAATGTCTATCATGCTCTTCTACACTCCTCGAATAGACCAATATATCATCTATAAATACCACAACAAACTGATCGAGGTATGGTCTGAAGATAGTGTTCATCAGATCCATAAAAGCAGCCGGAGCATTAGTTAACCCGAATGGCATAACCAAGAACTTATAATGGCCATAGCGGGTTCTAAAGGCAGTTTTAGGAATACTATGCTCTTGTACTTTCAGCTAATAATAACCTAATCTCAGGACAATTTTGGAGAACACAGCTGCACCCCTCAACTGATCAAAGAAGTCATCAATGCGGCGCAGCGGATATCTATTCTTTATTGTCACCTTATTCAACTGTCGATAATCAATGCACAAGCGGAGAGTGCCATCCTTCTTCTTTACAAACAACACCGGCGCTCCCCAAGGTGACACACTAGGGTGGATAAAGCCCTTGTCAAGCAGCTCTTGCAACTGCACTTTCAACTCTTTCAATTCTGCCGGTGCCATTCTATATGGTGTTATAGAGATTGGATCTACACTAGGCATAACATCAATTTCAAACTGCACCTCTCTTTTTGGAGGTAATCTTGGTAATTCATTAGGAAACACATCCGGAAAGTCACATACCTTAGGGATGTCCCTCAGTGCTGGACTCCCCACTTGGGTGTCTATCACATGTGCCAAGTATGCTTCATACCCCTTTATGATCATTCTTCTAGCTAGTGCAGCCAAAATGATGTTTGATGGCAGTAAATGCCTCTCCCCATGTATTACCACATCACCATACAGAGGGAGACCAAAAGTGACTGTCTTCAGTCTACAGTCAATCATGGCGTGATGCCTGGCAAAACCAATCCATACCTAAGATGATATCATACTCTCTAAAGGGCATTTCATTCAAATCTGACAGAAAAACATGTCCTTGGATCACCAAAGGACAGTCCCTATAAATTCTGTTGACCCGGACCTCTTGTCCTAACGGACTAGTTACTAGCACTTCAAAACCCATTTGGACACATGGAACAACAAGTGAACTGACTGTGCTAGCACTAACATATGAATGGGTTAAACCCATATCAAACAACACAAATACTTCTTGATCAGAGATAAAAAAAATGTACCGGCTACAACATCAGAAGTCTTAGCCTCTTCTCGTTGTCTCATTATGTAAACTCTGGCTGAAGCACTTTCTTGTGCTGACTGACCAACCATACCCTGACTACCAGAAGCAGTGCCTCTACCTCTGCCTCTTCCTCTGCCAACAGGTTGTGAACTTCTGAAAGCAGGACTCTGAATAGATCCTTCTGCCGTCGTAGGAGCTGGATCGTATCTCGAAGCACTAGTGCAGTCTTTAGCAAGATGGCCCTTGCCTCTACAGTTAAAACAGGCTTCAGTGGCCCAATAGCATTCTCCCCCATGAATCTTGCCACAAGTCTCACGGGGGCAGGCAAGATATGAACCACTACTGGACTGTTGACCAGACCTAGGGGGTCTCTGTCCAGAGAATCTGCCTCTTCCAAATCTTCCACCTCGACCTCTTCTAGGTCCACCAAATTTCTTCTTCTTTCCAGAGGTACCACCAGAACTTGGCTCTACTGACTTTTTTCCCCTTATCTTTTTCTGATTTCTCAGCTTTCTCTGATTTTTCTTTTACTGGGGTCGCTTCTGATTCAATTCTCTCCAACTCAAGTGCTTGA
The DNA here is from genome assembly GCF_030052815.1 of Hevea brasiliensis. NCBI lineage: Eukaryota > Viridiplantae > Streptophyta > Magnoliopsida > Malpighiales > Euphorbiaceae > Hevea > Hevea brasiliensis. The sequence continues at coordinate 50,143,128 of NC_079503.1, read as the reverse complement.
GACATGAGTTTTGAAAAATTGCTGTGTCTGAATCCCACTACTTGCATCCTTAAATTGGGCTTCAAACCAGTCTCAAATCTCTTGCACCTTTCCTTGCTGGTAGAAAGGAGACTCCCAGCATAATAGCTTAAGCGGGAGAACTCCCTCTCATATTCTGCCACTGATTTACTCCCTTGCTTCAGACTCAGAAATTCTTGCAACTTTTGATCCACATATCCGTCTGGGATGTATTTTTGTCTGAATTCTCTGATGAAGTCATCCGAGGTCAGTACTGGTAGTTCAGCTAAGCTGTGGGGGATGGTCTTCCACCAATCATATGCATCCCCTTGCAGTAGTGACACGGAATATTCAAACTTCAGTTCATCTTGGCAATTCAGCTTCTTGAACACTCTGTCCATTCTTTCAAGCCATTGCTCTGCCTCAAGCGGGTCTACTGTACCCTTAAATTCAGTAGCTCCATACTTCAATAACTTGTCATACTGTCTAGCTGGAGGCAGTGGTTGTACTACAGGTGTCTGTGGTGGAGCTTGAGCAGGCATACCCCCAGCCATTTGTTGAAACATCGCAGCCATCTGCTGTGCAAACTGTGCAGGAAACTGCGGCATTTATGGGGCTGGTGCTACTGATCCACTGACATTCTGTAAAGCTGGGGCTTCCCCTTGTGCCTCAACTTCAACAGATTGCCCAACTGAGCAATCCCCTTCTTCCATTTCAGCCTGAAGTTAGGGTATCTCCTGAACAAATAACACAAGGAGATTTTCCTCCGTTAGTTCATATTTATGATGTAATGCAATGTATGTAACAAATATGGACATTGAGTAGTTGTACTTAACAAGGAAAGACACAAATTCTCAAGTTAAAACATACTTAAAAAATTTTGCTCTGATACCACTAAAACATGTCACACCTTACCCCTCTGTAAAGCATAACATGATCCCGTAGAATACCTAATGAACTACCAAACTTCACATACCGATAACTCATTAAGTACCCTACAAGGGATTTTAAAACAATTTTCTTACTTTTTATAAGTGGTGAGCATTTCTAAATAGATATTAAAACATTTAATTAAAGTTGGAAACTAGTTAAAATTTTTTGCCCATTTTATTTTTCCGCAAATTTTATAAAAATTTTGGCAGAGTGCCATCTGTATGTTGAGAAAACGGTTCTTCAAATTCCTGTAAAAAGCACTTCCAATTATTTATTTTAACCACTTCTTCAAATTCACAATCAATCTCAACCAATTTCTCAAGTTTCAAAATTCAACAATCCTCATTTCTCAACTTCCAAAAATTCAGTAATCATCAAGATATTATCAATCAATTTCATTCATTCATATTTCATTAATGATAAACAATTTATATATACATCATACTAAAAATTTACATTAAAAGAAATTCAAACTAAATTTTATTACAAACTTTATACAAACTTTGTACAAGTTGCTCAAGACCAATTTTACATGTCCATACATTTACGTACATTACATACATCAAAATAAATATTTACAGTCAGGGTATAACTTATACCCGATATAACTTCAAGGTAAGTTGCTCCACAATCCTCAGCAGCTCGCTCTGCTGCTCCTCTTATCTCTAAATCTGCGACAGCAATAACAGCCATCGCTGAGTACTAGGACTCAGTGGTGCACAACATACTAAAATAATCTTTATGCAGAATTTAAATCACATTTATTCAAAAATTGGACTGAGCATAAGAGTTAAACACGAAACATGAATTATGAGATTTTAATCCAAACAATTTCATTTTAAAGTGTTAAAACCAATTTCATAAAACCTACAGTTATATCATGCCATTCGAAACAAATATAATCTCAATAGCCAGAGGCTAAGGAGAAGTCACATCACAAGGCTAGCTAGCTCAAATATATGGATATCCATTCAATTTCTTCTTCTACTGGCGCACACCTCAACACTTCAGCTAGAGAAGGAATCAAAATTCGAAACTGATTACCCCCGCTAGTTATGCTAGTGAGGTGTTCAAATATATGGTCATGACACTGTGGTTTCAAAACTTATCTTAACAATTTAATAAACATTGCCATTTCAAATATACACAAATAACTTTCAACAATTTAAATCAAAAGCATAATAAATATTTCATCACAATGATGTCACAATTCAATATTTCAAATTATTCAAAACAATATGCAGAAGAAAATTTACAGAAATTCTACGTTGTGCACAAACCTTAAGCGAGTCGCCTCTTGGCTTTGACTCGATTCCTCGGGTTCCTTGCCGGTGTTCTTTTCCATTGAAACACACAGTTTCACAGTGTTTCAGTATCATAACTTAGCATAAATCCAAAAATAAATTTAAATTCACTTTTACCTAACTCTAATGTACTAAACTTGACGTTTTTTAAATTTTGTGTTTCGGGGTTACTATTCACTACACTTTTGGTCACTAAATTTGTTGGTTTTGGTTGTTTACTCAAATTCTAAGTCTTTTAGGCAAATTTACAAATTTTCAGTTTTAGTGTCTTAAGCTGCACTATTCCATTAGTCATTCTTCGGTTAGAATTTGGCAAAACTTCCTTCATAGAAAATGTTCCCTATTGTCTTAACTTTATTCTCCTTTTTAGATCACTCCAATTGGAGTTTTGTAGCTCAAGTTATAGTCATTTGAATCATGGTTGCCGGATTGGACTTAACCCAGATTTTTGGGCAAATTCTGGTTCTGGCAGTTTTAGGTTACCAAATTTGGGTGGCCAAATGACTTGGTTAATTGCATAATTTTGATTTCTGTTCTTCATGAAAGTTTTAGGATTATACCTCAAATGTCTACTGGTAAAATTTCAGGTCATTTAGACCTGCCTAGCTCAAGTTATGGCCAAATGAACAAATACTATTCATTTGGTCATTTTTGTACATGTCAGACTGAGAAAATCCAGATTTGGTCAATTTGTTCACTAGGTTTTGGTCACTTTTTGGGCATGATTCCTCAATGAAAATTGTGTCATGTTATGTCTATTTTCATTCCCAATTGGTCTCATACCAATTGGACTTGTAAATTTTCAGTTTTGGTCCCTCAAAGGGACCTTTGTCCTGCTACCTGCAGCATGACCACATTCAATCCGAATTTAATCTCAATTCCAACACTTCCAGCACACTTCATTTGGTCACAAATGACCATTTCTCACCTCAAACTAGGTCAAACACATCATTTCACAATTTCTCACATTTTTGCCTCTAAACCCTAGGTGTCCGAAACCCTAACTCCACTAGTAGTTACATTTAACCAAATCTAAGCATATCAACATCACCTCCACATTCATATAAGCTTGCCTATACTTTTAATCCAATCAAATTCATGCAATACCATAACAAACTCTAGCTAACCAAAATCCATAATTAGTCCTCCAACAATTAATTTCATTTCATTTTAAGTTTATTTCTAAGTTAGTTAAGCTATAAACACAACTAATAAACTAAATTTGCAACTTAAATCACTAACCTCAACTTGAATGCTAAATCTTCAATTTCCTTCTTTTTTTCTTCTTTCTTTTGTGATCAATATTCTTCTCAAGTGAGGTTAACAAGTTTTAATGGAAGAATTTGGGGCAAGGTAGGGTTAACTGGGTGTTTACAAGCTTGAACTCAAGCTTTCATGGAGGAAAACAATGGTGGAGCTTAGGGAGATATGGCTGCCGAAACTTTGAGGTAAGAGAAGAGTTATTTTCCTTTTTAATTTTTATGTCTTTTATGGTTACTTTTATGTAATTGAATTAGTCAAATATGGTGGGAAATTAAAAATCAATTTTGACATCATTTTGATGTCATAAAAGTGATGTAGTTAACTTTTTCTTTTTTTTCTTTTTTTTTCATTTATTTTTCCTTAGTTCTTTAATTTAATTTTTGATCCTGAAATTTTCTTTTCTCTAATTTTATTTGATAGTTAGGTTAGGAGTCAGCTCTCAGGGTCAATTGACCAAATTGCCCCTCGCCGGTTGAACCCGGTTTGCAAATAATTCAATATCTCTTCCAGCTCCCTGACCTAATTATTTGACTGGCTTAACAATTCTTTTTCGTGATTTTCTCTTTTCCATTGTGTTTTTAATAGTCTTAAGGACCGCGGCGTCACATTTTACGATTCGAAATTTGAGTTTAAATATGTTATGTTTTTCTTATTTATACTTAACTAATTGACAATTACTAATTATTTGTGTTTATGGCTTATCTAGTTATCTTAAGTGTGGTTCTAATTCCCTTAATTGTCCAGACCGACTCCGATCACCGGAACAGTGAAATATACTAGGCTATACAAATAGGGGTGTTAAACTTTAGGCAGAATATAACCAATTGATAATGCACCAATTACACTTCTAATTCACAATATCCAATTCTAAATAATATATATACATAACACTCCTAACCATTACATATAACTTCCATCATCAATTATACATACTGCCCCTACATCATCACCACCAGAATTCATTAATAAGTTTCATGATATCATACATAAATTCATGAGTTTAAAGGCTGCCCAAAAATGGTAGTTTACTAAGGTATTGAAATTCCCTTTTAAACCCTTAATTTCAATTGCTCAATTCACACATACACATCAAATACATTAGCTAAAACATCTTATAACCTTAATCAACATAATTTCCCATCAATTACATGTAAAAGAAAGCTAAACACTTTGAACTTCCATGGCTACCGAAAATTAGACCCAACAATTACTCAAGTAATTCTTTCAATTTTTCAACCAAAATACTACCCACAACCTCAACACAAGTTTTAATTAAGCAAGGGAAGAAAATGGACACTTACCTCTTATTGGTGCTTGCTAAAACTTCTTCAAATCTTTCCCTTTTTACTCCCAATATGCTGCTCAAGATGTTTAGTCCAACTTTAGTAAAGAAATCTAAAAAGAAAATGGCAAAGAATGGAGTGCATGAAGGTTGAGTGAGGTATGGATATGGAGTTTTAATGGTGGTTCACTTCGGCTGGTTGTTGAGAGGTTGAAGATGAGATTATTTTCTGTCCAAGAAGGCTTATATATGGCCACTTAAGCATGGTTAATGGAGCACTAACCTTGCTTAATTATTTAAATAATCCAAAGTTTTTTAATTTTGCAATTATGCCACCAACTACCACTATTTATAATATGTACCACATTTCTTATTTTTCATGACATTTTCAAAGTTTAATATTATTTTATTTTCATGGACACTTAGGTCAAAAGGCAACTCGAGGTGTGAATTGACCAAAATGTCCTTATTCAGTTTGTATTCTTGATTTTTCGGTAATGCCAATTTTTGTCAGTTTCTCAATTTTTCGTTTTTCTTTGTACTAATTAATTAAATTTTTTTTAACATTTCTAATGTTATTTATACCTCAATAGATGTTTATTTAGGTCCCAAAAATATTTCCAATGTTCCCTGTGGTCCAGGGCTAATGAACGATCCTCACCGCAACTTCCTAGTGCGGTCACTAATCGCTACAGTTTTTGGCTCGTTTAACTTATTCACATTTCATTGCTCTTATTTTTTTTTTCTTGTATTTTTCTCTATTGTTTCATTATGTTATTTCTCTTCACTAACATTTAAGTATAATTCCAGGCATCCTAGCTGTCCGGACAGACACCGGTCATCGGAACAGTAGAACGCACTACCGAATATAGGAGTGTTGCAATTCTCCCCCCCTTAAAATAAATTTCATCCGCAAAATTTTACCTAGTAGTCGTATCACAATAGTCATACGTTTATTTTCTTCTTTCTATATAATTGTATAATCTTCTCTCTTTTGAATTTGTGTAAGACTTTTAACAATCTAATACAACATTTAATTTGTTTGTGTAATACCAATCTTTTCTTACTATTGTTCTGTCTAATATTTCGGTTCATGTTTCCTTATTGAATGACCATTGAGGTCATGTTAGAATTATTTATCTAATCATTGGTCCTCTGACTATTCTAGTCAATAATCTTACTTATATTCGTAACATTTCTTTATTACATCTGAACCAACTGTTCAAATTTTTACTTCCATAACTCTTTTATCTATCGATTTTCAATAATTTATCGTATTCTAGGAAATTTCTTTCGCTAGCTTCCAAAACTAATTCCAAAAAGACTAGTCACTAACATATCAAAATTTATTTTTATACGAGGGATAGCAGGAAGGCAAACAATGCAAGCACTAACATAAAAGTATGCAGACCCTAGGTCAAACAATACATATATATATCTTAGTTAAAAATTGAGAAAGTATCAGCAACAATGTCAGAAGTCTCAGCCTCTTCCCTCTGCCGCATAGTGTATACTCTAGCTAGAGCATCGCCTTATTCTGGCTGATTCACTGTACTCTGACTTCCAGGTGTACCACTCCTACCTCTACCTCTACCTTTACTAACTGATGGTGAACTCTTTGGGGTAGGAACTTGACCTGATCCCTTTCTTGAAGTAAATAATCCAGAACGGCGTGGATTTATACAATCCTTAGTAAAATGACTAGTCTCTCCACAATTAAAACATGCTCCTATGGCTCTATAATATTCCCCACTATGTGGTTTACCACAAGTTTCACAAAGTCGATCCGACAGTGCATTTCTGGGTTTCTGCTGAGTTTGCTGATCCGATCGGGGTGGTTTCTATCCAGAAGATCTATCTCTACCTGATTCGCGTGAGCTAGATCCTCCGAAGTGCTTTCTCTTTTCTGACCCACTATCAGGAACTTGATCAGTAGTCTTTCTAATTTTCTCTTTTTCTACTGTACCCTTTTTAACTGTTTCTTTATTCTCAATTCTTTCCAGTTCCAGGGTTAGCGATATTAGCTCTGAGAAATTCTGGTGTCGGAACCCCACAACTTGCATTCTTAGACTAGGCCTTAATTAGGCCTCAAAATGTTTACATCTGTTTGTAGGAGTGTTAAGCAGGTTTCCTGCATAATGACTCAATCTAAAGAAGTTTCTATCATATTCTGCCACTTTTTTGTTCCTTTGCTTCAAGCTTAAGAACTCCTGTAGCTTCTGGTCCACATAGGCATCTGGGACATATTTTTGTCTAAACTCTCTAAGAAAGTCAACCCATGTCAATACTGGGGGTTCCACCAAATTGTGGGAAATGGTTTTCCACCAATCATATGCATCCCCCTGTAGAAGTGAGACTGAGCACTCAAACTTTAGCTCATCGGTGTAATGCAGCTTCCTAAAAACTCTTTTCATCCTTTCCAACCATTGTTTTGCCTCTAGCGGATCCACTGTCCCCTTGAACTCAATAGCCCCATACTTAATTAGCTTATCGTGCTGCTTAGCTGAAGGCTGTGGTTGTACTACCGGTGGCTGCTGTGGGGCTTGAGTAGGCATGTTACCAGCCATCTGTTGGAACATCGCACCCATCTGCTAAGCAAATTGACCAGAAAACTGCGGTATTGAGGAGGTTGGTGCAGCTGATCCACTCACATTTTGAAGGGCTGGGGCATCCCTTTGCACCTCAACCTCTACTAATTGATCGACTAAACGATCCCCTTCTTCCATAGTCAATTAGAGGATATTATACCTCCTGAACAAATAACATAAGGAGATTTCCTCCTGTTAGTGCAAATTTATAATGTAATGTACTGTATGTATCAAACCATGACATTGAGCAGTTGTACAATGAAGGAAAAATATTCAAATTACAGGTCAAAATAGAATTTAAAAACTTGCTCCAATACCATTAAAACATGTCACACCTTACCTCTCCGTAAGGCATAACATGATCCTGTAGTATACCTAATAAATTACCAAACTTCATCTACTGATAACCCATTAAACACACTATAAGGAATTTTAAACCTTTTCTTATTTCTTTTTACAGTGGTAAACACTTTTAACAAGTGTTAAAATTTTTTTTTTTAACTAAAGTGAAACCAAATAACAAATTTGAAGTATCAATAATTTCTGTAAAATTTTTGGTAGAGTGCCGTCTGTATTTAGAGCAAAATAGTTCTTCAAAAACCTGTAAAAAGCACTTCTAATATATTTGTTCAATCCCAAACTACAATATGGCTCAACTCAAATCAATGTCCTCAACACAGTTCAAACTCAATTCAATATCATTTTCAGCAATTCCAAAGATAAAGTGCAAAATAAATGAGTATTTCAAAAGCTGAAATAAGAGAATTGTAATACAACATTTTGACAAGCCAAAATAATTTACAACTTTATTTTACAACCGCTCAAGACCAAGTACAATATATACATACAGTTTATATACCTTACAATAATATTTACAAGGAAGTGGTATACTCAATATACCCGGAAAAATCCTAATGTGAAGTCACAAGCAGCCTACTCTGCTGCTTTATCTGTCTGTCTACTTGCGACACCAATGAAAAAGCTATCGCTGAGTAAAATATACTCATTGGTGCACAATAACAACTTAAAATGTGGTATATAAAACTTTTATTGACAATTTACAATTCAAATAATTCACAATTTCATGTCACAATTTTCGAAGCTCATATAACACAAATTTGATCAAACAATTGAATAACACAGTGTTGCCAATCAATAACACAACTTAGGTCATGACACAAATTTTTCGAACATGCCATGTTGTACACCACGACAAGGCATACTCACCTCACTAATCGAAATCAATGAGGGAGGTGGCTAGCTACATAATGAGTACTCATCCATACTCACCTCAGACTAGCAAGTCAAAGAGGGAGGAACATAGTCATACTCACCCCATAAATAGAGGAGGAACATAGTAATATTGCCATGCCAAGTGTGAATCAAAACAATTCCAAATCACAATATTTAAATATTTCATACAAACGACAAATCACATTTTATCTCAAAATTTCCATTTGAAAAGTAGGCAACACAATAATTTTCAAATAAAATTTCCAAAGCCAAAACAATAAAAAATTATTCATAACTCATTTTTCTAAATAAATTTTCTAGTAAAAGCAGTGATTATAAAAAGTATTGTGCACAGACCTGATTTGAGTCACCTCTAGGCCTTGACTCAATGTTCCTTATGCTTTTCAATATTCTTTTCAATTGAAACACAATTTAAAGTGTTTCAGTACTCAGTTAAATTGTTTCTAACAATAAAATCCAATACCTAAATTTTCTTGGTACTATTCCCTTCAATTCATTTCATTAGTCAACTTATAATGTTGACCATTAATACACACTAGGTGAATTAATTTTAATGTTCCCAATTTGTCACATTTTATAGTCTCTAAGTGTTGGTATATGTTACCAATTTCATTTTAAAGCTTATTGCATTTTATTGCCATTTTCCAGATTTCATGGCCAATGTTTATTGTCTATTGGACCAAGCTATAGTGTAAATTTAACATATTTCTCTTCATTAAATTGTTTTTCATTGTGTCTTCTTTAATTTTCTTTTTAAATCACTCCATTTGGAGTTGTATAGCTTAAGTTATGGTCAATTAACTATAACTAGGTCAAATTTAAATTTTAGTTTCCTTTTTAGGCATTTTCTGTTCTAATTTACTAATTTATTTGAACTGTTTGTAATCACATTAAGGTCTAGCATTCTTCATAAGTATTGTTGCCCTATGTCTTAGGGGCAATTAGAAATTTTGCTTACCATTTTTCAAGTCTTATAGAGTTCTTTATAGACAAATTATTAACTTGGACTCAAAGGTCCTATATTGGCATGGTCCTCAATTAGGTCAATAGCTTTGACCTTAAATTATAACCTTATACATTTATAATTTGAGAAAGTTGTATAAAACAATGTTTTAGGTCTCTTTCTTAGCTTTCCAGATTGGTATGGCTCATTTAAATTGGACACTTCTGGTGAGAGATATGCTTATTTGAATTTTCTAGATTTTATGGTAAAATGTGCTAATTCCATATTTAGTGTGCCAACTTAATCAAGTTAATTGACCTAGTTTCCTTGATTTTTGAGTTTTGGTCAAATTACCAATATTGTAAATCTATGTGAAATTTTGGGACTGATTTCATGTCATTTGGAGTTCTATGGACCAAGTTATGGTTATTTTACTATTGCTGGTCAAGTTACACTTATATTGCAAAGTTTAGGTCATTTTTAGGTCATTTCCAATTCTGGCAGGTTTTATACCCGAACTTATGCAAGCATTTTAACTTGCTTATGGTTATTTCTGGGTTTCGTGATCTCTACAAAAGATGTAGCCCTATGTCTAAGCTTTCTAACGGTATAAATTTTAGGTCATTTGGACCTGTTTTGAGTGAGTTATGGCCAAAAGACTGACTACTATTCAAATGGTCAATTTCTGGGTCACCAAGTTTGCAATTCCAGATTAGGTTAGTTTTACTGTCACTTTCCGGATAGAATTTTGGTAGGCTTTCAACATGAAAGTTGGCACATTTTGTGCCTAGTTTCACTTTCAATTAGCCTCATACCAATTGGAGTCACACATTTATGGTTATATGCTTATTTGCATACTGTCCTTAAATACATTGCTTAAACATCTATCAATTGCACATTTACCTTGCTATAAGTTCACTTCTCCACTCAATTCTGATTTGGTACATTACCACATTCATCAATCACTTTACATTATAGTCAGTTTGGGTAGAATATAACCAATTGACAATGCACCAATTGCACTTCCAATTCACAATATCCAATTCTAAACAATATATACACATAACACTCCTAACCATTACATATAACTTCCATCATCAATTATACATACTGCCCCTACATCATCACCACCAGAATTCATCAATAAGTTTCATGATATCATACATAAATTCATGAGTTTAAAGGCTGCCCAAAAATGGCAGTTTACTACGGTATTGAATTTCCCTTTCAAACCCTTAATTTGAATTGCTCAATTCACACATACACATCAAATACATTGGCTAAAACATCTTATAACCTTAATCAACATGATTTCCCATCAATTACATGTAAAAGAAAGCTAAACACTTTGAACTTCCATGGTTGCCGAAAATTACACCCAACAATTACTCAAGTAATTCTTTCAATTTTTCAACCAAAATACTACCCACAACCTCAACACAAGTTTTAATTAAGCAAGGGAAGAAAATGGATACTTACCTCTTATTAGAGCTTGCTAAAACTTCTTCAAATCCTTCCCTTTTTACTCCCAATATGCTGCCCAAGATGTTTAGTCTAACTTTAGTAAAGAAATCCACAAAGAAAATGGCTAAGAATGGAGTGCATGAAGGTTGAGTGAGGTATGGCTATGGAGTTTTAATGGTGGTTCACTTTGGCTGGTTGTTGAGAGGCTGAAGATGAGATTATTTTCTATCCAAGAAGGCTTATATATGGCCACTTAAGCATGGTTAGTGAAGCACTAACCTTGCTTAATTATTTAAATAATCCAAAGTTTCTTAATTTTGCAATTATGCCACCAACTTTCACTATTTATAATATGTACCACATTTCTTATTTTCATGATATTTTCAAAGTTTAATATTATTTTATTTTCATGGAAATTTAGGTCAAAAGGCAACTCGGGGTGTCAATTGACCAAAATGACCCTATTTGGTTTGTATTCTCGATTTTACGGTAACACCGATTTTTGTCAGTTTTTCAATTTTTTGTTTTTCTTTGTACTAATTAATTAAATTTTATTTAACATTTATAATGTCATTTATACCTCAATAGATGTTTATTTAGGTCCCAAAAATATTTTCCAGGGTTTCCTGCGGTCCAAGGATAGTTAACGGTCCTCACTGCAACTTCTCGATGCAGTCACCCATCGCTAAGGTTTTTGGCCCGTTTAACTTAATCACATTTCATTGCTCTTATTTTTCCTTTGTTTTTCTTGTATTTTCCTCTATTGTATTTCATTATCTTATTTTTCTTCACTAACATTTAAGTATAATTCCGAGCATCCTAGCTGTAGGGACAGACACCGGTCACCGGAATAGTAGAACGCACTATCGAATACAGGGATGTTACATTATTGGACAGTTAGGTCATGAGTCACATCTAAGGGTGAATTGACCAATTTACCCCTCGCCGGTCTAATCCGGTTTACTAATAATTCAGTATTTCTTTTGGAACCCTAATCTAATTATTTGATCTACTTATCAACTCTTTTCTGTGATTTTCTCTTTTCTACTAGCTTCGCAATTTTTCCTAGGACTGCGGTGTCACAATGCCCCGTACAAAATTAGGGCTATAACTGATCTCGCAGTCACTTTCCGATGCGGTCACCCATCACTGTGACCCCGGTTCATTTAACTTTTTATGTTCTATTTTTTTGATCTGTATTTAACTTTCTAGTAATCATTATTAATTTTTACTCAGGGTTTTTCTAGGTGACTTAAATATGATTCTACTCCTCTTAATTGCCTGGATCGACACCGGTCACCGAAATAGTGATTTGCACCGGACTATGCATATAGGGGTGTTACAAAAGCTCTTGTAATATTATTTTGATATGTAATTAAATGTAAATTATGGTTATATTAATTTAAGATTTTATTTACTTGTATATTTTTGTAATATTAATTTTATCACTCTAATGAATGTAATATTTAATTTTCTTTCTGAATCTTATAAATAATGAATTATTTTCTTCATAGTGGGTTTTGTTGAGATTGAAATGAGTTGAGTTGATTGATTAAAATAAATTGAGAATGTTGAAATTGAACTGGGACATTGTTATATATTGTTTTTGCAGGTAAATTGAAGAACTGTTTTCACCTAGTTTTAGCCATAACCACGTGGATTTTCCGCAAAATTTTAAAAGTGCCTAAAAGTTTTTAAATAAGCTTCATGAAACATACTATTATTGAAAACATTTAAGATAAATTTTTCTCAACACGCCAACTCTAAAATGGATTTGTTTCATTAAAATCCCTTGTAGTATATTTAATAGATTATCGGTAGGTGAAGTTTTATAATTTATTAGGTATACTACGGGATCATGTCATGCCTTACGGAGGAGTAGGGTGTGACAATTTTGGCCTAGGCCAAAACATAAAAGTTATAGCTATGTGTCTTAGATTTAATTTGGTTTAAGTTTCACTTCAATTGGTGTTATGTAGCTCAATTTATAGCCAATTGAGTACACTGGACTCAAGCTGTCCAGAATCTGGTTTCATATACACCTCTATAATAAATCCATAATTTTACCAATTCATCAACATTTTCTCAACATTCATACACCTAAGAGTTATAATATGTATTCAATTGTATCAAATAAGGGCTAATCAAAGAAAACCCTAATTTATACCAAAACCCTAACTAATTGCCAAACATAAAAAATAGTAGAGAATCATAGTACTAACCTTGTTCCTTAGTGTCAAACAACCTTCAATCACTATTCCCTTCAATCAAACTTCACGTCCCCTTAGTGCACCCTCCTTGGCCAAATTTCTTGCTCCTCCAAGCATCCAAAATTTTATGATTTCTTTGGAGTTTTCTTCAATTCAAGGTTGAATTTGGTGGTTTCTATTGATTTCCTAAAGAAATCATGGGAGAAACATAGGGATTCAAGCTTGATTTGGTGTGTTAAGGGAAGAAATTAGAGAGAGATGAGAGAAAGCGCATATGGATGGGAAACATGGATGAAGATGACTAAATTTTTTGATCAATTATATATATATATATATATATATATATATATATATATATATATATATATATATAATGTTCAATGGCAAATTTATAAATAAGTATAATAGCAATTTTGTAATTATTTTGAAGTTTATAATCATTATAATTTGACTTTTTAATAATTATATTTAATTTTTATAATCTCAATTAATTAAATTAATATAGCTAGATTAATTTAATAACCCTTATTTTTTGTCAATATTGGACCTTTAAATTTAATTGACCAAGTTTTGCTCTTACTGGGTTTATGTCGGTTCTTTTCCATAATACCTGATAAATCCTTATCTTCCTTTGCTTTATGTTTATTTCTTTTTATTTGCTTGTCTTATTAATTCATAGAAATTTCCTCAATTGAGTATTCATTACGGGTCTTACAGGGTTCTACATGAATTTATAGTAGTTTTTGATTCACTGTCTGTCACACCTTACCCCTCTGTCAGGCATAACATGATCCCGTAGAATACCTAATGAACTACCAAACTTCACCTACCGATAACTCATTAAGTACCCTACAAGGGATTTTAAAACAATTTTCTTATTTTTGACAAGTGGTGAGCATTTTCTAGTAAGTACTTAAAACATTTAGTTGAAATTAAAACTAGTTAATATTTTGGTCCATTTTAGTTTTCCGCAAATTCTATAAAAATTTTGACAGAGTTTCCTCTGTATTTTGAGAAAACCGTTCTTCAAATACCTGTAAAAAGCACTTCTAAAAATTTTCTCAACCACTACTTCAAATTTCACAATCAAACTCAATAAATTTCTCAACATACTAGCAATACATTTCATTAGTGACAACACAATTTATATACATTCTTACAAAATTTACATCAAAAGAAATACAACTAAACTTTATTACAAACTTCATACAAATTTTTGTACAAGCTGCTCAAGACCCATTTTTACATGTCCATACATTTATGTGCAATATATACATCAAAAGAAGTATTTACAATTGGGGTATAAATTATACCCGAAAACTTTAAGCTGATGCTCCTCACACCTCAAGAAATTTCACCACGCTTCTTCTAGTCTCTCAGATCTGCATAAAGAATAAGCTATCACTGAGTACTAGGACTCAGTGGTGCACAACATACTAAAATAATCTTTATGCAAAACTTAAATCACATTTATTCAAAAATTTGACTAAACATGAGCATTAAACACAAAAACATAAATTATGAGATTTTAATGCAAATCAGGTTCATTTCAAAGTATCAAAACACATTTCATAAAACCCACAGTTAGATCATGCCATTCAAAACAAATAGAATCTCAATAGCCAGAGGCTAAAGAGAAATCATATCACAAGGCTGGCTAGCTCAAATATATGGATATCCATTCACATCCTCTTCTACTGGCACACCTCAACACTTCTCCAGAGAAGGAATCAAAATTCGAAACTAATTACCCCCACTAGTTGTGCTAGTGAGGTGTTCAAATATATGGTCATGACACTGTGGTTTCAAAACTTCTCTTAACAATTTGCTAAACATTGCTATTTCAAATATACACAATAACTTTCATAGTTTAATCAAAACATCATAAATAATGTCACAAATAAATTTTTAACAATTCGAAGCAAATGTAAAATACATATTTCATTCACTTTATCAATAACTTTAAAACATGGTGATGTTGTGCCCAAACCTCAAGCGAGTCGCCTCTTAGCCTCGACTCGGTTCCTCGGGTT
The DNA here is from genome assembly GCF_030052815.1 of Hevea brasiliensis. Classification (NCBI taxonomy): domain Eukaryota; kingdom Viridiplantae; phylum Streptophyta; class Magnoliopsida; order Malpighiales; family Euphorbiaceae; genus Hevea; species Hevea brasiliensis. The sequence continues at coordinate 50,127,857 of NC_079503.1, read as the reverse complement.
CCTTCCCGATATTCTTTTCAACTGAAACACACAATTTTACAATGTTTCATTACTAGAACTTAACACAAATCCAAAATAAATTTAACTTCACATTTACTTAGTTCTAACGTGTTAAATTCGACGTTCTCGAAATTTTTGTGTTTTGGGTTACTATTCACTGCACTATTCAAGTCAAATAGTTGACTTTCTAAGGATTAATAGGTATGGGAACTCCAACTTCACCCACATACCACATTTTGATCATTAAACTTGTTGGTTTTGGTCATTTTCTCAAAGCTTAGGTCATTTTGGCAAAATTGCCAATTTTCGGTTTTGGTGCTCCGAAGTTGCACTGTTCTATTGGTCGATCTACTGTTGGAATTTGACAAAACTTCCTTCATTGAAAATGTTCCTTATTGTCTTAAGTGTATTCTCATTTTTTGATCACCTCAATCGGAGTTTTTTAGCTCAAGTTATAGCCAAAATAAGTTTACTGTTCACGTGCACTGTTCATACTGGTATTTTGGGTCTGGCAGATTTTTGGTCCAAATTTGTTCAGTAATTTGATCAAGTTAAGTTCATAATTTGATCTAACTTTCTTCATACGAAATGTTCTACTATGTCTTAGGTTTCCATCGGTTCAAGAATCACTTAAATCCGAGTTTCCTAGAGAGAGTTATAGCCGTTCAAACATTACTGCTCAAATAGAATTCTACAGAATTGTAGGTTTGGAAACTCAACTTTGCTCAATAATTTGAATGGGTTAATGGCCTAATTTGGGTTGGTGTTCTTCATGAAAGTTTTAGGTCTATATCATATCTAATTGCTGGTAAAATTTCAGGTGATTTTAACCTTCCTAACTCGAGTTATGACCAAATGAACAGTTACTGTTCATTTGGTCGATTTAATTTGCGATGGCAGCTGCTCTCATTTCACTTTGGTCAATTTGTTCACCCAGTTTTGGTCAGTTTTTGGGCATGGTTCCTTAATGAAAATTGTGCTCTTTTATGTCTATTTTCATCCCCAATTTTTGGCATATCAATTGGACTTGTAAAATTTGAGTTTTGGTCCTTCAAAATGGGTTTGGTCATGCTGCCAGCAGCATTGCCATTTGACCTACGAATTTGATTTTCATTCCAACAATTCCCACACATCTCTTTTGGTCATTATTGACCATTTTTCATCTCACAATAGACCAAGGTCATCATTTATGCATTTCTCCAAAATTTGGTTCACAAACCCTAGCCTCCAAACCCTAATTCACTTAAATTGTGCAATTAACTAAATTCAAAACTTTAAACTATAATCAATCAACTAAGTAGGGTTCCTAAACTCATTCAAACCCATTAAATTCATGCAATCCATATTCTCTTTAGGCTGGCCAAAATTTCAGTTTAGTCCTTCTCCCATGTTTGTTTCATTTCAAGTTTATTTACAAGCTTTTGATGCCACACTAACACTAATTAAACAAAAAAAATTGAAGTTTATAGTACTATACCTTGAGCAGAATTTTCTTCCTCCTTTTCTTCAAATTTTTCTTCTTTCTTTTCCTTGAATCTTCTTTCTTAGTTGCCCAAAGAAGGTCTAGTTATGGTAGGACAATTTTGTATGGTTGGATTTTAGTTTTTCAAGCTCAAAAATGAGCTTTCATGGTGGTTTTGTGAGGGAGAGAAGAGAGTGACGTTTTTGAAAAGATGAAGATGACTTTTTGTTGTTAATTTTTTTCTTTTCTTAATTTATTTTAGTTGATGGAAGACCACAAAATCCCATTTAATAAATAACTTAATTAATTTCTTATTGATATCATTCATGATGTCATCACCTTTGACTTTTCTATCTTCTTCTTCTTCTTTTTTTTTCTATTAGTTCTTTAATTTAATTCTCAATTCCGAAATTTTCTTTTCTCCGATTTTATTTGACAGTTAGGTCAGGAGTCAGCTCTAGAGGTCAATTGACCAAATTGCCCCTCGCCGGTTCATCCCGGTTTGCAAATAATTCCATATTTCTTCCGGCTCCCTGACCTAATTATTTGACTGACTTAACAGTTCTTTTTCGTGATTTTCTCTTTTTCACTGTGTTCATAAGGGTCCTAAGGACCGCAGCGTCACTTTTTACGGTTCGAAATTTGAGTTTAAAACGACTTTGCAGTCGTTCCTGAGGAGGTCACTCATCGCTGTGACTCTCGGCTCGTTTAACTTCATATGTTCTGTTTTTCTTGTTTATACTTAACTAATTAAACATTACTAATTATTTGTGTTTATGACTTCTCAAGTTGTCTTAAGTGTGGTTCTAATCCCCTTAATTGTCCGGACCGACACCGGTCACCGGAACAGTGAAATATACCAGGCTATGCAAACGGGGTGTTACACTGTCATTTCCCAGTGAGGTCACTCATCACCGGGGCTTATGCTCATTTAAACAATTTGCACTCCACTTCTTTTATTTCTCTTCATCCTTGATTGATCTTTATTTAATTTAATTATGACTCATCACTCTAGTTTAAATGTAGTTTCATATATTCTGGCTGTCCAAATAAACTTTAGTTACTAAAACAGTGGAATGTATGGAACTGCCTATAGTGAGGATGTTACAAATTTGGTCCCGGTCAAAACACAAAAATTATAGGTCTATGTCTTAAGAAACTTTTGGTATAAATTTCATTTCAATTGGAGCTCTATAACTCAATTTAGAGCCAAATTAGTACATATTGCTCACTGGATATACAAATCCTGGCAGTCACCATTCAAGGATGCATAAAGTAATAATTTTTGCTAATAAGATTAGACAAGCACTTACCTCAACTTAGTTCAATTTACTCCCAATAGCAAGCACTTCTCATCAAAAAATCCCAAGCCAAATCAGTGTTTAGCCTTGGTTTTCCAGCCCAATAGTTCTGCCCTTGAAATGAGCTCTTAATTTCTTCCTTCCTTTCAACTTGATTTCATGTGTTGATCATCAATTCCTTCAATTCTAACACAAAACATCATTTTAGATTGTTGAATTAGGGTTTATATTTGAGTTTGGGTGAAAGAAAATGCAGAAAAGGGAGAGAGAGAGAGAGAGAGAGAGAGAGAGAGAGATGGCCGGCTGATAAGTATGGAAGAAAACCAAAATTTTTGTTTTATATGCCTAGATATTTATCCTTTATTATCACGTGTTACTTTGCCATTAGTCCACATTTTCTCTTTTTAATTGGTGACTAATTAACTTAATTAATCAAACTTAATGATCTTAATTAAACTCAATTAGATGCTAAGTTGAAAATTTTCAATTTTCCCCCAAACTTCATTAGCTTTGCAACAAAGTCCATAGGTGCCTTTTACAAATTTTTACTTTAAGCCCTCATTTAATCTAATTTACATATCATATTCAATATTTGAATTTCTTACTAAAATATATTAAATACGGTCTGTAAATTTGGAGCATTATAATTCTCCTCCTCTTAAGATATTTTATCCTCGAAATTAGATATTGTACCTTAATTAAACAGTTGGGGACACTATTGTTTCATCACGTCCTCGCTTTTCCAAGTAGCTTCTTCAATTGCATGATTCCTCCATAGCACTTTAACTAGTGAAACTTGCTTGTTCCTCAATTCCTTCACTTCACGAGCTAATTTTGGCATCAGTTCTTCTTCATAGGTAAAATCTGGTTACATTTCAATTGTTTCCATAGGGATACATGGGTTGGGTCTGATCTGTACCTCCTTAACATCAATACATGGAAGACGTTGTGTATTTTTGATAGTTCTGGTTGTAAGGCCAGTCTATAGGCTCCCAGACCCACACGTTCAATTATTTCATAAGGACTGATAAACCTAGGACTTAACTTGCCCTTCTTGCCAAATCTCAAAATCTTCTTCCATAGTGAAACCTTTAAGAAGACTTTATCATCTACTTTATATTCAATATCACTTCTCTTTAAATCAGCATAAGATTTCTGTCTGTCCATTGCTGCTTTCAACCTATCCTTTATTAGTTTTACTTTATCCTTTATCTGTTTCATAAGTTCTGGTCCCACTAACTTCTTTTCACCTAATTCTATCCAGCATAAAGGACTTCTACACTTTCTACTATATAAGGCTTCATAAGGTGCTATATGGATGTGTAACACCCTCACTTTACGTAGTCCGTACGTTCTACTGTTCCGGTGACCAATGGTTGTCTAGATCATCAGGATGTCTAAAACTACACTTAAGTGATAGTGAAAAGATATAAAATAATAGAATACATGATAAGAGAATACAAGAAAAATTAAGAGAAAATAAAAGAAATGAAATGTAACTAGGTTAAACGAGTCAGAATCGCAGCGATGGGTGACCGTACCGGGAAGTCACTGTGTAATCAGTTGATGGCCCCATAACTACAGGGAACCCCAAGAAATAATTTTAAGAACCCAATTAAAAGTCTACTGAGATACAGATGACATTAAAAATGTCAAAGAAAATTTAGTGAATTAGTACAGACGAAAATGAAAATTAAAGAAACTGTTGGATCGGAACTAAATTGGTATTACAGAAAAAATGGGACTATAACCCAAAGAGGGGCATTTTGGTCATTTGACACTTAAAGTTGACTTTTAACCTAAATGTCCATTAAAATGAGTGAAATTAAATTTTCAAAACCCCATAAAAATATGAAATTACATGTGTAATGTAAATAAAGGAAATATAGGGGATTAATTGTAAATATGAAAACTTGAATATTATAATGATTAATTAAATGATAGTGGAGTACATAAAGCATATGGGGACAGATTTCACCACTTCACAACCTCATTTTCTTCATTTCACACATCCATGGGCAAAATCAAGCTTCTCCTTTCTTTCCTCCATGGCCGTTCCATGCAAGCTTGAAACCTCTCCCATTTTCAACCTAAATTCACAAGTTCTCTTCATTAAAGTTGGTCCTCACACCTTGGGCAGATCATAGGCAGCAAGAACAAGAGGATTTGGTGAAGTTTTCACAAGGTTTGGAAATTCTTGGTTGAAGGTTAGTGCCAATTTCCTCTTCCTTTCCTAATTAAACTTTGAATTAAGGTTGTAATGAGTTGATATGTTAAAAAAATTTGAAGAAATTAATGAGTATTTGGGAAGCATTGATTTCAGCAGCCTTAGTAAGTAAGGGAGATTGATGAATTCTTACATGTAAGTGATGGGTTGTGATATGGATTAAGGTAATTACATGTATTAACAAATTTATTTCATGTGTATGTTCAAGTTGATAAGTTGAATTAGGGTTTTGAAATTGTTTGATGAGACTTGTGTAATTGCCTCATTTTGACAGCCTTGAAAGCATGAGAGATTAATAATTTTATGCATGTAAAAGGTGAATTGTGAGGTTGATGAATAAATTATAGGTTGAGGGTTGAAGTTACATGTGATAGAAATTTGATTGAATGTGAATTATTGACTTTGACCATTTAAATTAGGATTCTGAATTAGTCAATTGAGACTTGATTGATGTTGCTGGAATTTAATTGTGTTGAAATGAATTGGTGATATTAGAAGTGCCATGAATGCCACAATTGTAGTTTGGGAGATGGAGAAATGAATATAAGGAGTGTAATTTCCTTGTAGGTTGAGTATTTATTGAGGGCAGTGTATGTTTTAAGCCATAAGTTAATATGTGTGGCCCTAATTGGTATGAAGCCAATTAGAGGTAAAACTAGACCTAAAATGGTCCATTTCTCATGTAGAAACCATGCCAAAATTCTGCCTAAAAAGTAACCTGAAATCTGACCTAATCTGGATTACCAAATTGTGAACCTAAAATTTTGACCAAATAAACAGTATTCATTCATTTAGCCATATCTCACTCTAGACAGGTCCAAATGACATGAAATTTATACCATTGGAAAGCTTAGACATAGGGTTACAACTTTTGTGAAGACACCAGAGCCCAAAAATGCTACTAATTAAGTCAAATTACTTGCATAATTTGGGATACCAAAACTATCCAGAATCAAAACTGCCCAGATTTGCTAAATATAGGCTACTTGACCAGTTTTGGAAAAGAGGCCATCACTTGGGCCATAAAAATCCAGATGCCCTGAAACTAGTGCCAAAATTTCAATAAGACATAGATCTACAATATTGCTATTTTGACTAGAACCCAAAAATGAAGAGAAATAGGTCAATTAGCTAGGTCAAATTAGTGCACAAAATCTGGAAATTTCATAATTGACCATTGACTCCAAAATATTCTTTTAGTCATATCTCTCATTAAAAAACTTCAATTGAGATGTGCCATATAGTTCTGGAATCCTAAGAAACAGAGCTCAAATTGTGTTTCAGACACCTACCTCAAATTATAAATGTAAGAAGCATAAATTTTGGGTCAAATCTACTGACCTAAATGGAAATCATATTAGTATAAGACATTTGAGTCCAGGCCAATAATGTGGCTATAAGTAAGTCTACATGACTTGAAAAAGTACAATTAAAAATTTTAAGTGACCATAAGACATAGAACAATGTATCCCATAAAGAACACTAGGCCTAAATGTTGCTACAACCTGTCCAATTAATTTGACAAAATATGATGCCAAAATGGCCTTGTTAAAGGAATCAGAATTTGCAACTGAACCAGTTATGGTTATTTGACCATAACTTGAGTTATACAAATCCAAATGATATGATTCAAAAATGAAAATAAAGACAAGACATAGAAGAACAACTTTTGTAAAGGAAGTGGAGCCAAACAGTGGCCACAAATTGTTCAATTTGATATATAAAATTAAGACAATAAAACTGAACCTAAAGAAAAGTTCTTGAAATAAATCATTTTTGGTAGGGACTTATCCCTAATAAGTCTGTCACACCTTACCCCTCCGTAAGGAATAACATGATCCCATAGTATACCTAATGAATTACCAAACTTTGCTTACTGATAACTCATTAAATAGACTACAAGGAATTTTAAACCTTTTCTTATCTCTTTTTACAGTGGTAAGCACTTTTGACAGGTGTAAAATTTTTTTTATCTGAAGTGAACCAATTAACAAATCTGAAGTATCAATAATTTTTGTAAAAATTTGGGCAGAGTGCCATCTATATTTTGAATAAAACAGTTCTTTAAAAACCTGTAAAAAGCACTTCCAATATATTTCTTCAATCCCAAACTCCAATATGGCTCAATTCAAATCAGTGTCCTCAACACCGTTCAAACTCAATTCAATATCATTTTCAGTAATTCCAAAAATAAAGTGCAAAATAAATGAGTATTTCAAAAGCTGAAATAAGAGAATTGTAATACAACATTTTAACAGGCTAAAATAATTTACAACTTTATTTTACAACTGCTCAAGACCAAGTACAATATATACATATAATGCACATACATTACAACAAAAATTACAAAAAGGTGGTATACTCAATATACCCAGTAAAATCCCAAAGTGTAGCACAAGTAGCCTACTATGCTGCTCTGTTTGTCTGTTTACCTGCGACAGCAATGAAAAAGCTATTGATGAGTAAAATTTACTCAGTGATGCACAATAACAATTTAAAATTCGGTATATAAAATTTTTATTGACAATTTATAATTCAAATAATTCACAATTTTTCAAAGCTCTTAAACACAAATTTAATCAAACAATTGAATAACACAGTGTTGCCAATCAATAACACAACTTAGGTCATGACACAAACTTTTCCAAACATGCCTTATTGTACACTACGACAAAACAAACTCATCCCACTAATCGAAATCAATAAGGGAGGTGGCTAGCTAGCTAATGAGTACTCATCCAAACTCACCTCAGACTGGCAAGCCAGAGAGGGAGGAAAATAATGAAATATCAAACTCAACCCCATAAGTGGAGGAGGAACATAGTAAGGGACTGCCATGTCAAGTGTGAATCAAAACAATTCCAAATCACAATATTTAAATATTTCATACAAACCACAAATTACATTTTATCTCAAAATTTCCATTTGCAAAGTAGGCAACACAATAATTTCCAAATAAAATTCTCAAAGCCAAAACAATAAAAAATTATTCATAACTCATTTCTCCAAATAAATTTTCTAGTAAAAGCAGTGAATATAAAAAGTATTGTGCATAGACCTCGGATGAGTCACCTCTTGGCCTTGACTCAATGTTCCTTATGCTCTTCAATATCTTTTTCAACTGAAACACACAATTTAAAGTGTTTCAGTACTCAGTTAAATTGTTTCTAATCATAAGGTTCCATAATTAAATTTTGTTGATACTACTCCTTTCATTAGTCAACCTATAACGTTGACCTTTAATGCACACTAGGTGAATTAATTTTAATATTACCAATGTTTCATATTTTATAGTCCTCAAGTGTTGGTATATATTACCAATTTTATTTTCAAGTGTTGTGACACCCCTTACCTGTATACAGTATACCCGAGTAAGTAATGCTACACGGTGTACCGGCACATTCTAATATACCTTAATTAATTTATATCATGCTTGTGAATATAATTTATGAAATATAATTTATTTTAGCCATATATCAAAAGTATTATTTATTTGAGGTTCCGAAAATTTTAAAGAAAATCCGGCGAAGTACAGGCTAAAAATGGAGAAAACAGTTCTTCGGAACCTGTTAAAAACACTTCCAAATAATTTTCCAAACAATCCCAACTTCAATTCATCAACAAAGTCTCAATATCAAGATCTCAACAACATTTCAATTTCAGTTCTCAATCATCATTTCTCAGGGTACTCATATGTATAAACAACAAATAAATACTCAAATTACTTCCATACATAACCATAAATCTTCATTATTTACATGAACCTCAAAATACATTACACAAGTTTAATTACATATGAGAAAATCAAAATTTAATACAGAATGCCAAAATGACACCTAGTGTCCTACCAATGCACTGCAGAAGTTGAGGTGACACGGACACTGTGCAGAACTGCAGGATGGACTCACCTAGTCTGCGGTCTACTGGGCTCACGATCTGTATCTCCAGAACCTACGCGTGGCAAAAGTAACGCGCTAAGCAATAATGCTTAGTGGTGCAATAATAAAATAAAAGAAATAGCAAGAAAATAAACATGTGGTGAATGTATATATTTCATTTGTTTTGAATTTGTATATCATTAACTTTGTCCACTTTCATTCATTTGGTTGCCCAAGTAACCTACACTAGATGACTGGACTGGATAAACAGGTAAACTGGCACTGGGTACCAAGTACCTCGGGCCGTCACACCATCGGTCACATATGCATCTCCCGGTGTGCAGCGGCTAACAATTTGTTAATATATCGAGCACAAGGCCAAAGCTCAATACAAGGTCGAATGGCTAAAAGCCATGAAATCACGAATGGCATATTGCCATGTGCGATCGCTTAACTGAACCCTATTGGCATGCCAAACTATCCAAACCAATCTTGTTAGGTATACTAGGGCATTTGAAACCTTTAAATTCTTCAATTTGTGAATTTCAAGTTTTTGGTGTCACTATTCACCTCATTGGTCAACAAAAATGTTGACTTTTTGGTAGAAAATATGTACATTGACTTTGGCACTCCCAATATACCACATTTGGCATTCAAAACTTGTTGGCATTAAGCATTTATACCATTTCAAAGTTTAAACCAAGGGAAGCAGAATTTTTAGTTTTTGTAGCTCAACTTTACTGTTCCATTGGACACTGTTGCAGTGGGAATTTGAAGAAATGGCAAACATGAAAGTTGTTCCTTATTTTGTCTAGTTGAATTTCCTTGAATCACTCCATTTGGAGTTTTTTAGCTCTAGATATGGTCCAAAAACCACAGCTGGCCGGATTGCCAATCTGCAGAATTGACCATATCTACAGTAACATGAACAGTAACTGGAATCACTTGGTTGGATGGGTTCTGGCCATAATTTTGGGTAGGTTCCTTCATGAAAGTTGTTTGTCTATGTCTTAACTTGTTGCTGTAAAAAGTTCAGGTCAATTGACCAAATCTACAGTGAATTATGGCCAAATGAACAGTTACTGTTCATTTGGTCATTTCTGCAGAATTAGTTGCAGGGTATCCGGATTGGCGCCAAGTTTTGGTCCTCTTGCTTTGGTCTTTTGGGCATGGTTTCTTCAGAAAAAATGTGCCATTATAAGCCTAGTTTCATGTCCGATTGGCCAACCACCAATTGGACCTACACAGCCAAAGTTATGGCAGTCTAAGTGGACTGCAATTCCAGCCACCCTGCTGCACTCACAAGGCAGCCTACCATTTCAGTTTGTAACACTTTAATGCACCTCAAATTATGGTCAAAATACCTCAAATGGTCACTAATTGACCATTAGAATGTTCTTTAACCATTTCAAAAGCCAAATCAAAATTTTCACTCCCAAACCCTAGCCCAAGTTCAAGTTTCACCCATATTACCTTAGTTAGCATACCAATTCATTATACTTGTGTATATGTACCTTAAACATCATTTCTAATCTACTCTAAGTCCAATAAAACACTCATTTCTATTTCTTCAATAGGGCAGCCGAAATTTATGGTATGTATACACATAATTATTGTTCATTTTAGTTACAAATTCTTACTCAATTCAAGTTACTAATCATGAAAATAAAGAGTTTTAGGTATCTAATGCACTAACCTTTAAGTGGCACTTTTTTCCCAAGTTTAATCTTCACTTTTCTTGTACTCTCTTGGCTGCCAAACACTTCCTCTAGGTCCAAGGATTCATTTTAGTGTTGGGGTCTTGAGGAAATATGGTGAGGAAGCATGAGAATGAAAGCTTGCAAAGAATGGCTATGGTGGAAACCCTATCTTCTCTCTCTCTACGTTTTGGCTGGTTTTGGGGAAGGAGGTGGCTGCTGTATTTTTGGTTAATTTGGTCTTCATTTAGTCTGTTTTATTAGTTAATAATATGGTTGTTTAATTATAATTGGTGGAGACTTTCAAATGACATCATAATGATGTCATATTTGGCATTTTTATGGATTTTTCTTTTCTTTTCATCACTACTTCATTTCAATTTAATTTTTAGTAATGTTTCTTCATATTTTATGCCATATTAATTATTTACTTAACTGGACAAGTCGGCCAAAAATCACCTCTGAAAGCGAAATGACCAAAATGCCCTCCGTTTGGCTTAACGGGTCAAAATTGGCTGTACCGATTGAAAAATTTTTCTAGGTATTTTCTTGGCATTCTAATGCCATGGGAACCTCAATAACCCTTCTCTGGAGTCCCAAAAATTATTTTATAATTTTTCCCCCGGGTCTAGGGCTCCTCGTTGCGAGAACCGCAACTTCCCTCTGATTACCCATCGCTTGGGCACCGGCTCATTTGACTTGGTTGTATTTTATTTCTAAAATTTTTCCTAAATTTTTCTTATTAATATTTGAGTTAATTATGGTTCCTCACTTTAGTTTAAATATTTTTCCGGACGTTCTAGCTGTCCGGACCGATACTGGTCACCGGAACAGTAGAATGTACGGAGTTGCTACCGGGAGGGTGTTACAACTCTTTCCCTCTAATTTAAATTTCGTCCTCGAAATTTTCCTGATGCAAACAGTTGAGGGAACTGTTGCCTCATCGTCTCTTCACTTTCCCAAGTTGCCTCCTCGGTGTTGTGGTGCCTCCAAAGCACTTTCACCAGTGGAATCTGCTTGTTCCTCAATTCTTTTACTTCCCGAGCTAGGATCCGTAGAGGTTCTTCTTCATAAGTCAAATCCGGTTGTATTTCAATTTCTTCTCTGGAGATGACATGTGAAGGGTCTGAGCGGTATCTTCTGAGCATGGACACGTGGAACACATTGTGGATCTTATCCAGCTCTGGTGGTAAAGCTAGCCTATAGGCCACTGGACCCACACGTTCAATGACTTCATATGGGCCAATGAACCTAGGGCTTAACTTACCTTTTCTTCCGAACCTCAATACCTTCTTCCACGGTGACACCTTGAGGAACACTTTGTCGCCAACTGTGTATTCTATTTCTTTTCTCTTCAAGTCGGCATAGGATTTCTGTCTATCTGAGGCAACCTTCAAGTTGGCTTTGATTAGTTTCACTTTCTCCTCAGTCTGTTTCACCAGGTCTGGCCCCACTAGTTTTCTTTGCCCAATTTAGTCCAGCACACTGGAGTTCTACATTTCCTTCCATACAGTGCTTCATATGGGGCCATTTGGATACTAGCTTGGTAGCTATTGTTGTATGCAAATTCTGCCAGTGGGAGGTATCTATCCCAACTCCCCTCAAATTCAATGACATAACTCCTCAGCATATCCTCAAGAACCTGACATATATTTCATGTTATTATTATCATTTTAATTCAATATTTGTATCAATTCCATTGGTTTTAATTGTTTACCTGGATTACTCTTTCTGATTGCCCATCTGTTTGAGGATGGAAAGCTGTGCTGAAGTGGAGTTGTGTACCCAAGGACTCATGCAACTTCTTCCAAAATCTCGATGTAAACCTTGGGTCTCGATCAGATATGATGGAAAGTGGAATTCCATGCAGTCTAACTATCTCACTGATATACAATTCTGCTAACTTTTCCAGTGAGTAGTCAGTCCTAACTGGCAGAAAGTGTGCTGACTTTGTCAATCTATCAACTATCACCCATGTTGCATCATGTTTCTTCCAGGTGAGAGGTAGACCACTTACAAAATCTATGGTGACCGATCCCATTTCCATTCAGGTATGCGTATAGGCTGTAGCAAACCTGATGGAACTTGATGTTCTGCCTTGACTTGCTGACATGTCAAGCATTTAGTCACGTAGTCAGCTATGTCCTTCTTCATACCAGGCCACCAATACTGAAGCTTCAGATCATGATACATCTTTGTACTTCCTGGGTGCATAGCATATACACTGGTGTGTGCCTCTTTTAGAATACTGGCCTTCAATTCCCCATTATCTGGTACACACAGTTTTCCTTTGTAGTACAGACACCCATCTGCTTTCACCTCATAGTCAGTTGCTTTTCCCTCTGAGATTCTGCTCATAATAACCATTAACTTTTCATCTGCCTTTTGCCCATCAAAAATCTGCTGTAGTAGATTTGGCCTCACTTGCAACTCAGCCAAAATAGCTCCATCTCGAATCAAAGATAGACGGGCATTCAATGATCTCAAAGCAGTGATGGACTTTCTGCTCAAAGCATCAGCAACTACATTTGCCTTCCCAGGATGGTAGTCAATCACACAATCATAATCCTTCAGGAACTCAATCCATCGCCTCTGTCTAAGGTTGAGCTCCCTCTGAGTTGGCAAATATTTCAGGCTTTTGTGGTCTGTGTAAATGTAGCACTTTTCACCATACAAGTAATGCCTCCATATCATCAGTGCAAAGATAATTGCTGCAAGCTCTAGGTCATGCGTAGGGTAGTTCTGTTCATGTGGCCTTAGCTGTCTGGAAGCATAAGCGACCACCTTTCCCTCTTGCATCAATACACACCCTAGCCCATTATGTGAGGCATCACTATAGACCACAAAGTCCTTTCTTGATACTGGCTGTGTTAACACTGGTGCCTCTGTCAACATAGCCTTCAACTTCTCAAAACTGGTCTGACACTTGTCATTCCAGTCAAATCTGACATTCTTGTGTAACAACTTGGTCATTGGAGCAGCTATTAAGGAAAATCCCTTCACAAATCTTCTGTAATACCCAGCTAGCCCCAAGAAGCTTCTGACCTCAGTTGTATTCCTGGGAGGCTTCCATTCCATCACTGCTTCTATTTTCTTGGGATCCACCCTAATCCCATCAGCTGACACTATGTGTCCAAGGAATGCAATTTCATTCAGCCAAAAGTCACACTTGGACAACTTAGCATACAACTTCTTTTCTCTCAGGGTTTGTAGAACAATCCTCAAATGCTCATCATGTTCTTCCCTGATCTTGGAATACACCAAAATATCATCAATAAAGACCACTACGAACCGATCTAGGTATGGATGAAAGATACGGTTCATAAGGTCCATGAATGCCGCTGGTGCATTTGTTAGGCCAAAGGGCATCACCAGAAACTCATAATGCCCGTACCGGGTCCTGAATGCAGTCTTGGGCACATCTACATCCTTCACCCTCAACTGATGATACCCTGATCTGAGATCAATCTTAGAAAATACTCCTGCTCCCTTCAACTGTTCAAACAGATCATCAATTCTAGGCAACGGATATTTGTTCTTCACAGTCACCTTATTCAACTGCTGGTAATCGATGCATATTCTCAAAGTCCCATCCTTCTTTTTCACAAACAGCACTGGAGCTCCCCATGGTGACACACTGGGGCGTATAAACCCCTTATCAAGCAACTCTTGCAACTGAGTTTTCAACTCCTTCAATTCTGTGGGTGCCATCCTATAAGGAGCAATTGATATTGGTGCTGTACCCGGCAGTGTCTCAATAGCAAATTTGACTTCCCTTTCTGGTGGCAAACTAGGCAATTCTTCAGGAAATACCTCTGGGAAGTCTCTTACTGTGGGTATATTACTCAGGTTTGGCTTAGCCTGCCTAGTATCCACCACGTGCTAGGTAGGCTTCACAGCCTTTTCTCATCATTCTTCTTGCAACTGTGGCTGAGATAACATTGGACAGGAAATCTGTCCTTTCACCCACAACAGTGATCTCATTACCCTCAGAAGTTTTCAAAGAAATTCTCTTCAATTTGCAATCAATCATTGCCTAATAACGTGACAACCAGTCCATTCCCAAAATCACGTCAAACTCATGGAAGGGCAACTCAATCAAGTCTGCCAAGAATTCATACCCTTGAATCCTTAATGGGCAACCCTTGTATACTTTGTTCACCACTACACTGTGGCCCAGTGGATTAGTGACTAGAATGTCTTGGTCACTCTCCCCTACTAGTATCCCCCTTTATACGGGTAGGTTGATGCAGATGTATGAATGAGTGGATCCTGGATCCACCAATGCATGCACAGGAGTATTGTAGAGGGAGAACGTACCCCTGATGACGTCCGGGGCATCTTGCTCCTCCTGAGCTCTCAGGGCATAATTTCTGGCAGGTGGTTTGTTATTTGGCCTCTCTGCTGGCTCAGATGCAGGCCTCTGCGATGGTCCTACAGCCTCAGACTTGCCAGATTTTCTATCCCTCTGCGGTGCAGAAGCAGGTCTGTCTACTTGTGTTGGAGCAGCTGTAGTAGTTCTGCGTGGGCAGTTCCTCAGCTGATGTTCTGTCGACCCACATCTCAAACAGGCACCAGTTACTCTCCAACACTCCCCCTTGTGCCATTTCAGACAGTGTGGACATGCAGAAGATGTTGGGGCTGGTCCCCTGAACCCCATCCCTGGAGAGCTGCCCACTGATGGTGTGGACTGGCCTCTCCTAGGGGTGAACTGTGGCCTGGGCCCCTGAGACTGACCCTAACCATGTGGCTGACCTGAACTCTGTGCAGGTGGACCTATGAACTTCTTCCCAGGTACAGGAGATGAGCTAGACTGACCCAGGCCCCTCTTCTGCTGTCTATCCCTTCTGGTCTGCTCGCTGATTCTCACTTTTTCAACCCTTATTGCAGCTTCCACTAACTTGCTAAATTCTGTGATTCCCAAGGCAGTGACCTGGATCTTGATGTTGTCATTTAGTCCCTCTTCAAATCTCTTACACCTTTCAGCTTCATTAGGGACTATCTCCCTTCCGTAACGGCTTAATCGGACAAATTCCTTCTCATACTCGGCCACTGATAGCTGTCTCTGCCTCAGGTTAATAAACTCTCTTCTTCTCTCTTCCAGGTATACAGTACCCACATATTTCTTCTTGAACTCGGAGAGAAAGAAGTCCCAAGTTACAGCTTCTGGCTGCACTTCACTGGACACAGTGTCCCACCACTCATAGGCATCATCTTGTAATAGAGATATGGCAGCCTCTAAATTTTGCTCTGGGGTACAGTGGAGTTGTTTTAGAACTCTGCCTGTTCTGTTCAACCAATTCTCGGCTGCAACAGAATCATCTTCTCTCTTGCTATAGAAATCCACTGCCCCAAACTTTCTTAGCCTTTCTAGGTGTGATTTCTACTGTGGAGCTGGTGGTGGTGGTGGTGGTGCTGGCATTACCCCGGCCATTTGTCTAAAGAAATCGGCCATTTGCTGAAACATGGCCTGTGGAGGCTGAGCAGGCTCTGCTTGAGCTGGCGGAGCAGGTTCTCCCCTACCCCCAGTCTTAGCTGCTACAGGTGGAGCATGACTCTCCACTTCCTCCTCGACTGCTCTCTGAGATGAAGGGTCCATATCCTATTCAAAATAAGAAAGACAAACAGATCTGCATTAGTGTCACCTCGACTTTTACAAATTTAATGCATGGTATGGACTCAATCTAGGCCCAGAAACGCCTAAACCGTGCTCTGATACCACTAAATGTGACACCCCTTACCCGTGTACAGTATACCCGAGTAAGTAATGCCACACAGTGTACCGGAACATTCTAATATACCTTAATTAATTTATATCATGCTTGTGAATATAATTTATGAAATATAATTTATTTTAGCCATATATCAAAAGTATTATTTATTTGAGGTTCCAAAAATTTTAAAGAAAATCCGGCGGAGTACCGGCTAAAATTGGAGAAAACAGTTCTTCGGAACCTGTTAAAAACACTTCCAAATAATTTTCCAAACAATCCCAACTTCAATTCATCAACAAAGTCTCAATATCAAGATCTCAACAACATTTCAATTTCAGTTCTCAATCATCATTTCTCAGGGTACTCATATGTATAAACAACAAATAAATACTCAAATTACTTCCATACATAACCATAAATCTTCATTATTTACATGAACTTCAAAATACATTACACAAGTTTAATTACATATGAGAAAATCAAAATTTAATACAGAATGCCAAAATGACACCTAGTGTCCTACCAATGCACTGCAGAAGTTGAGGTGACACGGACACTGTGCAGAACTGCAGGATGGACTCACCCAGTCTGTGGTCTACTGGGCTCACAATCTGTATCTCCAGAACCTACGCGTGGCAAAAGTAACGCACTAAGCAATAATGCTTAGTGGTGCAATAATAAAATAAAAGAAATAGCAAGAAAATAAACATGTGGTGAATGTATATATTTCATTTGTTTTGAATTTGTATATCATTAACTTTGTCCACTTTCATTCATTTGGTTGCCCAAGTAACCTACACTAGATGACTGGACTGGATAAACAGGTAAACTAGCACTGGGTACCAAGTACCTCGGGCCGTCACACCATCGGTCACATATGCATCTCCCGGTGTGCAACAGAACAGCTAACAAGCTGTTAATATATCAGGCACAAGGCCAAAGCTCAATACAAGGTCAGAATGGCTAAAAGCCATGAAATCACAGAATGGAATATTGCCATGTGCAGTACTACTAACTAAACCCTATTGGCATGCCAAACTATCCAAACCAATCTTGTTAGGTATACTAGGGCATTTGAAACCTTTAAATTCTTCAATTTGTGAATTTCAAGTTTTTGGTGTCACTATTCACCTCATTGGTCAACAAAAATATTGACTTTTGGGTAGAAAATATGTACATTGACTTTGGCGCTCCCAATATACCACATTTGGCATTCAAAACTTGTTGGCATTAAGCATTTATACCATTTCAAAGTTTAAACCAAGGGAAGTAGAATTTTCAGTTTTTGTAGCTCAAATTTACTGTTCTATTGGACACTGTTGCAGTTGGAATTTGAAGAAATGGCAAACATGAAAGTTGTTCCTTATTTTGTCTAGTTGAATTTCCTTTTTTGAATCACTCCATTTGGAGTTTTGTAGCTCTAGATATGGTCCAAAAACCACAGCTGGCCGGATTGCCAATCTACAGAATTGACCATATCTACAGTAACATGAACAGTAACGTGAATCACTTGGTTGGATGGGTTCTGGCCATAATTTGGGGTAGGTTCATTCATGAAAGTTGTTTGTCTATGTCTTAAATTGTTTCTGTAAAAATGTCAGGTCAATTGACCAAATCTACAGTGAATTATGGTCAAATGAGCGATCGCTTCATTTGGTCATTTCGCAGAATCGATTCTGGTATCCGGATTGGGGCCAAGTTTTTGTCCTCTTGCTTTGGTCTTTGGGCATAGTTTCTTCAGCAAAAATGTGCCATTATAAGCCTAGTTTCATATCCGATTGGCCAAACACCAATTGGACCTACACAGCCAAAGTTATGGCTGTCTAAGTGGACTGCAATTCCAGCCACCCTGCTGCACTCACAAGGCAGCCTACCATTTCAGTTTGTAACACTTTAATGCACCTCAAATTATGGTCAACATACCTCAAATGGTCACTAATTGACCATTAGAATGTTATTTAACCATTTCATAAGCCAAATCAAAATTTTCACTCCCAAACCCTAGCCCAAGTTCAAGTTTCACCCATATTACCTTAGTTAGCATACCAATTCATTATACTTGTGTATATGTACCTTAAACATCATTTCTAATCCACTCTAAGTCCAACAAAACACTCATTTCTATTTCTTCAATAGGGCAGCCGAAATTTATGGTATGTATACACATAATTATTGTTCATTTTAGTTACAAATTCTTACTCAATTCAAGTTACTAATCATGAAAATAAAGAGTTTTAGGTATCTAATGCACTAACCTTTAAGTGGCACTTTTTTCCCAAGTTTAATCTTCACTTTTCTTGTACTATCTTGGCTGCTAAACACTTCCTCTAGGTCCAAGGATTCATTTTAGTGTTGGGGTCTTGAGGAAATATGGTGAGGAAATATGAGAATGAAAGCTTGCAAAGAATGGCTATGGTGGAAACCCTATCTTCTCTCTCTCTACATTTTGGCTGGTTTTGGGGAAGGAGGTGGCTGCTGTATTTTTGGTTAATTTGGTCTTCATTTAGTCTCTTTTATTAGTTAATAATATGGTTGAATAATTATAATTGGTGGAGACTTTCAAATGACATCATAATGATGTCATATTTGGCATTTTTATGGATTTTTCTTTTCTTTTCATCACTACTCAATTTCAATTTAATTTTTAGTAATGTTTCTTCATATTTTATGTCATATTAATTATTTACTTAACTGGACAAGTCAGCCAAAAATCACCTCTGAAGGCGAAATGACCAAAATGCCCTCCGTTTGGCTTAACGGGTCAAAATTGGCTGTACCGATTGAAAAATTTTTCTAGGTATTTTCTTGGCATTCTAAATTTATGCCTAGAAAATACCTAGAAAAACAGGTCCATGGTATAAATTTCAGGTCATTTGGACCTGTTTTGAGTGAGTTATGGCCAAAATACTGACTGTTGTTCAAATGGCCAATTTTCAGGTTTGCAAAGTCACTAATCCGAATTTGGTGAATTCTCATGTCACTTTTTGGACAGTTTTTAAGTAGGCTTTCTTCATGAAAGTTGGTACATTTTGTGCCTAGTTTCACCTCCAATTGGTCTCATACCAATTGGAGTCACACACTTATGGTTATAGGCTCATTTGCATACTGCCCTTTACACATTTTTGAAGCCTTAACCATTCACACATTCAACTAACTATACTTCATTCCCAAACCAAATTCTACATTTGTATCATACCACAACCATTTATCACTTCATTTTATAGTCACTTTGGGCAGAATAAAATGACTTTAAATACACCAAATACAATTCCTAAATTACGAAGTCCATTTATAACAACATATACACATAATACTCCTAACCATTACACATAACTTCCATCATCAAATTACATATTCATTCTCTACTAAATCATATGCATATGCTGCCACTTTTAGTACCATAATTCAACAAACCTTTCATGAATTTAAACACTTCCAACTTCACTATAAGGCTGCCCAAATTGTTCATATACATCAAGCTTCCCAATTTCAACATGTGATCTCACTTTACATTCACAATTCACACATATACATAAAAATCAAACTCTTATACGTTTAAGCACTCTAATTAACTTCATTACCAATCAAATTCATATAAGAACAAACCACTTACCCTTCACTTCCATGGCTGCCCAAAATGTTACACTTCAATAACTCATCAAACCTCAACATTTCTTCCACAAATCAACTCACCACAACACCCACATAAACTTTAATGAAGCGAAAAATGGAAAACCAACACTTACCTATTTTGAAGCTTCTTAAAAACTCATCAAAACTTGTCTTTCTTTCTCCCTAAATGCTGCCCAAGGTGTGTAGGCAATGTTTAATGAAGAGAATTCATGAATTTAGCTTGAAATGGAGGTGATCTCAAGCTTGCATGGGCGGCTTCCATGGAGAGAAGTTGGGACACCATTTTTGCCCATGAGAGAACTTGGTGAGGATGATGAAGTGAGTGGGGAAATCTATCCTCATTTTAAGTATTTATGTGTTCACTTAGTGCTCCACTAAACATAGTTTAATTATATTATATTCTAAGGTTTCAATAATTGAAATTTTGACCTTAATTTCTCTTAAATTACATTTTATTTTTAATTCCATTTTTTATTAGATTTTCTAAATGTAATACTATTTATTTTTCATTGACATTTAGGTCAAAAGCCAACTCTAATTATTAAATAACCAAAATACCCCTATTCGGGTTGTACTCTCGATTTTTCAGTAACACCAATTTTTGCCGGTTTCTCGATTTCTCATTTTTCTTTATACTAAATAATTAATTTTTCTTTGACATTTCCTATGTCATTTATACTTCAACAGACGTTTATTTAAGTCTTAAAAATATTTCCTAGGGTTCCCCGTGGTCCAGGGCTAGTCAACGGTCCACGCCGCTACTTCCCGATGCGGTCACCCATCGATACGGTTTTTGGCTCGTTTAACTTAGTTACATCTCATTACTATTATTTTTCCTTTGTTTCTCTTGTATTTTCCTCTATTGTATTTCATTATTCCATGTCTCCTCACTAACATTTAAGTATAATTCTAGGCATCCTAGCTGTCTGGATAGGCACTGGTCGTCGGAATAGTAGAACGCACTACCGAACATAGGGGTGTTACAAAGTCACTACATGCTAAATTACATGAAATAGGCATGTGGGACCCATTTTTCCACTATAAGATGACATGAAATCGGTTGATACATAAAATGTAAATTACCTAAATGGTTTGTTAAACACATAAGTCATATGAAAACACACTTGGAATCTAGGTTTTCATCATATATGAAATAACAATACTATGAATAAGTATAGTACATGACATAAAATAATGAGAGTGGTAAATACATAATTTATATGAATATGTACTTGGGACCTATTTTCCCATTATAATGACATGAAAATGGTATAAAGCATAGATAGTACATGAAGTTAAATAATAATATATTATGAACCCTTAATAGTACATAGCATGAAATAATAAAATTATAAGTGCTTAATAGTACTAATTTGTCCAAAGTATACCTAGATTTATGTATATAGTTGGATTGATTGGTATACCAATTAGGAATTACAGATAGTAGTACTGGCTATATGGAAAGTCATGGACTGACAATATATGTTTGATATGATTGTTCTACAGGCTATATGCCTGCCTGTTGGCCATTATGCCTAATTGTATTTTTGGCTTTAATAGCCTGCCCGCTACCCTTGTGCCTGACATGACAGATGCTATTGTGCACAATTATATTCTGGCTTTATGCCTGCCCGTTGGCCTTGTGCTTGAAAGACAGTTGTATATAGGATATTATATGCTTGCTCGCTGGCCTAGTGCCTGACATGACAGTTGTATACAGGATAAACACTTCGGCATATCTAGCCTTATATTCTGTTATAGGTTACTTGGGTACAAATATGAGTAATGAGTCTTAAATTTAATTAAGTACTGAAAAGATTACAGATACGAGTAATAGGCTATAAAAATCAATTGATTATATGAAGAGATCCCAGTAAATTAATATGCTCCTATAGAGCAGCTAAAGTTATGAAATGACTCATAAGTAATAAGCTTTAAAAATTAAATAATTACATGAAGAGACCACTGATATGACTTTAAAAGACAGAGAAAGAAATAAATGCACAGATAAGATACTGATAATTAAATTATTCCCAAAGTTCAATTGAAATATACAATTGACCTAGAATATGAAATTTCACATATTATTGTCATTTTAAATCATTTAGTTATTCTGCTTTAAGATTATACTGGAGACCAGACACAGTAGCAGCCATAGTAGTAGCCGCTACAGTAGTACTCTGATTATAATTGTTCAGATCTGCTACAGTCTAGAGCACACCTCAATAGTGTTTATTTTGGTAGGGCTCAATATACTTAGGTTTTGCATTTTGGTTTATGTATAATGAAATGTATATTAATTTTGAACATTGTAATTAAATGAATTTATATTTTGGATTGTAAATAATGCTTGTAATTTTTGTATGTAAATTTTCATATGAATGAGCTAAATTTCATTTTCTTGAAATGATATGATATGGTACATGGAAAAATGATACAGATATGAAATTGTTTTTAACAGGTAACTATTGAAACCCGCCAGATGCCAATAAATCAGAGGAGGCTCTGTTCGGGTTTCCACATAAATAAATTATGATAAAAAAAATATTACCACATGTTTTCTACAAAGTTTAAAAATTAACAATGGACGCGACAGGATAAGATAGGGTGCTCCGATACCAAATGTGCACTTCTTGCTCAGCTACACTGTAGATGGGTGAGGGGTGTCACAGGATGCTAGACTGATAACTATTGTTGTAAACGAATTCTATCAGTGGGAGGTGTTTATCCGAACTTCCTTCAAATTCAATAATATAGCTTCTCAACATATCCTCTATCACCTGTATAACTCTTTTGGATTGCTCATCTGTCTGAGGATGGAAGGCTGTACTAAAGTGGAGTCGAGTACCCAAGGCTTTATGCAAACTTTCCTAAAATCTTGATGTAAACTGTAATGCCCTCACTTTAGGTAGTCCATACATTCTACTGTTTCGACGACTAATGTCTGTTTGGACAGTCAGGATGTTTAGAGCTTTCAAACTAGAGTGAGGAGTCATAAATTGATTGAATAAAGACTAAGAAAAATTAAGGGAAAATAAAAGATACGAAATGCCAATAGGCTAAACGAGCCAGGATTTCGGTAATGGGTGACCTCACTGGGAAATGATAATGAGTTCGGTGAAACTCTAAATTCAAGCCGAACCCTATTAGACCCTTAATGAAAACTTAATTAAGGGAATTTCTATGAAGTAATAAGGCAAAGAAATGAAAGAAAATAATCACAAAGCAAAGAAAGATAAGGCATTATCGGATATTATGAAGAAGACAGACATAAACCCGGTAAGAGCCAAACTTAGTCAATTAAATTTGAAGGTCCAATATTGACAAAAAATGAGAGAAATTAATTTAATGAAGCTTGATTAATTTAATTAATTGAGATTATAAAAATTAAATATAATTATTGAAAAGTCAAATTTTAATTATTATAAACTTAAAAATAATTACAAAATTTCTATTTCTACTTATTTACAAATATGCCATGAATATTAAAATAATATATATCAATAATTGATCAAATTTTCTGCCATCTTCTTCCTTGTTCCCATCCATATACTCTCTCCCCACTTTCTCTCAAAATTCCTTCCTTCCACCATTGATACACCATCATCCAAGCTCCCAAATACTTACCTACCTTCATAAATTTTGTTGGAAACTTAGAGAAACCTTCGTATCCATCCTTGAAGTGAAGAAAACACATCAAAATCTCAAGCAAGAATTCTGCCAAGAAGTGGTTCTATAAGGAAAAGTGGAGTTTTGAATGAAGTGAAGGTTGATTTAGGCTAAGGAGAGCTTGAAGACAAGGTTAGAGCTAAAAAATCCCTATCAATTTTGAAGTTTTAAGAATTTTAGTAAGGGTTTTGATCCAAAAAAATTAGGGGTTTGTGAATTGATGCTTAATTAACTTTTTTGAGACCATTGTTGACTAATAGAAGTTCCAGGAATTTCAATTGAAGTTTGGGAGTCGAGAGGAATTGATATTGGGAGTGCAAATTTTCCATGTAGGATTTCTGGACCTATGAGTCCAGTATGCTTAGACGGCCATAAGTTGAATATGTTGCTCCAATTAGTGTGAGGCCAATTGGGGATGAAACCTAGAACAATTTTCCACATTTTTCATGATGAGACCATGCCCAAAAATTGAACTTATCCTGACCTAAAATTGGCTTGAATCCGGGTAACCAAAATCTGGACCTAGAAAAATGACCATATGAACAGTAATCATTCAATTGGCCATAACTCCCTTTAGGAAGGTCAGAATGACTTGATTTTTATACCATTGGAAAGGTTATACATAGGAGCACAACTTTCATGGAGAACACAGAACCCAGATCTGCCTATAACCAAATTAAATTGCTAGCACAAGTTAGGTCAATAAAACTGTCCAGAACCAAACTGCCCAGAATTTTTGGACTTAGAGTCACTCGACTAGTTTTGGCAAAAATGTAATAACATGGTCCACAAAATTGCAAATGCAATGAAACCAATGCCAAAATTTCCATAAGACATAAATATATAGTATTAATTTTTGACCAAAACCCAGAAACCAAGGAAACTAGGTCAATTGACTAGGTTAAATTAGCATATAAATTCTGGAAATTGCCTAAGTGACCACTTGACCCCAGAATAGTCTTTTAGTCATATCTCCCACAAGGAAACTCCAATTGGGATGAACCAAACTGTTTTAGAAACCTAAGAGACAGGGATCCAACTTTGATTTAGAAACTTGCCTCAAATTTAGAGTGTAAGAACCCTAAAATGGGAGTCAAAGCCACTGACCTAAACCTAGAATTCTGTAGACACAGGGTACTTGAGTCTAGGCCAGTTAATTGGCTATAACTAATTCTAAAAAACTTGAAAAATTGTAATTCAAAATTTTGAGTGATAATGAGACATAGGGTAACAACTTCTATGAAGAACATTAGGCCTAAAAGTTGCTGTAAACATGTCCAAATAATTAGGGAAATATTGACTCCAGAATCTGCCTGGTTTTGGAATTAGAGTGAGTTAAGGAATCAGTTATGGTAATTTGACCATAACATGAGTTCTAAAACTCTAAATGACATGATTCAAAAAGAAAAACAAAAACAAGATATATTATAACAACTTCTATGAAGGAAGTATGGCCAAATAGTGGCCCCATCTTAACCAATTTGCTAGATGAATTTAGGACACCAAATCTGGACCTTGAGAAAGGTTCATAAAATGACTTGGCATATGACATGGAATGAACTAAAATAATTTGTTAAACATAAGAATAACATGAATAGGCATGTAGTGGCATGAAAATGCTATGGAAACACAATTAGTACATATTATGGAATTATAAATACTTAATAATTCTATTTTGCCCAAAGTACACCTAGACTTATTTATATAGCATGGATTGATTGGTATACCAATTAGGGACTACAGATTGCAGTACTGCCCACATGAATGATCATTGAAAGACAACATATGTCTAAGATGGTTGTTCTACTGGCTTTATGCCTGCCCATTGGCCACAATGCCTATTATCATTACTGGCTTTATGCCTAACCGCTGCCCTAGTGTCTGACATGACCGTGGTATACTTGATAGACATACGGATGTCTAACTATTATACTCCCGTGTATCCAGTCTTTATAATCTGTCATAGGTTACTTGGGCACAGATATGTGTAAAACACTTTAAATTTAGATAAGTACATGAAGAGAGTACTAATATGGGTATAATAAGATTGAATATGTAATATATGAATAAAAAGATCCCGATAAATTATTTGCTCCCAAAGTTTCATAAATATGTAATTACTTCAAAAATTTCGTAAAATTTTATATGGAATAACTATTTCAATTATTAGTCTTTTTTTTTTCAATTATTTCATCACTAAGCAGAAATGCTTAGCGCGATAGATTATTTCCTCGCGTGGGTACAGGAGACCACCACCACCAGCAGCAGTAGCAGTAAATCGCAGATAGAGAGTGATTAGATCTACTAGAGTGTCAGTCACCTCATCATCATTTTGGTAGGGCTTATGTGTATATATATGTTAGATGTTGCATTTTGATTATTGTACATAAGTAAATGTTGTAAATTATTTTGGAACATATAATTAAATTTTTGGATTGTATTTAATTTGTGCATTATTGTATATAAATACTATATAATTGAAGTGAAATTTATTTTTTGAAAATTGGTGTAAGCAATGGGAAGTGTTATGATGAATGGATATATGAAATGGATATAAATTATTTTTAACTGATAAATAAGGGAACCTGCCATGCACTAATAAAACAGAGGAGACTCTGTCTGGGTCTTTATAGAAATGAAATGGGATAAAAAAAATTTTCTACACGTAAGATAATATAAATAAATAGAATTAAATTAATATTATACACGACAAGACAGGATAGGGCGCTCTGGCACCGAATGTAGCACACCTTGCTCGACTACACTATAGACGGGTGAGGGGTGTTATATAAACCGTGGGTTTTGATCTGATATGATGGATACAGGCGCTTCATGCAATCTGACTATCTCACTAATGTATAATTCAGCAAGCCAACCTAGTAAATAATCCTATCTAACTAGAAGAAAATGGGCTGACTTGGTTAATCTATCCACAATGACCCATATTGAATCATGCTTTCTCTGTGTATGAGGGAGGCTTATAACAAAATCCATGGTAATCCTTTCCCATTTCCACTTTGATATAGAGATTGGCTGCAGCAAACCAGATGGTACTTGATGTTCAACCTTCACTTGCTGACATGTTAGGCATTTAGACACATACTCTGCTATGTCTTTCTTCATACCAGGCCATCAATAATGTAGCTTTAGATCTTGGTACATCTTGTTACTGCCCGAATGCATAGCATAAGTAGAAATGTGTGCTTCTCTAAGGATGCTCTGCTTCAACTCACTTACTTTTGGCACACAGAGTCTACTTTTGTAATGTAGATAACCATCTTTTCCTACCACATATTCACCTTCCTTCTCATCTGACAATTTATTGACTATTGCTATTAACTTCTCATATATTTTCTGTGCATCTTGCACCTATTTAATCAAATTGGATTTAATCCTTAGTTCAGCCACAATCACACCATCAGTTATCAACCTCAGATGAGCATTCATTGCCTTTAAAGCTGCCAAGGACATCCAACTGAGGACATCAGCTACTATATTGGCTTTTCTTGGATGGTAATCTATGATGCAATCACAATCTTTAAGTAATTCCATCCATCTCCTCTGTCTCAGGTTTAATTCTTTTTGTGAAGGCAGGTATTTCAGACTTTTGTGATTTGTATAAATGTAGCATTTTTCCCTATATAAGTAATGCCTCCATATTTTCAAAGCGAAGACGATAGCTGCTAGCTCCAGATTATGGGTAGGATATTTTCTTTCATGTGTCTTTAGTTGTTTGGAAGTATAAGCTATCAGCTTTCCTTCTTGCATCAACACACAACCAAGTCTATTTAATGAGGCATCACTATAAATCACAAAATTCTTTCCTGAAGTAGGTTGTGTTAACACAAGAGCTTCTATGAGCATATGTAACACCCTCACTTTAGCTAGTCTGTGCATTCGACTATTCCGGTGATTAATGTCAGTCCGGATAGTCGAAATGCCTAGAACTATATTTAAACTAGAGTGATGAGTCATAAATAATTCAAATAAGTGTAAGAAAAATTTAACAAAAATTTTAGAAATAAAATACAATGAAGTCAAATGAGCCAGTGCGAGGTGATAGGTGACCCTAACGGGAAGTTGCTGTTTTCATAGCTAGTAGCCCTAAACCCGAGGGAAATTCCGTGAAATAATTTTTGGGATGTCAAAGAAGAGTTACGATGCCCTAGGTAGCATTAGAATGTCAAGAAAAGGTTAGGAGAATTTTTAAGATCAGTACAGACAGTTTTAGCTCCTTAAGCAAAACGAAGGGCATTTTGGTCATTTTCGCCTTTAGAGATGATTTTTGACCAAATTTTCCATTTATGTAAGTGAATTATATGACATAAAATATGAATAAAAGGTGATAAAAATTAAATTGAAGATGAGTAGAAAAGAAAAGAAAAGAAAATGAATTAAATGGGGCTTATGACATCACCATGATGCAATTAAAAACTCTCCACCCAATCACCATTTGACAAGCTAATAAAAAAGGATAAAAATGAATAAAGATGAGATAAAAACAAAAAAAATCTACATATTCTTCACCATGGGCAGCCAAACCAAAAAGAAAAAGAGAGAGAGAGAAGAAAGAAACCACTATTGAAGCACTTGTCCAAGCTTTAATTTTCACCTTCAATCATCATAAAACCCCATCTAGTCTTCACAAAAATTTATCCTTGCAACTTGAATAAGCTTAGGGCAGCCATTAGAAGAAGAAATCTTGAAGATTAACAAGCTCAAGTTTGGTTTCAAAAAGGTTAGTGGTAATTTTACCTTTCTCCTTCTTCTAACTTTGAAATCTAGTAGAATTATAAAGAAATTACTTGAAAAACCAAAGAAAATGTCAATGAAGGAACAACATAAAAATTTCAGCCAGCCTTGGTATGTGACTAGTTGATGTGTTTGATGAGTTTATATATGTTTATGAATGATGAAGGATTCTTATATATGCATTAGAAGGGAAGATTGAATGAGTTGCATGAATTAGGGGAGAAGGTGAGTTAGGGTTTGGGGCAAAATTAAGGTTTTGCTTATGCGTTTGTGAATGGAAGTCCTAATGGTCAATTAGTGACCATTCGACTGTGTTTGATGAGGAATTAAAGTGAATTGTGGCTTTGGATTTGAGGTTGGGTACGCTGCCTCATAGGACCTGTGGGCTGGATTTGAGTCTAGCAAGTTTGGGCAGCTATAACTTGAGAGGTGTAGGTTCAATTGGTGCAAAGCCAATTGGAAATGAAACTAGACACATAATGGCACAAGTTTGATGAAGAAACCTTGCCCAGAAAACAAACTTAGAATACCCTAAAAATTGACCAAATCTGGGTAACACACAAGCTGTCCCTAGAAAATGACTGCTTGTTCATTTGGCCATAACTCAGTGTAGAAATATCCAATTAACCTGAATTTTATATCAATGGAAAGATAAGACAATTTAGAATAACTTTTATGAAGAACACCAACTCAGATTTTGAACTTAACCCATCTGAATTGCTAGCCAAATTCAGGGTACCAAAACTGCCAGAACCAATTCTGCTCAGAAATTCTGGGTAGAAAGCAATATGGCCATCCCTAAAGAAATTAGCATAACTTGAGTTAGAAAACTGCAAATGGAGTAATTCAAAAAAGGAAATTAAAGAAGACACATAAAGGAACAACTTTTATGAAGACAAGTTAGCTAAATTATCACTGTAGCTTAGACCAATGGAACAGTAAACATAGGACACAAAAAACTGAATTTTTGAAAATAATTCTAGGAGGCTTTGAATTGCAATTGGCAATCAATGCCAACAAACTTAGAACCCAAAATGTGGTATAATTATGTATCTAAAATTTGTATACATATTATATATGAAAAAGTCAACAAATTGAGTGAATAGTAATGTATGAATAGTAACCCCAAAAACATAAGAAATAATAAAAGAAATTAAAGAAGTCATTATGATTGTTAATATATATAATGTGATTAGTGAATTGTGATTTTTTGAATTTGAATGACCCTAAAACATAGAAGAATGTTTTAAGTACAATGGTTCTTATTGATGTGAATTGTGATCAATAGGAATGTATAAATTATGATGAGTGCATAAACTATGTATAAGTGTGATTTAAAAATTATGCTTCCATCTTAACGAGAATTAAAATGTTATAAAATATAAATAGAAAATATAATGAAATAATAAAATATAAGAACATTTAATTGTACTAGTGTGCCCATCTATTGTTTAGACATGTGTGTCAGATTGGATAGATTGGCATGCCAATATGGTATTGTTTGAGCAGTACTGCATAAGGCTTTATGCTCGCACTCATGGCTTTTATGCCCGATTACTTGTTATCATGGCTTTTAGCCATACTGATATGTTATCATGGCTTTTAGCCATACTGATTACATACGTGGTTGATGTTCCGTATTTCACGTCCCATGGTATGACGGCCCGAGGCATCGCGGTGCCCAGTGTCCACGACCCGCTTATCTAGTTTAGTCAGCTTGTCATAGGTTACTTGGGCAGTGAAATTTGTTAAGAATAACGTGAATTAAATGAATGAATAAGAAAGAAATTAGAATTAGTTTTAAAATTTTATTTACTATGAAATGATTCAAAATACCTAAAAATAAATTAGTGAAATGATAAGAAGATTTGCAAAAGAAGTAGAACGTAAATAAATATTACAAATGTGTCTCTCATATTAAATTAAGACTTAATTTAATATTGTTAAATAATTAAATATTGTATATATTATTACTGTAAAGTTTATACACTAAGCATTTTCAAAGAAGGACAAATTAGGATAACCGAAAATTAATATTAGTAATCTCACATGAAATTAAATTAATTCTTGAGCATTCAATTATTGCTTCGGTTTTATCTTTATTGTATATTATTTTCTTTGTTATATTATTGCACCACTAAGCAGCAATACTTAGCGTGATGAATTTGTTTCCTCGCGCATGTATTGAAGCTAAAACCCAATAGACATTTGACTGGGATTTTTGGAGTCCAGATTTGCAGAGTGTCAAAGGTTGTCACCTCCTCAGCAATGCATGTAGATAGGGCCCATATAAGTCATTTTATGTATTTTGTATATTATAAATATTTCTTATGTTGTAATTTAAACTAGGAAATTGTAATTAATGTGCATATGTTGTAAATTAATAAATTGACTATTTCATTTGAAATTAATTTGCATATTATGTAAATTATGATCTTGTGTAATTAGTTTATAAATCATGTAAATTTATGTAATTTGAGAATTTTTATATATGAATTGAGTATGAATGGAAAGTGTATGGATTTGAATACGGAATTAAAATATATGGATGAGATTTTATTTCAAAATATTATCGAAAATTTCAAGCTGATGAATAGTGAAATACGCCAAACGATAATAAAATAGGAGAAACTCCGCTGGTTTCTTCTTAGAAAAATAATTGATTTTAAAATATAACGAGAACAAATTATTAAAGAATAAAGTAAGATAAGATAGGGTGCTCCGGCATCGAGTATGATATGTCTTGCTCGGCTACACTGTAGACGGGTAAGGGGTGTCATAGCATACCCTTTAATTCATCAAAGCTAGCTTAACACTTATCTGTCCATTCAAACTTAACACCTTTTTGCAGCAATTTGGTCATTGGAGAAGCTATCATGGAAAACGCCTTCACAAATCTTCTCTAGTATCCAACCAATCCTAGAAAACTTTTGATCTCTATCATTTTCTTAGGTGGCTTCCATTCTAAAATAGCTTCTATCTTTTTGGGATCTACTCTTATGCCCTCTGATGATATAATGTGGCCTAGGAAGGAAACTTCATTCAACCAAAAGTCCCACTTACTCAACTTAACAAACAACTGCTTGTCCCTCAAAATCTGTAACACAATTCTAAGGTGCTGAGCATGTTCTTTCTTTGTCTTGGAATAGACCAGTATATCATCAATGAAGACAACTACAAACTAGTTTAAATAGGGTCTAAAAATTCAGTTCATTAAGCCCATGAATATAGCTGGGGCATTGGTTAGCCCAATTGGCATCACTAGAAATTCATAGTGGCCATATCTAGTTTTGAATGTAGTCTTAGGAATATTAGGTTCCTTAACCTTCAACTGGTAATACTCGGATCTCAAATCAATTTTGGAGAAGACCTCGACTCCTTTTAACTAATCAAACAAATCATCAATTCAGGGTAAAGGATATTTATTATTGACTGTCACCTTATTCAACTGTCTGTAGTTAATACACAGCCTAAGGGTTCCATCTTTCTTTTTGACAAACGGTACTGGCGCTCCCCAAGGTGACACACTAGGGTGTATAAACCTTTTGTTAAGTAAGTCTTGTAACTACAATTTCAACTCTTTCAACTCAGTGGGAGCCATTCTATAGGGTGCTATTCATATTGGTGTAGTACCGAGAGCACATCAATTGAGAATTCTACCTCCCCGTCTAGTGGTAGCCCAGGTAATTCTTTAGAAAAAAAAATCCTAAAATTCATTGACTATAGGAATATCCTAAATATTCAAACCTTCTTTTCTAGTATTTATGACATGTGCTAAAATGCCTTACACCCCTTTCTAATTAGCTTCCTGGCTGTAATAGTCGAGATCACATTTGACAATAAATTCTATCTCTCACCATATACAACCACATTAAAATTATCAGAAGTTTTCAACATAACCCTTTTTAATTTGCAATCAGCCATAGCCTGATGTTTAGTTAACCAATCCATACCCAAGATAACATCAAATTCATGGAAAGGCAATTCTATCAAGTTAGCAGGAAATTTCCTATCATGCACCCTAACTGGGTAGTCTCTAAACACCTTATTTAAAGTCACACTATGTCCTATAGGATTAGTTACCAATATATCATGTGACAATAATTCAGCATGTAAACCCTTCTCACTTATTGTAGTGGTGCAAATATAAGAATTTGTAGATCTCGAATCAATTAATGCACACACAATTGAAATTTACCAACTATCACATCAGGAGCATCTTGATCCTCTCTAGCTTTCATTGCATATGCTCTGGCTGGGGCTCTAATTTCCTAACTGTCTCGACACCCCTCTCTAATTAGTCCCAACTGGTTTTAATCTACCTAGCTTCCTACCTTTCTGAGTTCCAGGTGTAGATGTCTATATCTAAGTCCATGGTGTATTAGTACCCTTCAATTAAGGACAATCCTTCTTGAAATGATTCGTGGCCCCACATTTAAAATAGGCCCCTGTCATTTTCCTATAAGTGCCTGGGTAGGGATGGTCACAATGCTCACACGGTACTAGTGCTGGTCTCCTGAAGGAAGCTGCTGGTGAACTAGCAATGGAACCCTGTTGCTGTGGGCCATGCCTAAATGGGGTCCCCTACCTAGTACTGTAAGTTGATGTCTAACTCTGAGGTTATGACATCCTCATTTTAGGTAGTTCTGTACATTCAACTGTTCTGATGACTAACGTCCGTTCGGATAGACAGGATGTCTAGGACCACACTTAAACTAGAGTGAGGAGTCATAAATTTTTTGAATAAAGATCAAGTAAAATTTAAGAGAAATAAAAGAGATGCAATGCAAATGGGTTAAAAGAGCACAAGGTCTCGATGATGGGTAACCCTACTGGGATGCAACTGTGGATTCAGTTGCCAACCCTAAACTCATGAGGAACCCTGTGAGATAATTATTTGGGACTTAATTGAAGGAATAATGAGGATTAATGATAATAAAATTGTTAAGGGAATGCAAGAAAATTTATGCCAATCGGTAAAGGCAATTATAGCTTGATGAATTTAATGAAGTGCATTTTGATCATTTCTCCCTCAGAGTTAAATTTTGATCAAAATGTCAATTAAATTAATTGAAATTTGTGTAATAAATTATGAAGGAATTTTAATAAAAATACAAATAAAGAAATGTAATGGAAAGAAGAAAAGAAAAGAAATGATTTAATTATGACATAAGCATGACTACTTGATGACGTAATTAAAATCTAATTAAAACAAAACACACACATATATATAAGACAAACTAAATTAATTCATTCTTATCATTAGAAGACTTCATTTCCTTCTTCAAGCTCAAGTTGGCTGGCCACCCTTCCCAAACTTCTTTCACCATTTTCAATTCTCCAAGCTCAATTTTCCTTTAATTCTTACCATAAAAACCCTAGCCTCCAACATTAAATCTTAATAATTCACCTTAGTAGAGAGATTATAAGCAAAAAGAAGAGAAGGAATTGAAGTTTTGGCTAGTTTGGAATTGTGCTACTTGTAACACCCCCGTTTGCATAGCCTGGTAGATTTCACTGTTTCGGTGACCGGTGTCGGTCCGAACAATTAAGGAGATTAGAGCCACACTTAAGAGAACTTGAGAAGTCATAAACACAAATAATTAGTAATGTTTAATTAGTTAACAATAAATAAGAAAAACAGAACATAAGAAGTTAAACGAGCCGAGAGTCACAGCGATGAGTGACCTCCTCGGCAACGACTGCGAAGTCATTTTAAACTCAAATTTCGAACCGTAAAAAGTGACGCTACGGTCCTTAAGACCCTTATGGACACAGTGGAAAAGAGAAAATCACGAAAAAGAACTGTTAAGCCAGTCAAATAATTAGGTCAGGGAGCCAGAAGAAATATGGAATTATTTGCAAACCAGGATGAACCGGCGAGGGGAAATTTGGTCAATTGACCCCGAAAGCTGACTCCTGACCTAACTGTCAAATAAAAACGGAGAAAAGAAAATTTTAGAATCGAGAATTAAATTAAGAACTAATAGAAAAAAATAAATAGAAAAAAAAAAGAAAGAAGTTAGAAAAGTCAAAGGTGATGACATTATGAATGATGTCATAAAAGAATTAATTAAATATTTATTAAATTAAATTTTTTATGGTCTTCCCTAAGCCTAAATAAATAAAGGAAACAAAAGAAAAAAAAATTAGAAAAACCCTTCTTCTTCTCTCTTGTTGCCGCCTCCCCTCTTCCATAAATCCTCCATGAAAGCTTTTCATTTAAGCTTACCTTTAAGCTTAATTTTTCATTACCCAACCTTAATAACTCTCATAAGAACTTCATTAAAGCTTGTAGTTGCAACTTGAGAAGAGAATTTCAAGAAGAAAGAGGAGCTAAAGATAGTGTTTTGAGGATTTAAGAGAGGTGAGCATGTTAACTTGTTACTTTCCATTTTAATGCATCATTAGTTATTGAATTAGCTTGTAATGTGTTAAAATGAAATAAAAATATGGGGAAGGACAAACTGAAATTTCGGCCAGCCATGGATGTAGGAAATTTTGATGTATTTTGAATGAATTAAAGGTGTAATAAGTTTGTATGAGTATGGTAGTAGGATAGAGATGCATAAATGTAGTTAAATACAATAATTTAGTAAGTTAAGGTTTTGGGACTTAGGGTTTGTGAACCAAATTTTTGAAGAAATGCATAAATGATATCTTTGACCACTTGTGAACTGAAAAATGGTCAATAATGACCAAAGGAAATGTGTGGGAATTGTTGGAATGAAAACCAAATTCGTAGGTCCAATGGTCATGCTGCTGGCAGCATGACCAAACCCACTTTGAAGGACCAAAACTCAAAATTTACAAGTCCAATTGATATGCCACAAATTGGGGATGAAAATAGACATAAAAGAGCACAATTTTCATTGAGGAACCATGCCCAAAAACTGACCAAAACTGGGTGAACAAATTGACCAAAGTGAAATGAGAGCAGGCTGCCACTGTACCAAACTGACCAAATGAACAGTTTCATTTGATCATAACTCGAGCTAGGAAGGTCAAATTGACCTGAAATTTTACCAGCAATTAGATAAGGTATAGGTATAAAACTGTTATGAAGAACACCACCCCAAATTATGACATTAACCCATTCAAATTATTGAGCAAAGTTGAGTTACCAAACCTGCAACTCTGCAGAATTTCTATTGAGCAGTAATGTTTGAAGGGTTATAACTCTCTCTACAAAACTCCGATTTAGGCGATTCTTGAACCAATGGAAACCTAAGACATAGTAGAACATTTCATATGAAGAAATTTAGACCAAATTATGAACTTAACTAAATCAAATTACTGACCAAATTTGGATCAAAATCTGCTAGAACCCAAAATCTTAGCATGAACAGTGCACGTGAATAGTAATTTTATTTTGGCCATAACTTGAGCTACAAAACTCCGATTGAGGTGATCCAAAAATGAGAATACACTTAAGACAATAAGGAACATTTTCTATGAAGGAAGTTTTGTCAAATTCCAACAGTAGATTGACCAATGGAATAGTGCAACTTAGAACTCCAAAACCGAAAATTGGCAATTTTGCCAAAATGACCTAAGCTTTGAGAAAACGACTAAAACCAACAAGTTTAATGACCAAAATGTGGTATGTGGGTGAAGTTGGAGTTCCCATACCTATTAAGCCTTAGAAAGTCAACTATTTGACTTGAATAGTGTAGTGAATAGTAACCCGAAACACAAAATTTCAAGGACGTCGAAATTAGCACGTTAGAGCTAGGTATAAGTGAAGTTAAATTTATTTTTGGATTTATGTTAAATTATGGTACTGAAACACTATAAAATTGTGTGTTTCAATAGAAAAGAATACCGCGACAGAACCCGAGGAGTCAAGTTAAGGCCAAAAGGCGAATCATTTGAGATTTGTGCACAACATCTTCATGCTTTAAAATTCATTGATAAAGTGAACGAAATATGTATTTTACTTGTGATTTGGAATTGTTGAAAGTTTATTTGTGACATTATTTATGATATTTTGATTAAAATGTGAAAATTATTGTGTATATTTGAAATAGCAATGTTTAGCAAATTGTTAAGATAAGTTTTGAAACCATAGTGTCATGACCATATATTTGAACACCTCACTAGCACGACTAGTGGGGCTAATTAGTTTCGAATTTTGATTCCTTCTCTGGAGAAGTGTTGAGGTGTGCCAGTAGAAGAGGATGTGAATGGATATCCATATATTTAAGCTAGCTAGCCTTGTGATATGATTTCTCTTTAGCCTCTTGCTATTAAGATTCTATTTGTTTCGAATGGCATGATCTAACTGTGGGTTTTATGAAATGTGTTTTGATACTTTGAAATGAACTTTGTTTGCATTAAAATCTCATAATTCATGTTTTGTGTTTAATGCTTATGTTTAGTCAAATTTTTGAATAAATGTGATTTTATTTTTGCATAAAGATTATTTTAGTATGTTGTGTACCACTGAGTCCTAGTACTCAGTGATAGCTTATTCTTTGTCAGATCTGAGAGACTAGAAGAAGCGTGGTGAGTCTTTGAGGTGTGAGGAGCTATCATCTTGAAGTCTTCGGGTATAATTTATACCCTGCCTGTAAATATTTATTTTGATGTATGTATTGCATATAAAGGTATGGACATGTAAATGGGTCTTGAGCAGCTTGTACAAAATTTGTATGAAGTTTGTAATAAAATTTAGTTTGTATTTATTTTGATGTGAATCTTGTAAGGATGTATATAAATTGTTTTGTCTCAAATGAAATGATTGTGGAATTATTGAAATTGATAGAGTTTGATTGTGAAATTAAAGTTGTGGTTGAGAAAAATTTTTAGAAGTGCTTTTTACAGGTATTTGAAGAACGGTTTTCTCAAAATACAGAGGAAACTCTGTTAAAATTTTTATAAAATTTGCGGAAAAATAAAATGGGCCAAAATTTCCAACTAGCTTTTCACTTAAGTACATGTTTTAAATACTTATTAGAAATGCTCACCACTTACCAAAAGTAAGAAATTGTTTTAAAATCCCTTGTAGGGTGCTTAATGAGTTATCGGTAGGTGAAGTTCGGTAGTTCATTAAGTATTCTACGGGATCATGTTATGCCTTACAGAGGGGTAAGGTGTGACATGTTTTAGTGGTATCAGAGCAAATTTTTGAAGTATGTTTTAACTTGTGAATTTGTGTTTTTCCTTGTTAAGTACAACTGCTCAATGTCCATAATTGTTACATACAGTGCATTACATCATAAATATGAACTAATGGAGGGAAATCTCCTTGTGTTACTTGTTCAGGAGATACCCTAACTTCAACCTGAAATGGAAGAAGGGGATCGCTCAGTTGAGCAGTCTGTTGAAGCTGAGGCACAAGGGGAAGCCCCAGCTTTACCGAATGTCAGTGGGTCAGCAGCACCAGCCCCACAAATGCCGCAGTTCCCTGCACAATTCGCACAGCAGATGGCTGCGATGTTTCAGCAAATGGCTGGGGGTATGCCTGCTCAAGCTCCACCACAACCACCTGTGGCACAACCATTGCCTCCAGCCAGACAGTATGACAAGTTATTGAAGTATGGGGCTGCAGAATTTAAGTCTGATGGACCCTTTAGAGGCAGAGCAATGGCTTGAAAGAATGAACAGAGTATTTAAGAAGCTACATTGCCAAGATGAACTGAAGTTTGAGTACTCTGTGTCGCTACTGCAAGGGGATGCGTATGATTGGTGGAAGACCATCCCCCACAGCTTGGCTGAACCACCAGTGTTGACCTGGGATGACTTCATCAGAGAATTCAGACAGAAATACATCCCAGATGCATATGTTGACCAGAAATTGCAAGAATTTTTGAGTCTGAAACAAGGGAACCGATCGGTGGCAGAGTATGAGAGGGAGTTCTCCCACCTGAGTCACTATGCGGGGAGTCTCCTTACTACCAGCAAGGCAAGGTGCAAGAGATTTGAGACTGGTTTGAAGCCCAGCCTAAGGATGCAAGTTGTGGGATTTCGGCACAGCAACTTCTCAGAGCTTATGTCTCAAGCACTTGAACTAGAGAGAATTGAATCAGAAGCAACCCCAGTGAAAGAAAAATCGAGAAAAGTGAGAAATCGAGAAAAAGACAAGGGGAAAAATCGGTTGAACAGAGTTCGGTGCTCTACTGGAAAGAGAAAGAAGTTTAGTGGACCCAAGGGTCGAGGTGGAAAGATTTGGTAGGGGCAGATTTTCCGGACGAGACCCCTAGGTCTAGTCGTGATCGGCGAGGGTTCACATTCTGCCCGCCCCTGTGAGACTTGTGGCAAGATTCATGGGGGGGAGTGCTACTGGGCCACTGGAGCCTGCTTTAACTGCGGAGGCAAGGGCCATATAGCTAAAGACTGTACTAGTGCTCCGAGATATAGTCCAGCTCCTACTACTGCCGAGGGATCTATTGCAGTCCCGCTCTCGAGAGGTTCACGATCGGTTGGTAGAGGAAGAGGTAGAGGTAGAGGCACTACTTGAGCGATCGAGGGCCTGATTGGTCGATCGGGACAAGGAAGTGCTTCAACCAGAATCTACACAATGAGACAGCGAGAAGAGGCTGAGACTTCTGATGTGGTTGCTGGTACATTCTCTATCTCTGATCAAGAAGTATTTGTGTTGTTTGATCCGGGTTCAACCCATTCATATGTTAGTGCTAGCATAGTTAGTTCACTTGCTGTTCCATGTGTGCAATGGATTTTGAAGTGCTAGTAACTAGTTCGTTAGGACAAGAGGTCCGGGTTAACAGAATTTATAGAGACTGTCCTTTGGTGATCCAAGGACATGTTTTCCTGTCAGACTTGATTAAAATGCCCTTTAGAGAGTATGATATCATCTTGGGCATGGATTGGTTAGCCAGGCATCATGCGATGATTGGTATGGATCAAGACAGTCACTTTTGGTCTCCCTTTATACGGTGATGTGGTAATACATGGGGAGAGGCATTTACTGCCATCAAACATCATTTCAGCAGCATTAGCAAGAAGGATGATCAGAAAGGGGTGTGAAGCATACTTGGCACATGTGATAGACACCCAAGTGGGGAGTCCAAAGACTAAGGGACATCCTCATCAGATGTGATTTTTCGGATGTATTTCCTGATGAATTGCCAGGATTACCTCCAGAAAGAGAGGTGCAGTTTGAAATTGATGTTATGCCTGGTGTGGACCCAATCTCCATAACGCCATATAGAATGGCACCTGCAGAATTAAAAGAGTTGAAAGTACAATTGCAAGAGTTGCTTGACAAGGCTTTATCCGCCCTAGTGTGTCACCTTGGGGAGCGCCAGTATTGTTTGTAAAAAAGAAGGATGGCACTCTCCGGTTATGCATTGATTATCGGCAGTTGAATAAGGTGACAATAAAGAATAGATATCCTTAGAACATTTTTCATGAGGATCAAGAGACCTAGTTTGTAACGCCCTCACTTTACGTAGTCTGTACATTCTGCTACTCTGGTGACCTAATGTCTGTTCGGACAAGTCAGGATGTTTGAGACTACACTTCAGTGATAGTGAGAAGGCATAAAATGATGAAATAAATAATAAGAAAATACAAGAAAAATTAAGGAAAAATAAAAGAGAGGAAATGAAACTAGGTTAAAGGAGCCAGCACCGTAGCGATGGGTGACCGCACCGGAAAGTTATGATGAAGGCAATTGCTGACCCTAGGACTGCGGGGAACCCTCAGAATTAAACTTCGGGACATAATTAAAGGCCTATAGAGGTTTAAATGACATTAGAAATGTCAAAAAAAAAATTAATAAATTAGTATAAATAAAACGAAAAATTGAGAAACCGATAAAAAAATCGGTGTTATCGAAAAATTGGGAATACAAACCGAATAGGGGCATTTTGGTTATTTGACACCTAGAGTTGACATATGACCTAAATTTTCATGAAAAATAAGTAGTATTAAATTTTGGAAACCCCATGAAAAAGGAAATTAAATATGTAATGAAATTTAGGAAAAATGTGAGGGAGTAATTTGAATTATGAAAACTTTGGAATATTAGATACTTAATATAAGTTAGTGGGGCACTAAGTGAGACTATATAAGCATATGTTGACAAATGTGGATAGCCATTCATCACCTTCATCTCCTTTATCCTTCATTGCTGAATTCCAAATTCTCTCCCAAACTCCATTGCCATCCCACATTTGAGCTTCCATTTCTCATGATCAAGCCATGATCCTTCAATACTCCCTTCACTAAAGTTGTTCTCCACACCATGGGAAGCATGTAGAAAGCAATAAAGAAAGGTTTTGGTGAAGATTTGTACAAGCTTCAAAAGAGGTAAGTACTTATTTTCCTTACTTGCTTTATTAAACTTGTAATTGAGGTTATGGTGAGTAGGAATATGAAAGAATTTGAAGAAATTATTGAGTGTTGACAAGTCTCCAATTCGGCAGCCCTCATGTCCATGGGATATGAATTATTTCTTCATGTAAATGGTGGTTTGAGGTGCTGATTAAAGTGCTTAAATATATAAGAGTTTAATTAGCATGTGTATGTTTGAATTGTGTATTTGAAGTAAGATTATGAAGTCAATATAGAAGTTGAAGCATATGTGCCAATTTGGGCAGCCTTGATGTGCTTAGGAAGGGCTTATTTCATCTATATTGATGTTGATTAATGAGCAATGGAATGTATATTGTTGGTTTGGATAAATTGAATTAGGGATTAGAGAATTTAATTGTGGTTAGATATTGATTTAATTGAATTGAGTGTGATGGATATTTACTTGAGTTAAATTATATTTGGACATTTGATTAAATTGTTGTTTACTTGATCAATTAAGTTGTTGCTAGATATTGATCAAAATTGGGCTGTTGATGGACAATTGACCAAATTGCAAAGTACATGATGTCCATTAGGAGTGCAAAGTTAGAATGTAGGTTATGCTTATTGAAAACAGTATGCATTTTAGGTTCTAAATGGAAATGTGTGACCCCAATTGGTATGAGGCCAATTGGAGGTGAAATAGGACCTATAATAGACCAATTTTCATGTAGAGATCATGCCAAAATTCTGCAGAGAAGTGACCTAAAAAAAATAACCAAATCCGGAATTGCCTAACATATGAACCCAGATTTTGACCATATGAACAGTAGTCAGTATTTTGGCCATAACTCACTCAAAATAGGTCTAAATGACCTAAAATTTATACCGTTGGAAAGCTTAGACATAGGACTACAACTTTGGTTAAGACCACCAAGCTCAGAAATGCCATTAAGCAAGTCAAATTGATTGCCCAATTTGGGTTACAAAAACTAGCCAAATTGACTTTCACCTAAAAATGACCTAAACTTTGCAATATAAGTGCAACTTGACCAGCAATAGTAAAATGACCATAACTTGGTCCATAGAACTCCAAATGACATAAACTTAGTGCCAAAATTTCAATAAGACATAGATCTACAATATTCGTAATTTGAACAAAACCCAGAAATCAAAGGGAACTAGGTCAATTAACTTGATTAAGTTGGCACACTAAATCTGGAATTGGCACATTTGACTATAAAGTCCAGAAAATTCAAATAAGCTTATCTCCCACCAGAAGTGTCCAATTTAAATGAGTCATACCAATTTGGAAAGCTAAGAAAGAGGCCTAAAACTTTGTTTTAGGCAACTTCCTCAAATTATAAATGTATAAGACCAGAATTTAAGGTCAATGCTACTGACCTAAATAGAAGTATGTTAAAATAGGACATTTGAATTCAATCTAATTGTGTAACCATAAATAATTCTATAAAGTTTGAAAAATTGCAATAAAATTCTAAATGACTATAAGACACAGGGCAATAAATCCTATGAAGAATGCTAAGCCTAAATATTACTAAAAACTATCCGTATAAATTAGTCAAATTCAGTATCGAATCTGCCTATTAAGGAAACCAAAGTTCAGATTTAACCTAGTTATGATTAATTGACCATAACTTGAGTTATATAACTCCAAATGGAGTGATTCAAAAAGGGAATTAAAGAAGACACAATAAAAAACAATTTGATGAAGAGAATTTTGCCAAATTCCCACTGTAACTTGGTCCAATAGAACAGTTAACATTGGGCATAAAATAAATTATTGGATTAATTATGGGATATGGTACTGAAACACTGTAAATTGTGTGTTTCAGTTGAAAAAGAGACTGGAAAGGGATCTTCAAAGGAAAAATAAGAATTGAAGTAAATAAGAGGTTTGTGCAAAACTAGTTTTTAATTGATTTTGTTCTGAATATTTCATTTGATTAAATAACGTTATTTTTCTTATGTATTATGTTTATCAAGTATTTGATTTAATTCAATGATTATTGAAATTATTATAGTATGTATGAATTTACCTTTGTGAAATGGTATTTCAACAATTATTGAGTATTGCTATGGATTGAATAAATTAGTTTTTGAAAAATTGTGATAAAATATGTTTTGAATTGTGATGAGCATAAAATTATTGGATATTGGAATTGACATTGAATTGAATTGTGTTGTGATTTATGCTTACAAAAAGGACAAAGAGATTCATAATATTGTTTTATATCTCACTATAGATGTTTGACTAAGTTATTACCCGTCTCTCTCATTTGTTGAAGAGACAATGGAGTTAGCTTTGTTTTGATTACCATGGTACATGCACAGGCTTAAATTCTCCTCTTATTAAAGGTTAGATCTAAGTTTCTCATGGCCCTTTTGGAAGTTTCATTATTGTGATGTGTACTGTGCATGATGATTCGACCTTCCCGACCATAAGGAGTTAGAATCACCCCGGAGATGGCCCTTTCAGATTAGTCTTGCATAGTTAGTGAGATAAAGAATGGTTTTTGAATAGTAAAGAAATTCGATTTCAAATGGGATTTATCCATAATTGATTTTATTGGAATTAATCTTTATTTTCATAATTGCTAGAATTACTTTAAATGTCCAGTTGTGATTTGATAAATTAAATTTCTTGCTCAAAGTCATTTTATACAACTGATTTATATTATTGGCAATGAATATTTTGATTTTTGAAATTTAATGAGTATCCAGATTCTCAAATTATTTGCTGTAATTTTGCTAAGGTATATTGTACTATGTTTTAAATTATAGTTGTGCACCACTGAGTTCACAACTCAGCGATAGCTTTGTATGCTGTCGCAGGTGAAAAGAGCATAGAGCACTTGAGTAAGCTTCCTTGAAGACACATTCAAATTAGCTCTAGATATATTATAGGTATACCCATGTACAGAGGTTTGATGTATGCATATAATATTATATATATAAATTATTTGAGCAGTTATATAAAAACTCTTGTAAAATATTTTGGTATGTAATTAAATGCAAATTATTATAATATAAATTTGAGATTTCATTTACCTGTATAGTTTTGTAATACTAATTTTTGAGTCTTGTAATCAATGAAATGTTTCTTTTATGATGAGGTTGGTTTGAAAATGAATTGATTTGATTATTGAGATTGAATTGTGAGATGAAATAAAGTTTATTAGAGTTGTATTTGAGAAAACATATTGGGAGTGTCTTCCTTTTCAGGTTTGAAGAACTGTTTTCTCAAAATACAGCCCGCACTCTGCCGAAATTTTGAAAAAAAAAATTTGTAACACCAGATTTTAATCGATGATTTTATCCCTGACCAAAATTTCACATAAAGGATTTTTAAGAAATATTCAACATTTCCACCACTATTTAATTTCACAAAAATTGTTTTAAAATCCCTCGTAGTATATTTAATGGTTTATAGGTAGGCGAAGTACCGTAATTCATTAGGTGTACTATGAGATCATATTACATCTTACGGAGGGGTAGGGTGTGACATAGTTTTGACTCTAACTAATTCAAATTGCTAGGCAAAATTAGTCCATCAAATCTGCTTGAACTAAACCTAACCTGGAAAGCCTGAATTTTAAGGTATCCGACCAGTTGTGGCAAAAATACTCTAGCTCAGCCTACAAAACTGAAAATGTAGTGATTCAAAAGCCAAAATCCTCATAAGACCTAAAACTACAATTTTGATGTTTTGGCTAAAACCTAGATCTCAAAGGAACTTAGGAAAATTATTAGGACAAGTCAGGAACTCCAATCTTGGAATTCTTGCATTTGGAGTAATTGACCATTTGACACCCGGATAGTAAATTAATCATAACTTCCACTAGAAAACTCCAATTTGGATGAGCCAAACTGATTTGAA
This sequence comes from Hevea brasiliensis, assembly GCF_030052815.1. Classification (NCBI taxonomy): domain Eukaryota; kingdom Viridiplantae; phylum Streptophyta; class Magnoliopsida; order Malpighiales; family Euphorbiaceae; genus Hevea; species Hevea brasiliensis. Next base: position 50,083,362 of record NC_079503.1, on the reverse strand, counting down.
AACTTAAGAAATAGAACTACAACTTTGGTTTAGAAACCTTACTCAAATTTTGAGTGTAAAAACCCTAAATGCTCATTACAAAAGTTGACCCAAACCTGAAATCCTGAATGTACGGGATTCATGAGTCCAGGTTAGTTAATTGGCCATAACTTACCCTATACAACTTCAAATTTAGTGATTCTTAAACTTGTGTAACCATGAGACACAGGAGAACAACTTATATGAGGAACACCAAGCCAAATTATGCCTATAACTTGTCCAAATAGCATGACAAAGTTGAGTTTTAGAATCTGCCTTGTTCTAGAATAGTATTGGTCACTGGACCCTCCTTTGATAATTTGATTATAACTTGAGTTACATACCTTTAAATTGAATAATTTAAAAAGAGAATTAAAGTTAAAACATAAAGGAAAAACTTTCATGAAGAAAGTGTACCCAAATGGTCACTGTAGCTTGATCAGATTTCTAAGGGAAGATACAACACAAATTATAGATCTATGAAATCCTTGTCAAATGACTTTAAATGTGAAAGTTATTCAACTTAAATGATCTAATGAACTCATAAACCATATGAATATACATTTGGGATTTATATTTCCATCATCAATGAAAAGAAGATGCATTGAGCATGAATAGAACATGAGTGAAATAATGGAATAATGTGCATGCTTAAGAATAGTAATTGCCCTTGTATGCCTAAACATTAGTGTCAGGTTGGATAGATTGGCATACCAAGAAGAGATGAGTTAGTAGTACTGCCTATGGCTTTGTAACGCTCTCACTTTAGGTAGTCCATACATTCTACTATTCCGATGATTAACGTCTGTTCAGATAGCCAAGATATATGGAACTACACTCAAACCAGAGTGAGGAGTCATAAATTGATTGAATAAAGACTATGAAAAATTAAGGGAAAGTAAAAAGAAATGAAATGCTAATAGGTTAAACGAGCCGGAATTTCGGCGATGGGTGACCCTACCGGGAAGTGACTGTGAAGACAGTTGTCGACCCCAGACCCGCGAGGAACCCTGTGAAATAAATATTTTGGATTAAATTGAAGATTTTATGAGGATTAAATGACATTAAAAATGTCAAAGAAAATTCAAGAAAATTTAGCCATTCGGTAAAGGAAAGTATAACCCGATAAGCACAACGAATAGCATTTTGGTCATTTCACTCTTAGAGATAAATTTTGACCTAAATGTCAATTAAAATTGAAGAGATTAAAACACTAAGAATAAATTAAAATCATGAAGTGTGAAATAGAAATGGGAAAAGAAAAGAAATGAAAAATCAAATTTATGATATATGCATGACTAAGCATGACAACATTAAATTCTAAGAACCTATGAATATAAGACACCCATTTATTTTGCTTTATTTTAAGTGATAATCATCTTCTTCTCCAGCCATTCTCCTGTCCAGCCTTCTCTCCTCCATTTTCCTCTCAAATTTTTTCATTTTCCTATCATTGAAACACCATTTCAAGCTTCCAAACCATTACCTTCCTTCACCAAAATTGTTGGTAGCCTTGATAAACCTCTATAGCCAGCCATAAAACCCAAGGAAAGTGGGAAGAAAAGTGAAAGGAAAATCTGGTTGGCAACCCCTGCAACACCTCTCACCCGACTACAGTGTAGTCGAGCAAGGTGTGCTACATTTGGTGCCTGAGTACCTTATCTTATCTTACTTTATTTCTTTACTAATTTTGAACTCGTTATATTTTAAAATAAATTATAGTCTAAGGAGAAACTGACGGAGTTTTCCCTATTTTATTATCGTTTGATGTGATTCACTATTCACCTACTTGAAATTCAATAATATTTTCACAATAAAATCTTATCCATGCTAATCATAATTATCTCATCAATCATTCTCATAATTATCTCATATTTCAAATCTCATCCATATATTTCAATTTCATAATCATTTCCATATATTTCCATTCATAATCAATTCATATGTAAAAATTTTCAAATTACATAAATTTACATGATTTATAAACTAATTACACAAGTTCATAATTTACATAATATACAAAATACATAAAATAACTTATACCCTATCTACATGCATTGTTGAGGAGGTGACAACCTTATACACTTCTAACACTTCTGCAAATCAGAACTCTAAAATCTCTGTTTAATGTTCACTGGGCTTTACCTTCAGTATCTGCGCGAGGAAACAAATCCATTGCGCTAAGCATTACTGCTTAGTGGTGCAATAATATAACAAAGAAATAATATACGAAATACAAATAGAAATAAAATATGGTTCAGATAATTTAGATCTAATTATGCTTCAATAAGGTTTCTAAAATTTAATATCACTTTTTTTTATTTTCCTAATTTAGTCCTCTTTGGAGGTGCTTAGTTCATAAGGTTACAGTAAGAATATACAACACACTAATATTATAATAGCATTATTTTTAACTTAATATTATTATAAAAGGTACATTTGCAACATTTATTTAAATTATATTTTTATTACTAATCTTTTGTATCGTTTATGTAACACCCTCCCTGGAGCAACTCCGTACATTCTACTGTTCCGGTGACCAGTGTCAGTCCGGATAGCTAGAACATCTGGAAAAATATTTAAACTAAAGTGAGGAACCATAATTAACTCAAATATTAATAAGAAAAATTTAGAAAAAATTTTAGAAATAAAATACAACCAAGTTAAATGAGCCGATGCCCAAGCGATGGGTAACCCAGTGGGAAGTTGCGGTTCTCGCAACTAGGAGCCCTAGACCCGAGAGAAAATTCATAAAATAATTTTTGGGACTCCAGAGAAGAGTCATTGAGGTTCCTATGGCATTAGAATGCCAAGAAAATATTTAGAAAAATTTTTCAATCGGTACAGACAATTTTGACCCGTTAAGCCAAACGGAGGGCTTTTTGGTCATTTCGTCTTCAGAGATGATTTTTGGCCGACTTGTCCAGTTAAGTAAATAATTATTATAACATAAAATATGAATAAATATTACTAAAAATTAAATTAAAAATGATAAAAAAAGAAAGAAAAAGAAAAATGAAAGTAAATGCTTAAATATGCCATCATGCTTAAGTAAGCATGATGCAATTAAATTTTTCCACCAATTGGAATTTGACAAGCACACATTAAAACAATTAAAAAGGAAAAAAAAATTGACAAAAATTCAGTTTCTTCCTCATTTGTTTCAGCTGCCCGTAACCTTCCATTGAAGCCCTCTCCCATTTTTCTTCATCTACCTCAATTCTCTCACTCTACTCACCATATTTCCTCTACATTCCAATATTAAAAATTTCCCTAGACTCTAGCTAAAGTGTTTGGCAGCCAAAAAAACTAAAGAAAGTGAGGGAAAAATCTAAGTTGGGTCAAGAGAAAATTCTACCACTAAGGTTAGTGCTATATCTCTCCATTTTTCTCTTTAAATTTGAAGTTAGGTATATGGATTTAGTTAGAAATTCATGAAATTAAAAGAACATATCCATGTATGGACCACTTAAAAATTGTTGGCAGCCTTAGTGATGGAAGTGTTGATGAGTTTTGAATGAATTTAAGTTGTATATGGGTGGTCTTGAACATGAGTATGAGACATAAACATCATTAAGTATGTTGAATTGATGTATGTACATTAATGGATATTTGAAAATTAGGGTTTTGAGCTATATTAGGGTTTGGCCACATTGATGGTAAATGGAAGTTTTAATGGTCAATTAGTGACCATTTGGTTATGGGTAAACAAGAAATAAAGTGTGTTTAGTGATGGGATTTGGGTTTAGTGTGGCCGCCCTAGGTGACCTGCAGAATAGGATATGAGTCCAGCAGGTTTGGGCAGCCATAACTTGAATTGTAGAGGTTCAATTGGTGTTTGGCCAATTGGACTTGAAACTAGACACATAATGGCACAACTTTGGTGAAGAAATCATGCCCATAAGACCAAACCAAGTGGACCAAAAACTTGCCCCAATCCGGGTGTCCTGCAACCAGTTTCTGCAGAATGACCAAATGAACAGTGATTGTTCATTTGGCCATAACTCATTGTAGAATGGCCCAATTGACCTGAAATTTTTCCAGCAACAAGATAAGATATAGAAAAACAACTTTCATGAAGAAATCTACCCCAAATTCTGACTAGAACCTATCCAACAATTGAGTTACAGTCACTGTTCACTGCACTGTAGATATGGTCAGCTCTGAAAATTTTCAATCCGGCCAGTTGTGGTTTTTGGACTATAACTTAAGATAAAAAAACTCCAAATGGAGTGATTCAAAAAATGAAATTCAAGTAGACAAAATAAGGAACAACTTTCATGTTTATCATTTTTCCAAATTCCCACTGCAACAGCAACTAATGGAACAGTAAAGATAGGGTATGAAAACTGAAAATTCTGCTCCATTAATTTTAAGCTTAGAAATGGTATTGTTAACCAATACCAACAAATTTTGAATGTAAAATGTGGTATGCTGGGAGTGTTAAAACCAATGTACCTATTTTCTATGCAAAAGTCAACATTTTTGTTGACTAATGAAGGGAATAGTAACACCAAAACTTGAAATTCAAAAATTGTAAAATTCAAAAGTATCAAATGCCCTAGTATACCTAACAAGATTGGTTTGGATAGTTTGGAATGCCAATAGGGTTCAGTTAGCAGTACTGCACATGGCATTATGCCATTCTGTGATTTCATGGCTTTTAGCCATTCTGACATTGTGTTGATATTTGGCCTTGTGCCTATTGTTATTACAGCTTATTAGTTGTTCTGTTGCACACCGGGAGATGCATATGTGACCGATGGTGTGACGGCCCGAGGTACTAGATACCCAGTGCCAATTTACCCGTTTATCCAGTCCAGTTGTCCAGTATAGGTTACTTGGGCAACCAAAAATGAAAGTGGATAAATTTAATGAAATAATAAATATAACAAGTACAAAATAAGTAAGACTACAAATACTCATCGAAAATTTATTTGCAATAAGACACCGATACATTCACTGCATATTTACTTCCTGTTATTTCTTTTTATTTTATTATTGACACCACTAAGCATTATTGCTTAGCGCGTTGCTTTTGCCACGCGTAGGTTAGAGATATCTTGTGAGAGCCCAGTAGACCACAGGCTGGGTGAGACCTCCTGCAGTTCTGCATAGTGTCCGTGTCACCACCATCTTCAGTGCATTGGTAGGACACTAGGTTTCATTTTGGTATTTTGTAACTAACTTTTATTTTCTTTTGTGTAATTGAAACTTATGTATTTTGATGTTCATGTAAATAATGGAAATTGTGTTTGTGAATGGAAAAGTGAATATTTATTTATGACTTTTACATGATTATTACATGAGATGATTGATTGAGAAATGGAAATGTTGTTGAAAAACATATTGAGATTTTGATATTGGAGTTTGAGAATGATTGAATATGATTATTGGAAGTGTTTTTCACAGGTTCCGAAGAACTGTTTTCTCCATTTTTAGCAGGTACTCTGCCGGATTTTCTATAAAATTTTCGGAACCTCAAATAAATTATAATTTCAATAAATGACTTAAATGAATTATATTTCATAAATTATATTCAAAACTATGATAAAAGTAAATTAAGGAAGAAAAAAATGATTAAGATAAAGTAGAGTGTTCCGGTACACCGTGTGACATATCTTACTCGAATATACTGTAGACGGGTAAGGGGTGTCACAGTTTAATTCAATACTTTCTAGGTTATCTTTGATTATTTCATAATAATTAAATTTTAATATCGTTCTAATTCATTTCAATTCTTTCTACTAAATAATTAATCTAATTTATTTTAAATATTCTTACTTATTTATTTAATTGCTAATATTTTCAGTTGCTAATATTCTTAACTTATTTCAATAAATTTCACTACCCAAGTAACCTATGACAGGCTGATTAAACTGGATAACGGGTCGTTGGCACTGGACATCACGGTGCCTCGAGCCGTCATACCATGGGAAGCAGAACATCAACCACGTATGCAGTTAGAATGGCTAAAAAGTCATGATAACACATGATCGGGCATAAAGCCATAAATATAGGTATAAAGCCACAAATACAGGCATAAAGCCTTTCGTAGTACTACTAAAACAATACCCTATTGGCATGCCAATCTATCCAATCTGATATGTGTCTAGGCAATACATGGGCACATAAGTACCATTAAATATTAATATGTCTTCTTATTTCATTATTTCATTATAAGTTCTAATTATAATTTATAACGTTTTAATTTTTTTTTTCATGATTTAGGTATATTATCATTCATATTTCAAGTAGTCCATGAATGTTTCATGGATTTCAAATTTAGCTAAGTTTCCTTAAATCCTAGTGTCACTCAATTCCAAAAATTTAAATCAACTATTTATATTGTCTATATATTAACCATTACAATAGCTTTCTAATTTATTATACCCCTTCCTATATTATTGACTACAATAGTTCTTATAGTTTGTCTTTCTACTTCACATATGTTAGTGGTTACTATTTATTTGACCATTTCCATTCAAAAGTTAACTTTTTGATTTATAATAAATTTGTGGAGCCTAAATTCACCAAGATATCATATTTTGCATTTTATTTTTGTTGGCATTAATTTCCAATACCAATTCAAAGCTTATTTTATGTTATTCAAAATTTTCAGATTTCATACCTTAAGTTACTATTCCATTGGTCATTATTACAGTGGAAATTTGGCAAAAGTTTCTTCATCAAAGTTATTCCTTTATGTGTCTTCTTTAATTTTCTTCTTGAATCACTCCAATCGGAGATTTGTAGCTCAAGTTATGGCCTAAGTACCATAACTAGCTGGATAGGGCAGTACCCAGAATTTCTGGGCAAAATCCATTCTGGCAGTTTTGGTGTCCTGAGTTTGGTGGGCAATTTCATTAAGTTCTGGTCAAAATTTAGAGTTGCGTCCTTCATGAAAGTTGTATTAAATTGTCTAAGCTTTCTATTAATATAAAGTTCAGGTTAATTGGACATTTCTATAGTGAGTTATGACCATTTGAACAAATACTATTTATTTAGTCAATTTCCAGGGCCAGCAGGTTGGTTACCCGAATTTGGTCAATTTTTAGGGTATCCTAAGTTTGTTTTCTACGTAAAGTTTCTTCACAAAAAATGTTGCATTATGTGTTTATTTTCATGTCCAATTGGCCTTGAACTAATTAAACCTACACCACTCAAGTTACAGCTGCCTAAACTTGCTAGACTCAAGGTCTAGAAATTCTGTCACAATTGGGCAGCATACCATTTCAATTCCAATGCCACAATGGTCTCCAATTTAAGGTCAAAATTCATCAAATAGTCACTAGTTAACCATTAGAACTTAAATTAAACATCTAAGTATTAAATCCTCAATTAAATCTTAAAACCCTAACCCTAACAATCCATCACTTCATCTAACATACACAAATCAACATCTAACTCTAATATAATTATCAAACATCATTCCCAAGCAATTTAATTCAATCAAATCAACAATTCTCAACCTTCTCCCATGGCTGTCAAAAATTAAAATATTCCTACCATGCATATTTTCTTCAAATTTTCTCCATTTTCTAACTTAACTCAAAGTTCAAATAAAAAATAAAAAGATAGAAGAGATTTAGCACTAACCTTGAAGTGGCACTTCTTGAACTTGTATAAACCTTAGAATTTCTACTTCTTGGGGCTGCCTAGAATTGCCTTGTGATGTGAGGATGAATTTTTGTAAAAAGATATTAAGATTTTATGAAGGAATTCAACGAGAAATCAAACTCAATTTGAATAAAAATGGAGGAAGAAGGTGTGTGAAGGGTGCCGGCCATGGAGAATAATGAGGAAGATGACACTTTCTTGTTATTTATTTAGTCTTATTTATTGTCTCTCTTATCCCTTAATAAAACTTGTTAATTTCCCATAGGTTGATTAATTTTCAATGATGTCATTTTGACATCATATATGCTTATGTCATAAATTAATTTTCTTTTCTTTCATTTCTTTTCTTTTTCTACTCATTTTTAATAAAATTTTCTCAAGGTGAAGAAATAATTAAAGCAAATTTGAAGGTTGCTTCAGATAGACAGAAATTCTATGCCGACCTGAAGAGAAAAGAAATAGAATATGCGGTTGGCGACAAAGTGTTCCTCAAGGTGTCACCATGGAAGAAGGTAATAAGGTTTGGAAGAAAAGGTAAGTTGAGCCCTAGGTTCATTGGCCCATATAAAGTCATTGCACATGCTGGACCAGCAGCCTACAGGCTAGCTTTACCACCAGAGCTGGACAAGATCCACAATGTGTTCCATGTGTCAATGCTAAGAAAATACTGCTCAGATCCTTCACATGTCATCTCCATGGAAGAAATTGAAGTACAACCGGACTTGACATATGTAGAAGAACCAATACAGATCCTGGCTCGAGAAGTGAAAGATTGAGGAATAAGCAAATTCCACTGGTGAAAGTGCTTTGGAGGCACCACAACACCGAGGAGGCAACTTGGGAAAGTGAAGAGACGATGAGGCAACAGTTCCCTCAACTGTTTGCATCAGGTAAATTTTGAGGACGAAATTTAAATTAGAGGAGAAGAGTTGTAACACCCTCCCTATAGCAATTCCGTACATTCTACTGTTCCAGTAACCGGTGTCGGTCCGGACAGCTAGAACATCTGGAAAAATATTTTAACTAAAGTGAGGAACCATAATTAACTCAAATATTAATAAGAAAAATTTAGGAAAAATTTTAGAAATAAAATATAACTAAGTTAAATGAGCCGGTGCTCTAGCGATGGGTAACCTAGTGGGAAGTTGCAGTTCTCACAACTAAGAGCCCTAGACCCTAGGAAAAATTCATAAAATAATTTTTGGGACTCCAGAGAAGGCTATGGCATTAGAATTCCAAGAAAATGCTTAGGAAAATTTTTCAATCGGTACAAACAATTTTAGCCTGTTAAGCCAAACAGAGGGTATTTTGGCTATTTCGTCTTTAGAGATGATTTTTGACCAACTTTTCCATTTATGTAAATAAATTATATGACATAAAATATAAACAAATATTGATGAAAAATTATTTAAAAATGAATAGGAAAGAAAAGAAAAGAAAATAAAAGAAATTTAGCTTTATTACATAAGCATTATGTAAGCATGAGGTCATTAAAATGTTTGGCCAATTAGAACTTAAGAAATACAATTATAATACACTAAAAATAAAGGAAAGACGTAAAAAATTTTGGAACAACTATCTGCGCTCCCTCTCTTCTTCCTTGCTGCACCATAGCCTCACCATGGCCAAGCTTTACGAAGATTGATTTTCTTGGCTCTCACCCATTAAAGCCTAAGTTTCCCAACATAAAAACTTGTTGTTTCATCTTGGTGAATCTTTTGAGAGCAAAAAGAAGTGAAAAAGAAGAACCCTAGCAAGTTTGAATTTTACTCCATTAGAGGTTAGCGACTTAACTTGCTTTTCTCTTTCAATTCATGTTGGAGGAGTATGATTGAGTTTAAATTACAAAGAAATTTAATAAATAACATGTGTATGCCCATCCAACATTTTCGGTAGCCTTGGATGTGGTAAGGTTTTGATGATTTCATGGGACTAAAATGGTAGTATGGCTGCCCTTAGTATTAGTCTCTTAAGTGGAGTAATGAAATGCAATTTAAAATGCATGGTTTGAGATAGTTGAGCTAGGGTTTGGACCCAAATTGAGACTTTGTTCATGTATTTGGTGAAAGAGAGTTTTAATGGTCAATTATTGACCATTTGGCTGTGTGTGAATCAGAAATGAAGTGGTTTGTGTAGTGGGAATTGAAGTTAGTGAGCCTGCCCTTGGTGACCTGCAGGACTGGGCATGAGTCCAGCAAGTTTGGGCAGTAATAACTGGAGTTGTAGAGGTTCAATTGGTACAAGGCCAATTATACATGAAACTAAACACATAATGGCACAACTTTGGTGAAGAAACCATGCCCATAAAACTAAACTAAGTTGGCCTAAAGATTGCCCTAATCCGGGTGACCTGCATTCTGCCTGGGCAAAATGACCAAATAAACAGTGTTTATTCATTTGATCATAACTCAGTTTAGAAAGGTCCAATTGACCTGAAATTTTACCAACAAATAGCTGAGATATAGACCTACAACTTTCATGAAGAAACCTAACCCAAATTTTGACCATAACATGTTCAAAAGGTGACCTGCAGTCACTGTCCCAAACACTTTAGATTTGGTCAGTCCAAAAAAATCTGGGAAGTTGGCAATCCGGCTAGTTATGGTGTTTAGGCCATAACTTGAGCTACAAAACTCCAATTGGAGTGATTCAAAAAAAGAAATGTAACTAGACAAAATAAGGAATAACTTTCTGTTGACAACTTTGCCAAATTTTCACTACAAAATTGACTAATGGAACAATAAACACAGAGCTTAAAATCTGAAAATTTTGAATAATTAACATTAAGCTTGGAAATGGTATTGGCAACAAATACCAATAATTTTAAAATGCAAAATGTGGTATGTTGGGAATATTATAACCAATGTACCTATTGTCTATGCAAAAGTCAATATTTTTGTTGACTAATGACATGAATAGTAACACCTAAACTTAAATTTCAAGAATTGAACAATTTAAGAATGTAACATGCCCTAGTACACCTAGCAAGATTGTTTTGGATAGGTTGGCATGCCAATAGGGTTCTATTAGCAGTACTGCATATGGCTTCATGCCATTCTGTATTTTATGGCCTCACATGCCATTCTATGACATAATAGCCTTTGGCTATGTTGATTGAGTTGTTATACTTGGGTTTTTATCCCTGATAATTATTACAGCTTATTAGCTATTCTGTTGCACACCGGGAGACACAATGTGACCAATGGTGTGATGGTCCGAGGTACTTAGTACCCAGTGTCAGTTTACCCGTATATCCAGTCCAGTCGACTAGTAGAGGTTACTCGGGCAATGATAATGAATCTTATAAAATTTTAGTCAAATGTCCGAAATTAAGTCTACTTAAAATGTGAACATACATTCTGCATATTTATATTATTTTAGTTATTTTATTTTATATTTTCACCACTAAGCAGAATTGCTTAGCGCGTCGCTTTTGCCACACGCAGGGGAGTCCAGCAGACCTCATACTGGGTGAGCTTTCAGATCTGCACACAGAGTTCAGAGTCACCTCACATTTGCAGTGCATTTGGTAGGACATTAGGCCACTTTTAGTATTTCGGTATTTTGTATTTTGTAAACTTCTGTAATGTATATTATAAACTGATGTAATTATGCTTTTGATGTAATTATTCATGAACTATGTTCAGTAATAAATTTAAGTATCTTTTATTGAATTGAGTATGATATGAAGTAAATTAAATTTTGAGATATTGAAGTCAATTGAGAAATTCTGGAAAATATGTTGGTGGTTGACTGAGATTGAAATTATGATTATATTGAATGTGTTTTTAACAGATTTAGAAGAATTCTTTTTCCAAATTACAGCCGGCACTCTGCTGGATTTTCTATAAAAATTGCAAAAAAATTCATATTTATCAAAAATTGTAAATAAATGAATTAAAAGGGATAAATTGAAATGGAAATATGAATTGGTATTCTGGCACACTGAGTGGCATATCTTACTCAGCTACACCGTAGACGGGTAAGGGGTGTCACATTTAGTGGTATCAGAGTCTGGTTTAGGCATTTCTGGGCCTAGATAGAGTGCATACCATTGCATTGCATTTGTAAGTGTTGAGGTGACACTAATGCAGATCTATTTGTTTTGTTATTTTGATCAAGATATGGATCCTGCTTCTTAAAGAGCAATTGATGAAGAGGTGGAGAGTCGTGCTCCACCAAGGACTGAATCTGGAGGCAAAGGAGAATCTACTCCACCAGTAGCTGAGGCACCTGCCCAACCTCAGTTTGCATTATTTCAACAAATGATCGAGTTTTACCGACAAATGATGGGGTCAATTCCACCACTACAACCACAGCCACAATCTCCACCAGCACCATAGAAATCCCATCTGGAGATACTACGAAAATATGGGGCTGCAGATTTCTTTGGGAAGAAGGAGGATGATCCCATGACAGCTAAAAATTGGTTGGATAGAACAATCAAAGTGCTGAAACAACTTCATTGCACCCTCGAGCAGAACCTGGAGGGTGCTGTGTCCATACTTCAGGATGATGCATACCAATGGTGGGACACAGTCACCAGTGAGGTACAACCGGATCAAATCACCTGGGATTACTTCCTAACAGAGTTCAGGAAGTATGTCAGTAAAGTATACTTAGAAGAGAGAAGAAGAGAATTTAGCAGTCTGAGACAAAGGCAACTATCAGTGATAGAGTATGAGCGAGAATTCGTCAGACTGAGCCGGTATGGGAGGGAGATAGTCCCTACAAAGGCAGAGAGGTGCAGAAGGTTCCTTGGTACTATTTAGTGTTCCTTATGCAGTTGATAAACCTCTGATAAATGCTTCTTAGCTCTGACTCAGTATTCCTTATGCTTCCCAATATCATTATCAACTGAAACACACAATTTAAAGTGTTTCAGTACTCAATGAATTTGTTTCCAACCATAAAATCCAATATCTAAATTTTCTTGGTACTATTCCCTTTACTTTATTTCATTAGTCAACTTATAATGTTGACCCTTGATGCACTCTAAGTGAGTCAATTCCGATGTTACCAATATGTCACATTTTAGAGCTCTTTAGTGTTGGTATATGTTACTAAATTCATTTTCAAGTGTATTGCATTTTATTGCAATTTACCAGATTTCGGTATACTAATTTGACCTAGCCAGATGACCTAGTTTCCTCGATTTTCGGGTTTCGATCCAAACTACAAACTTATAGGTCTATGTCTTATTGCACGTGGGGCAAAATTTCAAGTTATTCTGAGTTATGTAGACCAAGTTATGGTCAATTTACCAATGCTGGACAGAATGCACCAAAATGGTAACTTTAGGTCATTTTTAGGTCACTTTTGACTCGGCCAGTTTTGGTACCTGAACTTGTGCAAGCAATTTGGCTTAGTTCTGGCCATTTTTGGGCTTTGGTGTCGTCATAAGAATTGTAGATATATGTCTGAACTATTCATGGTAAAAATTTCATGTCATTTGGACCTGTTTTGAGCGAGTTATGGCCAAAATACTAACTACTGCCTAAATGGTCAATTTTCAGGCTTTCAAGTCACTAATCCGGATTTGGTCATTTTTCAAGTCACCTTCTAGGCAGAATTTTGGTGAGCTTCCTTCATGAAAGTTGGCACATTTTGTGCCTAGTTTCACCTATAATTGGTCTCATACCAATTAGAGTCACACACTTAAGGTTCTAAGCCAAAATATACACTGCCCTACTACACACTCCTCATCACTTATCAATTACATATTCAACACTTACCAACTTACTTCCTTCATGCCAATTCTGGTTTGTACCTTACCAATAACACCTTTAACAATACATTTTTGGTCATTTTGGATAGCTTGTAACTATTCTCAATATGCACACTATAATACAGAATTTTCCAAAGTCCATTTTCATCAATTAACCACATGACATACCTCATTTACATGTCCCAATTCAAACCATTATACACATATCCATGCTGCCATCAATAACAACATCTTAGACAACCATAAACAAGTAAAAACAAGC